>NC_079490.1:90069808-91269808 GCF_020520425.1 Spinacia oleracea | reverse complement strand
CTAACGCTTGTTTTGTGCAGGTACCGGCGTACAAAGAGTGGTCTTGATTGCAGAACATCTTGATCATTCTCCATCCCTTTTGAAATACTTTGACTTGCGCTTTCCTAACCGAACGCTCAGTCAAATTGGGGGCTTCAGTAGACACCTAATTTGTGTCTCCCCTCTGGGATGGTGACGATACCATTATCCTTACTAGGCGGTTGGAGAAACTCCGTGCGGAAATCCCAATTGCTAAGAACATCTCCAAGATACAAGATCCAAAATCCAATCCCCGAGGTCGTTCCCCTTCCGGAACACGGTACAAGATATAGTTTCCAAAAACCAATTTCAAAATCCAAGTACAATCTCATCTAGCAGACCATTCCATTGGTTTTACTAGGCCTTTTCCACTCAAAATCATGTAAGGCAAGTCAAATTCGGGCGCCGACCCACAAAACCGAGCAAGCCGGGCCTCGTCCCGTTAAACCGAAGTTCAAAAACAGAAACGACTTGTTTTTAGACGCAAAATCAAGCCTTAACCTCCAAGCAAACACTACACACCAAGCATAGTACTATTCGTACGAAGGTACACCCATACAAGACAAATCAAGGACGGCATCTTTCCGTCCTTTTTGGCGGCATTCATGCTACATCACCAGCGCCAAGCGCTGCTAGCTGCGTGCTGCGCTGGCGATGGCTGGCGTTTTGCGGCCATTTATCACCAGCGCCAAGCGCTGCTAGCTGCGTGCTGCGCTGGCGATGGCTGGCGTTTTGCGGCCATTTTTCCTATAAAAACCCCCTAATCCCAGCATTATGGGAGGCATATTTCAAATACAACGTCGTAATACCAAAATTACGCCTCAAAATACAAATCAAAATCCTTCAAAAAACACATACAAACACTAGAGGAAAAATTGCCATGTGCTTCCCTTCAAGTGCGGCTCTTTTGATAAATTGGCAGCACTTGAGATCACAAAAAGAAAAAATATATATATTTGTCACAAGTGCGGGCTCTTTTTAGAAAATTAGCAGCACTTGAGTTCAAGTGCGGGCTATTTTACGAAAGAGTCCCACAAAATATATCCAAAAAAAATTCATTTCCCCTTCTCTCTCCTTCCTCTCCTCTAATTCAACCTAACTTCATTTTCCCGGTTCTCTCTTTTCCCCTCTCTGGTTTCTCTCCTTCACCTCTCTGGTTCTTCTCTGGGCGCGAAAACTTCCTTTACCACACCGCACTGTTGTTCCCCCACCGCCGCATCGCCCCAGATGTTCCCCCACCGCTCACCGCTGTTGTTCCCCCAGTGTTGCGTCCCTACTGTTCCACACCGTCGCGTCGCTCCTCCTTGTATCTTAGGAGCTCAGGAACAATACTGCTTCCACTATGAAACCTAATGATTCTCTTCTTTGATTCGGTTCCAGTAATGCTGAGGTAATATTGTAATTAATGTCCATATGATTTCAATTTTTCTTTCTTTGTTTGTGTATTATTATAGGGTTCTTATCGATTGAAGGGTGTAGTGTATCAAAATGAATCGTTATGGGGTTTGTTTGTTGTTGTGATTATTAGATTTTGAAGTTTCCTTGAACCTAATTTTTCTGTATTCTATCATATTGGTTAGAGACACATAATTGTTTCTTATTTATTTTTTATAATTTGAATGATGGATTGTGGATATTCTAGAGAAGTGATGATACTCCGTATAACTTTCAAATATAGTAGTAAAATTAGGTAAGATAAAATAGAATAGGAAGCCTGTATAAGTTGTAGATGCAAGAGTATTTCAAATTCAATGACGGCAGTAGCATGTCTGTACACCAGGAAAGCACAAACCGAAAACTCGATAAACCTGGCATCTCTTCTACCTTTTTAAAGCTAATTTTGTAAGCATTTAAAACTTTGTTCAGTATCTCTGTTCAGTCTTCACACAGCTCCACAAACTAAGGATGTCCTGATCCTAAGATTTACTTCTTCAATATTCAGTTTGAGTCTAGTCCTACTGGTTTGCCAAACCAGTAAACCATTAGAATCTATCTAAGAATACTCTGGAATAATAGGTTTAGATTAAAATATGTTCAGCTGGAATGATGTAGGATTTTGGCCGTTAGAATTGCATTGCGAGCAGAACATCAATGTCAACAGCTGAATTGCATTGTGAGCAGAACATCGATAACTAAAAGAGGCTTACAATAGTTTGATTAATCTATGCTAGATGTTATAACTATTCCTCTTCTATTTCTAGATTTAGTATTTTGTTTGTTTTTGTCTTATGTTTGATTCCTGTGTACATATCTAGTGGAAATATTCGTAGATATTAAAGCATCAAATGATTATCTACTTTTCAAGCACGAAGAAGTTCGTACAACCATAATGATAATGCAAATAGATTATGTTAACTCAAGGCTCATAGCATTGAGCAAGTAAATTGAGGCTAGAGTAAGGTGGTGTGAAGAGGAAAGACAAGAATATTAAAGTTAGTGTTGGACTGTTGCTGCTATTTACTGCTCTGCTTACTCTCCTGTTGTTTACTACTGCTGCATACTGCTCTGCACTCTAATCTGAACTTCTGTTGCTATTGTGCATCACTTATGTGTCACCAATATAGGTACTTAGTCTCATGTTGGTCTACAGAGCTGATGTAGTGTTGCAGCGGCTGGTGTGGGTGTTCAGGGCCGAAGTGTGCTTTGTTCTGGTCAGCAGTAGAAGGTTGTTGGATCCTGGTTATGTCTGGTTGCTTAAATTCAGTTGCAAGTTTGCAATGCTACCAAAACAAAGGGTCTTTAAAGCTAGATGTTGCAACCGCAAAGCTGCTAATTGTTCAGGTTTGGTAGGACTTGACATCGGTTGACTTTTGTTGATCTGCTATTTGGGCTGTTGTGTTTGATTTGCACTGCTATGGTGTACATATCTTCTTTTCTACTGGTGCATCTAGTCAATTTATTGATCTACTTATAGGGTTTTATGTTTCTACCCTTTAAAATCCTTGCAATCTTATATCCTGCAGTGCGATTTAGAAGCATATTGCTGCAAACTCTTCACTTTGAAAGATATTGCGTTGGAATTCGTAAAGATTAGCTTGCTCTACATGGAGCTTAAGAAGATTTATGAGGTTAGTTATTTGAGAATTTGCTCGTTTTACCTTATGTTTATTTCTTCTGCACGTGAAGACGTGGCATCACTTTTGTATAACTTAACAGTGTGCATGAACCATTGTAACATACCAATTAATAAAATTCTATGTGTAAATTGTTCTTAAATAGTCTGCATATATAGAACTTAAACCTTTGATCAACTCGGAAGTGTTAAAAGCGGCATTTTCACTTGATCAATAACTAGTGTTTTTGTATTATAATTATTTCATGATTGGAGGAATTCTAGAAACATGAACTTGTTAGATAGGAATTTCTTTCATATGATCAAACAAGCCTCAAAAGTGTATAAGAGTGCCACCTTTCCAGAAAGTTAAGCTTTAATCTAAGAGTGGTGGCACTCTTAGATTGTGGCAATCTTAGATTCTGATTAAGAGCATCGAAAGTTAAGCTTTTAAACTATATGCAGTTTCAGATATATGTTAGATCTCCATCCCCCCAAGATGGCTTAACCTTCTGGAATGAAGCCTTGATCTAGGAGTATGACTTGCCACATTTATGTTTCTGAACTTCTGATTATAGCTATAGTAAATTATGGTAATACCTTCTAGAATCATACTACATTATTGATGTACTTGTCTGTTGAACTTGTCACTTGTAGACTCCCTCTCACATTACAAGCCTTGGAACTATTTTGTTTCACTATTAGCACTATTGTTTTCTGATAAAATTGAAGAGGAAAAACTGGACTTTTTCGTCTTTTTCTAGGGGGGAAATGTCTTCAGTAATGCTCTAACTCTTGTATGTTTAACTAAAATGCAGGAACAATCATAGCAATCTCTAAAGATCGTGTCAGACCATCTCCAAGCCTGACAGCTGGAAACTGAATGAGATTTTTGTTACTGGTTGTGTCATCGGGGCATATCTCGCCTTAGTCACTGTGTTATTTTACTGGGTCGTAAATGGCACAGATTTCTTCGAGGTAATAAAAAGGATTATAAAGTACTGCAGTTATTATATATTATATATGGACACTTGCTTTTCCTCATGCATATATTTATATATGTAAATCAACTGTAACACGATAATTTGGGTGTGAGCTCTCTACCTGGAAACACAGAGAAAACTTCATCTGCAATATATATGCAAGTTAGCAACATTAGCCAGGCCCTCATCTTTATTACTCGCACTCAGAGCTGGTCATTTCTGGAGAGATCTGGAGATCTTCTCATGTCTGCATTCGTGGTGGCGCAATTGGTAAGAAAAACTTCAAATATTCTCTTTTACCAGTTTCAGTTTTTCTTTTCCTTGAACGTATTTCTTAATCTTAATCAGTTTCAGGTGTGTTCTAGTTCCTCCTTAAACTCATTACAGAGTACTAGGTCTTAGACATGTCTGTTTTCTGTATGTGTGACATGTTCCAGAGTGATATCTATATTTTGATTAAAATTTCCTTTTAAACTGCTATAAATAATGACATTACTCTCATGGCATCAACTAAAGCTATCGCTGATATTTAAAATCTGGTGATAAAAAAAAATGTTGCTGCTTAGAGCTCTTACAACAAGAGACTCGAACATTCTCTCCTCATGGTTGTAGCCTGTAGGTTACTTCCATGACAGAAGTTCTACTTTTATACTGCAGGCTGTTGCAAAATCACAATTTTCATAAACTGACTAGATAAATTGATTTTGCTCCTCACGTTTGCAAGTCGCCTCCTTTATAGCAGTTATTAATTTTTCTACAATCAATGGATTAGATGGGGATGGGATGGAGTTATATGATTATATAGTCTGGTTTTCTATTTCCCTCTTGATATTATCAAGTTCGTAGTTCATTACACCCTAAGCGAAGATGCTTGGAATCTTATAATTGAAATAAAGGTCAGAATCAATATTATACTATAACTTTGTATAACTTGACCAAAGTAGGTTAAAATGAGTCATTGAAACATAAAACCCATTATATTAAACATGTAGGTGTTTCAAATACTTATTTAGGTTCATTAGTTGAAAGTTGTGACCGAAATAAGCCATTTTAGTCAAAATATGACCTATAATGATCAAAAGAGCCTTAAATGTGCATAACTTGACCAAATTAGGTGAGAGTGAATCTTATAAACAATAAATTAAGTCTTATAAACAAGTAAAGGGTTTAAAACAATTATTTAGATTTATTAGTTGAAAATTGAGAGCGAAATAAGCTATTTTAGTCAAAATATGACCTATAGTAAACAAACTATCCTTAAATGTGCATAAGTTGCCCAAAGCAGGTGATATTTAGTCTTAGAAACATTAAAATAAGTATAATAAACATGTAATGGGTTTTTATTACTTTTTAAGGTTCATTAGTATAGAGTTGGGACCGAAATAAGCCATTTCTAGTAAAAAAATGTGGCCTATAATGATCAAACGAACCTTAAATGTGCATAACTTGACTAAAGTAGGTGATAATAAGTATTTGAGCCTTAAAACTAAGTATATTTGACATGTAAAATATTTAAAATACTTATTTTAGTTCATTAGTTGAAAGTTGGGACCGAAATAAGCCATTTTAGTCAAAATGTGACCGATAATGATCAAACGAGTCTTAAATGTGCATAACTTCACTAAAATGGGTGAGAATGAGTCTTTAAAACATAAAAATAAGTGTAACAAACATGGAAATACTTTAAAATATTTATTTAAGTTCATTAGTTGAAAGTTGGAGCCGAAATTAGCCATTTTAGTCAAAATGTGACCAATAATGAACTAACGCGGCTTAAATGTGCATAACTTCACCAGAATGGGTTAGAATGAGTTTTTAAAACATTAAACTACGTGTATTAAACATAGAAAGAATTTAAAATACTCATTTAAGTTCATTAGTTGAAAGTTGGGGCCGAAATTAGCCATTTTAGTAAAAAATGTGACTGATAATGAACTAACGCGACTTAAATGTGCATAACTTCACCAAAATGGGTGAGAATGAGTTTTTGAAACATTAAACTAAGTTAATAAAACATGGAAAGACTTTAAAATACTCATTTAAGTTCATTAGTTGAAAGTTGGGACAGAAATTAGCCATTTTAGTCAAAATGTGACCTATAATGAACTAACGAGGCTTAAATGTGCATAACTTCACCAAATGGGTGAGAATGAGTATTTGAAACATAAAAATAAGTGTATTAAACATGGGAACACTTTAAAATACTCATATAATTTCATTAGATGAAAGTTGAGACCGAAATTAGCTATTTTAGTCAAAATGTGACCGATAATGAACTAACGAGGCATAACTGTACATAACTTCACCAAAATGGGTGAGAATGAGTCTTCGAAACATAAAACTAAGTGTATTAAACATGGAAAGACTTTAAAATACTCATTTAAGTTCATTAGTTGAAAGTTGGGACAGAATTTATCCATTCTAGTCAACATGTGACCGATAATGAACTAACGTGGCTGAAATGTGCATAACTTCACCAAAATGGGTGAGAGTGGGTCTTTGAAACATAAAACTAAATTTATTAAACATGGAAGGACTTTAAAATATTTATTTAAGTTCATTAGATGAAAGTTGGGACCGAAATTAACCAATTTTATTATTATACGGTTCATTATTTCTTTGTTATGAACAAATTTAGTCTTAATTTATTGTACGATTCAATATTTATAATATAACTAAAGTGTATATTTTTTTTTGATGGTCTATCTTTTTAAGGTATTCAATAATCCGAGGGAGCGGCTTTTTACCTTTGAGGAGATAGATGAAGTTCGAGAAATGTTGGCAAACTTCATAACCAGTGATTGTTTTTGATATTTTATAGTACAGAATCTTAAATTATGGATGCTAGCTAGTTTTTCATATAATTGTAATGTTATCGACTTTTATATTTACAATTATATACGATTTATTTTAATTATCTATATAATTGGATACTTTTTATATGACGTATGGAGGTTAATCAGTGGCGTGGTCCAATTGTAATATGTAGCAGGGAAATCGATTATACAACAAATCTAGATCAAGTGCGGCTCATTTATAGGCCAAGTGCGGCTCATTTATATATCAAGTGCGGCTCATTTTTATGCTTGTGCTGCCCATTTCTATGTCAAGTGCGGGCACATTTTCAAATTTGGCAGCACCAAATATGTCAAGTGCGGGCTCATTTTCAATATTGGCAGCACCAAATATGTCAAGTGCTGGCTCATTTTCAAAATTGGCAGCACCAAATATATCAAGTGCGGGCTCATATTCTAAAATTGGCAGCACAAAATATGTCAAGTGCGGGCTCATTTTTGAAATTGGCAGCACTTGAAACATCAAGTGCTGCCAATATTTTGGCAGCACTTGAGAAACATCAAGTGCGGGCAGGCCATGTGCTGCACATGTAAAAGGCCGCACTAAAACCCTTAAAATGAGCCCGCACTTGAGGTTTTTTCTTCTAGTGAAACTTCAAAATTCTAAGCAATTGGGAGCTTTAAAAGGAATTCTTGCCTAAACCTAAAAAGGTAATTCCAAATCCCACCATATTCAATCATGTTTCATTGATTTTCCTACTTCAAAAATGATTAGCAAGTTGGCATTTTTATCACTAAAAATGTCACTTGCAACAATCATACATCTTTTCAAAATCCAAACTTTTCAAAATACAAAAATGCAAACTTTCAAGATTCAAGGATGTTCAAAGCTGTTTGCAATCACTTCTTTGAACTAGAATCACTTTCAAACATAGAGTAATCAAAGATGACACCTTTTTAACTTTTAAAGGTTTAGTCTTTTGAGATTCAAGACTCCATTTTTTAATATACAAGTTCAAGTTTTCAAATTTCAAGATCCCACAATGTTTAGGGTTGCTCATGACTACTTCCCTAAACTAGGATCATTTCAAAGTAAGAGCACATCAAAGATCTAACCTTTTCAAGATCCCAACGCCGCTGCCTGCATCCAGGATAGTGGCTCACAGTGGCTTTTCGCCCACTTTTGCTCAACTTTTCGTGTTGGGAGTTAGTCTATTTTTGAATCTGGAAGGACTCTCCCAAACCTCGAGAACGAATACCGAAAAACGAGCTTTACAAATACAAATTCAAGTACGATTTCAATTTGGAAGTTCTAGGTATTTCATGCATTTTTCGAAAACCATATTTGTGCAAAATGAATTTCTACCTTGCCCAAACGGATGTGTTCTACATTCGGGCTAGCCCCGGGGGCGACAAAATGGTGACTCTCCATACGGTTCCCGACCAAAGTGTGTGACCATTTCCGCGCCTACCAAAACTTGGCATTTACTTGACATTCCCGATGTCAAGTATGGAGGCCGTCTGCCGACACACACGTCCCTTAGGCGGATGTGCAAGTTGTCGCCGGATCCTTCTCTTAGTCGAGTACCTTTTGACACCCTAAGCCGACCACTTGCATCATACAAAACTTAGACCGACCTTAGGTTGAGAACTTTGCATGTCGCATTCATATTCATGACTAGTGTGACAACGTGCTACTTGTGCATTGTGTGGGCGTCTTTGCACGCGTGAATGGCTAACCTCGAGTTCTAGCATGCCAAAACCCATTAGCCTCCAACTAGGAAACCAAACCCCTAGGAGCATCATTCAAACCTCATGCATCTAAATCGCCGATTTAAGGTCTTTTAGGAGTGCCACTCCATTTGATTTAAAACCCTCAAACACGCCTCACGCACAAATGCCAATTTCAAAATTCAATCCAACGGCGTCATAATGCCGGATTTTCGAGTCCAAATTCCAAGTTCCAAATTCAAAATTCAATCCAACGGCGTCATAATGCCGGATTTTCGAGTCCAAATTCCAAGTTCCAAGTCCAAAATTCAATCCAACGGCGTCATAATGCCGGATTTTCCACTCCAAATTTCAAATCCAACGGCGTCATAATGCCGGATTTATCCGTTTCAAACCTCAAGTTTCAAATTCAAGCTCAAATCCAACGGCGTCATAATGCCGGATTTTCTAGTCCACATTTCAAGTTTGAAGTCCAATCAAAATTTTCTAGTCCAAACCTCAATTTTCAAGTCCAAATCCAACAGCGTCATAATGCCGGATTTTCTAATTCAAATTTCGAGTTTCAAGTTTCAAGTCAAGTCCAAATCCAACGGCGCCATAATTCCGGATTTTCTAATTCAAATTTCGAGTTTCAAGTTTCAAGTCAAGGTTCAATCCAACGACGCCATAATGCCGAAACTTCTAATTCAAATTCCTAGTTTCAAGTTTCAAAGTTCAAAACCCATATTCAACGGCGTCATAATGCCGGATTTCCTAGTCAAATTTCAAGTTCTAAACTCATATCCAACGGCGTCATGCCGGATTTCTATTTCAAACATTCAAGTCTTCAAACCTCAAACTCAAAGTTGCCAATTCCAAATCTCAAAGCCTCAAATGTCCAAGCTCATGACCGGCGTAATGCCAACCTTTTCGAATCAACTTTCGAACCTCAAAACCCATGTCAAATCTTTCGAGTTTCAAGTCCTATACTCAAAGTTTCAAGTTCCAAATTCATGTCGTCGTAATGCCGACTTTTCCATTCCATATTTCAAACCTCGAGTTCGAAGTTCAAAATTTTCAATCCCTTCAAATCTGAAGTCCTATATTCGAAACTTCAAAATTCCAAGTCCACGGCGGCATAATGCCGGACTTTCAAGTTCCCAAATTCAATATCTCAAATCCATGGCGGCATAATGCCGGATTTTCCATACTCAAAGCCTCACATTCTATATACAAAAGCGCGTCTTTTCCCTTTCAAAGTTCAAACTTCAAACTCATTTTCGAGCTACAAATCCTTCCTTTCCATTACTCTCAAATTCAAAATTCCAAACATTTCCAACGGGTTGAAAATCCCCTGAAATAATACAAGTCCAATTTTCCAATGGGTTGAAAATCCCCTGAAATAATACAAATTCAAATTCTATCTCCGGGTTGAAAATCCCCTGAAATAATACAAACCCCATTTCCAAATATTTCCAACGGGTTGAAAATCCCCTGAAATAATACAAGTCAAATTTTCCAATGGGTTGAAATCCCCCAAAAATATTTCCATGGGTTGAAATCCCCCTAAAATACTTCGAAATCCAATTGGGTTGGAATTCCCTAGAAATAATACAAGTTCAAAATTCCATTCAATGGGTTGAAATTCCCATCAAATATTCCAAGATCTAACGGGTTGAAATTCCCCTAAAATATTGACGGGTTGAAATTCCCTTGAAATAATACAAAATTCAATTTCCTAGTACAAGTCCAATTTCGAAATTTCCAAAATGGGTTGAAACTCCCCTAAAATAGTTCAATTTCCAATAGGTCGAAATATCCTTTTTCGATACTCAAAGTTCTAGTACAAAGAGTCAACTTCCACAAAAGAATGAAGGCTCCTCTCAAACACTTCCAACGGGTTGCAAATCTTGAATACAAGTACAAAAATCCAAAATCCGGAATCTTCGGAGTGGCACTTAGAGTCAAGTCTAGGTCTTATTCATTGCATGCATATCATATCATGTGTCGGGAAGTCCAAGTTCTAAATCATGTGGTGTG
This sequence comes from Spinacia oleracea, assembly GCF_020520425.1. NCBI lineage: Eukaryota > Viridiplantae > Streptophyta > Magnoliopsida > Caryophyllales > Amaranthaceae > Spinacia > Spinacia oleracea. The sequence continues at coordinate 91,259,210 of NC_079490.1, read as the reverse complement.
TCCTAAATAGGAGTCCGAGGATCCTGTGGGTTCGTCGAAGAGGAGAGAGGTTGAAAAGAAATCCATCAGCCCTAGCCTCCCTCCTAGCCGGCATCGAACGAGCAGCCAGTTCATCTCCTACAAATCAAACTTCTAGCCCCTTTCAAGAATCAGTCCAAATGTTTGCCTCTGATCAACTCACTCAACTCCTGGCGGCTTTCGCCAGCCTCAGCGCCAATGTGGAGAACATAAGCAACCGACTGGGTGTTGTCGAGCAGGGCGTGCCCACTGATGACTTAACCAAGAAGATCAGGAGTCTTGTCAGTAAGGTTACCAATCAAGAGAACTACTTTGACACCTCAATGGAAGACAACCTCAAGGGGAGGGCAAATCTGTCAGACAAATTCTCCGCCAATGATATTCCAAAGTTCAAGTCCACCGACAATCCTAAATACCACCTCAAGAATTTCAGAGCTACAATGGCCATCAAGGGGGTCAAACTCGAGCTATACCCAGTGGTATTCCCTATGTCTCTGGAACCTGTCTGCCAGAAGTGGTACTATTCACTCAAGGAACATCAAACAAATACATGGGAAGCAGTTGCTCGGGCATTCATGGAGCAATATCAGCCCAATATTCAACTTCAAACTACTCTAAGGGAACTAGAGGTTCTCAGGCAAGGGCCTCAAGAAGGTTTCACTAATTACCTTAACCGGTGGAGAGAAATGGCATCCCAAATGGTGACTCGACCCTCCGAGAGAGAATTGGTCAAGATCTTTATTGCTGGTCTTCTTCCGAAATACAATACTCACATGAAGTACCTAGGCTTGGCAAGCTTCAAGAGAACCTACGACATCGGGGTCGACATAGAGGATGACCTGATGAAAACACCAGCAACCCCAGCTCCAGAAGCTGAAAAGTGGAAGGGAAAGAGACCTGAGGCAACACACAAAGTTCACGAGGTCAACGCCCTAGAGGCTCCTCAAGGTCCAAAGTCAAACAACTTCAAGAGAAATACTAATCAGCGCAACTATCAAGGCAGACCACAAAGGGTCTTTACAAACCTCGGAATGTCTTACAGCGAGGCATTCGATCGGCTGGTCGAAAAGCAAGTCATAACACCAATCGGCCCAACACCCGATCCTCCAGTCGACAAGAGGTCCAAGAGCTGGGATCCAGCAGCCCATTGCAAGTACCATCAAGGGAAGGGTCATGACATCGAAGACTGCTACAAGCTTAAGCACTTGATCCAAAACATGGTCGACAACAAGACCTTACCCCTACCTCCGGGAGCCAAACAAACTCCCTCGGTCCAAGTCATTTCCTATGACTGTGAAGATGAAGAAGAGGAGCTTCCATGCAATTTGATCTCTACAATATACAAGCCAGGTTACGAGTTGATGGTCCCAAGCTTTTGCCATCTCCTTCCAAGTGCTCAAAACTGGGTGATCCCCGAACCTAGGGTAACCACCGACATTCAAGAAAACATCTGCCCTCTCGCCACCTTGAAGGCTTTGGGGTTCTCCGAGTATGATCTCATGCTGAGTGCTCAACAAACTGTCAAGCTCCAGGAGGTCACATACAAGGTCCTGGGAGTCCTCGAACTAGTTTTCTCCTTCGACACTTATCATAGCAATGCTGAATTCCTAGTTGTCGATGTGTCTGTCAACTTCGACCTACTATTCGGAGAATCGTGGTTCGAGGAAATATTGGATGGCCTTGCCTGCCTCACCCTCAAAGGTTCGAGCTTCCGAGACACTCTCATCAAACAAAAGCCGGTTGTACGCCAGGAAAAGAACGAGTGCATTCAAGAATACTACCACAGATGGGCAATCTCCGCTCGTATATACAATCCAGCCCGAGCTGCTAGAGGGCAAAATGGTGAGAATGTTCCTCCTAGGGCTCAACACTTCATGCAAAGGCAACTTCGCCGCATTTCCTTACAACACGTGGAACCAAGTCTGGGATCAAGTCTTGAAGATCTGTGCATGTAGCCCCGTCTATGATGATTATGACGATGCGTGGATGTCTGGGAATACCCCGAGAACTATCTTTACGATTAGTGTCTTTGTCCAAGTCCAGAGTCTGTCTTTCAATTTTCGAGTCTAGCAATGAGTCTAAGAGTCTAGAACTAGAGTCTTGCATCAATCAAGAGCCTCTAAAGGCCGAGCTTCAAGTCAAAACAGTCGATGTAATGATTGCTGATTTCAATAACACTTCAATTTCTACTTACTCCTCGAGTTCTAATTCAAAACACAATCCTAATCCAAACAACTTTGCTTCACAAGAAACTGACCTTGAAATTCTAAAAGCTATCGAAAATTTTGAAAACATGACGCCCATAATTGACGAAGCAGAAAAAATCAACCTTTCTAACAACAATGATTCAAAACTAGTTCAGATTGGTTTAACTCTTTCTCAAGCAGAGCGGGATGATCTTATCAAGCTACTTTCAGAGTACATAGACGTCTTTGCATGGTATCATGATATGCCAGGGGTTGATCCAAGCATCGGTGAGCATACAATTGCCCTCATTCCAGGTTCAAAGCCCATCACGCAAAAACTCCGTCGCATGAAACCGGACGTTTCCCTCAAAATTCAAGAAGAGGTCTCCAAGCAGCTAGAGGCCGGGTTTATTCGAGAAGCAAAGTATCCAGAATGGATCGCAAATGTCATCCCAGTTCCAAAGAAAGACAGAAAAGTAGGAATGTGTGTGGACTACAGAGATCTTAACAGGGCCAGCCCTAAAGACGGTTTTCCATTGCCTCACATCAACATCTTGGTCGACAACACCGCAAATCATGCCTTACTCTCTTTTATGGACGGGTACGCGGGCTACAATCAGATTCCCGCGGCAGAGGAGGACATGGAGAAGACAACCTTCACCACTCAGTGGGGCACATATTGCTATACAGTTATGCCGTTCGGACTAAAGAACGCAGGAGCAACTTATCCAAGAACAGCCACAACCATCATGAGCGATATGATTCACAGGGAAATTGAGGTATATGTCGACGACACGATTGTCAAATCCAAAGAGACACGAGCATACCTCAGTACTTCGAAAGTTTTTCAACAGGCTCAGGCAATACAACATGAGGCTCAATCCGCAAAAGTGTGCATTCGGGGTAACGGCAGGCAAGTTACTCGGATATGTTATCAGCTCTCGGGGCATAGAGGCTGATCCTTCGAAAATCAAGGCAATTCTCGAGATGCAACCACCAAAGAATGAAAAGGAAATTCGGGGTTTTCTCGGCAGACTACAATATATCAGTAGGTTAATTTCAAGACTTACGAAGATCTGTGAACCAGGATTTTGAAAGCTCCGAAAAAGTGAGCCCAAAGTGTGGGATGACGACTGTCAGTATGCATTTGACACTATCAAGGATTACCTTTCCAATTCACCAGTACTAAAGCCAGCCATGCCAGGGATTCCCCTCAGGCTCTACCTCACAATAACAGATTCAGCAGTTGGGGCAATGCTCGCCCAAGAAGTTGAAGGCAAAGAGAACGTCGTATACTACATAAGCAAAAAACTGATCGAGTACGAGACCAAGTACACTCAGCTCGAGAAACTCAACATTTCCTTGGTTTGGGCCACAAAGAAACTACGGCACTACATGCTCTCTCATACAGTACATGTGATTAGCAAAGCGGATCCTCTCAAGTATCTATTCGAAAAACCAGCCCTCAACGGACGGTTGTCCAGATGGTTGGTCATCCTAGCAGAATTCGACCTCAAATACATCCCGCAGAAGTCTATCAAGGGTTCAGCAGTCTCAGATTTCCTTGTCGGCTGTCCTGTCGAGGCAGAAGAGGAGGATTACGACTTACCCGACGAGCAAATCTTAATGACCAGTGATGACAGTTGGTCAATGCATTTCGACGGTGCTTCCAATCAGAACGGATGTGGTGTTGGAGTAATTCTAGTAGCCCCAGACGGCACTCACATTCCTATATCAGAAAATCTGCAATTCAACGTCACAAACAATGCGGCAGAATATGAAGCATGCATCATGGGCCTGGAAGCCGCCTTAGCATTAGGTGTCCACAAACTTCGAGTATACGGGGATTCCTCCCTAATCATCAATCAAATTTTCGGCAAATGGAAAGTGAGGAGCGAGAGCTTGGCTCCATACTAGTCCTATCTTGAGCAGCTGTCTGAACAAATAGAAGAGTTTCGCTATACATACTTCCCGAGAGAGGAGAACCAATTCGCCGATGCACTTGCAAAGCTGGCCTCAATGATCAACATCCCAAATGGCATGGCTGAAATGCCACTTACAATTGAAACACGTCAAGAAGCAGCATATGTCCATGCTATTGACGACGTCGAGCAAGACGGAGATGAACCTTGGTTTAAAGACATTCAAAGGTATCTACAAAATTCAGAGTATCCCCCGCACTTTTCAAGCAAGAATCAAAGGGCTCTACGACTACAACCAGCCAACTTCGTCAAAGAAGGTGGCATTCTATACAAAAGGTCCCTTGGCGGTCCTAACCTCCGATGTGTTGACAAACACGAAGCTCAAAGAGTCATGGACAACATACATGCTGGAGTCTGTGGCACCCACATGAACGGGAAGATGCTAGCCCTCAAGATCATCAAGGCTCGATACTACTGGACTACCCTCGAGCGGGATTGCTACTTCTTTGTCAAGAAATGTCCTACCTGCCAAAAGTGTGCGAATCAGAAGCACATTCCTCCATTATTGCTATACTCTCAATTATCATCGTGGCCATTCTCAGCCTGGGGTATCGACGCCATCGGCAAAGTCACTCCAACAGGCACCGGGGGTCATGAGTTCATACTGGCTGCTATCGACTACTTCACCAAATGGGTCGAGGCCAGATCATTCAAAGTGTTGGGTTCCAAGCAAGTGGCCCAGTTCATACAAGAAAACATCATATGCAGATACGGCGTTCCTCACGAGTTCATCAGTGACCAGGTAACCCATTTTCAAGGAGAGTGTGAAGATTTATTCACCGAGTACAAGATTCAACATCATCGCTTTTCGCCTTATCACCACAAACCAATGGGGCAGTCGAAGCAGCCAACAAGAATGTCAAGACCATCATCATGAAAATGACTACCAACTACAAGGACTGGCCCCAGAAGCTGCATTTCGCATTGTGGGGATATCGAACTTCAATTCGCACTTCGACTGGTGCAACCCCATTCTCATTGGTCTATGGAATGGAAGCAGTACAACCTATCGAGCTGGAGATACCTTCTCTAAGGATATTCCTCGAAATCAAAATCCCAGAAGCTGCATGGGTACAAGCAAGATATGACGAGCTAGTCATGCTCGATGAGCGTCGGCTTCAAGCCGCTCACCATGTACCAGTCTATTAGCGCCGAGTGGCCAGACATTTCAACAAAAGGGTCAGAACCCGAAACATCAAAGAAGGCGAGCTTGTCCTGAAAGCCCTTCGCAAAAGCACCATGAACCCAAGGGGAAAATTCAAACCCAACTGGGAAGGCCCATACATTGTCAAGAAGATCCTCTCCGGGGGAGCAGTCGAACTAACAGACGTCGATGGAACATAATTCAGATCTCTGACCAACCTCGATCAACTCAAGAAGTTCTATGTCTAAGTTCCATATTCAAATTCAAGAATCCAATTCAAAGTCCTGTAAGGTAGTCAGAACTACGTCCGGCCTGATTCCCTAACGGGACACGTAGGCAACCTCATTTCGAGGCCCGGCCACTTTAATACAAAAAAAGTTCAAAATTTCCTCAATTAAGGGCATCCTAAAAATCAAATCAAATTTCAAAACTCAATTGTTGTTGTCTTTATTCCAAATGTGCCAATTCAAAGCAAAGCATGTTTAAACGGAATTTAATACAATAACTCTTTATTTGGCCCTAAGGCCTTCAAAGCTAATTCAAATACAAAGTCAGGATCAAGTGAAGCAAAGTACAAAAGCCTTTTCACTTCCTAAACACATTTTCCAAACACATCTTTCAAACACATTCTAGACACAATTCCTTCCAATACAATTTCAAACATATTTAGCCTACAAAGATCTTGGGTCCGGCGACTATGCTCTTGAGTCTTGGCACCTTGAGTACTATCCCCTGGCTCCTCCCGCAATCAATCATCAATCTTCTCCTTGCCCAAGCGGCGGGAGAAGGAACTTGCTAGCCTTCCAAGACGGGAGGACGAAGAACCTCTTTTGGATTCCGAACGGTCAAGCACCGGATGGGCCACACTCCCGTCACCTTCCTCATAGTCAGTTGATGCAGGACATCTAGCTCTAGAACCTCGGACTATAGCTGGTCCGGAGAGAGAAATGTCCCTCTGGATTAGGCCTCTCATCCATACAATGTACCCCCACAGACAGAGTAACTAACTCAGGTGGGAACCGGATACTCAAGAATGGTTTGGCGACCCAATACCGCCTCCAAACTTCAAGACGATTTGCATTCAGCACAACAGATTTCGGGTTCTCTTCAGTACAGTCCGGAATCTCTTGCTTCAAGCCATATTGTCTCATCACTCGAGCAGGCGAGTAGAAGACCAGCATTGTGAGGCTTGGCTCCCTCAAAGCAGTAGAACCAGGGGCATGTCTCATAGCAGCAATTCCCCGCCAAGGAACTGCCCACCTTATACAAGATTCAATTCCAGAGAGTGTGCATCGCCACTCGTCCAATAAAAGCCGGTCATACATCATGGGCCGCACGGTGAACCCTTTTTTTATTATAGGTCTCCATGTTCTCCGGTGGTGCCTCTCCATAAGCCAAACCTTGGGGAGTATACAAGAAATGCATTTCAAAATTCAACATTCAAAATTCAAATACAAGTACAAATTCAAAATACAAGAAGGCTCCAGATCCTTACTTGGAGTAATACCGGACTTCCCGACGGCAGAGAAGAGGGGTCCGACTTCAGCATGTCAAGGCCCATCAATGTTTCGCCAACCACGAGCGGCATTGGGTCCCGACCATTAGCAAACTGCTCTACAATCTCTATTAGGGAGGCATCGTCGTTGCCAAACCCCTGTTTCGAAAAGAGGAAGCGAGCAAATATACAAAAACTCAAGGCCCTCAGGCGGAAAACTTGGGGAACATCAAGCCCAGCAAAGTAGGTGACAAGGAGGGACAAATCCACCCCTCTGCCATATACAACAGCACTTAAAAGTGGGGGCTTCAAGCCCAAATATCTTTCAAAGCCCAAGAAAAAGTGTTCTTCAACACTGGGCATGCATGGCTCCGGCATAATGGGCCACCCCAATATGGCACTAAACTCTTCAGGGAGAGGACATACTTCATTATTCCCAAAGCGGAAGACATGATGATTCGGATCCCAAGCCTCCAAAGCAGCAAGAATGAAGTGTACATCCAACTTTACAAACCGGAAGGAGGCGAGCACCCCAAGATGCATGCCATCAAGCTCCCTTTTCTCCAATTTCCCTAGCGAACCAAGCCACGAGTTCAAGGCATTTTCAAAGGACATAGCCATTGTCTCTCTTCTTTTTCGTAAGGAAGCAGTATACAAGGAACAGCAGGGAATGATTGATGCAAGAAATGATCCGAAATACTCCCTATTTATACAAGAGTCGGCTTGCACGACAGCCCAGTGGCGCCAGGCGTCATGCCCTGCGCCACGCGCAGGGGCCTGCAATGAAGGATGAGGCCACCATCCTCTTTTATGGTTCCAAGTACACAATCTTTAGTTTTTCGGACAGCATAGTACAAACCTCCATTATTCAAGATTCCAAAGCGGCAAGCCGCGCAATTTCAAGCAATCTGGATCAACGCTTCGGGAGATTCCGGTTTCAATTTTTCAAAGTTCAAGCATTCTAGTCCTAGATCGGCGTCTTAAGTCGAGTCTGCATATACATAAGCAAAAGTTGAATATACTTTGACTTGCGCTTTTCCTAACCAAAAAACCTCAGTCAAAGTGGGGGCTTATAGTGGGTATATACACCCGAAAAAATGGGCAACCTTTTTTCAAAAAAAAATTTTGCAAAATTATCATGCATGCTTATAGCTACAAATTTTCGAGGCACACACAACGCATACAAGATGAAACATTCAAACATACAAAGGCCAATCTTCAAAAAAAATTCCAAACCAATTCAAGTTCAAAAACCGTACAACCATACAAATTTCCAAACCAATTCAAGTTCCAAACCATACAAATCCACACAAATACAATCCAGCCTATACAAAATCAACCCAGGCAAGCTGGAACTCGCTACCATGCAAGGTCAGTCCGAGTATTCAGCTGTGATGTCAACCACAGGCTCATTGTCCCTATTCCGCCTCCTAAGGCGCTCCAGATCCTGATCCAGCTCCGTCCCAGGGGTACTAGGATCCTGCTCCGAGATACGAAGTGTGCCAGGAGAGGGATGAACTCCCTGCTAAGGAGAGGGATACTGATAAGGCGGCGGCATCGCCATGTACTAGTACTGCGCAAGCATCTGAGCCTGACGCATCCTCTCCATCTCCGCATAGTAAGCCCATGAATCTGCACCCCAAGGCTGAGGACCACTGGCCTCGAACAGCTTGCACCTCCAAACAAATGCCTGGTAGGATCACCATGTACAAAGGGGGAAGCTCCCCGCTCAGCATCAGAATGCCTCTGATGGGCACCAGCACCGGACCCCTATCCCAGCTCCAAGCTCGGTCCCTCCTGCCTCAAGGACGTCTCCGCCTGGGGCTCCCTATCAACGGAACCTCTACGGTCTCGACGGCGCTCCTATACAAAATACAATTTCAAGAATCAACATCCAAGTTCATATTCCCAGAATACAAATTTCAAGATAAAGTAAAGCACCTCTCTGTCCCGGCCACTCTCGCCCGAGGCGCCTACATACAAAGTTCAAGATCAATTCCCAAATACAAGATTACAACAGTTTCAAGAGAATGCAACAGTACTCACAGCGGCATAATGCTCAGGTACAACATCATATGATCTCCGGTGCGGAGAAGAAGCTACAGGAATGGTCACCTCCACCTGTTCCCCGTCTGAGTTCTCATAGCGGAGGATCCTATCAGCATGGGGAATGTTCTCAGGATCAACCTCCTCCTCCTACATACAATCATAAAATCAAGCAAACATACAAGAATACAAGTATACAAGAATATAAGAATACAAGATACAAAGTTCAAAAGCTCACCGGCAGTACGAAGCGTACTGGTGGAGCCAGCCTCCTCAGGAAATCGTCATAGCTACCCTTCCTGTGTACAAAGTCCCTCCAAGAACGGAAAACAACATCACCCCTAGCACTCACATAGAGCCGGGCAAGCTCTTCATCCGGCGCCAACATGGAATTCGGTGGGTCCTTGGGGACAAGCCTATTCAACGAATTGTGCTGAAGGGACACTCGATCCCCCAGATACCACATGTGGTGATACACCCCTGGGATCAAGACCCGCTGTCCAGACAAGAAATGGGCACGAGCAGCCAAGGCAGGTACAGGCGCGTTAGCAAAAGGACGCCACACCACCTGCAAAGCAAACAACTCAGGCAACTATACAAATAAAAATACAAGAGAGCGAAACAGTACAAGAATATTATCTCGGCAGCAGGTAGAACTCTCCAAGCACTGCGGAAGGCCGCCAGAGGCACCCTCCCGCGCACCGCTCCTATCCAAGCGGCAGCATACGGGTAAGCCGCATCTCCAGTACGATCCGGCGCCAAGGTCGGAAAGTGCTCATATATCCAAATCTTTCAAGAAGCAAGCAAAACATTAGTAAAGTTCAAGATACAAGCATACAAGTACAAGGCACAAAGTACAAGGAGTCTTAAATACCTCCAGTACACTCCACAGGGCAGCCATGCTCGGCTCACTCTCCGGCGTAGTCCGAGAAGCCCACTTCAGCTCATACAAGAGGTGGCTATATGCCAAACCACCCCAATTGTAGCTCGAAACAACTCTCAAGTCCCGCATAATGGACAAGAACCTAATGTGCACCCGACTATTCCTACTCGGGGCCACCACTCTGCTCACCAAAGCTAGGAGGAAGAGCCTAAACCCTCTGCTCTGCGGACACACCCACACCACAAATAGCATCCACAATCACCGTCACAGAAGCATGGGTGTCGTCCTCTGACAAGTCAACAACAGGGTCGAGCAAGTCCCTGGCAGCAGCTGTAGACACCTACTTTTGTCCCCATTCCCGAAAGGGAAGGTTCGATGATGAAAGCATAAATCTCCACTTGACAACGCGTCTCCTATAAAATAACGAATCTCAATTCCCCTTTTCATTTCACCCGAAACCTGCTATTTATAGAAACATGCTAAAAATAGTAACTGCCGTAAAGGGTAGCTTCTAAAAGTGGCAAGTCATAAAAGATAGAAACCTGTCAGAATTAGGTGTTGCATTCCGACATAAATCCTAAATGAGATATAAAACTGCGAGAATCCTATGCCTAATATGATTCAGAAATAAGAGTTCGTAACGGGCCCAGACGCATTCCGTCATGAAATTGATACGCACTAAAAGACTCGATTAAGTCTCAAACACTACGGATTTCAGGAATCCGAATCTGACTAAGAAAACAGCCCAGACCCTATTTTCAACGCCTGGCTCTGGGCGCCGAAATCTTCGGCGCCCAGGCCTGGGCGCTGAAAATACCTGGGTACGTGTTTTTTCCTAATTCTTTGTGGATTAGAACTCTGCAATTCTATCTTTCCACGAACTCTTCCCTATATATACAGCCCCAAAATTCGACTTGAAAGAAACACACAACACAATTATATTCTGAGTATTGACTCCAACCCTTAGCCTAAGCCTCACGCTGCGAAATTGTTCACGCGTTCTGTCGCAATCGATCCATAAATCGAACAGAACGTATCCTGTCCCATAATTGAGATTCGTTAAATAAAAAGGAGAAATAGCAAAGTCAAAGTGGTTAGTTTTCTGAGAACCGTGACGCACCTCTCAAGGGTGCGTCGTAATGTGTCCCTTTTCGATGATTTAATTGCTTTCCTCGCCCTTTTTATGAACTGTTAAACTAACTAAATCTGATTGTTCTATCACGCCTAACAAATATAATATTTTTGGGAAATTGGATTGTCATGCTAGGTCCCTTAATGAAATCTAAATCAAATAATCGCGATCGAACTAGTATTATATGTTGCATATTGCTAAAATTAACTCAGATTAGTTTAATAGTTAACGCATCTCCCTTCAATTATTTATGCTGAGCTAGTAAGGATATCCTGCCTCTGGAGTTATCGACGAGCGAAGTACTCCTCTCGGTAGTTACAGTCCCCCGAACCCTAAATCTCTACCTTGCGGGTGTATGTTGAGAGATCCCCACACCAGGGATCACAAGGGAACCTACGGCCGTCGTGGTCAAACATAATTGCACTCCCTTTATGTCACGATAACCGGGTTTTGTCAGTTTTTCTCATTGTCGTTAAAAGCTGAATGGCGACTCCTATATTACTAGTCAATTGGGTGTAAACTCATAGGAAATCCAATTACACTTGATTGAATAAAAAGAATCGTCACACCCACGAGGGATGAGGTCACGCATTAGCCTCTTGCTTTTTCGACCACCTCACAGTGGCGACTCCACTGGGGATAGTGAAGGAAATACTCGTGCTTGTAGGTATTCAAAATAGCCGAAGGGTGAAACGATCCTACCCCGCGTTTATTTCCCCATCAAGTTGGGACGACCAGAAAATCAGCATATTAATGTGAACGGGCAGAACCGCATAACGAATCTCGGCTCCCTCAGGAGTTGGGACTAAGGATACCTTTTTCCGCCAATAGGGGGTTGCATACGCCGCGCATGTTGCCCACTCGGTACTTGTGCAGGTAGTACACCTATCCCGAATCCAATCGCTCGCTCATTAGGTCCCTCTCGCCTGCATGCCCCCTTGGCTTGCACTTGCGGGTTGGCCTCTTGGGCGAAATTCGTCTGTTGAAGACACTACCTCGACCGGGGCATGTATTGGATCTACGATAGAAGCGGTACCAAGCCAGGCGCAAATAAACTACCCATAGAAGCCTATCATAAACTACGTGGCATATTTAATTTTCAAATCCATGTTTGTTATGTAGTTATGTGTAGCAAAATATGTGATTGTGTGTGACAAACTATCCTAGAAAACCAACGACCTTAAAATTTGCCCAAACATTCATAGACTAATTTGCCAAAGAGTTATACCGAAACACGTGTTCCGCAAACCCGAATGATCGCCACAAAAATAAGCGACGCTCGGGATGGCCTGTAACGAATCCCACAAACGCTGCTACGCGTAAAGGACGTTATTAGGCAAGCACGCAAATCGAAGTCGCATAAACAGAAGACAAAAAACGAGAACCAGCCAGGGACGCATTTTCAACGCCCCTGGCTGGGCGCCAGAATTTCTCACGCCCCTCGCTGGGCGCTGAAGTTGCTGCTTGGCCTTCTGGTCAGGCGCAGCAGCCTCGGTGCCCGCGCGAAAGGAAAATACGTAGCGCAAAAAAATGTTCATAAAAAGAATTGCTACGAGGGCGTAAGAAAAGCACTCGATTTCAAAAGCGACTCGTGAAAAAAAAATTAATAACTCTTTGTGTCGTTGTTAGGCCTCCTACGACGACAATGCTCGGCACCAAAACCGAACATGCTAATAACTATGAATGTCACACGGGCAAGTGTTTCGAAAATCCAAAGAATGACCAAAATAAATAAAAAACCGAAAAGTGTACCGACAAAAGAAAGAGTGAAAAACCAATTTAGAGAGTCGAAGTCTAGACTAAGTAATGCTTGAAACTTTGGGAACCTAAACTTTAGCTTATCTTATGCCTAGGACTGGTCCTGCCACTTGGTGCCGATCAGGGAATCAACGGTTAGTGCGTCTCGAAGATACATCGCCAACATTAGGTTTAGTGACTCCAAACTCCGTCCGTCATCCCTCATTTCAAGGATCTCCGCTTCCCCAACCTCGATTCGCACCTTCAAACATGTCCATCGAAGATTTGCAAGAGCAGATGGCTCAAATGACCCGACTCATGGGCCAACTGAAAATGGAAAATGAAGCTTTAGCGGCTGCGCAAGCCAAAAATGACCTCGATAACGAGAAGAAGATTGAAAAAATGGTCCTACAGCAAACCATGGGGAGCAAATACTTCTCCCTCGGTCCTGAACCTTTTCCTGGCAAACTACCAGAAAAGTTCGGTTCATCTGACTTACCAAAGTTCAAGGCCACGGACAACCCCCGTGTTCATCTACTGAGCTTTGTGAATGCCATGAACTTGAAAGGCGTGGACAAGTCCATGTATTTACCTGCCTTTCCTTTGTCCTTGTAACCTGTGCCGCTCAAATGGTACTATCACCAGGACCCTAAGCTCTTCCCCACTTGGGAAGACTTTGTCAATGTCTTCATCAAGCAATACTCGTCGAACATGGATTTCCAAGTCACCATGCGCGAGCTGGAAGTTCTCTTCCAAAAGAAAAATGAGGGTTTCACGACCTACTTTGCTAGATGGAGGGACTAGGCGGCCCAGCTAATCAATAGGCCTCCCGAAACAGAATTGGTCCAAAAATTCATTGACAACCTAGACCCGGCTTACAGACAACACCTTAGGTACCTGGGACTTGACACTTTCAAAAGAGTTTATGATGTGGGAATAAAGATTGAGGACGACCTCGCCAAAACCATACAAAGCAAACCCACATATAAAAACAACACCTATAATCGGGGTAACACATCCCAAGCCCAAGAAGTCCATGCTGTAGAAGAGACTCCCGCCCGAAGAAGCCCTGGAAGATGGGTCCGAGACCGAAAGTTTGCCCCACTCGGGTCGACTTTGGTACAAGCCTTTGAAAGGCTAACCAATCAAGGAAAGTTGAGACCTATAGGTCCCACCCGTGACCCTCCTGTCAAAAGAAAATATTGGGTCGAAGGTACTTACTGCAAATTCCATCAAGGAAATGGGCATGACACTGAAAAATGCTGGAATCTAAAACATACGATCCAGGACATGATAGAGGATGAAGTGATACCTCTCCCTAACGTTGGAAAACCCAACAACAACAAGAGCCCACTCGGCTCTTATCACATCTCTCTCGACCAACCAGAGAATTTCGACCCCACGGTGTATATTACACCTCAAGGTGCACCACTCGCTGTGGTCCCTATGGATCGAATCGAGAGAGAAGTGTGCGGTGTGTGGAATGATGATGCTGAAAATATTTACCTATCTCAAGTGTCGGGCCAGGACCTCTTCACTGAAACTTGGCCCGGGTATGCTCTCATTGACACCACCACTCAGGAGCCCGAGGTCGACAACCTCACCCGATCCGTAAGAATATACCAACCGGATATTCACCCACCTCCTATGGACGATATCCCGGTTAGGCAAACTCCTGAGAATGGACGGCACGCCACCGTCGCAGAAGTCATTCAAAATCCTCTCCTGAAACAATTAAAAAGAACCAAGGCCGAGATTACCATCTCGGATCTCATGTGTACTTCAAAGGAACATCGCGAAAAGCTTATTCGCTCACTTGACCTCATCTCAGTACCTACAGATATCACACCTGACTCATTGGTTAGCCATGTCACGAGAGATGCCGGAGAAAGGCCATAGTTTTCACTGATAAAGACTTACCTAAAGAGGGGGGTGCTCACAATAAAGCCCTTTACCTAGTGGTTGGATGCAAAGGACAAAACATCCCCCTAGCGCTCGTAGATAATGGTTCGGCGGTTAATGTCTGCCCATTGCAAACCGCCCATTGCTTGGGTCTAGGAAACGATGACTTTCAAACCTCCACGCAAGGGGTACGAGCTTATGATAACTCCCGAAGGCCTGTATTGGGAAAAATCAACCTTACCATACAAATCGGGCCTGTGGCACGCACCACGGAGTTTCAAATAATCGACATCAAGCCCACTTTCAACCTCTTCTTGGGGCGACCTTGGCTCCATGACTTAGGAGGTGTGGCTTCTACCTTGCACCAAATGGTTAAACTTAACCATAACGGGGTAATACTAGAAATCCGCGCCCCTCCTCTCGACGTCAGTTGCACTATGGTTGGAACGGCCGAAACTGCAGATGACCTTTACGGGTTTCAAATGGAAGAAACAATCCAGTTCATCGAAGATTATGATCCAGCATTCCTAGACCCGCATGCATCCCGAGTCATCCCTAGAATGCTGTTAGCTCAAGGTTATTTCCCAAGAACCCCATTGGGCATAAGGAAGAAGGAATACACATTCCATCCTTTTCCCGACAAATCTACTCCCTTTGGCTTAGGCTATGAACCAACGGAGGAAGATATTGCTGACCGCCTGTCTAGGCTACGCCTTAACAAAGCCAAACAAACCACCCTCCTTCCCCCGTATCAAAGGACCCTTAACGGGATGTTCGTTCGGGAAGGAGAAGAACACCCATGCTGTGGTTTCCCTTAACCCTTCGTTCAGGATGGCTTGCTAAAACCCGGATTTGAAATTTTCCATGACTGCCACACCTTGGATGAGGCACCCCACCTCACCAAGACTAAAACAGCTGAAATATTGGACAACCAGGCTCTATGGACATTATTTAACGAATCGAGGACTGTGGAGAACGAGACTGTGATGACTACCCTAGCTTTACAAGATGAAGGTTTCGATCCGACCCGGTTAATCTCTCCTGCATCAACACTAGAAGAGGTCGAGAACGGATGGGTGAAGACATAACAGTGGGTCAATGCAAAAGGAATCGAATTCAAGATGAGTACCGGTGAAGGACCGAAGTTTTATGAGACTAAACCCCAGGCTTGAGCCACATAGAGCACCATTAGTAAAAAGCGCCTAGTAGTTCTTTAGATTGATAGAAAAAAAAAAATAGAGACTTTAGATGGTCCTAAGGCCCCTTAGAATATGGGTCAGTTTTATTTCAGTGTGTTTTCCTTACTTTCCGAATCAATAAAGGCGTAATATTTCTCCTAAAAATTTTATTCTAACACTAAATAAACACCAAATGTACTTGCAAAATACAAAAATAAAGAGGCGGCCCACTCCAGGCCCAACAAACAAAGCCCACTCGGTTTTGAAATAGTGCCATGGGAACCAATTCCCAAAACCCACAAAATAAACCACACTATCCCATTCATATCCCCAAAACCTAAAAAGCCAAACCAGTGTCATCATAAGAGTCAATCCATGCAACCCAGAATCAAAGGAAATCAAAATCCAAAACAATGCAAATGTTACCAAAAAAAAAACAGATTCATAAAACATAGATTCCATCATACCCTTCACTAACAACACGCACTTCAACCCACCTCAAAAACCTACACAAAGATCTTCATAACTTCCGCACCCTAACCCCATTTTCAAAACTGTTTCGAGTCACGAATAGAAAAAATTAATCCGGACAAAAACGCATTTCACACTAACAGTAAAAAAAGCCTCCAAAATAGCCTCAAAATTGGCTTTAAATACGAGCAAAATATCAAGGCACAAAAAAAAATGCAAGAACATGTGAAGCAAAGCGTCAAAAATTGACCGCCCATGTCATTTTCAGCGCCCAGGGCTGGGCGCCGAAATTTTTGACGCCCCAACCTGGGCGTAGAAACTCTCTGCTTGACAAAAAATTTCTTTTCAGAAGTGCTCGTCATTTTATCCGCACACAACGAAAAAATAACAAACACTTGGGGGGTACAGTACGTATCCAAATAGGCTTACCAACCAAGAATATAGCCATACAAATTAGTCGAATTTCGAATTTCATATTTTACGCGACTTATGGCGGAAAAAAAAACGGCAGATGAAAATAATGATAATACTTCACTCATTTGACCGATTAAGTAATATGTTTCCACCTCAGGGCATATCTACCGAAATCCGGCATACTAGAACTTATTCTAAAGCTAGAACTGCGCGCGACCTGATTCTGACAAGATACGTAGGCAATCCTTACCAAGGATTCGGTCCAATATAAAAAAAATAAAAAAATAAAAAAACAAATATTCTTTGTGCAAAAAGTGTTAGACATATAAAATACATAAAAAAGAGGAGAAACAAAAATAAATGTAAATGAAAAATAAAAATACGCCTTTATTGAAAAAAATAATAAGGAGGAAAACAAAGTGCTAAGAATAAAAACAAACACAACTGAAATAAATAAAGGGCACCTACACCCTAGCAAGAACTACACTACTCTAGTTCTTCCGGATCATCAAATAAAGTCTTGTAGAGGGCAATGTTCGCAGGATCCACCCCGACGGTCTTCTGCGCTGCCCCAATATCAATCTCCATAAGAACCGGCTCCTGGACACTAACTTCCAAAGATGCCAAAGCTTCAGGAACATTCTCAGTTATAGCCCGCTCAGCCTCAAGGGCACAGACAATGGTGGGAGAAGGATTATTATCATCAACTAGACTGGCCGCTGTTTCTACAGGCGGCTGAGCCTTCCTAACCCATACATTGTTCCGGCGACGATCTCCGCGAGAGCCTACATTTCTTTTAACAACAGCAGGCCCCTTCATGTTAGGCATCTTTTTAGGCCTGAAACTAGAACGGGGAGGAACTTCCTTTCACTTTCGATCAGGACGAGCTTTCACAGTCTTAATACTATATGTACGAGGTTTGGCAGAATCAGGACCCTCATACTTAACACGAATACGAGGTATCAAAAGCTCAGCCGGCTCCCCATTTCGAGCCTCGGTCCTCACATCTTTATCATCGAAGCTCATCCACAACTTGTAGTTTTCAGAAAGACCCACAAAGCCATTTGTAGCTACGGCCCAACGCGGGAGACCATCATAATACTTAGCCCACGCTAGGACCCGTGTTTGTGAAAAGGCCGCTACCTTAGTTGGTACCGTATCAGAAAATGGGATAGTCTGCCTTAAACCATATTGACGCATGACTCGGTAAGGGAAAATATAAATGGGACGAGATAGCCCCAACAAAGAAACATAAACCGATACATCAGAACCCCCTGTCATAGTAGTCAAACCCCACCATGGTACCACCCACTTAATAGAACAAATGCCATAAGTAAAAAAGGAGGTCCATTCGGCCTCGTCCTGGCCTTGGTGCAAGTATTTTCGGTTACCCAAGGCTATAGGGCGATAATGTTTAGGATCGGCAGGAGCTTCCAAAAGTCTAAGCCGTTCCGCAAGCCAAATCTGCGAAAACAGGTACAATCGAATCAAAAGAATGAAAAAAAAAAACGGTCCCTGGGGCGCAGTTTCAACGCCCAGGACCAGGCGCCGAAAACTCCAGCGCCCAGCCCTGGGCGCTGAAACTCAGCCCCAGGCAAAAGAAATATATGCAAAAGTGGCGTATGCGTGCGCAAAGAAGAAAATTGATTACCTGCAGTAATAGGGGGCTTCCCTTAAAATGTTTAGATTTGGCATCCTTCTTCAGCTCATCCGCACTCAGCAAAGTCTCGGCAACAACCAACGGCATGATAGAATAGCAACTTTCCATCTCGCTAATCAAGGGGATCAACCTTATGTCACCGAACTCACCATTGTTATTCGACAGCAAATAATGATTCAACAAGCAAAATACAAGGGCTCGGATATTCAATTTCTGTTCGGTCATATTCTTACTAGGCCTAAAATGATGTTTTACAAGTTTTGCCAAGTTAACCTTGTCATCTACAACAATTTCAGCAAACATGTTATCATCTAGTCCTAGGAAAGCCCTTATGCTTGTTTTACCCTCTTCGATAGTGCCGGGAGTAACAGGAGTAGCATTAGTAGGATAACCAAGGATTGCAGCAAATTTATCGGGCAAAGGACATATTTCGTTGCCCCGAAAGGCAAAAACATGATGATCGGAGTCCCAAAACCTTAGGGCAACATGCAGAAAGTTATAATCAATATTAATTTGTTGTAAGCCTAAAAGTGCCTCTAAGTGGTATTCTTTTAACAAAGCCTTTTCTGTGGGAGTAAGGGCCCGTAGCCAACGCCTAACAGTCCGTTGGAGTGAGAAAATAGGGATCGACATGGCAAAAGCAATGAGTAATTAAAACACAGCAAAAAAAGAGGAAAAGAATTTGAGAGTGGTGGAAAATAGGGACGTATCTAGCCCCTATAAATAGCTGGACGCACCCAGTGACATCCTGATCCCATTCGGAAACGTATTAGGAAATCCGAAAGTCAAATATCACCGGGAAAAGACTTTCAGCGCCCACGGCTGGGCGCCGAAATGTTTAACGCCTGGCCTTGGGCGCTGAAAATGCAGCCCAAGGCCCAGATTTCACAAAACGCGGAACAGGAAAGGACTTAAGACCGTGTTGCTATACACGAGGCCCTATTGCAAGTAGGATCAAGCCCAAAGCACCTTTAGCTCCCAAATAAGCAAAAAATAAACATAAAAACTTGGTCGAAACTTAGACTTGTCTCAGAAAATGCTTATGTACACTTTTCAAAAACAAATAAAATATCATGGCCATTCCTCGAAACACCAAAAATATGTGTCGTTAAGTCGTTGGTTTTCCAAATAAAAAAATGTTTGTCTGTCAAAGGATTAATCCGGGCTAAGCTAAAACCGGATGTCGCCTGAAAACTAAAGTCGCATTCCACGGCTTCGCTGAAGTAGCACACTACTATAAAAGGTCGCTCGCACATACGAGTATGACCCCAAACATGATTACAAGATGCGAAAAACAGCCGACGGGCCCCAATGCTTGGGGGCTCGCGAAAAATAGACTCCAACAAGGATCGCACGATCAAAATCACATTCCCGGACTGCGCCCTACACCATATCATGTTTGGATATCTCAAAAAAAACAACAGGTTCGACCTCAGGGAAAGGTCGTCATTGACACTTGTGCACGGTCCTTTGATCAAAGACCAAGTCGAGCCGTAAAGACTAGCTCAAAATCACGAAAGCAGACGGTCGCAAGACAAAGGTCCGTCTGAACACGTTGTCAGCCCACGTTCAGGTTACAACTAAATTCGAGCATCCCTCGAAAGAATTCGCTCTTGCAAGAATGGATAAAAAGAAATTCTCAAAAGAAATCACAAAAAACAAAGAAATAGGAACTTGCCCATCTTCAGTTGGGAAGACCGCGGCACGCTAATCCCAAATCAAAAAGACGAATTCGGGTTCGCTCACCTCCAACGAGCGGGGCGTCCACCCTTAGAGGACAGGGCTCGCCCATCTTTAGCGGGCGGGGTCTGCGTCACTAGCCGCGCAGGTCCTCAGTTTTCCAAAAATGAAGTCTTCAAAAACAAAATGAAACAGGCTCGCCATCTTCAGCCGGCGGGGTCTACGGTGCAAATCACGTAGGTCCTTATTTTCAAAAAAAAAACACAAAACAAATTTCAAAATAGATTCGTCCACTTCTATCGGACGGGGTGTCCACCCTTAGCGGACAGGTTCGTCGTCTTTAGCCGGCAGGGTCTACGTCACAAGCCGCGTAGGTCCTTATTTTCAAAATTCAAAAACAGATTCGTCCACTTCTATCGGACGGGGTGTCCACCCTTAGCGGACAGGCTCGCCATCTTTAGCCGACGGGGTCTGCATCACTAACCGTGCAGGTCCTTAGTCGCTGCAGCGATAACTTTTTCTGGTTTTCCCTCTTCCAAAAATTAAAAGGATTGGTTTTCCGTTTTTTCCAAAAAAAGAGCGATGTGCTGGATTTTCCTTCGTTTTACGTCCCATAAAAACAAGGGGGTTTTCTCGTTTAGCTAGCCCTGAAAATGAGAATCTTTAAAAACATTTTTACCTCGTGATTGGGCTTGGCCAGGCCCAATTACACTTTATAGCTTTGATTTCGAAAATATCTGTAGCTACTCCCAATGAAAAAGTGAGAGAGTTTCTACGCCTCTTTAGATACTTCCAATGACAAAGTGAGGGAGTATTCTATACTATCCGTTGATAAATCCCAATGACACGTGAGGGATATGTCGACATTTCAAGTGATGACCCTTAAGTCAAATGTTATCACTCGGGGGCTCGTGAGACCCTCACAAAACAGGTCACATACACCATGGCTTGTGTGACGCACTCCGTCTAATACTTTGACCATCGTCTTATTCCAAGACACAATCAAAGTGGGGGCTAACTGTAGACACCTACTTTTGTCCCCATTCCCGAAAGGGAAGGTTCGATGATGAAAGCATAAATCTCCACTTGACAACGCGTCTCCTATAAAATAACGAATCTCAATTCCCCTTTTCATTTCACCCGAAACCTGCTATTTATAGAAACCTGCTAAAAATAGTAACTGCCGTAAAGGGTAGCTTCTAAAAGTGGCAAGTCATAATAGATAGAAACCTGTCAGAATTAGGTGTTGTATTCCGACATAAATCCTAAATGAGATAGAAAACTGCGAGAATCCTATTCCTAATATGATTCGGAAATAAGAGTTACGTATTAATTAAAATCCTAACGAGCCTAGAGTTCGTAACGGGCCCAGACGCATTCCGTCATGAAATTGATACGCACTAAAAGACTCGATTAAGTCTCAAACACTACGGATTTCAGGAATCCGAATCTGACTAAGAAAACAGCCCAGACCCTATTTCAACGCCTGGCTCTGGGCGCCGAAATCTTCGGCGCCCAGGCCTGGGGCGCTGAAAATACCTGGGTACGTGTTTTTTCCTAATTCTTTGTGGATTAGAACTCTGCAATTCTATCTTTCCACGAACTCTTCCCTATAAATACAGCCCCAAAATTCGACGTGAAAGAAACACACAACACAATTATATTCTGAGTATTGACTCCAACCCTTAGCCTAAGCCCCACGCTGCGAAATTGTTCACGCGTTCTGTCGCAATCGATCCATAAATCGAACAGAACGTATCCTGTCCCATAATTGAGATTCGTTAAATAAAAAGGAGAAATAGCAAAGTCAAAGTGGTTAGTTTTCTGAGAACCATGACGCACCTCTCAAGGGTGCGTCGTAATGTGTCCCTTTTCGATGATATAATTGCTTTCCTCGCCCTTTTTATGAACTGTTAAACTAACTAAATCTGATTGTTCTATCACGCCTAACAAATATAATATTTTTGGGAAATTGGATTATCATGCTAGGTCCCTTAATGCAATCTAAATCAGATAATCGCGATCGAACTAGTATTATATGTTGCATATTGCTAAAATCAACTCAGATTAGTTTAATAGTTAACGCATGTCCCTTCAATTATTTATGCTGAGCTAGTAAGGATATCCTGCCTCTGGAGTTATCGACGAGCGAAGTACTCCTCTCGGTAGTTACAGTCCCCCGAACCCTCAATCTCTACCTTGCGGGTGTATGTTGAGAGATCCCCACACCAGGGATCACAAGGGAACCTACGGCCGTCGTGGTCAAACATAATTGCACTCCCTTTATGTAACGATAACCGGGTTTTGTCAGTTTTTCTCATTGTCGTTAAAAACTGAATGGCGACTCCTATATTACTAGTCAATTGGGTGTAAACTCACAGGAAATCCAATTACACTTGATTGAATAAAAAGAATCGTCACACCCACGAGGGACGAGGTCACGCATTAGCCTCGTGCTTTTTCGACCCCCTCACAGCGGCCGAGCGCCACGTCAGCTCCGAATCAAAGGTCACATTCCTCTCAGAAAAAGGAAGACCCGTAATCATGGCAAACTCAAAGGGGGTAATGGTGATCTCCCCCCAGGCCATGTGGAAGGTGTTGGTGGTATCCCACCACCGCTCCAACAAAGCCCACGGTCGGGGTTTGATCCCCATTCTCCTCAAAGTGCCTCCCATGGCACGCCAGAAATCAGCCAGGCCGGTCTGTGACCAGATCTCCATGGCCTCCTCATCAGCACTAAGGGCTTTAAAGGCCTTCTGAACCTCCGCCAAGGACCAGAAAGTGCGAAACGACTTTCCATCGGCCTACAGGTGAACGAGTCAGCTCAAAACCTATGCAAGTACAAAATACAAATTCAAAACATAAGTACAACACTCACCAAGCCAGCGCGAGGCCGCTGAGACAAGTGAAACTCCGGTCGAAACACCAGGTCGGAAGGACTCCACCCAGTACCAACAAAAACAGGTGCTCCCCGGGGAACCATACCCCCATCCGGCGCATTTATCGCAGCCGCTTCATCATCCGAAGCATCCTCCTCAGCAGCTCGAACCAACGAACATTCGGCGAGCTTTCTCCGAGTGTGACGAGGCATACTAAATCAAGTGGAGTACAAAGTGTCAAAATTCTAAACTGGGGGTTATCCTATACTAGCCTATACAAAGTCAAAAATTCAAAATCCCCAGTGCTAATTCAGCCAGGGACCTCTAGTTCAAAAATACAAGTTCTACACCAACGCCTAGGCTATCCACGCCGAAGCAGGTATACAAATTCTACGCCAACGCCTAGGCTACCCACGCCAAAGCAGGTATACAAGTTCAACATCAACGCCTAAGCTACCCATGTTGAAGCCAAAATTCCCAAAACTCTACAAAAACAACATCTAGGCATCCTAGCCTAGTCTCTACCTGAGACTCCGCTAGGTCACCAGTGAGACTACTATTTACAAATACCAGGTACAACATTCAAGAAAATTTTCAAAAAAAATTCAAAACTACAAGTTCCAACAGTTCAAGTTTGAGTGGCTATCAAACAATTTTCTACAAGATTCAAGAAGCTTAAGCATACAAGCATCATTCCAAAGTACGAGAAAATCAAAGCTACATGCAATCCTAGAGTTATTTCATAAGCGAAAACATAAAATACTTACATGGACATGGCAAGAACAAGACCAAGGGAATAGCTTAATAGACCTTTGAGAGAGATGGGCAAAGAGATTCAAGGAAATGTGCCTCAAAATGGCACGGCAAGGGGTGCTTTTATAGTACAGCCCTGCATCGGACGCGGAGCCCAGCGCCCAGCGCTGCCTGCTGCATGCGCAGATTCGGTCGCGCGCGGTCTCTCGTGCTGATTGCACGTCCTTTACTGCTACGGTCTTCCGCACCAAGCATCAAACGTCGCATCAGGCCATCCATCGAAAATGAGGGTATACACCTGTATCTCCAAGTACAAATAGATGAATATTTCAAGAATACAAAGTCCAAAAAATACAATGACTCAGGCGTTCGACTCCCAACGGACCCAAGCTCCAGGAAAGTCAGCCGAAATTTCAAAATCTTAAGGGCCAGTAAAAAGCCCTTATCCCCTGCAAAGCACATCGCTAACGGATCAACTCCGGGCATTCAAAATTCAAAAATTCAAAATTCAAAAATTCAATATTCAAAAATTCAAGATTCAAAATTCAAGGTTCAAAATTCAAGGATATAAAATTTTCGATGCCAAGCTCCGTCCCAAAAACAAAGGCGGAAGAGCACAAGTACAGATACGGATCGGAGTCGTCATAACCAAACGGAGGTAGACTCTATCTTTTTTCTAACGCCTGTTTTGTGCAGGTACCGGCGTACAAAGAGTGGTCTTGATTGCAGAACATCTTGATCATTCTCCGTCCCTTTCGAAATACTTTGACTTGCGCTTTTCTAACCGAACGCTCAGTCAAAGTGGGGGCTTCTGTAGACACCTATTTTGTGTCTCCCCTCTGGGATTATGACGATACCATTATCCTTACTAGGCGGTTGGAACAACTCCATGCGGAAATCCCAATTGCTAAGAACATCTCCAAAATACAAGATCCAAAATCCAATTCCCGAGGTCGTTCCCCTTCCGGAACTCGGTACCAAATATAATTTTCAAAAACAAATTTCAAAATCCAAGTACAATATCATCTAGTAGACCATTCCATTGGTTTTACTAGGCCTTTTCCACTCAAAATCATGTAAGGCAAGTCAAATTCGGGCGCCGACCCACAAAACCGAGTAAGCCGGGCCTCGTCCCGTAAAACCAAAGTTCAAAACCCGAAACGGCTTGTTTTTAGACGCAAAATCAAGCCTTAACCTCCAAGAAAACACTACACGCCAAGCATCGTACTATTCGTACGAAGGTACCCCCATACAAGACAAATCAAGGACGGCATCTTTCCGTCCTTTTTGGCGGTTGACACGTCACCAGCTCCCAGCGCTGCCAGCTGCGTGTTGCGCTGGCGATGGCTGGTGTTTTGCGGCCATTTTTCATATAAAAACCCCCTAATCCCAGCATTATGGGAGGCAGATTTCAAATACAACGTCGTAATACTAAAATTATGCCTCAAAATACAAATCAAAATCCTTCAGAAAACACATACAAACTTCAAAATTCTAAGCAATTGGGAGCTCTAAAATGAATTCTTGCCTAAACCTAAATAGGTAATTCCGAATCCCACCATATTCAATCATGTTTATTTGATTTTCCTACTTCAAAAATGATTAGCAAGTTGACATTTTTATTACTAAAAATGTCACTTGCAACAATCATACATCTTTTCAAAATCCAAACTTTTCAAAATTCAAAAATGCAAACTTTCAAGATTCAAGGATGTTCAAAGTTGTTTGCAATCACTTCTTTGAACTAGAATCACTTTCAAACATGGAGTAATCAAAGATGACACCTTTTTAACTTTTAAAGGTTTAGTCTTTTGAGATTCAAGACTCCATTTTTCTATATACAAGTTCAAGTTTTCAAATTTCAAGATCCCACAATGTTTAGGGTTGCTCATGACTACTTCCCTAAACTAGGATCCTTTCAAAGTAAGAGCACATCAAAGATCTAAACTTTTCAACATTAAAAGGCCCCATCTTTGAGATTCAAGTCTCTTAAGTTTCAATATTTCAAGCACAAGTTCAATATTTCAAGTTCAAGTTCAAGTATTTCAAGTTCAATATTTCAAGATTCAAACTTTCAAGTTCAAGTTCTATATGCAAAATCTAGGATACTTTGGGATGAGCAACTTCTCCCAAGTTGATATTTTTGGCTTTGAATTCGTGTCGGGCGCACTTATTTTTAAGGAGCCGTTTGGCGTTCGAATCTCATGTGCCCAAGTACAAGTTTCAATTATGCACTTTTCAATATTGCAATTTCAATTATGCACCTTTCAATACCGCACCTTTCAATTCCGCAATTTCAATATCGCACTTTCAATTCGGCAATTTCAATATCGCACTTTCAATTCCGCAATTTCAATACCGCACTTTCAATTCTGCATCTTTACTTGCTTAGTCCTTCTAGGCAATGTCGACCTACTCCCTAGTCCATCTCTAGGGGGTCTTGTATTTACTAATTTCGCACTTTATTTACTATTGTGATATTGCTTTATTTGCTTTATTGCTTTCATCACCATACATGCTAAATACAACCAAATACAAGGTTACATCACGCTTAACAAAGATAATTTCTTGGAGAAACCGATCTTAGGTTCCTTTAAATTAACCTTTAAAGAAAAGTGACCACCATACAAAGTAGAGATTCTGTTTGCTCTAAAATTCAAACCCACATAGTCTAATCTAGGGTATATTTTCGAAAATTCTATGTCACGTACATGAAAAATTTCTAAAGCTCGCGGAATTAGCATCTCGTTCCCGTGCCCGGATCTCACCCATCCGTTTCGAGGATTCAAAGCCTTATCCAAAATAGAGTCACTTGCGATCTTTCCAAACGAAACTTTAAACAATGTTTGGTGGCGACTCCTTCGAGGTACAAAAATACGATGGTTTTCTAAAAAAAACGCCCCCTTGTAGGGAAAGAGCATACTTGCGATGCGACCAAAAACACCCCCTATAGTACCTCTTGAGCCAATGAGGACATTGTCTGATTTAGCTTGGGGGGGGGTGTTCACTTACCTGTACATATTAGGTATGTTTTCTTTTCATTTTTTGGTGTGTTTATTTTGGTGTGTTATTGTTTTCTAGATTAGTTTATCGCTTTGAAAAAAAATATATACAAAAACACGTTCCGATGAATGCAAAATCATGCTTCCCTGTGCCCCTTTGATTGAAAATTATTTTGATTCTTGGTATTTGATGACGAGCAATGTGGATGTGTTAGCCATGATTTGATATTCGATTACTTTGATGCCATAACATGAGTCAACTCTGACTAACTATTTGTGGACTTGGTGCTTGGCTAGTTGACTTGGTTAGGAATGTGTGATAGTTTCCTGGTGATTCGTTGATTTTGAGTATTGGTTCGCAACTATTAGTAATGTTTTGTGACTCATATACATGCACATTGAGGAGGACGAAGGCATTTTTCTATTTAGGTAGACTTCAGATGAAATTAGATACATTTGTTCCCTCTTTTTCTACCCATGTTGTGCTTGTGCCCTTTATTCGGTGTCTAACCATATTACAAGCCCGTGAAAGCCCCATTGGTTACTAGTCCCAAGCCTAGCTTGGGGGAGCTAATAGTAGTGAGGTGAGGGAGTTGTAGTGTGGTACATTTTGAGCATATTGAGTATTGAAAAAAGGGAGTTCTTCTTATCATGATTTTGTTGAAAAAGAAAAAAAATGAGTTGAAAAATGAAAGAGATGAGAAGAATAGAAAATGCGAAGGTTTCTACAAGAAAGAAAAAAAAAAAGAGATTGAAAAAGAAAAAAAAAAAAGAGAAAAATCTGTTACTCTCAGAAAAATTTCAAAGTATTGTTTCACTCAAATTTTGTAAGTTCATATCCTCATGGGTGGTTGGATACAATTGTAAAAAAGGCAAGAATGTATGGTGTGGGTTATTTGTTGTTTTGTCATGTATTGAGTGGGAGAGTTGTGGTCATTATTTTGGTTGATCATGGTTATATCTAGGATTTATGCTCCCCAAAGCCAAGACTTTAAGCTCACATTTTACCCAAATTTACCGCACCTTACCTAAGCCTATCATTACTAGCTTTGAAGACCTTCCGACCTTTGTGCATAGAGTCGTATTAATTTGAAAGTAGTTGTTTATCAATGCAAGTTATGACATGACATGACTACTAGGTTGAGTGTATGCTTTTCTAAACACAGGAGTGTTGTGAGTTTGGGAGGGCATTGTTCACTTATATGTTCGGAGGAGAGCGAACGGGTACATCTTTTACCCGCCACATAAATGAGTGACGAGTGTGTGAGCACTAGTCTTGAATTCCATTGTGCACTTGTGGTTCGCTTTGCGTGACGATTGTTAGGGAGGATTTGTGGTTGGGTGGATTTGATTGGTTGACATTGGTGCATGCTCGTTGAATTTTGCCTTGAATTATGTCTTTCGTTTTGAAATATGTTAGGGGTGATGTTGATCTTGTATTCATCGATGATTTCCTTGCTTAGGGACAAGCAAGGATCTAGCTTAGGGGAGTTTGATAAGTGTGTTTTATATAGAGTTTTACCCCCGTCCCTTAGTACTTTTATGCATCAAATGAGCTCTTAGGAGCCGTTTTTAGTACTAATATGTGTTATTGAGTATGCCTTGAGTTTCAGGATTAATTGGTGAGAAATTGGTCTTTTTAGACCCGTTTCATGATGATTTAGGCCACTACATGAGCCCGAGAAAGTTCGGGACCAGTATCGTCGACTTTCGTGAGCCTTAGATGCTTACGGTTGAGCCCCGGTAGTTAGACTCGGTGATATGAAGGATCATGACTTTTGCAAATCGCCCTTTGAGCTGAGGGCGAAATGAGAAGACCGGGCGAAAACAAAAGGATTTGAAGTCTTCAATACGCGCCCGATCGGGCGGGCTTAACCCGGTCTGGATCGGGACGTCAATCTGGGCTATGAGTTGAGCTTTTCGCAACCGCCCGATCGGGCGGAATTCGGCCCGATCGGGCCGACTATCGAGCAGTTCGCCCGATCGGGCGAAGCGCTGCCCGACCGGGCGACGCCAACCCCTACTGCTTATGCGCGTGTTTTCTTTCCGTTTTTTGGCTTGTATTTTGGGCAAACTATAAATACTAGCCCTTTTATTTTTAGTAGACATCTTTCATTCTAGTATTAGCACTTAGTTTTATTTTGTTTAAGCTTAGTGTTCTCTCTAAATTATTCCAAACACTTAGTTTTAATTTCAATCAAAGCTTTAATTTTTCGTTCATCCTTCCGTTCTTCATTTAGGTATTGATCTCTATTTTGCTTTATTATTTGCTTTAGTCATGTTTTCAATCATATTAATTACTTTGCTTATTGGTAATATGTGTGAGTAGTCTAATTTCTAGGGTTTGGGGATCCATGAATAATTATGAAGGGATGATTGAATATTGTTGATTTTGGTATTGTGATTGATTCCTATTGATTGGTTTATTTCACTATGCAATTAGATTTGCACAGGTTTAATTGTGATAGTCATGCAATATGAAGTTAAGATTTGAGAGATGTAATTTGATATTTAGGCTTGTGTCAATAGGTGGAATTAGGATTAATACGTAGTGAGAGCCCGTTAATTCTAAGTCTATGATTAGTATCGATTCGAGAGAGAATGCTAATCTAATTAATTGCTTTATCACTACAAGAAAATCGCTTACAAAGGCAAGACATTATTGCCTCTAAAAACAGTGATGTATCCTCTAATGAGTTTTCGATGCAAAAATGTGGATGCCTCTAATAACTCCGTCGCTAATTAGTGGTTGCCTCTAAAGGCCCCTTTTTGAGGCAATATAATGTGTTTCTTCTAAAAGCCCATACATTTAGAGGTAACCATATATCTTTGCCTCTAAATATAATTAGAGGCAACCAATATTATTGCCTCGAAATATAATTAAAGGCAACCGTATATACTTGCCTCAAAATATAATTAGAGGCAACTATATATCTTTGCCTCAAAATATAATTAGAGGCAACCACATATTATTGCCTCAAAATATAATTAGAGGCATCCGTATATTCTTGTCACAAAATATAATTAGAGGCTAACATATATTCTTGCATCAAAATATATTTAGAGGCGATATTAAAAGTTGATTCTAAAGTTGTTATATATTTAGGGGCAACGATATATTTTGCTACAAAATATAATTAGAGGCAATATAAAAAGTTAGGGTCAGCCATATGAATTTGCCTCGAAATATAATTAGAGGCAGCATAAAAAGTTATTTCATATTCAGATGCAATTTGATATTGTCATAAAGATATTTAGAGGCACCAAAAATAAAGCTAGCATATTTATTTCACACATTTGCAGTCGATCACCTATAAAAAATAACCATGATAAATTAACAAAAGTAAAACACCAAATTTCATAGGAATCAAAGATATCAACTCCAAGTAATATTATTAACCAAAAGAGAACCAATTGTTGTTCAATCTCAACCAAAAAATACACCCTAGGGCTTGCAACAACCCGCAAGCCTAAAAGTAACAATATGCCTGATTGGTATATTTGGATATTTCTATCACTACTGACAGCTTTAGTGCATGGTTAGATTTCACTAGATTGCTGCATAAACAAAATTACTGAAGTCAAAACAAGTTAACAAAACAGAATAACAGCCAAACGACAGACCAACAAAATAAGCAGAACAGTAGCAAGACAGCAGGACAGCAGTAGCAAGACAGCAGCAGGGCAGCAGGACAGAAGCAGCGTGACAGCAGGACAGAAGCAGCGTGACGGCAGGACATCAGCCGTAACAGCATAACCAACGAATCAGCAGCGACAACAACCACTATCAGTGTTTAACACAATACAACAACTCTTATCCTGAAGATCATATAGAGAGTACTATTTAGACAAGCGATTTCAAAAAATAGGGTGAGAATGAGATATGTCAGATAGATAAGCCATATCATGTTATTTAAAAACAAGGTAAAACAACCTTGGTATGTCTTAAAGTGGCAAGCGTCGTATCAGCATCGAGGCAGAAGTCTTTGAGCAATGTCCTGCATTAAGTGGAAAGCACAAGCATGATCTGAAATTAAGATTTTTTAAGTGCCACCAAAATGAGTAGATCAATATGCTACACTTGCAAGCTTGTGTTGCTGCTAAATTGCTAAGGTTCAGCAACCAGAACCTACTCTAGAGCGTTGAGCATCAAAAATCCTTGTGCTAGAGTTAAAACTAACAACATGAGGCTATATCAGGTTATATGAAATTATGCACTACTCTTATCACTTATACTATTGACTTCTAAAGTACCTAATTATTTGTTTTCGTCATAGATTTATACTACATACATTGATTATGTGTAACTGATTAGAGAATAATATCTATGTAGTTATATGTAATACATATATTAAATAAATTGTGTTGAGTGCTTAATTCTGATCAAATAAAACAATTGTAACTCTATGAAATAAGGCAGCAGCAATATATTGCACAAGACACATGAGAATCTCCAATCCAATAAAGTATCACTGCATAAGACATATGACCTATCTTAAACTCAAACTAGAAAGATCATATTCAAACTAGATTGAAATGTATTAAAATTTCATAGCACAATTATGGTTATCCTAGAAATCTGATATGAATCCAAACATGAAATACCCGAATACAAATTTTTCCTTCTCTCTCGAGAAGGGGACTCGGCAAATGTTGCAGTCAACTAAAAAACGGAGCATATTATAAGTAAAATGTTCATGTTTTACACATGACCAGGGCATCTGCAGTTCAGTTTTTTATTATAAAAAAAAAATCAACTTTTCATGTATTAAATAAATGCTCAGTTCTAGAAAGACCAGGGCACATGTTTGAAAGCTTTTGAGGTGTTTCTACTAGTGACTGAGAAGGAATGAGAAATTATAAGCAAGAACCAACAAATTCTTCAAAGAAAATAAATTGCAAACATGAGGAAATGTAAAATAATCACTAAAAAATAGGTCGTACACTGTAAAGAGAAACACATAATTCTTAAAATTTTGAAGTGCAAAAGAGAGGGAAGGAGAGGAGATTCACGAATCAGAAGGAATGACAGTAAGGTTAGCAATTGAGGGAAAAGAATACCAATCCGGTTTCAGATATGCTTCTATCTTCGTGGCGCAATCAACCCCAACCAACGTACATCAATCATCCATAATTACTCACAAGGAAGAAAAACCAACCATCATATACTCAATCAAGTACACCACGATCCCTAAACCAACCCATTCACTGCCTCTTGTTCAGATAAGCGGAAGTATACGATGCTGAACAAAAGCAGAGTAGTGGAGGTCAGTTTTGTATCTTATAGTTTATGTACTGAGTATATCACTTCAATATAATGCTAATTACAGAAATTAGGGAGGGGAGCTCCCCTCACATATGCCAAAGTGTTATTTTTTTAAAAATGAGTTTGCATTTGCCAAACAAGCTACAGGTCAGGCTACGAGGTGAGGGTGGTATTAGAGCATTCTTTTGGATGGTAAGATGTAGACATCCTGATGTTCTTACAAAGATAGAGTCTATAATTCCGCATTATGTCCATCAACTATCAAATCCAATACCAATGAAAAAGATTGTAACTAATAATAAAATAAAAGAGAATCATATAACCTTAGATTTCAGATAACAAAATCCCAATTAACTGCTAAATCAACATAAGAGCATAATAAATGAAATGATAATACCAAATTAAGAGGAACATTCCCT
Source organism: Spinacia oleracea (assembly GCF_020520425.1). Classification (NCBI taxonomy): domain Eukaryota; kingdom Viridiplantae; phylum Streptophyta; class Magnoliopsida; order Caryophyllales; family Amaranthaceae; genus Spinacia; species Spinacia oleracea. The sequence goes on along the minus strand of NC_079490.1, from coordinate 91,226,963 downwards.
GGCTGTCAATTCAAAGTAATTGATGAATCTTCAGCCAAACTTAGCTCCAATGACGCATCTTCATGACTCCGCAACCTAGGAACAAAATCAATCAAACATACACAACGAATTTCCAAAAGAAATTCCTTAATAGACTTAGTTGGGAAAAAAAGTACCGTACCCAACGAAGAAACGACGTGAATCAAGTTTAAGCACAAATTATAGAGAACAATGGAAAATTGGGAAACAATCGTCAATTTTCATGGAATTAAATGACCTTGGACGAAATTAGAGTTTATGCATACAAACCAGAAAATCAAAATTAACCGAAGTAAATTTAACCGGAACAACAAAACAAAACCCTAAAGTTTTAATAATTTAAAATCATTGAAGCTCAAAACAAGAAATTTTGAGAAATTAATAAATTTGAGGAGTAAAAGTACCCACTATTGCTGAGAACGATCAGTTCTAGATGAGAGAAAAGAGCAGCGGAACCAGCAGCGAAGGAGAGGAGAGGAAAGGAGAGGAGAGAAAGGGGCGTCACAACAACCGAAGGAGAGGAGAGACGTCGGCGAGAAACTCAGGCGAAAGCAATGGAGGGCAGCGGTGGTGGAGTTGGCGTAGGTTGTGGTGCGCGAGGCGTCATGGAGAACCAGAGAGAACTAGATAAGTACGGGCTCTACTTTTTGACATAGGCGGCTCTAAATATTAGAGGATGAGCATGTTTTTTTTCAAATGCAAATGAAAAAATAAAACATCCCTCAAATTTTCTTGAGGGCTTGATGATGAATATGGGTTAGGCAAAATATGGGTGGGTAATTTTATTCTTCAAATTATGGATTAATCTCTCCGTATTTTATTAAGTGGTTCAATTTTTAAAATCAATCGTATTTTATTAATAATTTCATTGTACTATATTAAATTATTTAGGTATTAGTTAGGATTGTATGTATTTATAATCGTATAAGACTATAAGAATATAATAATATATGATTATAACATATAATAGTGATACAAGAGTATATGACACTATTTAGTTCACCTTATTACTTATTTCAGATTAGGTCAAATCAGGTAATAAATAATAAGTTTAAATCAAATGTAAACCCGTCTATACATATGTGAATCGGATCTGTGCAGATCATGTAAAAATCATAACTTATATTGTACAGCTCATGTATAAATCAAGAAAAAAATACAAATCATGTACAAATTAGAACCGATATGTCCAAATCATGCCTAGATAACAATTGATATGTCCAAATCATGTCCAGATCATGTCCATATAAGAACTGATATGTACATATCATGTCTATCGATCTGATAAAATCATGTCCAGATCATAAACGATCTATCGAATTTAGAATCGATCTACCCAAATCGTGTATGTCCAGATCAGAGCCAGTATGTCCATATCATAACCAATATGTCTAAATCATATCCGATTTCTCCAGATCATAACCTATCTCTCCAAATCATAACCGATATGTCCAAATCACGCACTCCGTATAAATCAGAACCGATCTTTCTAGTCTTCTCATATGATGTCTAGATAAGTTCTGAGCTGCTTAGATCATGTCCAAATCAAAAAAACTTTGTTTGGATTGTATCCGTATCATATCAATGTTTGGATCTTGTTGATCTGATCTGTTTACCTAATGTCCAAATTGAAACCGACATGGCGACATCATATCCTGATAAAAAACTACTAGCATATCATGTCTATATGAAAACCAATATTTCCATATTAGGAATGATCTATCCATATATGTCCAGATTAGACCAATATCTATATATCATAACTAATATGTCGAGATCTTGCCTTGATCAAAATCGGCATGTCCATATCATGTCAAGATCATAACCGATATGTCCAAGTTAAACCAATTTATCCAGATTATGTCCATAATAGGACTCATATGTCCATATCACGTCCAGATCAAAAACTTAAGTATCCACATCACGTTTAGATCATAACAAAATTGTCCAAAGCACGTTAAGAACATAACCGATTTGTCAAGTTCACATCCAATTTGGACGGAATGTGCGTAGAACATGCATTAACAAACATATTTGTTAATTTAATGGATGTTGGACCTCTCGTTAGACTGGTAAAAAGTTGGTAAATTTTTTATCTTTTTATCCAGTTTTTTTGTTAATTTAATATTAATATAATATTTCATGTTAATACGTTTCATATTATGAGTTTTCTGATTTATAATAAAAAAAATTGAGTTGAAAACCTCAAGGTTTATCTTGGGCTAAAATGAGGGGATACGTTCGCTAACAACTCGCGAACAAGCTCAGTTAAAGCTCGTTTATTAAGCACGAATAAAGCTCGTGTAGCTCTAAACGGGCAAGCTCGAGCCGAGCTTGAGACATGCATCTTGATGCTTAGCGAACAAATCTCAAACAACAATTTTCAAAGCTAGGTTAAGCTCGAGACAAGCTCGGACAGTGAAAATCCTTATCAAGTTTAGCTCGAACAAGGTAAAACTCGAATCGACTCAGCTCGTTTGCAGCCCTAGGTTTATCTAATGTAGTAAAACTCCGTATTATCCTTGACCTAAAAAAAGTCCATATTATTAAAAATTAATTACTGCTGATATTGATTTTTTTTAATGATAACACTACTGATATATGGAGTATTTTTAAAAAAAATATATTAGTGATATTTAAGAATACTATTTTGTATATTTTAAAACTAATTAATTCTTGAATTTTAATGAGATACTGGTAAATAATCATTATTATCGGTAACTAATCATTATTAAATTTCTTTTTTTCCCCCAAAACTGGAGTAGGCTAGTAAGCGGATTTTTTTTGAAAATCACACCTCTGAAACTTCCCGGTTCTCCGGTGAAAATATAAAGCTCTCACTCTCCTACGCAAGAGGATGCACATTTACTTTTTTGCATTATTTACATACTATACATTTGTTTATTTTTACTTAACCAAAAACATATTCATGTAAATCTTGTTCGTTTTAACGTATATTTTCCGTTATAACTTTAATTATCGATAATTAAAGATACTAATTGTTCAACTTATTTCAACTTTGACAAGCACGTTTGTATTGCAAATAAAAAATGAAAAAAAAAATTATTTATTATTGGTGAATAAAAAGCTAGATAAAATTTTGACTCGATCACTAAGAAAGTTATACTTCATGTACAAAAATTTCGTCGAACACCCCCCTGTTACTTCTTAATACTCAAAACAACAAAACTCACCTCAATTTACCGTCTTCCTCGCTTCACAACAATTCCATGGCGGGTTTTCAAAAATGAAAAAAATCACTTTGGAGGGAACTTGAAAATGAAACCAGCGGAAAAAGGCGGCAAAATACATTAAACATCAAAACCTCTCTCCCCTTTCACTCCACTTTTAGTCTCTATTCTCCTCCTCTCACCACTCTTATGGCGACCTCTTCGAATCTCCGTCTTCTTCCATCGGGACCTCGTTTCGACGAGCAGGTTAGTCGATTTCCAATTTCAGAAGTTTGCTTTTTGTTTTAGATTGAGTAAGATCTGTTATCGCACTTTGAGAAATTGAAGTTGTTGATTTTTAGAAGTTTGATTTTTGTTTTAGATTGAGTAAGATCTATTATCGCACTTTGAGAAAATTGAAGTTGTTGATATTTTTTTTTTTTTTCTGAAGATGCATAGTTTCATGCTTCAATTGTTTCTAGTTTTTGTTAATTTTGAAGGTTTAGTTAGAATCTGAAGCAATTTGTTGATCTGGCCGATTTGAATTTCAAACTTTGTAGGTTTTTGCTTGATTTTTGATTTAGAATGCTGTCAGGTCACCGCCACTTCAGCCGCCTCATTTCCTCTCTTGGCAAAGGGTCGACAGTAGCAATCCTCAATTTTATTAGTTTTTTGCAATTGAAATTTGAATTATTATGATCAGACTTAGCACCAAGTCTACTGGGGGCTCTTAACATGCCTCCCTTTAGCAACTGTAAGGCAGATCCTATTCCTGATAAGATCTAATGAGACTCTTCCTCTCAATTGATAAATTTTCAATAGATAAATTTTTGAATACTTGTTTAATTTACCAAAATTATTCTTTCAATTGATAGATTTTCTCCTAAATTTTTGAATACTTGTTTGATTTACACAGCTGCTTGCTGATTTTTGGATTCAATTATGTATGTACACGGGATTGATAGGGTTTCAACATGAATTAAGGGTTCATGAGTGATTTGATTGAATCATAAAATACTACTTGGAGGTAAATAATTCAAAAGACCGAACTCCCAATTCAATCCTAAACGATTTCGATTTCGATTTCAAACTCGAACACTCACTTATTTAGCTCACCGCTAATTATAAGCACTTATCTTATATGAAGTAAAATTTTAATTTTTAAAACCAAAAAACGACAGCTAATGAGCTAAAGCAGAATCATATTTGTGAATCGTGCGTTTTCCCAAACCTGATCCCTTCCCCTCCCTCATGAAAATATTTGATTTAAGCGCCAGTGACAATTGAGAGGTGAGAGACTGAAAATTTCATTTGCGCCTAAAATTTTTGAGATCTTTTCATTTGATGCGTAAGTGATTTTGGTTGTTGACTGACTGATCTCTTCTCATTTTCTCGATCTTAGGGTTTTGAAGCAGCCATTCATGGAGGATTACTCTGTCTCTTTGAAGCGCTTAATTAGTATGGTCACTGACTACTCTCGACCTGTCACTTTCTTTCTCTTCGATCCCCGATAAATCTCAGGTAATTTTATGTTCTAATTATTCTTAATTCTTACTTCTATTTTCCACATTTTGATTAAAATTTCGGTTTTTTAATTGATCGGTTTGATTTATGAATTTGGTTGTTGCTTGTTTATCAATCGGATTGAATTGTTGGTTACTTCAATCGATCATTTTGTTTTGTTTAATGTTGCGATCTGTTGAGATAATGCCTTTACACCAAACTTTACATGATCTATGATTCATTTATATCTTAGTGCGTTCTATTTGATATTTATTGAAATTTAAGCATTTCACTAATTTGTCCGGGAGAGAAACCTTGTTCGTATTACAGGTGAAATCTCTTTTTTAAGGTGTTGATTTTTTAGTTTTTTTTTATGTGATACTATTTTCAGGGTTTTATTGTGTTTTTGATGATGTGATGATATACTGTTATAATTGAGTCTTTCTAATTTCCTCTTGTCTATATCTTTGTCTGTTTGATTAAGTTTCTATATATATCTGTTTGATATGCAAATCTTTACACCAGTAGTTGATTTAAATTGGTTCCTGATTTGTTTAATTATGTTTCATTAGTTTATTCATACTCAAGACAATATATTTGTCCAGTGTTTTTAAATAGATAGTGTAAAAAGTTCTTTCAATTTTATTTTGTGGCCAGACACTATGACATTATTAGACTCAGTTCTCTTTTGAAAATGCAATGGCAATCATGCTGAGATTGAAAACACAAGTGATTGTTATGATGGGAACTGTGCTGAGAATAAAACAGAACACATTTGGTTGTTATGATCTTATTGTTGGTCTTAGATATGGAGAAATCATGATCACTTTATCATTATACACATCGGAGACATTAGTTGGAGTTAGTGCATATTTTTTTTTTCTATTTCTTGATCTCGTCATTGTTGGAGCCTTGTTTGAGTTTTATTGCTAAAAGAATAAGGATTTGGATTGGTGTTTTATGTTGTTGTTAAGACAGAGCTATTGAACAGTACCCTAGCTTGTGGCCCTGCATGTCTGAGCTGGTTATACTTGTCTTATTTTCTTAACCACCTAAGCTTTCTTGTTGTTCTAGAGCAACATTGTGCAAAGGGCGTTATTGAAAATTGCTATAGCAAATTCAGCGTTTGGTAGTAGAATCCTAGAAAAATGGTACGCACCACTCGAGTATTTAATCCTATTCAAATAACTTTCATGTTCACTATTGTGTCAAATGCACTTATATAACTCATAGTAATATGCTATTTTAAGATTATTTTTTTAGGGGTGATCGAGGTTGCTATATCCCAAAGAATATACTTTAGGACATTTGCTGGTTGTGCTTATAGACATAGTGTTCTTCATAAGGAAATAAAAGAAGACAAGGCTGCAACTGAATAGATGGAAGCATTCATCGTGGAGATAACTCAGTACGTGAATTTGTATTGTGATTAAAGAAGGTACTTTCTGGTTTATTTGATGATCTGGCTTCGTAGCTTATAGTTATTGTAATCACATTGTCTATCATTTTCAATCTACAATAAGGTTTATGACACCTTTATTTTCACTTAGTGTAATCAGATTGTTATTTTTAATGGATCATATCTAGCTTCTACTCACGTTGGGTGTTATAATTATCAGATCTTCATCGTAATAGTCTCTTGCTAAACTGTTATGGATCTGACATTGTGTGGAGGACTTTTATTAGCTCTCAGTTGAGGTAATTTTGCTGGTGCAGTGTTCAGTTTAACATTACAGAACTGAACAGAACACTGCAGGTTAGGGGCTGATGGGTCTGAACTCTAAAGACAGGGGTTGCAAGGCCTGATAGATCAGATATGGGCTGTAGAGGTTACTAGTGCAGCTATGTGGTTAACTTTATTTAAACTATGATTCAGATCATAAGTCTAAAATTAAGTAGCCAAGGTTTTGGATAATTTGGAGTTAAGGAACAGCTGTAAGAGGTTTGTCCACCCCCCCCCCCCCCCCCCCCCCCCCACACACACACACAGTTTATAGGTTGTGTCTGACCTGCAATAATTTGTTGGTCTCACTACCCTAATTTAAATTCTGAAAACGGATCTGGATTTCAAGTTTATTATGAGTATTTTCCACAACTCTGTCAATGTATTCTGAATATGAATTACAAACTGGTGCCTTATGGTTGCACCTGCTGGTTTGTTGCTGTTGTAGCTTTCATTGTTTATGTGCTTATACTTTTAACCTTGACACCATATATAGGTGACTGAACAAGGCTTGTTAACCTTGACACCACAAAAAATAAGTTTTTGTATTGAGTTCATGTAAGCGAAAGCTGATGCATTACAAAGTTTGATGTTCATAGAAATTATGATCCCTTTGCATTTTCAGTCTATTGAATTGTGAATTTGCCTCTTGTATTGTGTCATGGTATGCTTTCCTGTTTTGATGCGTCCTGCTGCATTTCCCTTGAGTCTCTTCTCCATGCTAGTTGCTTATTCTTGTTTGAAATTCTGGCTTTTAGGTATGGTATGCGAGATATCGACGTTGCAAAGGGAAGCCCACTAACCCCACCAACTTCCGCATGAGATTTTGATGATTCGAGATCCTCCTCTCTGGATGTTTCTGGTCCTTCCAGCAGCTTGTTAAAGTTCAAGGCCACTGTTCAGTAAAGTTGATTACTTTTTAGTATTACTTTTGGGACTTGTATACAAGTGAATTTTGAGTTGAGATATAAATTTTCTCATTTGTATTGCGAACATACTTTTAATCAGAAACACCACATTTATCTATATTGTATTCTTTATTGATCATTAGAGCTTTAAAAAAAATTAAAAATATTGTTTTCCCCAGATAGAAGTGCTCGGGGTTTTCCTCAAAACCAAAGCACTTGACAAATCAAGTGTTTGGGGTTTTTTTCCTCAAAACCCAAGCATTTGATAATCAAGTGCTTAAATTTGAACCCAAAACTTGCCAAGTGCTTGGGCTCCATGTGCTTTGGGCCAAATTATTAGCACTTGTGGGCATTTTCACCCAAGCACTTGACAATTTTTCTACTAATGTGGCGACGACTAAAAGTGTTGCAAAGGATTGTGATTAGGCTTTTGTGTTTGAGTTTAGCAAAGATAGAATGTTTGAATAAATTTACAACCAATTCAGGTCGGGTTAAATGAGTTGCGGTTGTAAATGAATCGGTTTGAATTGCTCACATGTCAATGGTTGTAAATGGTTTGAGTACAACGGGTCACAAGAAGTCTCAACTTGATTTATATTTATATTCACCCTCTTATATAATTTAACGATATGTAATAGGATGTAATAGATCACAACTTGTTGTAAAGCTAGATTGTGAGGGACCAACACAATATAATGTCTTGATTTTTTATATACACTTTAGCAACATCTATTTAGAATAGTTAGTATGGTAATATATATATATATATATATATATATATATATATATATATATATATATATATATATATATATATATATATATATATATATATTTTTGGCAAATAGATATTGTATTCATTACCAAAATTGAGATATTACAGGCAAACCAAACAACAAAGCAACACAGCCCCAACCAACTCAGAAGGCAGTCAAAGCCTTACTGAACTCTACCAGCAAACACAGAATAAAATCTGTCTAACCACAACTGGAACAGGCTCCAGTTTATCACTAAACAACTTGGAATTCCTCTGAATCCAGACTGCATACACAGTTTCAATGAAAGCAACACTACATTTAATATGACTTAATCTGGTACTTCTACTTTTCTTAGCAATCCATCTAAGTTCCTCCTGCGAAGAAAGGCAACCCATAGCTATACCAATTTCCTGCAACACTGCTGTCCAAATTTGCTTGGCATAACTACATTCAAAAAAGAGATGGCACAGTGTTTCATCATGCACCTGACACAGCCCACAACTGCTCTGGATAGGCAAATTCCAACTGATAAGCCTATCTTTGGTAGCTAATCTGTTCTGCACAGCAAGCCAGACTATGAAAGTACTTTTGGGTCTAGCTCTACTATTGCAGATAATTCTTCTCCATTCAACTTGATCACCACTCACATGCAGATATCTGTACAATCTTTGAATTCTGAATTTCCCAGCCTTCACAAATTGATCTGCTCCACCACTTTGAATAAAGTCATCTCTGCACTGCCAGATTTTCCTTAGTGACCAAGTAAGCCCACTAGGAATTGGCATAGGCCAGAAATCTTTATTTTTAACATAATACGTGTGGATCCACCTAACCCACAACCTATCTTGTTTCATAGACAAAGCCCAACAGTGCTTCATGACAGCTGCTTTGTTCCAAACTGTAAGATCCTTCAAATTCCACCCTCCATTGCTCTTAGGAAGACACATCTGTACCCAAGAAACAGGTGCTTTCCTTGACCCACCTTCAGAACCAGTCCACAGAAAGCTTCTACAAATTCTGTGGACTTCTTTCATAACTTTCTTTGGGAGCACAAAGATCTGACACCAATACAACTGAATACCAAAGAGAACTGACTTAATCAGTTGAAGTCTACCAGCATAAGAAAGCATTCTAGCTGACCAGCTCTTAATTCTTGCTACTGTTTTTTCAATAAGAGGCTTGCATTCAGTGTAACTTAGTTTTCTTGTAGTTAAAGGCACCCCTAGATATTTCACAGGGAAGCTTCCTTTGATGATGCCTAAAGACTCAACAATCTAATCAGCAACATCTGTAGCCACACCAGCAATGTACACCTCACTTTTCTGAAGATTTGCTTGAAGACCAGAGGCAGCAGAGAATCTACTAAAAGCTGAGAAGATAGAAGTAACGGAATTCAAGTCACCCCTAGCAAACATCAGCAAATCATCTGCAAACATCATGTGAGTGAGATCCACCTTCTTGCACCTGGGATGAAACTTGAATTTAGAATCAGAACTCAGAGTTGCAAGGCACCTTGACAGATACTCCATCCCAATGGCAAACAGATAAGGAGAAATGGGATCTCCTTGTCTTAAGCCTTTTTTTGCAGGGATGGGAGTAGTGGGAACACCATTGACCAAAATAGAATAAGAGACAGTTTTGAGGCATTGCATGATCCAACCTATGAACCTTGAGGGAAATCCCAGTTCACACAGCATAGCTTGCAAAAAAGGCCACTCAATGGAGTCATTAGCTTTCTTGAGATCCACCTTAATCATGCATCTTGGAGAAACATGGTTCCTAGAGTAACACTTAACTAGCTCACAAGCCAGTAAAATATTATCAGAAATATTTCTGCCAGGAATAAACCCAGCTTGAGCACAATTCACCACACTACCAATCACACCTTGCAGTCTAGAAGTCAAGATCTTAGAGATTATTTTATAAACAACAAAGCAACATGCAATTGGTCGAAAATCTTTCACACTAGAAGCATTAGGCACCTTTGGTATCAAGGTTACAGAAGTGTTGTTCACTTGCTTCAACAGAACACCTGTGGTGAAGAATTCTTCCGCTGCTGCATACACATCTTCCTTGATTACCTCCCAAGATTTGAGAAAAAATAAGCTATTGAAGCCATCTAACCCAGGGGACTTGTTAACATCAATACCTCTAATAGAATCATCAATTTCAGAATGAGTAACAGGTTGAATCAACATATCAGCTGCCTCTGCAGAGAGTTGTTTCCCACTTCTAACCACTTGAATATCAATGCCAGTCAAACTTGTAGCAGTAGTGCCTATGAGTGCCTTATAAAAGGAACTAATTTCATTCTTGATCTCAACTGATTTCACCAGTTTTGTCCCATGACCATCATAAAGAACATCTATACTGTTCCCTTTATACCTCTCCTTCATTGCACTGAAGAAGAATTTGGAATTAGAATCACCAGCATGAAGCCATTGAACTCTAGATTTTTGCCTATAAGCAATCTCCTGAACACCTAAGAATTTCTTCAGTTTCACCACAAGCTCCCTCTCTGATTCATGCAAATCTGCATCAAGATGGTCAACAACTAATTGATTTTGCACTCCCTTCAGCTCTTCTCTAATCTTTTCAATTCTTTCCCCAAGTCTAGATAATTCCTGCTGATTCAGATCCTTAAGGCCATTCTTAACCTTTTTCAGTTTTGCCCAAATCTTACCCATAGCAGACCCATGACACTCCATTGCCCAACCTTTCTTCACTGTATCCAGGAATAGACTATGATCAGCCATATAGTTGAAGAATTTGAAGGGCCTCCCTCCACCAGTTCTGGAACACTTGCAAGACAACAACAAGGGAGAGTGATCAGAAATTCCTGGGTTCAAATAATCCACAACTGCATCTGTATGATTGATATGCCACTCATGATTTCCCAAAGCTCTATCAATCCTTGAGGAAATTCTTCTTTCACCTTGACCTTTGTTACTCCAGGAGTAAAAATGGCCACAACTCTTGAGCTCAGTAAGACCTGTGGTCTCCAAACAAGCATCAAAATCTGTAGTTTCAGCTTCAGTAACAGGATTACCATTATGCCTATCACCAGAATAAAAAGTAGAGTTAAAGTCACCCATAAGAAGCCAGGGTCCATTAACTAACAGCTGCAACTGGCACAATCCAGCCCACAAAGGTTTTCTAGTCTCCAATGTATGCAAACCATAAATCATAGTGATAAAAGTACTGAAGTCCCCACTTTTGTCCACCAATGAGCAATGAATCAACTGATCAGTAACAGTAACAACACTGACATTAACCAAAGCATGCCTCCATCCAACCCATATTCTACCCCTAGGAGAATGAGCATAGTTAGCTTCCCACTTCCAAAAAGAGCCAAACGTATTCTGAATCTTCTTCACATTGCCTTCTTTTATTTTGGTTTCAATTAGAGCAACTACTGAGACATTCTTTTGCATCAAAAGTATTTTTATTTCTACTACTTTAGAGGGGTCATTCATACCCCTTACATTCCATGCACAAATATTAATGTAACAACAGTTGTTCCCTCCCCCCTCACAACTCCACCTTCACCACGATCACTAGCCACATTAGCATGAACTGTTTGCACTTGAGCCAATCCTACATTTCTCACAGGACTTCTAGTGCTGCCTTTCCTTCTTGAAACCACTCTCCAACCATCATCTTGGATGGGTATACTAGGTGTAATAGGCATGTCAAGTTCTGGTCTCAAGTCATCAGCATGATCATTTTGAACTTCAGAGTGCAGCTGAACATTGGCATCATCATTACCATCTTTCTGATGTACCTGTTTGGGTCTCCAAACCTGATTCACTCTCTTCTTAGCATAAGCAGCAGGCTTATATCTAGTAGTAGGTTTGGCCCCAACACCACAAACATGGCCAACCACCTTGCATTCTTTGCAATAAGGGGGCAACCACTCATAGACAACCTTCTGAGAGATGGAGAACCCTTCATCATTCTGAATAGTCACAGTTTTTGGAAGATCTTTAGTAACATCTACCTCAACAAGAATCCTAGCAAAAGAGATTCTTTGTTGAGTAGTTGTACATTCATCAGCATACAGAGGGGCCCCTATCAAACTACCAATTCTGCTCAATGAGTCAGTTCCCCAACATGACAATGGAAGGTTAGGGAGTTTTACCCAAATAGGAACTACTCTTAGAACCTCCTGCTGAAAGCTAAAGGTATCAGACCAGGGTTTCACAATACAAGGCCTCCCAAAGAAGGTGTGAGGTCCAGCAAGCACAACTGTATCTCTCTCCTTTTGTGAATCAAATGTAACTACAAAGTATCCTTCATCATGAAGCAATACTTGAGGTTTGCTAACAAAGCTCCATTCCTTGGCAATGTATCTAATAATGGCACCAATAGATGGCAAATCCCCCACCACATACATAATAATAGCAGAATCCCACTTATTAGCCATTCTAGACATATCATTCTTATCCAAAATTGCAACAAAGGATCCTTCAGAAATAGTAGGAGCAATGAAGGATAGGGATGTACCTTTCGCAGCAAGTTTTGATGGCTTAAACAGATTAACCCAAGGACCTTCTAACTCTAGCCTCCGCTGAGCTAGGGGGGGTTAACATGCTCATCCCCTTCTTTACGGAGTTGCTCTGTTTCAGGCAAAAAACATCACCAGATCTCACCAAAGGATTCTCAGGATAGCTTGTTAAGCCCAAAGCACCATTCAAAGTTTTCATCAACTCACGCATCTTTGCAAGCGCAGTCTCTCCCTTCTGGCTTCCCTCCAACACATCTGTCATCACATTCACCATAGAGGGTCGAGCTTGAATCGAAGGATCCACAGTAGGAGTCGAAAATTGCTGGTAAATCGAGTCATGGTGTGCTTTAATGGCTTCCATTAACTCTGGCGACGGTGGTCTGTTACTCGGGTGAGGCGGAACCACCATCGGTACAACCATCTCAGTTTGGGCAACATCAGTGTTTCTGGGTATGAGTTTTCTCAGTTGATTTTGGTGTTTAGGTCTAGATACTTCAATATGGATCAAAGCAGAAGCTTCCTCCGTCACCTCTTCCACTTCGTTCCTCTGAGCTTTCTTCTTCCTCGTCATGGCAATGGTAGGTACACTTTAGCAAAATACCTTAACGTGCGCCAGCCTTCATCGCAGAGAGAGAGAGAAATATGCTTCAAGACAAGAGTTTTTGGCGGAAAGCTAGCTTATTAAATCTAAGTATGGATTTAAGCAAGCAACTGGGGTTTATATATTTTACTAGTGATAAAAACAACTTTTACGGCAATCTAAATTTCAATAAGTGTTGAAAAGACTTTTAAAGGCTACCTAAACTTCACTAATGCAAAACACTAACATTTTGGGGCAATCCAAAATTCTGTAATGCTAAAACAATATTTTTGAGGTAATTACAATATTACTAATGCTAACAATGAAATTTTAGGGCAACATCAATTTTATTAATGCTAAAAAGAACTTTTAGAGGCAATCATAATTTTACCGATACTAAAAAAAAAACCATTTAGGGGCAATACAAATTTTACTAATGCTAAAAAGATGCTTTTAGGAGCAACTATTATTTTAATAATGCTAAAAAAGTACTTTTAGGGGCAACCTACATTTTATTGATGCTAACAAGAAATTTTAGAGGCAACCATTGTTTCAGTAATGCTAAAAAGTACTTTTAGGGGCAACCTCAATTTCATTAATGCTAAAAAGAAGTTTTAGAGACTACCATTATTTCATTAATGCTAAAGGGGTGCTTTTAGGGGCAACCTAAATTTCATTGTTACTAAAAAGAAGTTTTAGAGGCCACCATTATTTCATTAATGCTAAAAAGTGTTTTTAGGGGCAACCTAATTTTCATTGATGCTAAAAATAACTTTTAGAGGCAACCATAATTAAGTAATGCTAAAAAGCACATTTAGAGGCATAAAACATTGATTGCCTCAAGGTATTGCCTCTATATGTAAATTTTCTTGGAGTGTATTGATTAATACCGAATGTTTATCATCCTGGATTGTTATTTGTTGGTGAACCTATGCCCTAGATTCTTTAATATCCGAATTCTTAATTGTTTAATTATTGTCGTAGTCTTAGTATACAAACTAACCAACTCTTGTTTCCCAATAGTCTAGATTAGTTGATTAATAGTAGAAAGAACGCCTGTTTCGCTGTGGATACGACCCCTACTTCCCTTAAAATCTTGTTAGTGGACTTAGGTTATCTTTGACTAGGTGATACGACTTTAGCCTGTTAGTCGTCAAGCCTACCAAAAAATAAAAACATAACTTGGTCTCTCTAATGGGTAAAAAGGGCAAGCAAGGGTCGATCCACAGGGACTAAGGGGAGCACCGATAAAATATTGACATATGATAAGCTAGGTCGGCGCCAAGTCTTTTTGGGGTGATGATTTTTGGGTTAAAACGAGCAACAATTAAAAAAAGACCTTGGGAAAGGGTATACACCAATCAAATAACTCACAAACCAAACAATCAAAATGAGAAAGAAACAAAGGGGATCAATTGAGGGGAATCATTCATCTAAGAATACTCTAACTACTCTTTCAAGCTAGTTAGATTGGCCTAATATCCAACTAAAGACCTATTTTCATGGCTAAGACATTCAACTAAGCATATCCATATACATGATGAACATAAACAATCAAAGAAAGTCCCATAGACTATGTAGTCCCTATTTTCATGGTCCTCCAAGTCTAATGACCGATTTGAGGCAAGTAGGTAACCCTTAACTTCATCTTTCAATCCTTCACTAAGGGTACCTAAATAATGCATTTATGATGGCCAATCACGCAAGCATTCATGAAATAACAAATCAATCAACCAAATTCATCCCAAGTGAAAATCCCATGTTCAATTTATAGGTTCATAATCTAATCAATGGCTTCAACCAATTCCCAAGTAAAACAACTACTTACAAATCATTCTAAATAGCAAGAACAAATATATCACAACTAATTACATGAAATCTAACACTAATCTAAGACAAACAAGAAATTAAAAGTGAAATAATACAAATATAAGTAAATCAAACAATAAAACAAGAGATATAGTAAGAAATTCTCATTGATATTGCAAGGAGCCTCAAAATTTTCAAGTTTCCTTCTTAGATTCTTCAAAATCCAAGCATTCGGCAATTTTTTCTCACTTTCTCTCTCTAGAAAATGAGAGTTTCTTTCTCTAAAAAACCCTAACCTAAGCTATAATCTGCTAATACATGGCTTCTCCTAGAAAAATTGTACAATTATTATATATACCAAGCAACATATTAATATCCGTCAAAAGAGAAAGTGTTCGCAGAATAGTGGCCGCGGTTGTCGCGGCCAGGATGGAAAGCTAGAGAAAGAGGGTAGAATGTTCTAGTAGCTATATCCCGTCCGGGATGAAAGAGGTTGCGGCCAGGAAGGCATCGCGGCCGGGATGGAATCTGGTCGCGGCCGGGAAGGAGCTTCGAGGAGAATCGTATATAGCCTACTTCGAATGGTCATAACTACTTCGTTTCTTGACCAAATAAGTCGTGTGACCACTTATTGGAAAGAACTTGGAATACTCTTTCATTTTCAATTTGAATCACATAAAAATGTTGAGTAGAAAATAGTTATGATTGTTTTAGTTTGGCTATTGTGCACAAGCCTTGCAAAACTCTTCCAGACGGCTTTATTTCGCTCTGTTGCACCCTTCCATTCTTTGTGTGTGGCAGTAAGACGTGCAAGATCCAAACCTATAACATCAAACACAAGGGAGCAGTACCAAATCCTAGAAAAGTGACAAAATTAACTAAAATTTACAAAAGACCTACAACTATAACAATTATCCAAAACTAAGCGAAATAAGCTAGAAAATGCACAAATAAGATGGGAAAAGGATAAAAATGGGAGAAAATAAACACTTAATAGTTGACAAAACTACTACTTACCAAACTCCCCAGAGTTAAACCCTTACTCGTCCTCGAGTAAACAAGACAAAACAATAAGAAAAACACCAACGAAAGCAATAAATCCTAACTCACTGTCGTAGGAATCACGGTTGCAATTAGCATGTGCAACAAGCCCTTTAAACCCCTATATCTCTCTAGTAGGAGTATGCTCTCGTGAGGGTTTTCGAAGAGTTTAACCCACAACCCCAAACAAACACAACAAAAAGAAATGAGTCCAAGGTCTTCTCATCAAATTTGGTTCTCAAAATAAAGGATGATTCAAACAAACTTTGAAAGAATAACCATATTCAAAATGTATCTGCGAGTTAGGAATCTAGGGGATAGAATAATCTAAGTTGCAAAAGCTCTATCGTTAAGCTTCGAACATCAATTAGTGTCTCTAAGGTATCCAAAAGTCACAAATTGTTCTCTAAAGGATGGAAACGTTCCAAAAATTGAACCCAATAACCTATAATGCACAAGGACTCCCCCAAGCTAAATTTGTACTAAGCGAAAAAACAAATTTCAATCAATTGAGAAATGGGTCTAGAGTTGTGTTTTTTAAGCCGCATTGACATTCATCATTATTAGGGAACTTTACTTATATTTTCGAGCCCCCACTCAAACATCTCAACTAACCCACTACCTCAAAGGACATGTGGTGTAAACCACTTATTGACTCTTTTTCAATTTTTTTTTTGACTTTTTTTTAGACTCAGTAGGCTACTAGCCTTGTGGGCTCATTGGCTCCACTTATTGACTTGGACTTGACTTTTTTGGCTTTTTCCTTGCGGGCTCATTGGCTCCACTTTTTGGACTCTTTTTCAACTCTTAGAAATAGCTAGCTTGAAGGGATATGGGAAGTGCACTAATGGTAGCTTTAGGTGAAAATTAGGAGAGTAAAAACTTCCAAGAGAGGTCAAGAGAGACTCTTTTAAACACGTAGTTTGACAGCCGATAGAATTATCGAGTGCTTCATCAAGTAAGAACTCAAGTAACAAAGATTAAAATATCCCTAAGCACCCTAATGAAGGAAATAATGCCCTTGGTCCAAGTATGCATTCAATGCTAAGTCTAATAAATGCGGTTCAGTATTGATTAATTAAACAAGTTAATAATTTAGTGAGATCAAGTGAGCTGAATGCCTAGCTAGAGGCCGCTTCAGTTCAAGTGGAATTAATAATATTCATCCACAGCTTACTCTTGACTAACTCGTAGGGTCACAAAAATAGTACGTCAACGGATCAAGTATTTAAGTGAATTAAATACTCTATTTATGAATATTCGGAAACGACGGATCTCGGTTCCAGTGGGAGCTAAAATTGTCAAAAGGAAAAATTTGAATTCTTGGAAAATGATGATATTGCCGGAAACGGAAATATGGATCATAACGGAAATATAAATATTATCCAAGTCGTAGATGTTGTCGGAAACGGAAACATGGTACGTATCGGAAAGTATTATCGGAAATAGAAATATGCCGGAATCGAAAATATTGCTGGAAACGGAAATATTACCGGAATCGGAAATATTGCCGGAATCGGAACTAAATTCCGGAATCGGAAATATTAAATATTTGTTCGACTCGGAAATAAATTCCGGAATCGGAAATATTAAACGTTGTTCGAATCGGAAATGAATTCCGGAATCGAAAAACGAAACGGAAGCGCGACGTACGAAACGATCGTCGGACAAGCTTGCTAGACGCAAAGCCCAGCACGAAGCCAGGCCCAGCACCTAGCGAAGCCCGCACGCACAAGCTAGCAGCGAGGCAGGCCCAGCAGCAGCGCCCATCAATGGGTCGCGTGCTGCCAGCGCCCATCCTTGGGCCAAGCCGAGCATCACCCCCCCTTGTGGGCTGCATGGCTGCGAGGCTACGTACGACCGAGTCCTTGGTCGTTTAGGATTGCTTGCTTAATATCGTTTTCCTAATTCTACTCGAATTGAATGTTTTAGTTAAATCTGAAACACTTAGGTGTTTGATTAAAGATTAAATTCTAATGATTTAATTCAACTAAATTCCTAATGGATTTAGTTATTGGAATCCTAGTAGAATTCTAATTCCGTAATTTTCACCCTATAAATACGTGGTTCATAATTACAATTTATATACACCCATTCAATAAGTATTCACATAGATTAAGTTCAAGTAAGAATTTAATAAATTTGCCTAAATTAATAATTAAGCTTTCCGAATAAACATAATACCTTAGAGAATATCCTAGTTGGTTGAATCTAAGGCGGATCCGAACGTGTTGTGGACTATCTACGGAGGGACAACATTTGGAGTCCTAAACTTTTTCTTGTTCGGTTCGGGAGCAGCTAGAGAAGGCACGCATCACATGTATGTATCCTAAATTATGCTAATTGACTATGTGGCAATTAATTTGGATTCATGGCTTTATGGTTTTTTCCGCATGAAATATATTTGTCATAACCTAACAGTGGTATCACGTGCATCTAATTAATTTCATAATCAATTATAGTTAACATGGTTAAATTTTATAAATTTGCAATGAATTAAAGGGGTGATTAATTTCGTTGTATGTAATTAATTTCAAATTCATGCGATTATTTGATTATATGTTCGCAGGATTTTTCGGCATTTTTGTCAATAATGGTCGGAATCTTATAATTTTATAGTGAATTTCGCATGTAAACGACGTTTTAAAATTTTGACAAAAATCATAGATTTGTCACCGAACCCAGAATTCCCAAATTTGAAGCCTAACTATGACTTTTCGGAGGTTTTAGTTTTTCGAACCCAAAATTTATAATTTTTATGATGTTAAATTAAATATTTGCGAACCTTGTATGTAAATCTGGAATCTATGATTGACCTACTGTATATGTTTAACAATTTTAAAGCATAATCTTGTTAATTATACAACCTAATTTGTAATTGTAATTAATTTGTTGAATTTCGAATAATTTAGAATTTGTTTTGAATTTCATAATTAATTAGCAAATTAATTAGGATCCTATGATTAAAAACACCCATAAAATTTTTTAAAATTGAAAAGTTTTAAAATTTTATGAACTAGATTTGAATCCATGAAAATAAATATAATCGAAAATTAATTTGAATAATTTTTTTTTGATTTTTGCTCGAATTTAATGAAATTAATATGATATATTAATTCGTCAATTAAATTAAAGTATAAAAATTATTAATTTTTATAAAACCGATCACCAATGTTGCACGCACGAAGCATTGGAAGCTAAGTGTTACCCTTAAGGGGTGCTGCATTGTGCGGGCATGAAACGACGAGCAAGGGAGCTCGTCGCCCATGCGGTACAAGGCAACGAGCAACAAGGCATGCACGGCAGCAAGGGAGCTGTGCCGTGTATGCCGTGTGGGTGATCGAGCAAACGAAGGGCAATGATGCTACGTAGCGTCAGGCACGAGGCAAGGTAGCAGCATACGAGCAAAGGAGCTCGCATGCGCTGTGCAAGCCAAGGCCCAGCGCTGGCAGCCATTAGTGAGCAAGCCACCGAGCAAGCGAGCAGCACGCGCACAGCGCAAAGCTGTGCGCAGCAATGGGAACCACTCGGCCCCACAGGGGGGCCTGGGCGTTGTTGCATGCACGCGGCCCATGGAGCTGCGGCTGTGTTGTGCTTGGACGAGGCTTGGGCTTCGGCCTAAGGCCTTGCCTTAGTACGCAAGGGTCGATTTATTTATTTTTCGGTTGAAAACGATTTTAATTAAATTTAAATTCGTAATTTAATTTTTTCTCGGGATTTAATTTTGATTAATTTAATTATTATAAATTTATTTATACTAATTATTTTACTAAAATTAAAACCTTGATAAAATTTGAATTAATTAATTTTAATCAACTGAAAATAATATTAAAGGATTTAAATAATATTTTATATGAGCTTTAAATTTTAATTAAATTTGTAATTTTCCGGTTAGACTAGGAAATACAATTTTATGTTTAAAGTTTGTAAAGCATGTAAATTTCTTGGTTTTAGTGGTAGCATTTTAGTCATGAAACTCTTGATTAGGTCTACATTCCTTTAAGGTTAAAACAACTCGATTGGAACTAATAAGGATTGAATAATTTGTAGATTATTGGAAGCCTTAATTAGTTGTTGCAAATATTTGTGTGATGCATAATATGTTCTACTAACTTGCTATATGGGCCATTCATTGATAAATGAATGGGTGAATGGTATATTGTAAATTTACTATTTTGCAGGTTATGGAAAGTGACTAGTATGGCCCAAATAGGATAGAAAATATGGTCTGCGTACCATTAATTTGAATGTAATATTGGTCTAATGCACCAAAGTTTTATTTTAAATATGGTCTGCGTACCATCAAATAGTTGTAATTAGTTTTAATTATAGCATATCCTATTTGAAGAAAATGGCGCCTCCCATGGTGAAATTCAAGACGGAGTTTCCAATCCATTTTCAAAGACGGAGTTTGAAGTTGAAGCTTCAAAATGAAGTCGGGACATACTAGATCACATTTATATCTTATGCATGCTTTAAGTTATTTATTGCTTTAAATATGTCTTAATTATGCATGAGATTCTTGCTTGATTATGTTGCATGATTAAGGATTTTAGTTCACTTAAAATCTAACCAACATAGTAAGAGCCTTAAGTTCCAAACTTTAAAAAAAATTGAGTTAAAAGGTGTCATGCCAAAATAACACTTACTTGGATAACTTTTACATCAATCTAAGTAATAGTTTTCCGCCATAGCGAGGTGTTACTTGTTGATCCTAAAGGGGTAAGGTACACAAATAATTGTGAGTACATGTTAGTTTTGGTAAACTCAACTATATACGTAAGAAGTCTTTTTATGTCTTGGCAAATGAGATAAGTTTACCTAATAAGTTCTTAGACGTACCTATCAACCAAGGGTAGTTTCTAGACTATTAGCAAAGGATTTGCTTAACTAAAATATTTTAGAATTGAGACTAAATATATAATGTGCTTAATTCTTCAATGATTTAAGGATCTTGGATTCATTTTATTCACACCTGCCGGAACAATAAATTCGAATAAAATGCCAATGACTTGTTTAAATTGCATAATTGCTTTAATTTTCAAGTTATTACTCATGATAAATGTTTAGACTTTGCATGCATCAATGTATGTTTTAATTATTATTTAAAATTAAATCTCTTGCACTGCAGTAAATCATTTTAGAAAGGTAACAGTCAATTTCCTCGATTGGTAGTGAATCCAAGAACGTTTCACGGAAATGAGATAAAATGAGCAATTTAAAATGTACGTTTCTTTTAGCGACATTTATGGTTGTTCTCGAGTATCAAAGTCGAATGGCAAACCGATTGGTGCTTGTGAATTCAAAATACAATGTAGTTTTGAGATCATAAAGCATTGAGTTTAAACGCTCAGCTTTACCAATGGTTAAACAACCTAATATCTTTGTCCATTTAATTCTCGAATGAGTCTAGTCCCTAGACATTCGAATAGATCGATGCTTAGAGAACTTTAGAAGCTTCTGGTAAGATCATCTAGTTGAAGCAAAACATTCAACATAAATTAATTGGTAAGAACCTTGTTGGAGTAACATTAAAAATGTCTAACAAAGTATAAAAGTCAACACTAAAGAATTCAATTCTTAAGACTATAAGAAAGGGTACAAGAAATAGGAAAACAAGGAACAAGTGAAAGGAACTTACAATTCTGTTTCTACCTATAAGTTTATGTTTAAAGAAAAAGTAACCTAGTAATCAAACTTCCTTGGTATCATATACCGCTTGAGGTTCTTACTTCGGTAATAACTCAAATGATGGAAGCTAGGATACACTAATGAACTACAAGTGGGAAATGAAGCATGTCAATGCTACATTAGTTGTAGGGTCATCTAGTTTGTTTTAAGTCTTTTCAAGGCTGGAACTTAATGGCTATTTTGTTCCATAATCAGCATACCTAAATTTCTGCTTCAAACACATAAAGACTCACATTCAAGAAAAACAAAAACTATGTTTGTTTTTTTATTTGAATGAAATGGTCATTTACGGGTTGAGTCATGTGTTCTTGATTAAAACAAACAACTCTTTAACAATAAAAACTTTACTAGGTTCAAATCAATCTCTTGATTTGAGTTCCACAAACCTTTAGCATTGTTGCCTAGACCATGTCAACAAGTTAACATTCAAAAACTCTATTTTGATGGAATTTTGAAAGTTGATTGATTTCTAGATCATTCAAGACAAAGCAAGTTTTACTTGTTGAAAGTAACAAAAGACATGAACTATTGTTAGAACACCTAGACAATAGAGTTCAAAGCTAAATAAAGATCTTATGACCTTATTATTTCACATGGTTTTGAGTGAATATGGATTTATTTACTCAAAGTGATATAAGTTTGAATATGTTTGGCTAGTTCAAAAATTCATAGAAAAGTATAAAATCGTCCACTTGGAAAGAAATCATAAAAGATACAGGTTAGATCATGTTGATGATTACTTATACCAAGAATGATCATCAATGATTGTGTGTTGTAATTTCACAATCTAGCTCCATAAGATAGGGTTTATCTAAATTGGAATGATCGAAGTCAATTAGTACTTGATTCGATAAATGATGAATCATAAAGATTTTTCCTATAATTTCTAAACAAAATGCTCAACTGCCACCAAACTAAACCAAATTCGTCAAAGCTATTGAAAAGTAATTTCAGAATATCTTTTCAATAATATATATATATATATATATATATATATATATATATATATATATATATATATATATATATATATATATATATATATATATATATATATATATATATATATATATATATATAAAGAGTTGCCAAACTGAGTGGGAGCTTAGTGGTTGTTATTTAACAAACTAAGGCACAAGTATAGATATATGTTTCATTGAGATTTATTCAAATGAGACACAAGGGTATTGTTTCTACCACGAATTTTTGAGAACATAATGTTTGTTTGCTCGAAATACTGTCTTTTTGGAGATTCGTTTCCAAAATGAAAAGTGGGAGAAAATAGACCTCGAAAGTCTTCGAGGCGAACAACAAACATAAACGGACATTCAGGAGGCTTTTCGAAGTTCTTCAGAAAATTCGAACACTTATTCTTTAAGGACTTTAGAAGTGGCTTTAAAGAATAGACATCTCTTAGAAGACTTTACAAGTGCTTCAAGGAGAAAAGAATATTCAAAGGACTTTCAAGTGTCTGTTGATACTCTATTATTTGATGTTCTATACCCAAGTAAGGCATAGAGTTCAAGTCACTAAAACTATGAGATTCTTCTATTAGATAGTGAAGAAACATAGAGTTCAGGTCACTGAAACAATGAGATTCTTCTATTAGATAGTGAAGAAACCTACAACTTGCAGTCAAACTATTGTCATGTAGATTAATGAGTTTGTGACTTGTAAGAAAGCTATGACGAAATATAGATTCCCTAAAATGGTTAGAGGCCATATATAGACTCAATGTTTTAAATGGTTAAAGGCCATAAAACATAATCAATGTTTTGATGACAAAATTTAAATTTTGTTGATTTACAAGAATGGTTTACACCTATTGGTTGCAAATTGGTTTTAAGAATAAAAACCATCAAAACATGAAATTGTGTTCACACACAAAGTTAGATTAGTTGCTAAAGGTTACAAGCAAATTCATGGCATAGTTTTGAAACCTCATGCATAATCGTAATGCTCACGACTATAAATCAAGCAATGATTGCATATTGGTACATATGGAAATTGGATGACAAAACATCTTCCTTAATCAAATGTTGGAAGAAACTATGTACATGGCATGTCATAGGATTTGTGAATCCAAATAAATACTTGAAAAGGAAATCTAGCTTATGAAATCTAAGTACAGATTTAAGCAAGCAATTGGGAATTGTAATTGTAATTGTAATTTAATGAAGCTAATAAGTATTTTAGTTTCATAAAATGTACATGATTCTTATAGATATATAAGAAGTTTAGCGGGAGTACATAAAACTTAATTGGTCCTATGTGTATCACACATATATCTCTCTATTGTGAAATAACATTCAAATGCTAATGACTTAGATTTGAAATTATTCATCAATGATGGACCAAGGCGAAACTTAGTACATATTGGGTATTATGATCTATTTACAATGATCTCATGATATCGTTTTAGATTAAGTAATGGCATTTACTAAATCAAACACGAAAGACTCAATTGGAGATATTCGACCCATATGAATAAATAAGTAATAGATGTTTGAACTATGTATAAGCATTTACTAAGTTAAACATCAAAGAATCTAATGAGATTCTTCACCTATATTATATGTCAAAGAATTTAGCTGGATTCAGTATCTACTGAAATTGGATAGCTAAAGTTACATGAATAGAATTCAATTGAGAATAATTCTGAAAAAGAATTTATCATGTATGATATAATATGACGTTCGCCAAAAATGTATCGTATGACTTTAGGCATGACGAACATATACAAATCTCTATTGGTCTAAGTAAAGATCAACTAGATTGAGATCAAGAAAAACTTATGATACTTGAAAAGGTACATAGGAACAGTTCTTGATTCAAGGAAATAAAGATATGCTAAATATTAATGCTACACGCATAAACACTGGCAAAGGATCAAGAAAGATTCCTTTGGAGTTAACCATTGGCAAGGACGAGCTACAACGCATCTTGTTTTGAAATGGAAACATGGATTGAAGACCATGAGTTGTTGCGTGGGAAATTAGATATTAATTTCTATGTTCTAAGATACAACTTGAAAGTCTTCCACATATCCCTGAACTACTTGGATAGGAAAATCCAAACAAAGCATCACTAGCAACCTATACAGTTGAAGTAAAAGTAATTATTGCCTAAGAAGCAATGAAACAGAGTTCTTTATGTTAAAGAGTTCTTCACTAAACTTGAGTAGATCACATGTCTGCTGACTTAATAGTTCTGCATTGCAAAATGCGCAGAACCACTATTGAAGCAAGACATACTAGATCACAAAATAAACATACTCAAAAGATCTTATTATCCTATATCGAAAGGCATTCGAAGAAAAGGATATTAAGATTGGCAAAGCATGATAACTAAACCTATGTGACGAGTGTGATACAACACTCACATTGTGGCACTGGAAATCAATCGTAGCTTTGAATTCCATGAACTGTTTTAAAGATGGGTTAGAGGCCCATGGATGTAAACATTGGGGTTGAACATTTATCATATATGAAATGTATTTTCATATTCTATTTAATCTTGGTTTAGTATTAAATGATGAGGGTACTTTCAATTTGACGATATATTCAAGATAGACTGTCATGTGACTAAGAAATGTCTATCAAGTGAACTTGAATGTCAAAAGTTAAAAATGGTCCCTGGTCAAAAGTTTTCTATAAAGGTGGACGCATAGAAAATGCTAGACGACTAGAATGCAAGATGACTAGTAGTTCTGTTTCTTGAACTATGTGGACATGGCAATGTCGCAATCATTTGCATAGATACTTACTTTTAGAAGACTAGTACCGGACAGACCTATGAAACTTTACTGTAAGAGATGAAAATCTGTCATAAATAAATTTCATTAAATTATTAGACACTAATCCTCAATACCTGAGTGATTTTAGATTACTTGTTTGAGAACTGGTTACTTTGACGTTGTCAGCCGTCGCACCGTAAAAGGAGACCATAACGACAACTCTCAGGTAATCACCTATTAAACAAAGTCTAACCTCAAGATCACAAGATTGGGATTGTCCTCCCATAAATCGGGATGAGATGCTGAAAGTTGTACAAGGCCACTCGGAGAGCTAGAAACTGAAAAATGCATGGCCGTGCTCAGATGAATCATAGGCTATGATTATCTGTTTATTTGATCAGTTGAACTCTGAAACCGAGAAATACCTCTGGACATAATGAGGATGACTACTCTTACCTTATGTTCATGAGCAAGCATTAAGCGACAAAGGAATTAGGCAATGCACACTTGTCCCTAAGGACAAGTGGGAGACTGAAGGAAATAATGCCCTTGGTCCAAGTATGCATTCAATGCTAAGTCTAATAAATGCGGTTTAGTATTAATTAATTAAACAACTTAATAATTTAGTGAGATCAAGTGAGCTGAATGCCTAGCTAGAGGTCGCTTCAGTTCAAGTGGAATTAATAATATTAATCCACAACTTACTCTTGACTGAACCCGTAGGGTCACACAAATAGTACGTGAACGGATCAAGTATTTAAGTGAATTAAATACTCTATTTATGAATATTCGGAAACGACAGATCTCGGTTCCAGTGGGAGCTGAAATTGTCAAAAGGCAAAATATGAATACTCTGGAAATGATGATATTGCCGGACACGGAAATATGGATCATAACGGAAATATAAATATTATCCAAGTCGTAGATGTTGCCGAAAACGGAAACATGGTACGTATCGGAAAATATTATCGAAAATAGAAATATTGCCGGAATCGGAAATAGATAAATTGTCGTAATCGGAAATATTGTCTGAAACGGAAATATTACCGGAATCGAAAATATTGTCGGAATCGGAAATAAATTCTGGAATCGGAAATATTAAAAATTTGTTCGAATCGGAAATAAATCCGAGAATCGGAAATATTAAATGTTGTTCGAATCGGAAATGAATTCCGGAATCGGAAATATTAAATGTTGTTCGAATCGGAAATGAATTCCGGAATCGGAAAACGAATCGGAAGCGCGACGTACGAAACGATCGTCGAACGAGCTTGCTAGATGCAAGCCCCAACATGAAGCCAGGCCCAGCGCCTAAAGAATCCCGCGCGCACAAGCGAGCAGCAAGGCAGGACCAACAGCAGCGCCCATCAATGGGCCGGGTGCTGCCAGCGCCCAGCCTTGGGCCAAGCTGAGCATCAGCGCCCCTTGTGGGTTGCGTGGCTGCGAGGCTACGCATGACCGAGTCCTTAGTCATTTAGGATTTCTTGCTTAATATCGTTTTCCTAATTCTACTCGAATTGAATGTTTTTGTTAAATCTGAAACACTTAGGTGTTTGATTAAACATTAAATTCTAATGATTTAATTCAACTAGAATCCTAATGGATTTAGTTATTGGAATCCAAGTAGAATTCTAATTCCATTATTTCCACCCTATAAATACGTGGTTCATAATCACAATTTATATACAACAATTCAATAAGTATTCACATAGATTAAGTTCAAGTAAGAATTTAATAAATTTGCCTAAATTAATAATTAAGCTTTCCGAATAAACATAATACCTTAGAGAATAACCTAGTTGGTTGAATCTAAGGCGGATCCGAACGTGCTGTGGACTATCTATTGAGGGAAGACATTTGGAGTCCTAAACTTGTTCTTGTTCGGTTCGGGAGCAGCTAGGGAAGGCACGCATCACATGTATGTATCCTAAATTATGCTAATTGACTATTGTGAGGGGGTCGAAAAAGCACGAGGCTAATGCATGACCTCGTCCCTCGTGGGCGTGAAGTTGTCGGATCAAGTGTAGTTAGATTTCCTGTGAGTTTACACCCAATCGACTAGTAATATAGGAGTCGCCATTCAGTTTTTAACGACAATGAGAAAAACTGACAAAACCCGGTTATCGTGACATAAAGGGAGTGCAATTATGTTCGACCACGACGGCCATAGGTTCCCTTGTGATCCCTGTTGTGGGGATCGCTCAACGTACACCCGCAGGGCAGAGATTGAGAGTTCGGGGGACTGTAACTACCGAGAGGAGTGCTCATCGATAACTCTAGAGGCAAGTTATCCTTACTAGCTCAACATAAATAATTGAAGGGACATGCGTTAAAACTATTAAACTATTTTGAATTGATTTTAGCAATATGCAACACATAATACTAAATCGATCGTGATTACCTTATTTAGATTAATTTAAGGTACCTAGCATGATAATTCAATTGTCCAAGATATTATCTTATTAGGCGTGATAGATCAATCGAGTTAATAGTTTGACAATTTTATAAAAGGGTGATGAAAGCGATTAAATCATATGAGGGACACATTACAACGCACCCTTGAGAGGTGCGTTACGGTTCTCAGAAAACTAACCACTTGGCTTTGCTATTTCTCCTTTTATTTAACGAATCTCGGGTTTCCAAGCAATGTTCCAGTATTTAGGCTTAATTCATCAGCTACAAGGGGCAGGATGAGTTCTGTTCGACTTTTGGGTCGATTGCGACAGAACGCCGGATCAATTTCGCAGCGTGAGGCTAGGCTTAAGGCTAGAGTCAATACTCAGGTTATGGAATTGTGTGTTGTGTGTTCACGTCGGTTTTGAGGCTATATTTATAGGAAAAGAGTTTGTGGAAAGATAGATTTTTAGAATACGAATCCAAAAAGAATTCGGAGACGACACGGCCCCAGGTATTTTCAGCGCCCAGGGCTGGGCGCCGAAGATTTCGGCGCCCAGAACTAGGCGTTGAAAATAGGATCTAGGCCGAACCTTTTTGTCAGATTTGGACTCTTAAACACGGAGCTTTTGAGACTTATCCTAGTTCCTTAGTGCGTATTAACTTATGACGGAATGCGTGTGGACCCGTTACGAACTCTAGGTTCGTTAGGAATTTAATTAATACGTAACTCTTATTTTCGAATTATAGCAGGAATAGAATTCCTTTTGCCAATTCTATCTCTTTTAGGACTTATGTTGTAGTGCAACACCTAATTCTGACAGATTTCTATCTTTTATGACTTTGCCACTTTTAACAACTACTTATTACGGCAGTCACTATTTTTAGCAGGTTTCTATAAATAGCAGTTTTGGCTGAAATGAAAGGGTGATTGAGATTCGTTATTTTATAGGAGATGCGTTGCCAAGTGGAGATTTATGTTCTCATCATCGAACCTTCCCTTTCGGGAATGGGGACAAAAGTAGGTGTCTACAGTTAGCCCCCACTTTGACTGAGTCTTGGAGTAAGACGATGGTCAAAGTATCAGACGGAGTGCGTCATACAAGCCATGGTGTATGTGACCTGTTTTGCGAGGGTCTCACGAGCCCCCGAGTGATAACATTTGACTTAAGGGTCATCTCTTGAAGTGTTAACACATTCCTCACGTGTCATTGGAATTTGTTAAGTATAGAAACTCCCTCACTTTGTCATTGGAAGTACCTACAGAGGTTTTCGAAATTAAAGATATTAAATGTAACCAGGCCTGGCCAAGCCCAATCACGAGGTAAAAATGTTTTTAAAGATTCTCATTTTGAGGGTTAGCTAAACGAGAAAACCCCCTTGTTTTTATAGGACGTAAAACGAAGGAAAATCCAGCACATCGCTCTTTTTTGGAAAAGCGGAAAACCAATCCTTTGATTTTTGGAAAAGGGAAACCATCTTTTTATTTTTGGAAAAAGATAAACCATCATTTGATTTTTGGAAAAAGATAAACCATTCTTTGATTTTTGGAAAAGGGAAACCAAGAAAAGTTATCGCTGCAGCGACTAAGGACCTGCGCGGTTAGTGACGCAGACCCCGCCCGCTGAAGGTGGGCGAGCCTGTCCTGCTGAGGGTGGAAGCCCCGTCCGATAGAAGTGGAAGAATATGCTTTGATGTTTTGAAAATAAGGACCTACGCGGTTTGTGACGTAGACCCCGCCGGCTGAAGATGGCGAGCCTGTTTTTTTGAAGATTTTATTTTATTATTTTTTCGAAAACTGAGGACCTGCGCGGATTAGTGACACAGACCCCGCCCGCTGAAGGTGGGCGAACTTGAATTCGTTTTGATTTGCGACTCGCATGGTTCTGACGCGATCCTTCCTGATCGAGGTGGGCCAGAACCTATTTCATTTATCCTTCGGATTTCTTTTGAGAATTTTTTATTCATTCTTGTAAGAGCGAGTTCCCTCGAGAAATGCTCGGGTTTAGTTGTAACCTAAATGTGGGTTGGCAACGTGTCTAAACGGATTCGTGGCCGTCTGCCTTTCATGGTTTTGAACAAGTCTTTGCGGCCCATAGGATGTATGTCACCGTTTAGAACTGGCCTAGTTATGCCATTACTTGGGTCCTTGCGAAATGACTGGTGGGACCATATGCGAATGTTAACGGAGACCTTTGCCTTGAGGTCGAGTCCGTTTTTTGAATTTGTCCAAACACGGGACGCAGCCTGGAAGCGTTGTTTCAACTTGCATCGTATATTTTCTTTCTTTCAAGCCCCCAAGAATTCGTACTTGGTGGTCGCTCTTTGCCAAGAAAAGTGCGTATTTTATAACGTCCTTGATCGTGTTTGGGATCGTGCTCGTAAGTGCGAGCGACCTTGGTAGTGGTATGCTACTTTGATGAAATCGTGGAGTGCGACTTCATTTTCCGGGCGACAAAGTTTGCTTCATTTTTCAATGATTAATACATCGAGCTTACTTTGGCCCGGATTGATAAACGCTTTTAATTTGAGAAACCAACGACGTAATGATATTTTTTTTTCGAAGAATGACCTTGATTATTATACGTTTTTTTTTATATTGCTTTAAAAAATGTACATATATTTTTTGAGACGAGTCTAAGTTTCGACATTTGCTTTCACTATTTGGGCTCTAAAAGTGCTTTGGGCTTGATCTTGATTACAACAGGGCCCCGTGTCTACTAACACGGTTTTAGGCATTTTTCTGGTTCGCGTTTTGGAAGATTTGGGCCTTGGGCTGCATTTTCATCGCCCCAGGCCAGGCGTTAGATATTTCGGCGCCCAGCCTCGGGCGCTGAAAATGCTACCTTAGCAACCTTTTTCCAGATTTCTCAACTCGTTTCCGAATGGGATCAGGATGATTTTGTGTATATATAGGGGGTTAAGTACGTCTTTCTTTTTCACCACTGCCAACTTCTTCTCTCCTACAATTATCTAGCTTTATATTTTTCTACTCTTGTCATGTCGATTCCTCCTTTCTCCCTCCAACGAGTTGTTAGGCGCTGGCTTAGAGCCCTTAATTCCACAGAAAAGGTTTTGTTGAAAGGATACCACTTAGAGGCAATTTTAGGCTTACAACGAATTAACATTGATTATAACTTTCTGTATGCCGCCCTAAACTTTTGGGATTCTGATCACCATGTTTTTGTTTTTCGGGGCAATGAGGTATGCCCTTTGCCAGATGAATTTGCCGCAACCCTGGGTTATCCTACCAATGCTACTCCTGCTACCCCTGGCACTGTTGAAGAGGTTAAAACAACTATAGGGGGTTTCCTAGGACTAGATGATGACACGCTTGCTGAGATCATTGTGGGTGATAAGGTTAATTTGGCGAAGCTTGCAAAACATCACTTTAGGCCTAGTAAAAATATGACTTAACAGAAATTGAATATCCGGGCACTTGTATTCTGCTTGCTGAACCACTATTTACTGTCGAATAACAATGGTGAGTTTGGTGACATAAGGTTGATTCCCCTGATCAGTCAGATGGAAAGTTGCTATTCCATTATGCCGTTGATTGTTGCCGAGACCTTGTTGGGTGCGGATGAGTTAAAGAAGGATGCCAAGTCTGAAAATTTTAAGGGGAGCCCCTATTGCTGCAGGTAATTGATCGTTTATTTGCGCGCATATAATTATTTTTTTTCTTTTCGTTTGCCTCTGCCTGGAGCTGATTTTCAGCGCCCAGGGCTGGGCGTCGGAATTTCTGGCGCCTGGTCCTGGGCGATGAAAATGCATCCCAGGCCTTATTATTTTTCTAGTCGTACCCGTTTTTTTTTCGCAGACTTGGCTCATGGAATGACTTAGGCTTCTAGAAGCTCCTGCCGATCCTAAACATTGTCGCCCTATAGCCTTAGGCAACCGAAAGTATTTGCACCAAGGCCAGGACGAGGCCGAATGGGCCTCCTATTTTACTCATGGCATATGCTCTATTAAGTGGGTGGTACCGTGGTGGGGTTTGACTAATATGACGGGGGGTTCCGAGACGTTAGTTCATGTTTCTTTGTTGGGATTATCTCGGCCTGTTTACATCTTTCCTTACCGAGTCATGCGACAATACGGCTTAAGGCAGACTATTCCATTTGCTGATACGGTACCACCTAAAGTAGCGGTCTTTTCACGAGCACGGGTTCAAACGTGGGCTAAGTATTACGGTGGCCTCCCGCGTTGGACTGTGACTACAGATGGCTTTGTGGGTCTTTCCGAGAATTATAAGTTGTGGATGAGTTCCGATGATAAGGCTGTGAGAACTAAGGCTCGAAATGAAGAGCCGGCTGAACTTTTGATACCTCGAGGTAGGGCTAAGTATGAAAACCGTAATCCTGCTAACCCTCGCGACAATGGCATTAAGACTGTGAAAGCTCGTGCTGATCGAAAGCGAAAGGAAATTCCTCCCCGTTCCAGTTCTAGGCCTAAATAGGTACCTAACATGAAGGGGTCTGTTGTTCCCAAAAGAAATGCAAGCTCTCGCGGAGATCGTCGCCGGAATAATGTATGGATTAGGAAAGTTCAGCCTCGAGTAGAACCAGTGGCTGATCGAATTGATGTCGATAATCCTTCCCCTACTATTGTTTGTGCCCTTGAGGCTGAGCGGGCTATAGCTGTTCAGACTGAAGATGTTTCTGAGGCCTTGGCATCCTTGGAAGTTAGTGTCAAGGAGTCTGTTCTTATGGAGATCGACATAGGGGTAGCGCAGAAGCCTGTGGGGGTGGACCCTGCGAACATTGCCCTCTACAAAACTCTATTTGATGATCCGGAAGAACTCGAGTAGTGTAGTTCTTGCTAGGGTGTAGGTGCCCTTTATTTATTTCAGTTGTGTTTGTTTTTCATTCCTTGGCACTTTTGTTTTCCTTCTTATTATTTTTAAATATTAATAAAGGCGTAATTTTATTTTTCTGGTTTCTTTGCTTTCTTGTTCTCGCTTTGCTTCTCTTTTTTATTCGCTCATTTCAAACACTTATGCACATTATATATTTTTTGATTGGACCATTGCCTACGTATCCTAGTAATATAGGAGTCGCCATTCAGTTTTTAACGACAATGAGAAAAACTGACAAAACACGGTTATCGTGACATAAAGGGAGTGCAATTATGTTCGACCACGACGGCCATAGGTTCCCTTGTGATCCCTGGTGTGGGGATCGCTCAACCTACACCCGCAGGGCAGAGATTGAGAGTTCGGGAGACTGTAACTACCGAGAGGAGTGCTCATCGATAACTCAAGAGGCAGGTTATCCTTACTAGCTCAGCATAAATAATTAAAGGGACATGCGTTAAAACTATTAAACTATTCTGAATTGATTTTAGCAATATGCAACACATAATACTAAATCGATCGTGATTATCTTATTTAGATTTATTTAAGGTACCTAGCATGATAATTCAATTGTCCAAGGTATTATCTTATTAGGCGTGATAGATCAATAGAGTTAATAGTTTGACAATTTTATAAAAGGGTGATGAAAGCGATTAAATCATATGAGGGACACATTACAACGCACCCTTGAGAGGTGCGTTACGGTTCTCAGAAAACTAACCACTTGGCTTTGCTATTTCTCCTTTTATTTAACGAATCTCGGGTTTCCAAGCAATGTTCCAGTATTTAGGCTTAATTCATCAGCTACAAGGGGCAGGATGGGTTCTGTTCGACTTTTGGGTCGATTGCGACAGAACGCCGGATCAATTTCGCTGCGTGAGGCTAGGCTTAAGGCTAGAGTCAATACTCAGGTTATGGAATTGTGTGTTGTGTGTTCACGTCGGTTTTGAGGCTGTATTTATAGGAAAAGAGTTTGTGGAAAGATAGAATTTTAGAATATGAATCCAAAAAGAATTCGGAGACGACACGGCCCCAGGTATTTTCAGCGCCCAGGGCTGGGCGCCGAAAACCAGGCGTTGAAAATAGGATCTGGGCCGAGCCTTTTTGTCAGATTTGGACTCTTAAACACGGAGCTTTTGAGACTTATCCGAGTTACTTAATGCGTATTAACTTATGACGGAATGCGTCTGGGCCCATTACGAACTCTAGGTTCGTTAGGAATTTAATTAATACGTAACTCTTATTTTCGAATTATAGCAGGAATAGAATTCCTTTTGCCAATTCTATCTCTTTTAGGACTTATGTTGGAGTGGAACACCTAATTCTGACAGATTTATATCTTTTATGACTTTGCCACTTTTAACAACTACTTCTTACGTCAGTTACTATTTTTAGCAGGTTTCTATAAATAGCAGTTTTGGCTGAAATGAAAGGGTGATTGAGATTCGTTATTTTATAGGAGATGCGTTGCCAAGTGGAGATTTATGTTCTCATAATCGAACCTTCCCTTTCGGGAATGGGGACAAAAGTAGGTGTCTACAACTATGTGGAAATTAATTTGGATTCTGGCTTTATGGTTTTTTCCGCATGAAATATATTGTTTATATTTGTCATAACCTAACACCTAACTCGCACATACAAACATCCAATGGAAATACCTCTACGCATTCACCTGAATATCCTAAGTCAAGGAATCTACATATATTACATCTTCAAGAATCGTTTCTTGGACACAAATCAAAACACTTACGAAAAACTAACAAAAAAAAAACTGCATGAATAATGTGAAAAGAAGATGCCCAAATATGATTGAATCCAAATGTAAAACTAATTATCATCTTCGTCAATTATTCTCAATCACACCAAATTCAACTCCCACAAATACAATGTATAATCACAACACTCTATAACAAGAACAATGCACATTCTCCTCAACAAGCAACCAAAATTTGGCAAAAAGAGGCATATCATCAATAGCTTGAGAGGGAGAGAGAAGAAAGAAAGAAGTATTACTTGATCGATTTGATGCAAAACTCTTCTTCTTGCATTCATACGATGTTATTCATTTGTAGCAAAAACACCAAAACCTCTTGTAAACAGAAATTGGAGTGAAGAGACCGAAGGTACCTAATCAAGCATCATTTCAAAGGACTTGTTAGTTAAACTCATCATGAAGCAATCAAAATCAATGCATCTCAAATACAACTGTCATTATTCATACTATAATGAATAAAATAAACAAAGGAAAAGAAGAAATAAAATAAAAACAAACAACAAAGTGCCTTTTTTCGGTCTTTGGCTAGACCTTGGCTAATAAATAATTCGACAAACTCCTAAGTAGCTTGTCAAATGCAATGGAACACATTTCAGAAAATACAAAATATAAACTAAGAAGAAAATTTATGGTGATAGAGAGAAGGATATACATTAATTGATACAATTTTCTAAAATAAAAATGAAAAGATCTAAAATAAGTCCTAGGTTTAAAAGAAGAAAAAAAATTAAAAGTAAAAGTATCAAAAGATTTTGGTGACTCTTTTGATAAATTAAAAATAACATTTACAATTCACCCAAAAGAGAATCATTGCTTGAAAATTGGTTATCCAAATCATGCATAGGAGTGCAAAGAGGTAGAGGTGAAGTGAAATTGGGGAGAGAAAGGGGAGGAAAGTTAGGATATGAGAGGATAATATCATGAGTTTTTGAGTAAGGGACATGATGAGGCTCAAAAAATGGATGCTTAAATGTCAAAGAATCATATATCTCCTCACTCTCAACTCTACATAACTCCAAAGAAGGCTCTTCCCTAATTTCAAAACATTTTCCTTTATCTTCCTCAAATTTCTCAATGTTCAAATTATTACTCTCCTCGACTTCATTTTCATTCTCTACAAAACTCAAATCATCATCATCATCTACCAATTTAGAATAATGGTTCAAAGATTGCAAAATTGATTGGATTTGAGCATCTATCAACCTTTTTTGTTCGATTATTTCCAACAAACTATTATTAAAAGATTCAACTAACTTATCATTACGCTCGTTAATCTTAGTTTGTGCCTCTATAAAGGTTATGAAAACATGCTCTAATCTTGACTCCGATGATTGAGGATCATAAGAACTTTCAAAGCCAACCTGGGGAGGGAGTTCATGATATGACATATAAGACTCTTCATAAGAAACATATGACAAATTTTAGGAATTCATGCAAAAATTAGAAGAATTATGATAATATATATGCATCACCAAAACTCGCAACATGAGGATCCAAAGTGTTATAGTCATACATTCCATCATTATAAAATGA
The DNA here is from genome assembly GCF_020520425.1 of Spinacia oleracea. Taxonomy (NCBI): domain Eukaryota; kingdom Viridiplantae; phylum Streptophyta; class Magnoliopsida; order Caryophyllales; family Amaranthaceae; genus Spinacia; species Spinacia oleracea. Next base: position 91,190,966 of record NC_079490.1, on the reverse strand, counting down.
ACCATCTCCATCACGATTATGCCACTCCTTAAATTTAATCAAAAGAAATGAAGAGAATTATTCACAAAACCTAGACTCATGAACCAATACTTAGTCAATGTCAACCAAAGTCCCCAGCAACGGCGCCAAAATTCTGATAGGGTCGTCCTCAAGCCTACCAAAAAATAAAAAACTAACTTGGTCTCTCTAATGGGTAGAAAGGGCAAGCAAGGGTCGATCCTCAGGGACTAAGGGGAGCACCGATAAAATATTGACATATGATAAGCTAGGCCGGCGCCAAGTCTTTTTGGGGTGATGATTTTTGGGTTAAAACAAGCAACAATTAAAAACAAGACCTTGGGAAAGGTTTTCCACCAATCAAATAACTCATAAACCAAGCAATCAAAATGAGAAAGAAACAAAGGGGATCAATTGAGCGGAATCGTTCATCCAAGGGTACTCTAACTACTCTTTCAAGCTAGTTAGATTGGCCTAGCATCCAACCAAAGACCTATTTTCATGGCTAAGGCATTCGACTAAGCATATCCATATACATGATGAACATAAACAATCAAAGAAAATCCCCTAGACTATGTAGTCCCTATTTTCATGGTCCTCCAAGTCTAATGATCGATTTGAGGCAACCCCTTAACTTCATCTTTCAATCCTTCACTAAGGGTACCTAAATAATGTATTTATGATGGCCAATCACGCAAGCATTCATGAAATACCAAATCAATCAACCAAATTCATCCCAAGTGAAAATCCCATGTTCAATTTATAGGGTCATAATCTAATCAATGGCTTCAACCAATTCCCAAGTAAAACAACTACTCACAAATCATTCTAAAGAGCAAGAACAAATATATCACAACTAATTACATGAAATCCAACACTAATCTAAGACAAACAAGTAATTGAAAGTGAACCAATACAAATATAAGTAAATCAAATAATAAAACAAGAGATAAAGTAAGAAATTCTCATTGATATTGCAAGGAACCTCCAAATCTTCAAGTTTCCTTCTTAGATTCTTCAAAATCCAAGCATTCAACAAGTTTTTCTCACTTTCTCTCTCTAGAAAATGAGAGTTTTTCCCTCTAAAAAACCCTAACCTAAGCTAAAATATGCTAATACATGTCTTCCCCTAGAAAATGTCGTATAATTAGTATATATATACCAAGCAACATAGTAATCTCCGTCAAAAGAAAGAGTTTGCAGAACAGTGGTCGCGGCCGGGATGAGGTTGTCGCGGCCGGGATGTAAATCCGGAGAAAGAGGGCAGAATGTTCCACTAGCTATATCCCGGCCGGGATGAAAGAGGCCGCGGGCGGGAAGGCATCGCGGCCGGGAAGGAGCTTTGCGGAGAATCTTACATACCCTGCTTCGTATGGTCATAACTATTTCGTTTCTTGTCCAAATAAGGCGTGTGACCACTAATTGGAAAGATCTTGGAATACTCTTTCATTATAAATTTGAATCTCATAAAAATGTTGAGTAGAAAAATAGTTATGATTGTTATAGTTTGGTTGTTGTGCACAAGCCTTGCAAAACTCTTCCAAACGGCTCTATTTCGCTCTGTTGCACCCTTCCATTCTTTGTGCGTGGCATGAAGACGTGCAAGATCCAAACCTATAACATCAAACACAATGGAGCAGTACCAAATCCTAGAAAAGTGACAAAATTAACTAAAATTTACAAAAGCCCTACAACTATAACAATTATCCAAAACTAAGCAAAATAAGCTGGAAAATGCACAATTAGGATGGAAAAGGGATAAAAATGGGAGAAAATAAACACTTAATAGTTGAATAAACTACTAATTATCAAGAACTAGAAAAGAAGTTATATAAGATATCAGATTCATACAAACCAAGAAGGAATACAAGATCAATGGTGAAAGTTGATGAAAAAGTTTCTGCAGAAATTGTTAGCAAAGAAGAATTTGAAGACAAAGGTAAATTTACATTGTTCAATCTTATTTTAATAAATGTTAAAATATTTTATTATATAAATTGAACTTAGTATTTGTTGTTAATGTAGATGTCTCTAAAGTTATTTCAAAAGTAACAAAGACTCCAAAGAAGAGGAAAAGGGCTGAGACAAAAGTTGTGGCTTAGCCAAAAGATAAAGATGTTGAGATTGTAAAAACACAGAAGCAAATAGGTACACAAATATACAAACACATCTGATTGTTATACGTCATAGAAATGTTCTAAGATATTTGGTAACATGTTAATAGATTAAATGCATTTGATATTTTTTTACAGTAGTTGAGAAAAAAAAAACTTTTGTTAAGGGAAGGATTCTTCCTTCTAGCGCAGGAATGAAAAGGAGCAAAAAAATTGATTTTGAGGAAGAGATAGATGAACATCAAAAAGGTTTACATTTAACAATGTTCAAAGTTTTTTGAAAGAATGTTCATTTTTCATAGGACGTTCTTTGTGTTTTCGTAAAAAAATCTTTTTGTTTTATATCATAATATTGTTCAAAGTTTTTGGTTATATGTTCAAATTTTTTCTCCAGTATGTTCTTTTCACAGGACATGGAAAATTTACTGTTCAAAGGAAAAGGAAGAAGAAAGCTTGTTTGAATAAAAAGGAGGAAGAAGAGAAAAGGATGAAAAGAGGTATACTTAAAATACTAAAATTTTAAAAGTTGTATTACATATTTCTCAAAGATTTTTAACTGTATGTTCTTTCCTAACAGACCGAAGACTAGCGGTGAAAGAGAGGTTGCAGAGGTTTGAATAAGAAAGACAAAAAATAGGTCATTATTCATTTTTAATATTTTTCCATAAAATTCAAAATTCTATGATTGATGTTCAAAGTTATTTATATGTGTTTCTTTTTCAGCATTGACAAGAACAACACCAAAAGCAACACCACCTGCTTAAAAGAAAAGGAAGAGAAAAATATTCGATGAAGTTATGAGGTTAAGCAAGATTATGAGGATGAAGATATTCAGAACTCAAGAGACAGTAAAAATAAACATACTTGTATGTGTGTATGTTCTTTCTTTTTATCCTTATTGTTGCTGCATTAAATTTTTGTTTTGTTATTCATCTTTAACTGTGAAACGAAAGATTTCCCCTTTGGCAATCATTACCAAAGAAGTTCCTGCACAAATAAAAGGAAAGAAGGCAATCATTGTCTTCAAGGAGAAAGTAGAGGAGGGAGAGGAAGAAAAAACAGGAGTTAGAGGAGGACATGGTAAGTTCATTAACTTAATTTCTATCATGAATAAAGAGAAGAAGGAGGTCGTTCGGAATATTGGTCTAGGACTATTGCTATTCCAGCTACCTACTTCATCCCAACAATTTGTTACATGGTTGTGTAACAACTTTGAGGAAAACAACCAAACCTTTATCTACCGAAGAATGAGAAAATACTGCTTGAATTTGAGGATGTAGAAAAGTTATATGGCATTCCTAGGGGTGATGTACAAATAGTTGAGGCAAAGTCTGACAAGGATAGTGAAGGATTTTATAAATTCATGACAAGGTAAATGATCTTAAGTCTATACCTATATTTTCTATATGTTATAGACTTCAATAACATAACCGCATTATGCACGTATTAAAATATTTTTTCTTTTACAATTTATTGTTCAATTGTGTATAACTACTTATACATTACCAGTTTTTGGAAGTCTATGTATGAAATATATGTTCATCTTGTTTGTCCTTAATATTTATTAGTTTTATACTTTTTGTTCTTACTTTGTTTTATAGTTGTTCATATTTCTGTGTTCTTTGTCATTTTTCTATAACCCTGATTCATAAAATTGTTCATAATAGTTGTGGTGTATGTTCTTTCTTTTTGAATTGTTTGTTCTTTCTGTTTGAAAATGTCTTTGTTAATTAAATTTTGTTCATTCAAAAAAATAGATGGAAGAGTATCTTCATAAAAGAGAAATGGAATCCTCATGGGAATAAAGTCCCATAAGTTTAGAAAATTTTGAAATACTATAGTAAGAAGGAACAAATTGAGGCTGGACCGGATCCAAATTCCATTACCAGCTTCTTGGTGGTCACTGTCAATACGCTGATCAAGAGTACGTTGTCAAACCAAGCATACTACAAATTCATGTTCTCGATGATGGATCTTAGGAAAATCAGGAACTTAAACTGATGCAAGTATGTGTGGTATGCACTGCTCTCAACTACAGCACAACATTAAAAAAAACCTAAAGGAGAAAGCCAAAGCACCATATTTCACAGGACTGTTGCCATTATTGACAGTATAACATCAATTATCCCTTCTAAATGTATGAATTTAATGTACTTGATCAATATAAAGTACTCTCTCCGTCCCGGAATACTCGCAACGGTTTGACTTTTTGCACTATTCACATAATTCACTTTGACCCTATATTATTTATCCTATATAATAATAAGAAAGTCATTGACCATTATGAAGCCTCTAAAACCCAAATCCAGCAATCTTAGAGACTCCCACCAAATCCAAAAATTCAAATGGATTTTAATAAAACAAACCAAAAAAAAAATACAAAACCCAGCCCACGTAATATATTTACCCAAATCCCCCAGTAAAAGAAACTACCTCTCATACTTCTCCTACTTTCATGGAGAACAAATGTCTTCCTCACGGCAACCAACTCCCTCAGTCTTCAACAACGTCTTCTCCGGTACCTCTCGCGATTGTGCTCTTCAAATTACTCACCTCCCGATACTTTCTGTAATATAAAACGATTTCTGATTTCAAGGAGGGGATATTTTCCATTTCTGCATTTCTGAAACATCACCGCCATCTCCACAGAGCCGTCGGCAACTACAACGAGACACCACTGTGTTGCCATGAACAAGGGTACAATTTTCTTATTTAATGCTAAATACCGTGATTAATTTCTTATTAATGATTAAATATTATGTAATCGGAAGCTTGCTTGAATCGGTTGATATTATACAATCAAAGTAGATAGGTAGCATAATAATAATGTACTCCAAAAAATCAGAGACAACCACTTAGAGGCAATCAAAGTAGATAGGTTCGTATATGTATTGTACCATTATTGGTAGAAGATGGTAAATCAATAATTGATAAGTGAATAGATGATTGGGTAAGTGTTAGTGTTTACTTAATGTCGGCAAAACACCGTTCTTCTCTCTACATCTCACCGCATCGCCACTCATTTTTGTTTTGTGGGAATGGTTTATTAGCTCTAGATCTGATGAAATCTATTGGATTCTTTTTTATAGTCAGTGTATTATTATTTTCTTTGTAAATTTTAGTTTTGTGGTTTTATCAAAATCATGTACAAAATACAGAGTATTTCCTAATTTTTGGAGGATATTGAATTTCAAGAGTTTCAAATGTTTTAATTTTCTTATTTAAGTGTAAAATTTAAAAAAGGTGATTTGGATGAGTAATTTTGAGTGCATAGTATTAGAATACGTTTAAATGTAGCAAAAATAAATTATCTTCTTGAATAAACGGCTAAGTTGAATTCATTGTACAACTATAAATCTATAACATCAGATATTACTATGGCAGACATAGGAGAAGGAGACACCGATCCTCCAACTTCTTCTTAATAAGCTTTTTCTTATTTTATGTTTTTTCTATTGTTTGTGGTATAACTATAAAATATATATATATATATATATATATATATATATATATATATATATATATATATATATATATATATATATATATAAGTGAATAAATTGTGATGTGCGTGAGTAGTAGTCAAAAGTTAATGTCACGTAGATATTTTGGGGTTGGAAAAATCAAAGTTATCTGTTGATGATTAAATTAGAAGGTAACTATGTACTGTATTGCTTATTTTTTTGTAATCAATCCTATATAATAATAAAAAATTTCTTATTGTCAGATTTTGATCATCAATTAAGGAGAGATATCTGAACAATAGTCGGAGCAATTGACGAAGAAGGAATTGAGTTATTTGACGAGAGGTATTTTTTTCTTAGTTGAAATATATGTTGTGATCGTCGTAGTTTTACCCTTCTTATTATCAATTAAAATCGTATAATTAAGTCAAATATTTTTTTATACACTCCTAAGTATCTAAGATACAATTGAGATACGAGACAACCAAGAAATAATTAAATCATATGTGCAAATTTCTGGAACATAAATTAACAATTGATGCAATCATGAGGGGGTTGGGAGAATTTAGAGGTTATTGATATAAACATCCAATTGAATGAGTTTTCTTAGAATTGGCATGTTAGAAACTAAGTATTAGGGATGATTTTATTGCATGAATCACTACTATTAATAAAACTACTACATAGTATTAATAAGGACATGGAAGTAAAGTTAGAAGTCAACCATCACATAAGATAAAAGATTCTACATAATATATTAGCATGATAACAAGAGAACAAATTATGATAAAGATATGATTTAAATCCATTTCTAATTAGGCATTTTCATCCTACGTAATATATTTTCAAGATTACAAGAGAACAAATTATGTTAAGGATATGATTTAAATCCATTTCTAATTAGGCCTTTTCTTTTAGTTTGTTGGAACTAAAACATACTCTAATTAGTACCTATTATGCGGTCAATCTATAATTAAAATGGACATAGATGCACGTAATAATCGATACAAAGAGCATTTACAATACAAAAATGCAAGATTCGCAGTTAGAAGGAGGTAAAAATTAAATAAAATATGACCGACGTAATCATATTGCAATACTTAATATTTACATGTACTTAATTTGTATTATTCGTTGTACAGGTGCATGTCTTTCGAAAGTTGGACGTTGTAGACTCTTTATTGATTCGATATTGATGAAACTGATGATATTCATGGATGGTAAGTCTTACGTACTTCAAACAAACCATTTGAATAGTTTGTTACAAGTAATAGTTTTTTGTATTCAATTCACACAAGTATGCCGACGATGGATATGTGCAAAAACATATAAATTGGATTCAAATATTAGCAAATGACATCTTCCAGATGGAAATGTTGTTTAATGCCAAAAGAATTAAGTTACACAAATACTCACCATTTCCTAATGTATGCTTTTACTACATATATCATTTTAAGAAAAATAATTGGTTACTGTTTAGAACTTTAATAATTACATTTCTTATCTCTCAAGTGAAATACTTTCGAGTACTAGCAAGGATACTAGATACTGATTCTTCAGAGCCTCTTTGGTATTAATCATGTGTTGGACACTCAAAAAGAGTCGATCTATGATCACAATGTGACCCCTCCTTTAGTAAGCCAAGGTAATTATATTTTTTTCCACATAAATCTTACGTACTAAACTACAAACACATTGTAATATTTGTGTTATATTCATACTAACAAATTAAAAGTAAACGTAAGAATTATTGATCATACAAGTGCAAAACGCGTTGCACTTTTTGGAAAACATGCTGAGATTATCATAGGTCTTAAAGTTTCAGATATTAAAGAATTTGAAAATCATGTAAGTATAATTACAAATTTCTGCAAATACATTGTATTTGGATTACAACATATACTAACCAAAACATTTATTCATAATTAGGAATTTGGAGACATTATTTTGGAAGACCACTTGAAAGTGTGTTTGAAGAATTCCTTCACTTTCATACTACATGTTCCCAAGCTAAACAGTGGTGATATAGTAGTTGCATCAGTTTTGCGAGTAAGATGGGAAGAAGAATTCTACTATTTAAGGAAACAAAACGACAAAAATGTTGAATTATTTAAATATGATTATATGGTTTTATGAGGTTTTATTTGTAATTATTATCATTTCAAAATTGACTACTCTGTATATACCCTTTTTAATTGCAACATTCTATGTATCCCGTGTTTTTGTCTAAAATTTATTTTGGTTCTAATCAATAACCGTGTTTTTGTTTAAATAAATATGACTATATACGTTCTTTTTGAAGGAAATATGTACTTCACCCAAGGTGCATTAATTCTAATACCAAGGTTCAGATTAATTGCGAACAATTAATTCAGTGAGATCAAGTGATCGGAACAGCTAGCTAAAGCATTGCTTCCGATCAGTGAGTTCTAATGAATATTAAACTCACAGCTTACTCTTGACTGAACCTACAAGGTCACATCAATGGCACGTAACATATCACCGGATTAAATGAATCGGAAATTCATTTAATAGCTTTTCGGGAATTAGTTGAAAAACGTATTATACGATACGACCTTGCATCGGAATCGTATATCGTATCGCAAATATTCGTAAGTTGGGCGACTCGAATAAATCGTATCGTACGACGGTGATTCATCGTATACGAACCGATAAAAAATATCGGAAAGATATTAATCGCGAATACGAAGGGCATCGGAGTTGCCGGTCCGTCGAGCCAAGCACGCAAGCGTGCAAGGCCCAACGAGCCAGCAAGCTCGCAAGCAAAGGCGAGAAGCCAGCCCGCGTGTGGGCGCGAGCACGCAACAGCAGCGCAAGCAACGCAAGCAACGAGCGAGCAGGCCCATGGCCCAGCTTCTCGGCGCGCGCGTTGTGGGCTTCGGCCTGCAGTGTGTGTTGCTGGGCGGTGGGTTGTGGTCCGTGTGCTCGTGTGTGTGTGGCCGGTCCAGGCTTATTAGTCTTGGTCGGTTACATCATTAATACAATAGGCAATTGTATTTTCCACACAACACACAATTCCATACACACTCAAAACCCTAGAGACTCAGAGAACCCTAATTCTCTATGTGCCTCCAAAGTGAGTTCTTCCCAAAAGCAAACTATCTTGATCGATTGTCTAAGCTACGATTATCAAGAGGGACTGATCGTGTCGGTGAACCAAGTAGAGGAACGACAAGTGGAGTTCTAATTTTTTGTTCGTTGACAGATTGTGGAAAACACGCTTCAAACGTAAGTATGCTTAATCTGTGCTTTATACATGCTTCCTGGCTTTGGGGATTGTTTCCGCACATGTTATTATGTTTAACTGTATTCCCCTACAGTGGTATCATGAGCCTTATGTATTCAAAGCATATTTTAGCATGTTTTATTTGTTTTTGCATCTGTCGAAATTTTGGAAATTTTTGTGAATTTTTCGGATTTATTATGAATTTTTGGATGAATTGTGTAATAAGGTATGATTTCAAACAGATTCGTTTTTTGACTTTTCAAACCCTAATGTGATTGAAAATGATTTTCTAAGATCAACTCATGGGAATGAAATCGCAAAAACAGGCCTCGAAGTGTCGTTTTTTGGGCGTTTTTGTTAATTTTTTAATAAAAATTAAAAGTGTCTGAAAGTAATTCAATTAAAAGGTCGACCTAAACTACTCGGAATTTCTTGAAATTTTGACAGGGTGTCACTGGGTTAATCTTAATCAAAGGTAAAACTTTCAAAATTTTCTGATAATTATAAACTCTAATTTTGCTTTTCCCCAATTCGTAAAATTTAGAACCCTAATTGATTTTTTAAATAATTTAGGTCTAATAATTCGGTTAATTGGGAAAGGTAATATAATTTCATGGGTCAGTGGCTAATTTTGAAAATTATTGGATTAAAATTTTGAATGGTTTGGTTAATTTTAATCGCACTTAAACCTAATTATTAAAATCTGAAATTTAAATGTTAAAGAACGATTTAAAGTTTTGGATTTTATTATTTAAAAATTTCAAATATTTCAAGTTGATTCGTTCGTTCTTAAAAATTTGAACAATGTTAGCCTTGATTTAATATTTTACGAAATTGGATTGTGTAGACACCTACTTTTGTCCCCATTCCCGAAAGGGAAGGTTCGATGATGAGAACATAAATCTCCACTTGACAACGCGTCTCCTATAAAATAACGAATCTCAATTCCCCTTTTCATTTCACCCGAAACCTGCTATTTATGGAAACCTGCTAAAAATAGTAACAGCCGTAATGGGTAGTTGTTAAAAGTGGCAAGTCATAAAAGATAGAAACCTGTCAGAATTAGGTGTTGCACTCCAACATAAATCCTAAATGAGATAGAAATTGCAAGAGGAATCCTATTCTTAATACGATTCGAAAATAAGAGTTACGTATTAATTAAAATCCTAACGAGCCTAGACTTCGTAACGGGCCCAGATGCATTCCATCATAAAATTAATACGCACTAAAAGACTCGATTAAGTCTCATACACTCCGGATTCTAAGAGTCCGAATCTGACAAAGAAACGGCCCAAACATCAATTTCAACGCCCAGCCCCGGGCGCTGAAATTTCCTGGATCCTATTTTCAACGCCCAGAACTGGGCGCCGAAATCTTTGACGCCCAGCCCTGGGCGCTGAAATTACCTGGGACGTGTTCTTTCTTAAATCCTCGTGGATTAGAGTTCTACAATTCTATCTTTCCATGAACTCTTTTCTATAAATAGGGCCCTAAGTTCGACGTGAAAAGGACACACAACACACAATTATTATTCTGAGTATTGACTCTAAACCCCTAAGCCTAAGCGTCACGCTGCAAAACTGATCACGCGTTCTGTCGCAATCGATCCATAAATCGAACACAACGTATCCTGTCCCATAACTTGAGATTCATTAAATAAAAGGAGAAATAGCAAAGTCAAAGTCGTTAGTTTTCTGAGAACCGTGACGCACCTCTCAAGGGTGCGTCGTAATGTGTCCCTTTTCCATGATTTAATTGCTTTACTCACCCTTTTATGAACTGTTAAACTAATTAAAAGTGATTGTTCTATCACGCCTAATAAAGATAATATGTTGGGAAATTGGATTATCATGCTAGGTCCCTTAAAACAATCTAAATCAGATAAGGCGTTCGATCTAGTACTATATGTTGCATATTGTTAAAAATCAACTCAGATTAGTTTAATAGTTAACGCATGTCCCTTCAATTATTTATGCTGAGCTAGTAAGGATATCCTGCCTTCTGAGTTATCGAAGAGAGAGTACTCCTCTCGGTAGTTACAGTCCCCCGAACCCTCAATCTCTACCTTGCGGGTGTATGTTGAGAGATCCCCACACCAGGGATCACAAGGGAACCTATGGCCGTCGTGGTCAAACATAATTGCACTCCCTTTATGTCACGATAACCGAGTTTTGTCAGTTTTTCTCATTGTCGTTAAAAACTGAATGGCGACTCCTATATTACTAGTCAATTGGGTGTAAACTCACAGGAAATCCAATTACACTTGATTTGACAAAAAGAAACGTCACACCCACGAGGGATAAGGTCACGCATTAGCCTCGTGCTTTTTCGACCCCCTCACAGTGGCGACTCCACTGGGGATAGTGAAGGAAATACTCGTGCTCGTAGGTAATCAAAATAGCCGAAGGGTGAAACGATCCTACCTCGCGTTTATTTCCCCATCAAGTTGGGACGACCTGAAAATCAGCATATTAATGTGAACGGACAGAACCGCATAACGAATCTTGGCTCCCTTGGATGTTTCATCTCGGGAGTTGGGACTAAGGATACCCATCGCCAACTGGGGGGTGCATACGCTTCGAATGTTGTCCACTCGGCACTTTCGCTAGTAGTACATGTTAGGTTATGATACATATGACAATTCATAAATCATGCGGAAAAACCATTTAGCCAGGAATACATATTATTTACACATAATCATATAGCATAATTTAGATGCATACTCTTTGTTGCGTGCCTTCCCTAGCTGCGCCCGAACCGAACAAGAACAAGTCTTTAGGACTCCAAGTGTCGTCCCTCCGTAGATAGTCCACAGCACGTCCGGATCCGCCTTAAGATTGACCAACTAGAATCGCCCTTAAGGTACTAAAGATTTTCGGCACTTATAGTCAAGAAATGTGTCTGAATTTTCTCTCAAAAACTCACTTTGAATACTTGAATAATCTATGAAAATATGTGACCCTAGGCACGTATTTATAGAGTTATGGAAAGGGTTTTGGAATCCTATTAGGATACTAATTTATTTAATTATAACCCTACTAGGACTCTAATTAAATAATCATTATCTAATAGTTTTAGGATTTAATCACACTTTGAATCCCGATTGCTTCAGGATTCCCGCACAAGCATTGCACGAGCACCGTACACCCGCGCAAGCCTTGCGGCCCACGCTAGGCGCACAGCGCTCGGCCCACTGCTGTGCTCCGCGCGCGCGCGCCCAAGGCCTTGGCTGGGCCTGGCCTTGCGCTGGGCCTGGTCGAGGCTTGGCGTGCGCTGGTGTGCGTTGGCTCGCTGGGCGACGGCCTGGCTTCGTGCTGGGCCTTCGTCTAGCGGGCCTCGTCCGATGCTAATTCGTACGATACGCTTCCGATTAAATTCCCGATTCCGGAATTCATTTCCGATACGAACAATATTTAATATTTCCGATTCCGGAATCAATTTCCGTTTCGAACAAATATTTAATATTTCCGTTTCCGGAATTATTTTCCGATTCCGATAATATTTCCGATTCTGACAATATTTCCGTTTCCGGCAATATTTCCGATTCTGGCAATATTTCCATTTCCGATAATATTTTCCGATACGTACCATGTTTCCGTTTCCGGCAACATCTACGACTTGGATAATATTTATATTTCCAATACGATCCATATTTCCGTTTCCGGCAATATCATCGTTTCCGGAGTATTCATTTCTTGCCTGTGACGATCTCAGCTCCCACTGAAACCAAGATCCGTCGATTCCGAATATCCATAGATGGAGTATTTAATGCCATTAAATACTTGATCCGTTTACGTACTATTTGTGTGACCCTACGGGTTCAGTCAAGAGTAAGCTGTGGATTAATATCATTAATTCCACTTGAACTGAAGCGGCCTCTAGCTAGGCATTCAGCTCACTTGATCTCACTGAATTATTAACTTGTTAATTAATACTGAACCGCATTTATTAGACTTAACATAGAATGCATACTTGGACCAAGGGCATTATTTCCTTCAGTACACCCATCCCAAACCCAATCGCTCGCCCATTAGGTCCCTCTCATTGGTGCATGCCCCCTTGGCTTACATCGTGATTGGCCTCTTGGGCGAAATTCGTCTGTTGAAGGCACTATCTCGACCGGGGCATGTGTTGGATCTGCGATAGAAGCAGTACCAAGCCGGCGCAAATACTACCCATAGAAGCCTATCATAAACTACATGACATATTATTATTGCCTCATGATGTAATGTTAGTTATGTGTAGCGAAATGTGTGATTGTGTGTGACAAACAATGTTAGAAAACCAACGACCTTAAAAATTGCCCAAACATTCATAAACCAATTGGCCAAAGAGTTATAGCCTCCTTTTACGGTGCGACGGTTGGTCAACGTCAAAGCAACCAGTTCTCAAACAAGTAATCTCAAATCACTCAGGTATTGAGGATTTAGTGTCTAATAATTTTAATGAAATTTACTTATGACAGATTTTCATCTCTTACAGTAAAGTTTCATAGCTCTTGTCCGATACTAGTCTTCCCAAAGTAAGTATCTATGCAAATGATTATGACATTGCCATGTCCACATAGTTCAAGAAACAGAACTACTAGTCATCTTGCATTCTAATCGTCTAATGTTTTCTATGCGTCCAATTTTATAGAAAACTCCGACTAGGGACCATTTTCAACCTTTGACATTCAAGTTCACTTGATAGACATTTCTTAGTCACAGGACTGGTCCTGACAGTCTATCTTGAATATATCGTCAAATTGAAGGGACTCATCATTTAATAAACCACAAATTAAATGGAAAAATGAATTCTTTTAATTTATTGTGAATGATTAACCAATAATGTTTTACAAAGATTTAAACTCTAAAACTTTAAAACATTAAATAGAGACATCAAAGCCATTCTCCAATATGCTTGATTCCCATAGCTGCAGTGTGCGAGTTGTGCTTTGCTTGCGGCAGAGGTTTAGTCAATGGATCTGATATGTTGTCATCAGTTCCAATTTTGCTTATCTCGACTTCTTTTCTTTCAACGAACTCTCGTAGAAGGTGAAATCTACGAAGTACATGCTTGACTCTCTGGTGGTGTCTAGGCTCCTTTGCCTGTGCAATAGCTCCGTTATTGTCACAATACAGGGCTATTGGTCCTTTAATGGAGGGGACTACACCAAGTTCACCTATGAACTTCCTTAGCCATATAGCTTCCTTTGCTGCTTCATGTGCAACAATGTACTCCGCTTCAGTTGTAGAATCCGCAATGGTGCTTTGTTTAGCACTTTTCCAGCTTACTGCTCCTCCGTTGAGGCAGAAGACAAACCCAGACTGTGATCTGAAATCATCTTTGTCGGTTTGGAAACTTGCGTCCGTATAGCCTTTAACAATTAATTCATCATCTCCACCATAGACCAGGAAGTCATCTTTGTGCCTTTTCAGGTACTTTAGAATGTTCTTGGCAGCAGTCCAATGCGCCTCTCCTGGGTCTGACTGGTATCTTCTCGTAGCACTGAGTGCGTACGCAACATCCGGGCGTGTACATATCATAGCATACATTATTGAACCAATCAATGATGCATATGGAATCCCATTCATTCGTCTACGCTCATCAAGTGTTTTTGGGCACTGAGTCTTGCTTAGAGTCATTCCATGAGACATGGGTAGGTAGCCTCGCTTGGAGTCCGCCATCTTGAACCTATCAAGCACCTTATTGATATAAGTGCTTTGACTAAGTCCAATCATCTTTTTAGATCTATCTCTGTAAATCTTGATGCCCAATATGTACTGTGCTTCTCCTAGATCTTTCATCGAAAAACATTTCCCAAGCCAAATCTTGACAGAGTTCAACATAGGAATGTCATTTCCGATAAGTAATATGTCGTCGACATATAATACTAGGAAAGCAATTTTGCTCCCACTGACCTTCTTGTATACACAAGATTCGTCTTCGTTCTTGATGAAACTAAAGTCACTGACTGCTTCATCAAAACGTATATTCCAGCTCCTGAATGCCTGCTTCAATCCGTAGATTGACTTCTTTAGCTTGCATACCTTTTTAGCATTCTTTGGATCCTCAAAACCTTCAGGCTGTGTCATAAACACAGTTTCTGTTAAAACGCCGTTTAAGAAAGCAGTTTTGACATCCATCTGCCATATTTCGTAATCGTAATATGCAGCGATTGCTAACATTATCCGAATAGACTTTAGCATTGCAACTGGTGAAAAGGTTTCATCGTAATCCACACCGTGGACTTGCCTGTAACCTTTTGCAACCAATCTAGCTTTGAAAACTTCAAGTTTCCCATCCTTGTCCTTTTCAGTTTGAAAACCCATTTGCTTCCAATGGCTTGGTAGCCATCTGGCAAATCAACCAAATCCCATACTTGGTTTTCAGACATGGAGTCTAATTCAGATTGCATGGCTTCTTGCCATTGCTTGGAGCTAGGGCTCGTCATAGCTTGTTTGTAAGTCGCAGGTTCATCACTTTCAAGTAATAGAACGTCATAGCTCTCGTTCGTCAAAATACCTAAGTACCTTTCCGATTGAGATCTATATCTTTGCGATCTACGCGGGGTAACATTTCTAGTTTGACCATGATTCTCACCAGATTCTTCTAAAGATCTCTGAGTTTCATCCTGAATGTCATTTTGAGCATTCTCTAGAGTTTGTTGTTCGACTCGAATTTCTTCGAGGTCTACTTTTCTCCCACTTGTCATTTCGGAAATGTGATCTTTCTCCAAAAAGACACCATCTCGAGCAACAAACACCTTGTTCTCAGATGTATTGTAGAAGTAATACCCCTTTGTTTCCTTTGGATAGCCCACAAGGATACATTTGTCAGATTTTGGATGAAGTTTGTCCGAAATTAATCGTTTGACGTATACTTCACATCCCCAAATCTTAAGAAAAGACACATTTGGAGGCTTTCCAAACCATAATTCGTATGGAGTCTTTTCGACAGCTTTAGACGGAGCTCTATTTATAGTGAGTGCAGCTGTATTTAGTGCATGTCCCCAAAATTCTAATGGAAGTTCGGCCTGACCCATCATTGACCTGACCATGTCTAGCAAGGTTCTGTTCCTCCGTTCCGACACACCGTTCCATTGTGGTGTTCCTGGAGGAGTCAATTCTGATAGAATTCCACATTCTTTCAGATGGTCATCAAATTCATAGCTCAGATATTCACCGCCTCTATCAGACCGCAGTGCCTTAATCTTCTTGCCTAATTGATTCTCTACTTCACTCTGAAATTCCTTGAATTTTTCAAAGGATTCAGACTTATGCTTCATTAGGTAGACATATCCATACCTACTGAAGTCATCAGTGAAAGTGATAAAGTAGCTGAAACCACCTCTAGCATTTGTACTCATTGGTCCACATACATCTGTATGGATTAAACCCAATAGTTCATTTGCTCTTTCTCCAACTTTAGAGAAAGGTTGCTTTGTCATTTTGCCAAGTAAACATGATTCGCATTTACCATAATCCTCTAAGTCAAATGGTTCTAGAATTCCTTCCTTTTGAAGTCTTTCTAAGCGTTTCAAGTTTATATGGCCTAATCGACAATGCCACAGATAGGTGAGATCGGAATCATTCTTTTTGGCCTTTTTGGTATTTATGTTATATACTTGTTTGTCGTGATCTAATAAATAAAGTCCATTGACTAATCTAGCAGATCCATAAAACATCTCTTTAAAATAAAACGAACAACTATTGTCTTTTATTAAAAAGGAAAATCCCTTAGCATCTAAGCAAGAAACTGAAATGATGTTTTTAGTAAGACTTGGAACATGGAAACATTCTTCCAGTTCCAAAACTAGCCCGGAGGGCAACGACAAATAGTAAGTTCCTACAGCTTATGCAGCAATCCGTGCTGCATTTCCCACTCGTAGGTCGACTTCACCCTTGCTTAACTTTCTACTTCTTCTTAGTCCCTGTGGATTGGAACATAAGTGTGAGCCACAACCTGTATCTAATACCCAAGAAGTTGAATTAGCAAGTATACAGTCTATAACGAAAATACCTGAAGATGGAACGACTGTTCCGTCCTTCTGATCTTCCTTTAGCTTCAAGCAATCTCTCTTCCAATGGCCCTTCTTCTTGCAGTAGAAGCATTCGGATTCAGAAGTGGGTTGACTGACCTTCCTCTTTACAGATTTGGCGCCAGTTTGCTTAGTTGGGCTGGCCTTGTTGCCACCTTTCTTAGCATTCCTCTTCTTTCCAGATTTCTTGAACTTGCCCCCACGCACCATAAGCACATCCTGCTTATCACTTTTGAGCGTCTTTTCAGCGGTCTTCAGCATACCGTGAAGCTCAGTGAGCGTTTTGTCCAGACTATTCATACTGTAGTTCAGTTTGAACTGATCATACCCGCTATGAAGAGAATGGAGGATGGTGTCTATAGCCATTTCCTGAGAAAATTGCTGATCCAGCCGACTCATATTCTCAATGAGTCCAATCATTTTGAGAACATGTGGACTTACGGGCTCGCCTTTCTTAAGCTTGGTCTCAAGAATTTGCCTATGAGTCTCGAATCTTTCGACTCGAGCCAGATCTTGGAACATGTTCTTCAACTCACTGATGATTGTGAAAGCATCTGAGTTGATGAACGTTTTCTGCAGATCCGCACTCATGGTGGCGAGCATTAGACATTTCACATCCTTGTTGGCATCAATCCAACGATTGAGGGCTGCCTGAGTGACCCCGTCGCCTGCGGCTTCGGGCATCGCCTCATCTAGGACATACTCCTTTTCTTCCTGCATAAGAACTATTTGCAAGTTCCTTTGCTAGTCAAGGAAGTTTTTCCCGTTCAACTTCTCCTTTTCGAGAATTGATCGAATGTTGAATGAATTGTTGTTTGCCATATTAAAAACTACAATTGAAAAGAATAAACAAATAAATAACCATTCACAGTTTCTCTTAATAAACTTAAATTCTAGCATACATGCATAATTCAATGTTTATTAAGCATTTTATTCAAGTTATGTGTTCCGGCAGGTGTGAAAAAAATGATTCCAAGATCCTAAAATCATTGAAGAACTAAGCACAGTTTGTCGACTTAATCCTAGAACATCTTAGGTAAGCAAAAGCCTTTTGCTAATAGTCTAGAAACTATTCTTGGTTGATAGGTACGTCTAAGAACTTATTAGGTAAACCTATCGATTTTGCCACGACATAAAAGGACTCCTTACTTATATCGTTGAGTTTCACCAAAACTAACATGTACTCACAATTATTTGTGTACCTTGCCCCTTTAGGACCAATAAGTAACACCTCGCTGAGCGAAAACTATTACTAGATTGATGTAAAGGATATCCAAGCAAGTGTATATTTTGGCATGACACCTTTTAACTCAATTTTTAAGTTTGGAACTTAAGGCTCGTACTATGTTGGTTAGATTTTAAGTGAAATAAAATCCTTAATCATGCAACATAATCAAGCCACAATCTTATGCATAATTAAGACATATTTAAAGCAATAAATAACTTAAAGCATGCATAAGATAAATGTGATCTAGTATAGCCCGACTTCATCTTGAAGCTTTGACTTCAAAGTCCGTCTTGAAAATCTCCGTGGGAGGCACCATTTTCTTCAAATAGGATAAGCTATAATTAAAACTAATTACAACTATTTGATGGTACGCAGACCATATTTGAATTGAAAAATAACTTTGGTACTTTAGACCAATTACATTCAAATTAATGGTGCGCAGACCATATTTTCTATCCTATTTGGGCCATACTAGTCACTTCATAACCTGCAAAACAGTACATATACAATATATACCATTCACCCATTCATTATCATGAATGGCCCACATAGCTGGTTAGTAAAACACATTATGCATCACGTAAACATTTGCAGCAATTAATCAAGGGCACCAATCTACCAATTATTCAGTCCTTATTAATTCTAATCAAGTTGTTTTAACCTTAAGGATTTGTAGACCTAATCAAGAGTTTATGACTAAAAGGGCTCCCACTTAAACCAATAAATTCGTATGCTTTACTAATTTTAAACATAAAAATGTATTTCTAGTCTAACCGGAAACATACAAATTTAATTAAAATTTAAAGCTCATATGAATTTATAATTGAATCCAAAAATTTTAATTTAATTTCAGTCGTATTTAAATTAATTCATGATTTTAATTTTAGTAAAATAATTAGAATAAATAAAATTTATTATAATTACAATATTCAAAATTAAAATCCAAGAAAATAATTTAAATTATTAATTTTTTAAAATTAATTAAAATTACGTAAACTGAAAATTTCAAATTAAACATTCAAAACGATCTAATCGCAACGCAAACACCCTACGCATCGCACGCCCATGGGCCGCACGCACACAGCCATCGCTGGCCATGTGCGCGCAGCCCATGCGCTCGTCGCATAGCTGCTGCATCTTCCCATCGCAAGCCATCGCACAAGTGGTGCTCGCTGCGCGCGCGCCGGCGCTCGATGCACGCGAGCCATCGCTCGGTGTGCGCGCTCGCCAGCGCTTGCTGCGCGCGCTCCAGCGCTTGATGCACGCGAGCCATCGCTCGCTGTGCGCGAGCAATTGCGCGCGATCAACGCTGGGCGCAGCGCTCGTGGCACGCGAGCTTGCGCTCGCTGCGCGCGAGGCTGTGCGCGCTTGCGCGAGGCAGTGCGCGTTGTGGCGCAGCTCGCTTGCTGCCCACACGCGACTGCCATGCCTTGCCTTCGCCCATGCCCATTCATCCATAGCTCGTGGCCCACGACACAAGGCAGGGCTGCTGCCTTGTGCTCGTGCACCATGCCCCTGCTCATTGCATTCGTGCCGCACGGGCGATGAGCTCCCTTGCTCGTCGTCGCATGCCCGCACTATACAACACCCCTTAAGGGTAACACGAAGCGTCCATTGCTTTGTGCGTGCAAGTTATATGAACGAATCGCATAAAAATTTAAAATTTATATTTAAAATGAATGACAAATTAATAAATAATATTAATTTCATAATTTTAGGGCGAAAAATCGAAAATTTATTATTCAATTGATTTCCGATTATTATGGATTCAAGCCTAGGTCATAAAAATTTAAAATTTATCATAAATTTACAATTTTTATGGTGGTTTTTAATCATAGGTTTCTAATTAAATTATAATTAATTATGAAAATCAAATTAATTCTAAATTATTCTAATTTTCAACAAATTAATCATAATTACAAATTAGATTGCATAATTAACAAGGCTAGGCATTCAAACTTGTTAAACATATACAGTAGGTCAATCAAAAATTCAAGATTTATCAACAAGAATCGCAAATATTTAATTTAACATCTTAAATTTACGAAATTTTGCATTCGAAAAACTAAAACCTTCGAAAAGTCATAGTTAGGCTTCGAATTTGAGAATTCAGGGTTCGGCAGAAAAATACTTTTTTTGTCAAAATTTTAGAATGCCTTTTACATGCGGAATTGACACAAAAATCACTCGATTTGGATGAGAAACGAAGAAACTGCCAAAAAACTGCGTACGTATAATTAAATAAACGCAATTTGCAATTAATTAACAATTACGAAAATTAATCACCCCTTTTAATTCTTGCAAATTTGTAATATTTAACCATGTTCATGCAATTTAGATTATGAAAATAATAAGAGGCTCGTGATACCACTGTTAGGTTATGATACATATGACAATTCATAAATCATGCGGAAAAAACCATTTAGCCAGGAATACATATTATTTACACATAATCATATAGCATAATTTAGATGCATACTCTTTGTTGCGTGCCTTCCCTAGCTGCCCCCGAACCGAACAAGAACAAGTCTTTAGGACTCCAAGTGTCGTCCCTCCGTAGATAGTCCACAGCACGTCCGGATCCGCCTTAAGATTGACCAACTAGAATCGCCCTTAAGGTACTAAAGATTTTCGGCACTTATAGTCAAGAAATGTGTCTGAATTTTCTCTCAAAAACTCACTTTGAATACTTGAATAATCTATGAAAATATGTGACCCTAGGCACGTATTTATAGAGTTATGGAAAGGGTTTTGGAATCCTATTAGGATACTAATTTATTTAATTATAACCCTACTAGGACTCTAATTAAATAATCATTATCTAATAGTTTTAGGATTTAATCACACTTTGAATCCCGATTGCTTCAGGATTCCCGCACAAGCATTGCACGAGCACCGTACACCCGCGCAAGCCTTGCGGCCCACGCTAGGCGCACAGCGCTCGGCCCACTGCTGTGCTTCGCGCGCGCGCTCAAGGCCTTGGCTGGGCCTGGCCTTGCGCTGGGCCTGGTCGAGGCTTGGCGTGCGCTGGTGTGCGTTGGCTCGCTGGGCGACGGCCTGGCTTCGTGCTGGGCCTTCGTCTAGCGGGCCTCGTCCGATGCTAATTCGTACGATACGCTTTCGATTAAATTCCCGATTCCGGAATTCATTTCCGATACGAACAATATTTAATATTTCCAGTTCCGGAATCAATTTCCGTTTCGAACAAATATTTAATATTTCCGTTTCTGGAATTATTTTCCGATTCCGATAATATTTCCGATTCTGACAATATTTCCGTTTCCGGCAATATTTCCGATTCTGGCAATATTTCCATTTCCGATAATATTTTCCGATACGTACCATGTTTCCGTTTCCGGCAACATCTACGACTTGGATAATATTTATATTTCCAATACGATCCATATTTCCGTTTCCGGCAATATCATCGTTTCCGGAGTATTCATTTCTTGCCTGTGACGATCTCAGCTCCCACTGAAACCAAGATCCGTCGATTCCGAATATCCATAGATGGAGTATTTAATGCCATTAAATACTTGATCCGTTTACGTACTATTTGTGTGACCCTACGGGTTCAGTCAAGAGTAAGCTGTGGATTAATATCATTAATTCCACTTGAACTGAAGCGGCCTCTAGCTAGGCATTCAGCTCACTTGATCTCACTGAATTATTAACTTGTTAATTAATACTGAACCGCATTTATTAGACTTAACATAGAATGCATACTTGGACCAAGGGCATTATTTCCTTCAGTACACCCATCCCAAACCCAATCGCTCGCCCATTAGGTCCCTCTCATTGGTGCATGCCCCCTTGGCTTACATCGTGATTGGCCTCTTGGGCGAAATTCGTCTGTTGAAGGCACTATCTCGACCGGGGCATGTGTTGGATCTGCGATAGAAGCAGTACCAAGCCGGCGCAAATACTACCCATAGAAGCCTATCATAAACTACATGACATATTATTATTGCCTCATGATGTAATGTTAGTTATGTATAGCGAAATGTGTGATTGTGTGTGACAAACAATGTTAGAAAACCAACGACCTTAAAAATTGCCCAAACATTCATAAACCAATTGGCCAAAGAGTAACTCATTTAAAGACCTTCTTTCACCATTAGATACATGTTCCGCAAACCCGAACGTTCGCCACGAAAATAAGCGACATTCGGGATGGCCTGCAACGAATCCCACAAACGCTGCACAACGCGTATAGGACGTTATAAGGCAAGCACGCAAAATTAAAGTCGCAAAAACAAAAGTATACGCAAACAGAAAACGAGAACCAGCCAGGGACGCATTTTCAACGCCCCTGGCTGGGCGCCAATATTTCTCACGCCCACTGCTGGGCGCTGAAGTTGCTGCCTGGCCTTTTGGTCAGGCACAGCAGCCTCGGTGCCCGCGCATAAAAATTACGCAGCAAAAAAAAAAAAAAACTTTTCGTAAATTTTTTTTTGCTGCGAGGGCGTATGAAAAGGCACTCGATTCTAAAAGCGACTAAAAAAATAAAAATAAATAACTCTTTGTGTCGTTGTTAGGCCTCCTACGACGACAATGCTCGGCACCAAAACCGAACATGCTAATAACTATGAATGTCACATGGGCAAGGTATTCAAAAAATAATGATTAAATAGAGTCTTCAAGGAAAAATAACGTTCGAATAAAAAATAAGTAAATCCGAGTCTAGACTAGGCTATGCCAAAGTACAATCTAAATCCTAAGTCTTAGTTGTCTTATCCATAGAATCGGTCCTAATGCTTGGTGTCGTTCTACAAGTTAAAAGGTTAAACCATATTGAGTCTCCCTTCCTAACATTTAAATCAATAAGCACCCATATGTAATTGTCATCCCTTGCTAAGAATCTACGGCCTCAATACTCTCTCTCACCAATAAAAATAATATATTATAGTATTTGCAAAATGGAAACAGTCACATTCTGAAAATCATTCCCCCATAGTCGCACAACCCCCAAAGTGAGCCTAAGGTGTCAATACCATTAGCAAAAATGAATGGCCTCAAGCCTTATGATCACATTGGGTCACGACTATCACAGTCCTCTCGAGCCACTCGCCCCTTGAAATACTCCTAAATACGGACTAAAAGATTTTCCATGAATGCAACATGATCCACCATGAAAATACCCAAATCGGCATACCATAAGGCTACCATTGGGGTAAAGCAATACACACTAAGAGGGAAGCCGCACCAATGATTCTAGTCTTGCAAAAATAAAAATTCGATCTCCCCAACTAACTACCTTGCCAACATTAAGCAAAATGGCGCATGACAAGTGAACACCCAAAGGTTAAAATCTAAAGTGTCAACCAACGAAAGTTATGGTCCAATTAGCCTAAGTCTGAGAGTCGCTTGGTCAAGTATTATAGGCTTACGCCACATCATTATTTTGAGTCTAGGCCACCTCCTTGTATTCATACACGGGTTATAATCAGAAAGATTAATGAAAGTTCGAGTCTAAATCGCAACTTCAATTAAATCCCAGAAACTGGAATCTGAAAAGAAGCAAAAAGGTTATTTTCGATGCAATTCTTTCGTTAAATTTCAATAAAGTAAAAACAAGATTTCGAATCTACGCTATTTGCACATTTTAAGAAACGACTAAATACGCTTGCAAAGTAAGACGATTTAAAGGTCCACCCTAGGCCTAATAAAGTTAAAGGTCCACTATAGGCCTACCAAACGAGGCTCACTCAGTCTCGCCTCGTGACTCAAAGACCACAACCATATACCTTTTTAGCCCGAATAAAAAAAAATTGGGGAGAAATCCCAAGCAAAGGAGAAAGTAGAAAGAGAAAAGGGAGAGCGAAGAGAGCGAGCCATGGAACACTTATCCCGTACCTCCCAAAGTGCAACATTTACCCCAAGTAAACGAAAGAAAAGAATTGAGTCAACCAATCCAAATCATAAGATTCTACGATGTCTACCCTTTCCAATCCTTATGCTCTTAGATGCCTTCGCTCTAGGGTCCCTGTTCAGCTCATTTAACCCCTCCATGTTCTCATTGCCATAACCCAAGAAACCATTACCTCGACCCTTGTTCTTGAACTTGTTATCAACTGCAAACCACGTACGGCCATTGACACGTGCGTCATACCCAAAGCCCAAACCTGTTCTTACACCACCATTAGCATAATGACCATATAACTTGTGTGGATACATCCTGTTGATATATCCTTGAGCCGTCCCCATGCTACTCATTGGCCTTGGTTGATGTAAACTCGTGACACTAGTTTGAGACTGCAAATTGTAAGTCCTAGCAGATGTAATCCTCATGCTTGACTAAATACCTATACAAATTATCCTATCTAATTCAAGCCATCTTTCAAACCGTCTTGAGTCACAAATAAAAAAGAGACAAATGAAAAGTACATTCTACGCTCAACGTAAAAATAAAAAAAATAAAAAAATGTGAATAATAAAAAAGAAACTTTGCAAAGCGCCTCTAAAGTTAGTCTAAAAAGAAAAAGAAGCATTTAGCGCACCAAAAAAGATCCGCCGAGAAGTCATTTTCAGCGCCCACAGCTGGGCGCCGAAATCTTTAACGCCCCAGCCTGGGCGCTGATTCTCTCCGCTTGCCTAATTTTGTCCAGAAGTGCTCGTCATTTTATCCGCACATACACGGAACAATAACGAACACTTGGGGGGGTACAACACGTGTTCAGATATACGTACCACCAAAAAATATACATGTACTCATATTCATGTACTCAAAAAATAAAACAAATAAACAAAATTTTGGCTTACGGCAAAGCGGCAGATTAAAATAATAAACTTCACTTATCTCATCCTATTTCAAACATTGCGATTCCACCCCAGAACGTACTTGTTTAAAATAAGCATTCTAAGAAACCATTTTCTAGCTAAGAACTACGCAAGACCTGATTCCAAATTAAATCTATTTAAGGCGGATACGTAGGCAATCCATGATTCGGTCCAACCAATTTGCAAAAATATTAAAGCCTATGGAAAAACAAGAATAAAAAATTAGAAGTCCCTGATTGAAATTTAATTACTTCCAATCCAAGTCGAAAGAAAAATTGAAAGCACGAAGAAGAATCCAAGTCATCAAGATGCCAAAATGAGCACACATCGAAAAATAATAAGGGCACGTACCCTTGCCAGAAGGAGCACTCACACTCCTAGGCACTCAGCCAAGACTCAAAAGATCGCTTTGCCTCAATTGAATGGGGGCTAGAGCAAGCGTCCATGACCTCTAAAGTACTCGACTTGACCCTCCCTAAAGCGGACTAACTACTTAAAGACCTTCTTTCACCACTAGACATAGTCGTTCGCTTAAAGACCTTCTTTCACCACTAGACATAGTCGTTCGCTTAAAGACCTTCTTTCACCACTAGACACAGTCATGATCACCAACAAGTAGTAAAGGCAGTAAGCTTGCAATGAAAAAGATTGTTCTACGGCGTCGCCCCATTGTTCCTTCGAACTCAGGGCAACCGTTCGTGATAATTCAAATGCTTGCGAATCCCCTTTGAAAAAAATCAGACATTGTCAATAGGACTTGGCACTTAAACAAGGCTCATTCTACTCAGACATATGACACGGGCATCTAAAATCGAAATCTAAAAGCATCATTAATGGGAAGACATAATAGCAACTGGGGGCTAAAAAATTGAAATGAAAGAGATAGGGAAGGAACTAAGTATACCTTGACCTTTTGTGCAGACATACACCAAGTAAATCTAAGTCAATTTGAAATCGGTTTATATTCCCGCAATTCTGGAAAAGATGGCCCTAAAAGCCTAAAGCATATGCTAAACGGGCACAAGTAATATCTTGACACCTGCACCCTGGCTTCCAGCAAATCCTTAGACAGCATTCCAAAAATCGTAACAGTATTTTGATTCACTCATGTAATCCTGTACGAACCTTTCTATAAGTCAACTTACCTAGGACACCTCGGGTTGTACACAGTAGGACTCGGATTTTAGATAATTCTCAAATGATTTTCAAAGACTTCTTCGAACATAATAAATTGTCGTTGGTTTAAGCTAAGTATGCGCTTATCTCGATGTTGCAAGTGAGCCAAAGAGATTTCTAAATATGATTATGGGTAAAGAAAGGCACCTAGCTTTTGGCCAAGGCACACTTCAACATGTGACTACCTTGACCATGGCAATATCGCACAATACGACATTTACAAGAGAAGTAGCAAATCACTACTCGAACGTACCTCGCACTAAACGAGTCCGGTTCAAACTATTCATGGTCCATGTCACCATGAACACATAAAAACGTATGCCGAGCATTATAGCACCAAGCCAATCCCGTAGCTACAATTGGGGGCTTGAGAAAAACACTCTAAAAATGCTCGAAATGACGATTTTATCGCAAATTCTCGACGCTAATGCTATACACACGTCACAGGGGCACAATCCTAAGCTTTAATCGTGTAAAACGAACCTTAGAATGGCTACAACCCCTCCCAAATTCTAAGCACTACATAGAATATATAAAGTCACCCCACTAACAAGGGTAACTGAAAATCGCAAGTCACCAAAACTCCGATCAAATTACTGCACTTAACGCTCGCCCTACAAGCGCCCGTTACACAGTCTACGTCGTTCCAAAGCAAAAGCGAAAAAAGTAAAATCAAGGATAAAAACAAAGAAGAAACATCTATGAATCCTCGCATCGAACGAAGTAACAAGCCGTGTACACCCACGCGGAAGGTGCTACACTTGTTCGAGCACCTGAACGAGGCGTGACGAAGTACTCCAATGCAAAAAATAAATAATGATATCCCAACACCTCGAGAAATGTTCTAATACATGTTGTTAGGCCACACAAGCCTACGTCGCACCATAAGTTCAACCATCCCACGGTACAAGTCTAAAAAAAGAGAGTAAGGCATATTGCACTAATGCTGGCACGACCAAGAGCATGTGTAAAGGAGACAAAGACTAATTATCATGCAAGCCACACGACTTCTACATTAAGGATTAAAAGTAGAAAAATATTACCTACCATGGAAGGGATAGCTCGCACCTACACCAGCGGAACCCCAAGGCATCTTTCTCGAAAGAACCGTACGCCAAAAGGAAGCATCCCAACATGCATACTTGGGGGCTCCAAGCTACGAAACAACCATAGCAAAATAAAAAATCTCGAAGCAAATGTTTGAACAATCGAAAGGGCACGATGTTTGAGCCCACTTCATGAATGGGCCTGAACCCTATCAAGCTTCTAAGCAAACTATTAAAAATCAGTCATTGCTCAAAAAAATATGATTCAAACAAACTGATTAATGGACCGCACACAACAGCCATTCTATGAACGCTCGTTCGTACATACATATCATCTTTTCTAAGTATCGAACATTTACGAACGCGTTCAAAAGAAAAAAAAGAAAACGAACGAACAAGAGGCCAATTGTGTCATCAAGAAACCTCGCCAGAAATTATTTTCAGCGCCCAGCGCTGGGCGCCGAAATCTTTAACGCCCAGGCATGGGCGCCGAAAATGATCCCAGACCCAAAAAAACAGCTCTGACTTCTATAGGGCCCTGCCATATTCATTCGACTTGAAAATTGCCGATTTCTTTACTGAAAGTCGCACCTCACGGCTTTGTTAAGAGTAGCACACCACTACAAAGATCGCCCGCACTTACGGGCACGATCCCAAACACGATCAAGGACGTTACAAATGGTTATCCCCAAGGAACCTCTTTGACAAGAAATGACCATCAAGCACGAATGCTTGGGGGCTCGAAAGAAAATATATTATGCAAAGTTAAAAACAATATTCCCAGACTACGCTGTATGAAGTCCCGTGTTTGGATGTCTCAAAAAATAAAACCGAATTACGACCTCAAGACAAAGGTCACCGTTGATACTTATACATAGTCCCCTAATCAAGGACCCAGGTAGTGGCAAAATTGACCCGTAAAGACTAGCTCAAAACCATGAAAGATGATGACCACGAGACAATGGTCTGTCTAAGCACGTTGTCAACCCACATTCAGGTTGCAACTAAATTCGAGCATCCCTCGAAAGAAAATAAATTCTTCAAAAAAACAAAAACAGGCTCGCCAACCTTCAGCGGGCGGGGTCTGCGTCACTAACCGCGCAGGTCTTTAGTTTTCGAAAAATAAAGTCTTCAAATTCAAAATAGGCTCGCCATCTTCAGCCGGCGGGGTCTACGTCACAAACCACGTAGGTCCTTATTTTCAAAAAAAAGCACAAACAAATTTCAAAATAGATTCATCCACTTCTATCGGACGGGGCGTCCAGCCTCAACGGACAGGTTCACCATCTTCAGCCGGCGGGGTCTACGTCACAAACCGCGTAGGTCCTTATTTTCAAAACATCAAAACAGATTCGTCCACTTCTATCGGACGGGGCGTCCACCCTCAACGGACAGGCTCGCCATCTTCAGCTGGCGGGGTCTGCGTCACTAACCGCGCAGGTCCTTAGTCGCTGCTGCGATAACTTTTTCTGGTTTTCCCTTTTTCCAAAAATTAAAGGATTGGTTTTCCGTTTTTCCAAAAAAGAACGATGTGTTGGATTTTCCTTCGTTTTACGTCCCATAAAAACAAGGGGGTTTTCTCGTTTAGCTAACCCTAAAAATGAGAATCTTTAAAAACATTTTTACCTCGTGATTGGGCTTGGCCAGGCCCAATTACACTTTATGGCTTTGATTTCGAAAACATCTGTAGCTACTCCCAATGACAAAGTGAGGGAGTTTCTACATCTCTTTAGATACTTCCAATGACAAAGTGAGGGAGTTTCTATATTATCCGTTGACAAATCCCAATGACACATGAGGGATATGTCGACACTTCAAGTGATGACCCTTAAGTCAAATGTTATCACTCGGGGGCTCGTGAGACCCTCGCAAGAGCAGGTCACCATGACTTGTGTGGCGCACTCCGTCTAATACTTTGACCATGGTCTTACTCCAAGGCTCAGTCAAAGTGGGGGCTAACTCTAGACACCTACTTTTGTCCCCATTCCCGAAAGGGAAGGTTCGATGATGAGAACATAAATCTCCACTTGACAACGCATCTCCTATAAAATAACAAATCTCAATTCCCCTTTTCATTTCACCCGAAACCTGCTATTTATGGAAACCTGCTAAAAATAGTAACTGTCGTAATGGGTAGTTGTTAAAAGTGGCAAGTCATAAAAGATAGAAACCTGTCAGAATTAGGTGTTGCACTCCATCATAAATCCTAAATGAGATAGAAATTGCAAGAGGAATCCTATTCCTAATATGATTCGAAAATAAGAGTTACGTATTAATTAAAATCCTAACGAGCCTAGAGTTCGTAACGGGCCCAGATGCATTCCATCATAAAATGAATACGCACTAAAAGACTCGATTAAGTCTCATACACTCCGGATTCTAAGAGTCCGAATCTGACAAAGAAACGGCCCAAACATCAATTTCAACGCCCAGCCCTGGGCGTTGAAATTGCCTGGATCCTATTTTCAACGCCCAGAACTGGGCGCCGAAATCTTTGACGCCCAGCCCTGGGCGCTGAAATTACCTGGGACGTGTTCTTTCCAAAATCCTCATGGATTAGAGTTCTACAATTCTATCTTTCCACGAACTCTTTTCTATAAATAGGGCCCCAAGTTCGACGTGAAAAGGACACATGTAGACACCTACTTTTGTCCCCATTCCCGAAAGGGAAGGTTCGATGATGAAAACATAAATCTCCACTTGACAACGCATCTCCTATAAAATAACGAATCTCAATCACCCTTCTCGTTTCACCCGAAACCTGCTATTTATGGAAACCTGCTAAAAATAGTAGTTGCCGTAAAGGGTAGCTTCTAAAAGTGGCAAGTCATAAAAGGTAGAAACCTGTCAGAATTAGGTGTTGCACTCCAACATAAATCCTAAATGAGATAGAAAACTGCGAGAATCCTATTCCTAATATGATTCGGAAATAAGAGTTACGTATTAATTGAAATCCTAACGAGCCTAGAGTTCGTAACGGGCCCAGACGCATTCCGTCATGAAATTGATACGCACTAAAAGACTCGATTAAGTCTCAAACACTACGGATTTCAGGAATCCGAATCTAACTAAGAAAACAGCCCAGACCCTATTTTCAACGCCTGGCTCTGGGCGCCTAAATCTTCGGCGCCCAGGCCTGGGCGCTGGAATTACCTGGGTACGTGTTTTTTCCTAATTCTTTGTGGATTAGATCTCTGCAATTCTATCTTTCCACAAACTCTTTTCTATAAATATAGCCCAAGTTCGACGTGAAAACACAACACACAATTCATACTCTGAGTATTGACTCCAACCCCTAGCCTAAGCCTCACGCTGCGAAATTGTTCACACATTCTGTCGCAATCGATCCATAAATCGAACAGAACGTATCCTGTCCCATAATTTGAGATTCGTTAAATAAAATGGAGAAATAGCAAAGTCAAAGTGTTTAGTTTTCTCAAGGGTGCGTCGTAATGTGTCCCTTTTCTATGATTTAATTGCTTTCCTCGCTCTTTTAATGAACTGTTAAACTAACTAAACCTGATTGTTCTACCACGCCTAACAAATATAATATTTTTGGGAAATTGGATTATCATGCTAGGTCCCTTAATGCTATTTAAATCAGATAATCGCGATCGATCTAGTATTATATGTTGCATATTGCTAAAATCAACTCAGATTAGTTTAATAGTTAACGCTTGTCCCTTCAATTATTTATGCTGAGCTAATAAGGATATCCTGCCTCTGGAGTTATCGACGAGCGAGTACTTCTCTCGGTAGTTACAGTCCCCCGAACCCTCAATCTCTACCTTGCGAGTGTATGTTGAGAGATCCCCACACCAGGGATCACAAGGGAACCTACGGTCGTCGTGGTCAAACATAATTGCACTCCCTTTATGTCACGATAACCGGGTTTTGTCAGTTTTTCTCATTGTCGTTAAAAACTGAATGGCGACTCCTATATTACTAGTCAATTGGGTGTAAACTCACAGGAAATCCAATTACACTTGATTGAATAAAAAGAATCGTCACACCCACGAGGGACGAGGTCACGCATTAGCCTGGTGCTTTTTCTACCCCCTCACAGTGGCGACTCCAATGGGGATAGTGAAGGAAATACTCGTGCTTGTAGGTAATCAAAATAGCCGAAGGGTGAAACGATCCTACCCCGCGTTTATTTCCCAATCAAGTTGGGACGACCTGAAAATCAGCATATTAATGTGAACGGGCAGAACCGCATAAAGAATCTCGGCTCCCTCGGGAGTTGGGACTAAGGATACCTTTTTTCGCCAATAGGGGGGTGCACACGCCGCGCATGTTGCCCACTCGGTACTTGTGCAGGTAGTACACCTATCCCGAACCCAATCGCTCGCCCATTAGGTCCCTCTCGCCTGCATGCCCCCTTGGCTTGCACTTGCGGGTTGGCCTCTTGAGCGAAATTCGTCTGCTGAAGACACTACCTCGACCGGGGCATGTGTTGGATCTACGATAGAAGCGGTACCAAGCCAGGCGCAAATAACTACGCATAGAAGTCTATCATAAACTACATGACATATCATTATTTCCTCATGATGGAATGTTAGTTATGTGTAGCGAAATATATGATCGTGTGTGACAAACTGTCCCAGAAAAACCAACGACCTTAAAAATTGCCCAAACATTCATAGACTAATTTGCCAAAGAGTTATACCGAAATACTTGTTCCGCAAACCCGAATGATCGCCACAAAAATAAGCGACGCTCGGGATGGCCTGTAACGAATCCCACAAACGCTGCACAACGCGTAAAATACGTTATTAGGCAAGCACGCAGATCGAAGTCGCATAAACAAAGTAGACGCAAACAGAAAACGAGAACCAGCCAGGGACGCATTTTCAACGCCCCTGGCTGGGCGCCAAAATTTCTCACGCCCGACGCTGGGCGCTGAAGTTGCTGCTTGGCCTTCTGGTCAGGCGCAGCGGCCTCGGTGCCCGCGCAAAAGAAAAAACACGTAGCACCAAAAAACGTTCGTAAAAAAAAAACAAAAAAAGAATTTCTACGAAGGCGTAAGAAAAAGCACTCGATTCTAGAGGCGACTCAAAAAAAACAAATAATAAATAACTCTTTGTGTCGTTGATAGGCCTCCTACGAGGACAATGTTCGGCACCAAAACCGAACACGCTAATAACTATGAATGTCACACGGGCAAGTGTTTCCAAAATTCAAAGAATGACAAAAAAAAAAACCAAAAAGTGTACCAATAAAAGAAAGAGAAAAAAAAACCAATAGAGAGAGTCGAAGTCTAGATTAAGTAATGCTTGAAACTTTGGGAACCTAAACTTTAGCTTATCTTATGCCTAGGACTGGTCCTGCCACTTGGTGCCGATCAGGTAATCAATGGTTAGTGCGTCTCGAAGATACATCGCCAACATTAGGTTTAGTGACTCCAAGCTCCGTCCGTCATCCCTCATTCCAAGGATCTCCGCTTCCCCAACCTCGATTCGCACCTTCAAACATGTCCATCGAAGATTTGCGAGACCAGATGGTCGAAATGACCCAACTTATGGGCCAATTGAAAATGGAAAATGAAGCTTTAGCGGCTGCACAAGCCAAAAATGACCTCGTTAACGAGAAGAGGATTGAAAAAATGGTCCTACAGCAAACCATGGGGAGCAAATACTTCTCCCTCGTTCCTGAACCTTTTCCTGGCAAACTACCAGAAGAGTTCAATTCATCTGACTTACCAAAGTTCAAGGCCACGGACAATCCCCGTGATCATCTACTGAGCTTTGTGAATGCCATGAACTTGAAAGGCGTGGACAAGTCCATGTATTTACCTGCCTCTCCTTTGTCCTTGGAACCTGTGCCGCTCAAATGGTACTATCACCAGGACCCTAAGATCTTCCCCACTTGGGAAGACTTTGTCAATGTCTTCATCAAGCAATACTCGTCGAACATGGATTTCCAAGTCACCATGCGCGAGCTAGATGTTCTCTTCCAAAAGAAAAATGAGGATTTCACAACCTACTTTGCTAGATGGAGGGACCAGGCGGCCCAGCTAATCAATAGGCCTCCCGAAACAGAATTGGTCCAAAAATTCATTGACAACCTGGACCCGGCTTACAGACAACACCTTAGGTACCTGGGACTTGACACTTTCAAAAGAGTTTATGATGTGGGAATAAAGATCGAGGACGACCTCGCCAAAACCATACAAAGCAAACCCACATATAAAAACAACACCTATAATCGGGGTAACACATCCCAAGCCCAAGAAGTCCATGCTGTAGAAGAGACTCCCGCCCGAAGAAGCCCCGGAAGATGGGTTCGAGACCGAAAGTTTGCCCCACTCGGGTCGACTTTGGTACAAGCCTTTGAAAGATTAACCAATCAAGGAAAGTTGAGACCTATAGGCCCCACCCGTGACCCTCCTGTCAAAAGCAAATATTGGGTCGAAGGTACTTACTGCAAATTCCATCAAGGAAATGGGCATGACACTGAAAACTGCTGGAACCTAAAGAATACCATCCAGGACATGATAGAGGATGAAGTGATACCTCTCCCTAACGTTGGCAAACCCAACAACAACAAGAGCCCACTCGGCTCTTGTCACATCTCTCTCGACCAACCAGAAAATGAGAACTTCGACCCTACGGTGTACATTACACCTCAAGGTGCACCACTCGTTGTGGTCCCCATGGATCGAATCGAGAGAGAAGTGTGCGGTGTGTGGGATGATGATGCTGAAGATATCTACCAATCTCAAGTGTTGGGCCAGGACCTCTTTACTGAAACTTGGCCCGGGTATGCTCTCATCGACCCCACCACTCAAGAACCCGAAGTCGACAACCTCACCAGATCAGGAAGAATATACCAGGCTGACATTCGCCCACCTCCTATGGACGATATCCCAGTCAGACAAGCTCCTGAGAATGGACGGCACACCACCGTCGCAGAAGTCATTGAAAATCCTCTTTTTAAACAATTGAAAAGAACCAAGGCCGAAATTACCATCTGGGATCTCATGTGTACCTCAAAAGAACATCGCGAAAAGCTTATTCGCTCACTTGACCTCATCTCAGTGCCTACAGATATCACACCTGACTCATTGGTTAACCACGTCACAAGAGACGCTGGGGAAAAGGCCATAGTTTTCACTGACAAAGACTTACCCAGAGAAGGGGGTGCCCATAACAAAGCCCTCTATCTAGTAGTTGGATGCAAAGGGAAAAACATCCCCCTAGCACTCGTAGATAACGGTTCGGCGGTTAACGTTTTCCCGTTGCGAACCGCCCATTGCTTGGGACTAGGAAGCGATGACTTCCAAACCTCCACACAAGGGGTACGAGCCTATGATAACTCTCGAAGGCCTGTGTTGGGAAAAATCAACCTTACCATACAAACCGGGCCTGTGGCACGCACCACGGAGTTTCAAATAATCGACATCAAGCCCACTTTCAACCTCCTATTGGGGCGACCTTGGCTCCATGACTTAGGAGGTGTGGCTTCTACCCTGCACCAAATGGTTAAACTTAACCATAACAGGGTAATACTAGAAATCCGCGCCCCTCCTCTCGACATCTGTTGTACTATGGTTGGAACGGCCGAAACTGCAGACGACCTTTATGGGTTTCAAATGGAAGAAGCAATCCAGTTCATTGAAGACTATGATCCAGCATTCCTAGACCCGCATGCATCCCGGGTCATCCCTAGAATGCTGCTAGCTCAAGGTTATTTCCCAGGAACCCCATTGGGCATAAGGAAGAAGGAATGCACATTCCATCCTTTATCCAACAAATCTACTCCCTTTGGCTTAGGATATGAACCAACGGAGGAAGATATTGCTGACCGCCTGTTTGGGCTACCCCTTAACAAAGCCAAACAAACCACCCTCCTTCCCCCGTATCAAAGAACCCTTAACGGGATGTTCGTTCAGGAAGGAGAAGAACACCCATGTTGCGATTTCCCTGAACCCTTCGTTCAGGATGGCTTGCTAAAACACGGATTTGAAATTTTCCATGACTGCCATGAAGGAAATAATGCCCTTGGTCCAAGTATGCATTCTATGTTAAGTCTAATAAATGCGGTTCAGTATTAATTAACAAGTTAATAATTCAGTGAGATCAAGTGAGCTGAATGCCTAGCTAGAGGCCGCTTCAGTTCAAGTGGAATTAATGATATTAATCCACAGCTTACTCTTGACTGAACCCGTAGGGTCACACAAATAGTACGTAAACGGATCAAGTATTTAATGGCATTAAATACTCCATCTATGAATATTCGGAACCGACGGATCTTGGTTTCAGTGGGAGCTAAGATCGTCACAGGCAAGAAATGAATACTCCGGAAACGATGATATTGCCGGAAACGGAAATATGGATCGTATCGGAAATATGAATATTATCCAAGTCGTAGATGTTGCCGGAAACGGAAACATGGTACGTATCGGAAAATGTTATTGGAAATGGAAATATTACCAGAATCGGAAATATTACCGGAAACGGAAATATTGTCAGAATCGGAAATATTGCCGGAATCGGAAAATAATTCCGGAAACGGAAATATTAATATATTTGTTCGAAACGGAAATTAATTCCGGAATCGGAAATATTAAATATTGTTCGTATCGGAAATAGATTCCGGAAATGGAAATTTAATCGGAAGCGTATCGTACGAATTAGCATCGGACGAGGCTTGCCGGACGAAGGCCCAGCACGAAGCCGGGGCCAATCGCCCAGCAAGCATGCGCGCCACAAGCCCAGCCAAGGCAGCGCCCAGGCCTACCGCAAGGCAGGCCCAGCGCGCGCCAAAGGCCACGGCTGCGTGGGCCGTGCTACGCGGGCTGCTGCTCGCACGCGCATGGGCAGCCCTTGTGGCTGCCGTGTGTGTGTGAGTTTGTGCTCATGCGTGATTCCTGAATCTACAAGAGTCAGTGTATGATTAAATTTCTATTCCTAATTGGATAAATTAATTAAATAGAATTCATGTAGGATTCTAATTCCAATTAATTCGCATCCTACTAGGATTACGATTCCTTTTCCATAACTCTATAAATAAAGGCCTAGGGGTCATAATTTATACATAAGTTTCAAAGTATTCAAAAGTGAGTTTTTTGAGAGAAAATTAAAACACACATCTTGCTCATAAAGTGCCGAAATTTTCTAGTACCTTAAGGGCGATTCTAGTTGGTCAATCTTAAGGCGGATCCGGACGTGCTGTGGACTATCTACGGAGGGACGACACTTGGAGTCCTAAAGACTTGTTCTTGTTCGGTTCGGGCGCAGCTAGGGAGGGCACGCAACAAAGAGTATGCATCTAAATTATGCTATATGATTATGTGTAAATAATATGTTGTCCTGGGTTAATGGTTGTTTCCGCATGATCTATGTAGTGTCATATGTATCATAACCTAACAGTGGTATCACGAGCCCCTTATTATTTTCATAATCTAAATTGCATGAACATGGTTAAATATTACAAATTTGCAAGAATTAAAAGGGGTGATTAATTTTCGTAATTGTTAATTAATTGCAAATTGCGTTTATTTAATTATACGTACGCAGTTTTTCGGCAGTTTCTTCGTTACTCATCCAAATTGAATGATTTTTGTGTCAATTCCGCATGTAAAAGGCATTCTAAAATTTTGACAAAAATAATATTTTTCTGCCGAACCCAGAATTCTCAAATTCGAAGCCTAACTATGACTTTTCGAAGGTTTTAGTTTTTCGAATGCAAAATTTCGTAAATTTAAGATGTTAAATTAAATATTTGCGATTCTTGTTGATAAATCTTGAATTTTTGATTGACCTACTGCATATGTTTAACAAGTTTGAATGCCTAGTCTTGTTAATTATGCAATCTAATTTGTAATTATGATTAATTTGTTGAAAATTAGAATAATTTAGAATTAATTTGATTTTCATAATTAATTGTAATTTAATTAGAAACCTATGATTAAAAACCACCATAAAAATTGTAAATTTACGATAAATTTTAAATTTTTATGACCTAGACTTGAATCCATATCAATCGGAAATCAATTGGATAATAAATTTTCGATTTTTTCGCCCTAAAATTATGAAATTAATATTATTTATTAATTTGTCATTAATTTTAAATATAAATTTTAAATTTTTATGCGATTCGTTCAAATAACTTGCACGCACGAAGCAATGGACGCTTCGTGTTACCCTTAAGGGGTGTTGTATAATGCGGGCATGCGACGACGAGCAAGGGAGCTCGTCGCCCGTGCGGCACGAATGCAATGAGCAAGGGCGTAGTGCACGAGCACAAGGCAGCAGCCCTGCCTTGTGTCGTGTGCCACGAGCAATGAACGAATGGGCATGGGCGAAGGGCGAGCCAAGGCAGTCGCGTGTGGGCAGCAAGCGAGCTGCGCCACAACGCGCGCTGCCTCGCACAAGAGCGCGCAGCCTCGCGCGCAGCGAGCGCAAGCTCGCGTGCCACGAGCGCTGCGCCCAGCACTGCTCGCGCGCGCAGCGCGCGATGTCGCTCGCCCAGCGAGCGATGTCGCGCCCCAACGAGCAATGGCTCGCGCGCGCAGCGCGCGATGTCGCTCGCCCAGCGAGCGATGTCGCGCCCCAGCGAGCGATGGCTCGCGCGCACAGCGAGCGAGCCAGCGCGACCAGCGAGCGATCTCGCGCGCGCGCACTGCGAGCGATAGCTCGCGTGCGATGGGGCGCTGTGCGGAGGCTTGCGATAGGACAGCAGCGGCTATGCAACGGGCGCATGGGCTGCGCGCACATGGCCAGCAATGGCTGTGTGCGTACGGCCCATGGGCGTGCAACGCGTAGGGTGTTTGCGTTACGATTAGATCGTTTTGAATGTTTAATTTGAAAATTTCAGTTCACGTAATTTTAATTAATTTTAAAATTAATAATTTGAATTAATTTCTTGGATTCTAATTTTGAATATTATAATTATAATAAATGAAATTTATTCTAATTATTTTACTAAAATTAAAATCATGAATTAATTTAAATGCGACTGAAATTAAATTAAATTTTGGATTCAATTATAAATTTATATGAGCTTTAAATTTTAATTAAATTTGTATGTTTCCGGTTAGACTAGAAATACAATTTTATGTTTAAAATTAGTAAAGCATATGAATTTATTGGTTTGAGTGGGAGCGTTTTTAGTCATAAACTCTTGATTAGGTCTACAAATCCTTAAGGTTAAAACAACTCGATTAGAATTAATAAGGACTGAATAATTGGTAGATTATTGGTGACCTTGATTAATTGCTGCAAATGTTTACGTGATGCATAATGTGTTTTACTAACCAGCTATGTGGGCCATTCATGATAATGAATGGGTGAATGGTATATATTGTATATGTACTGTTTTGCAGGTTATGAAGTGACTAGTATGGCCCAAATAGGATAGAAAATATGGTCTGCGTACCATTAATTTGAATGTAATTGGTCTAAAGCACCAAAGTTATTTTTCAATTCAAAATGGTCTGCGTACCATCAAATAGTTGTAATTAGTTATAGCTTATCCTATTTGAAGAAAATGGTGCCTCCCACGGAGATTTTCAAGACGGACTTTGAAGTCAAAGCTTCAAGATGAAGTCGGGCCATACTAGATCACAAATATCTTATGCATGCTTTAAGTTATTTATTGCTTTAAATATGTCTTAAAATGCATGAGATCAAAAGCTTGATTATGTTGCATGATTAAGGATTTTAGTTCACTTAAAATCTAACCAACATAGTAAGAGCCTTAAGTTCCAAACTTAAAAATTGAGTTAAAAGGTGCCATGCCAAAATATACACTTGCTTGGATATCCTTTACATCAATCTAGTAATAGTTTTCGCTCAGCGAGGTGTTACTTATTGGTCCTAAAGGGGCAAGGTACACAAATAATTGTGAGTACATGTTAGTTTTGGTGAAACTCAACGATATAAGTAAGGAGTCCTTTTATGTCGTGGCAAAATCGATAGGTTTACCTAATAAGTTCTTAGACGTACCTATCAACCAAGAATAGTTTCTAGACTATTAGCAAAAGGCTTTTGCTTACCTAAGATGTTCTAGGATTAAGTCGACAAACTGTGCTTAGTTCTTCAATGATTTTAGGGTCTTGGAATCATTTTATTCACACCTGCCGGAACACATAATTCGAATAAAATGCTAATAACTTGTTTGAATTGCATGGTTGCTTTAATTTCAAGTTATTATTCATGATAAATGTTTAGACTTTGCATGCTTCAATGTATGTTTTAATTATTGTTTATAATTAAATATCTTGCACTGCAATAAATCCTTTTAGAAAGGTAACAGTAAATTTCCTCGATTGGTAGTGAATCCAAGAACGATTCACGGAAAAGAGAGAAAGTGAGCAATTTAAAGTGTACGTTTCTTATAGCGACTTTTATGGTTGTTTTCGAATATCAAAATCGAATGGCAAACCAATTGGTGCTTGTGAATTCAAAATACACTGTAGTTTTGAGATCATAAAGCATTGAGTCTAATACGCTCAGCTTTACCAATGGTTAACAACCTAATATCTTTGTCCATTTAATTCTCGAATGAGTCTAGTCCCTAGACATTCGAATAGATCGATGCTTAGAGAACTTTAGAAGCTTCTGGTAAGATCATCTAGTTGAAACTTAATATTCAACATAAATTAAATGTTAAGAACCTTGTTGGTGCGAAATTGGACATGTCTAACAAAGTATAAAAGTCAACACTAAAGAATTCAATTCTTAAGACTATAAGAAAGGGTACAAGAAATAGGAAGACAAAGGAACATATGAAAGGAATTTACGATTCCGTTTCTACCTATAAGTTTATGTTTAAAGAGGAGTGACCTAGCAATCAAACTTCCTTGGTATCATATACCGCTTGAGGTTCTTACTTCGGTAATAACTCAAACAATGGAAGCTAGGATACACTAATGACCTACAAGTGGGAAATGAAGCATGGCATTGCTACATTAATTGTAGGGTCATCTAGTTTGTTTTAAGTCCTTTCAAAGGCTGGAACTAAATGGCTATTTTGTTCCATAATCAGCATACCTAAATTTCTGCTTCAAACACAGAAAGACTCACATTCAGAAGAACAAAAACAATGCTTGTTTGTTTGTTTATTTGAATGAAATTGTCAATTACTGGTTGAGTCAATATGCTTGATTAAAACAAACAACTCTTTAAAGAACTTTACTAGGTTCAAATCAAACCCTTGATTTGAGTTCCATTAAATCTTTGGCATTGTTGCTTAGACCATATCAACAAGTTAACATTCAAAAGCTCTATTTTGATGGACTTTTGAAAGTTGGTTGATTTCTAGATCAACTTAAGACAAGCTAGTCTTACTTGTTGAAAGTAACAAAGAATATGAACTATTGTTAGAACGCCTAGACGATAGAGTTCAAAGCTAAAGAAAGGTTTTATGACTTTATTATTTCACATGGATTTGAGTGAATATAGGTTTATTTACTCAAATGTGATATAAGTTGAATCTGTTTGGCTAGTTCAAAGATTCAGAAGTATAAAATCCACTCGGCAAGAAATCATAAAGATCTAGGTTAGATCATGTTGATGATTACTTGAGACCAAATATGATCATCAATGATTGTGTGTTGTAATTTCACAATCTAGCTCCATAAGATATGGCATATCTACGTTGGAATGATCGAAGTCAATTAGTACTTGATTCGATCAATGATGAATCATAAAGACTTTTCCTATAATTTCTAAAACAAAATGCTCAACTACCACCAAACTAAACCAAATTCGTCAAAGCTATTGAAAAGTAATTTCAGAATATCTTTTCATAATATATCTAAAGAGTTCCTAAACTCAGTGGGAGCTTAGTGTTTGTTATTCACAAACTAAGGCCCAAGTATAGATATATGTTTCATTGTGATTTATTCAAATGAGACACAAGGGTATTGTTTCTACCACGAATTTTTGAGAACATAATGTTTGTTTGCTCGAAATAATGTCCTTTTGGAGATTCGTTTCCAAAATGACAAGTGGGAGAAAATAGACCTCGAAAGTTTTCGAGGCGAACAACAAACATAAACGGACATTCCGGAGGCTTTTCGAAGTGCTTCAGAAAATCCGAACTTATTCTTTAAGACTTTAGAAGTGGCTTTAAAGAATAGACATCTCTTAGAAGACTTTACAAGTGCTTCAAGGAGAACAGAATATTCAAAGGACTTTAAGTGGCTATTGATATTCTAATGTTTGATGTTCTATACCCAAGTAGGCATAGAATTCAAGTCACTGAAACTATGAGATTCTTCTATTAGATAGTAAAGAAACAAAGAGATCAGGTCAATGAAACTATGAGATTCTTCTATTAAATAGTGAAGAAACCTACAACTTGCAGTCAAACTATTATCATGTAGATTAATGAGTTTGTGACTTGTAAGAAAGCTATGACGAAACCTAGATTCCCTGAAATGGTTAGAGGCCATATATAGACTCAAATGTTTTAAATGGTTAGAGGCCATAAAACATACTCAATGTTTTGATGACAAAATTGAAATTTTGTTGATTTGCAAGAATGGGTTCACACCTATTGGTTGCAAGTTTGTTTTAAGGATAAAAACCATCAAACATGGAATTGTGTTCACACACAAAGCTAGATTAGTTGCTAAAGGTTACAAGCAAATTCATGGTGTAAATTGTGTTGAAACCTCCTGCATAATCGTAATGCTCAAGTCTATAATTCAAGCAATGATTGCATATTGGTACATATAGCAATTGGATGACAAAACGTATTCCTCAATCAAATGTTGGAATAAACTATGTACATGGTATGTCATAGGATTTGTGGATCCAAATAAATGCTTGAAAGAGAAAGCTAGCTTATAAAATCTAAGTACAGATTTAAGCAAGCAATTGGGAGTTGGAACTGTATTTTAGTGAAGCTAATAAGTATTTTAGTTTCATAAAATGTACATGATTCTTATAGATGTATAAGAAGTTTAGTGGGAGTACATAAAACTTAATTGGTCCTATGTGTATCACACACATATCTCTCTATTGTGAAATAACATTCAAATGCTAATGACTTAGATTTGAATGATGGACCATGGCGAAACTTAGTACATACTGGGTATTAAGATCTATTTACAAAGATCTTATAATATTGTTTTGGATTAAGTAATGGCATTTACTAAATCAAACACGAAAATCTCCATTGGAGATATTCGACCCATGTGAATAAATCTAAGTAAAGGATGTTTGAACTATGTATAAGCATTTACTAAGTTAAACATCAAAGAGTCTAAATGAGATTCTTAACCTATATTATATGTCAAAGAATTTAGCTGGATTCAGTATCTGCTGAAATTGAATGAGCTAAAATTACATGAATAGAATTCAATTGGGAATTATTCTGAAAAAGAATTTATCATGTATGATATAATATGAGGATCGCCAAAAACGTATCGTATGACTTTAGGCATGACGAACATATACCAATCTCTATTGATCTAAGTGAAGATCAACTAGATTGAGATCAAGAATACTTATGGTACTTGAAATGGTACATAAGGAATAGTTCTTGATTCAAGGAATAAAGATATGCTAAATATTGATGCTACACGCATAAACACTGGCAAAGGATCAAGCAAGACCCCTTTGGAGTTAACCATTGACAAGGACGAGCTATAGAGCATCGTGTTTTGAAATGGCAACATGGGTTGGAGACCATGAGTTGTTGCGTGGGAAATTAAAATAATGATTTCTATGTTCTAAGATATAGTTGAGAGTATTCCACATATCTGTGAACTGCTTGGATAAGTAATTCCAAACAAAGCATCACTAGCAACCTATAAAGTTGAAGTAAAAGTAATTATTGCCTAAGAAGCAATAAAACAGGGTTGTTTAAAGTTCTTCACTGAACTTGGGTAGATCATCTATCTGCTGGCTTGATGATTCTTCATTGAAAAATGCGTAGAACCACTCTTGAAGCAAGAAAAACGTCTGCTAACTTGATGGTTCTTCATTGCAAAATGAGTAAAACCACCATCGAAGTAAGAAAGACTAGATCACATAATAAACAAACTCGAAAAGATCTTATCATCATATCTCGAAGAACATTCGATGAAAAGGATATTAAGATTGGCAAAGCATGATAACTAAACCTATGCAACAAGTGAGAAGCAACACTCACATTGTAGCACTGGAAATCAAGTATAGCTTTGAATTCCATGAATTGTTTTAGAAAATGGGTTTGAGGCCCATGGTTGTAAAACATTGGGGTTGAACATTTATCATATATGAAATGTATTTTCATATTCCATTTAATCTTGGTTTAGTATTAAATGATGAGTCCCTTCAAATTTGACGATATATTCAAGATAGACTGTCAGGACCAGTCCTGTGACTAAGAAATGTCTATCAAGTGAACTTGAATGTCAAAGGTTGAAAATGGTCCCTAATCGGAGTTTTCTATAAAATTGGACGCATAGAAAACGTTAGACGATTAGAATGCAAGATGACTAGTAGTTCTGTTTCTTGAACTATGTGGACATGGCAATGTCATAATCATTTGCATAGATACTTACTTTGGGAAGACTAGTATCGGACAAGACCTATGAAACTTTACTGTAAGAGATGAAAGTCTGTCATAAGTAAATTTCATTAAATTATTAGACACTAAATCCTCAATACCTGAGTGATTTGAGATTACTTGTTTGAGAACTGGTTGCTTTGACGTTGACCAACCGTCGCACCGTAAAAGGAGGCTATAAAGGCAACGCTCAGGTAATCACCTATCAAACGAAGTCTAATCTCAAGATCGCAAGATTGGGATTGTCCTCCCATAAATCGGGATGAGATGCTTAAAAGTTGTACAAGGCCACTCGGAGAGCTAGAAACTGTGAAATGCATGGCCGTGCTCGGATGAATCATAGGCTATGATTATCTGTTTATTTGATCAGTTGAACTCTGAAACCGAGGAACACCTCTGGACATAATAAGGATGACAACTCTTACCTTATGTTCAAGAGCAAGCATCGAGCGACAAAGGAATTAGGAAATGCACACTTGTCCCTAAGGACAAGTGGGAGACTGAAGGAAATAATGCCCTTGGTCCAAGTATGCATTCTATGTTAAGTCTAATA
The DNA here is from genome assembly GCF_020520425.1 of Spinacia oleracea. NCBI lineage: Eukaryota > Viridiplantae > Streptophyta > Magnoliopsida > Caryophyllales > Amaranthaceae > Spinacia > Spinacia oleracea. Next base: position 91,146,829 of record NC_079490.1, on the reverse strand, counting down.
AATGCGGTTCAGTATTAATTAACAAGTTAATAATTCAGTGAGATCAAGTGAGCTGAATGCCTAGCTAGAGGCCGCTTCAGTTCAAGTGGAATTAATGATATTAATCCACAGCTTACTCTTGACTGAACCCGTAGGGTCACACAAATAGTACGTAAACGGATCAAGTATTTAATGGCATTAAATACTCCATCTATGAATATTCGGAACCGACGGATCTTGGTTTCAGTGGGAGCTAAGATCGTCACAGGCAAGAAATGAATACTCCGGAAACGATGATATTGCCGGAAACGGAAATATGGATCGTATCGGAAATATGAATATTATCCAAGTCGTAGATGTTGCCGGAAACGGAAACATGGTACGTATCGGAAAATGTTATTGGAAATGGAAATATTACCAGAATCGGAAATATTACCGGAAACGGAAATATTGTCAGAATCGGAAATATTGCCGGAATCGGAAAATAATTCCGGAAACGGAAATATTAATATATTTGTTCGAAACGGAAATTAATTCCGGAATCGGAAATATTAAATATTGTTCGTATCGGAAATAGATTCCGGAAATGGAAATTTAATCGGAAGCGTATCGTACGAATTAGCATCGGACGAGGCTTGCCGGACGAAGGCCCAGCACGAAGCCGGGGCCAATCGCCCAGCAAGCATGCGCGCCACAAGCCCAGCCAAGGCAGCGCCCAGGCCTACCGCAAGGCAGGCCCAGCGCGCGCCAAAGGCCACGGCTGCGTGGGCCGTGCTACGCGGGCTGCTGCTCGCACGCGCATGGGCAGCCCTTGTGGCTGCCGTGTGTGTGTGAGTTTGTGCTCATGCGTGATTCCTGAATCTACAAGAGTCAGTGTATGATTAAATTTCTATTCCTAATTGGATAAATTAATTAAATAGAATTCATGTAGGATTCTAATTCCAATTAATTCGCATCCTACTAGGATTACGATTCCTTTTCCATAACTCTATAAATAAAGGCCTAGGGGTCATAATTTATACATAAGTTTCAAAGTATTCAAAAGTGAGTTTTTTGAGAGAAAATTAAAACACACATCTTGCTCATAAAGTGCCGAAATTTTCTAGTACCTTAAGGGCGATTCTAGTTGGTCAATCTTAAGGCGGATCCGGACGTGCTGTGGACTATCTACGGAGGGACGACACTTGGAGTCCTAAAGACTTGTTCTTGTTCGGTTCGGGCGCAGCTAGGGAGGGCACGCAACAAAGAGTATGCATCTAAATTATGCTATATGATTATGTGTAAATAATATGTTGTCCTGGGTTAATGGTTGTTTCCGCATGATCTATGTAGTGTCATATGTATCATAACCTAACATGCCACACCTTGGATGAGGCACCCCACCTCACCAAGACTAAAACAGCTGAAATATTGGACAACCAGGCTCTATGGACATTGTTTAACGAATCGAGGCCTATGGAGGACGAGACTGTGATGACTACCCTAGCTTTACAAGATGAAGGTTTCTATCCAACCCGGTTAATCTCTCCTGCATCAACACTAGAAGAGATCGAGAACAGATGGGTGAAGACATATCAGTGGGTCAATGCAAAAGGAATAGAATTCAAGATGAGTACCGGTGAAGGACCAAAGTTTTATGAGACTAAACCCCAGGCTTGAGCCACATAGAGCACCATTAGTAAAAAGCGTCTAGTAGTTCTTTAGATTGGTAGAAAAAAAAATAGAGACTTTAGATGGTCCTAAGGCCCCTTAGAATATAGGTAAGTTTTATTTCAGTGTGTTTTCCTTACTTCCCAAATCAATAAAGGCGTAATATTTCTCCTAAAATTTTATTCTAACACTAAATAAGCACCAAATGTACTTGCAAAATACAAAAATACAGAGGCGGCCCACTCTAGGCCCAACAAACAAAGCCCACTCGGTTTTGAAATAGTGTCACGGGAGCCAATTCCCGAAACCCACAAAATAAACCGCACCATCCCATTCATATCCCCAAAACATAAAAGTCAACCAGTGTAACCATAAAAATCAACCCATACAACCCAAAGAAGTCAAAGAAAATCAAAATCCAAAACGAAAGCAAATGTTGCTTAAAAGGGGAATTAATAAAATATAACCCCCACCAATCCTTCAAAAACGACACGCACCTCAACCCACCTCAAAAGCCTGCACAAAGATCTTCATAACATCCGCACCCTAACTCCATTTTCAAAACTGTTTCGAGTCACGAATAGAAAATATTAATCCGGACAAAAATGCATTTCACGCTAACAGTCAAAAAAGCCTCCAAAATAGCCTCAAAATTGACTTTAAATACGAGCAAAAATCAAGGCACAAAAAAGAAATAAATGCAACAACATGTGAAGCAAAGCGTCAAAAACGACCGCCAGAAATCATTTTCAGCGCCCAGGGCTGGGCGCCGAAATTTCTGACGCCCCAGCCTGGGCGTTGAAACTCTCTGCCTGCCAAAAAAATTCTTTTCCGAAGTGCTCGTCATTTTATGCGCACACAACGGAAAAATAACGAACACTTGGGGGGTACAGTACGTATCCAAATAGGCTTACCAAAAATATAGCCATACAAATTAGTCGAATTTCATTTTTACGCAGATAAAAATAATGATAATACTTCACTCATTTGACCGATTAAGTAATATGCTTCCACTTCAGGGCATATCTACCGAAATCCGGCATACTAGAACTTATTCTAAAGCTAGAACTACGCGCGACCTGATTCTGACAAGATACTGTTAGGTTATGATACATATGACAATTCATAAATCATGCGGAAACAGCCATTAAGCCAGGAATACATATTATTTACACATAATCATTTAGCATAGTTTAGATGCATACTCTTTGTTGCGTGCCTTCCCTAGCTGCGCCCGAACCGAACAAGAACAAGTCTTTAGGACTCCAAGTGTCGTCCCTCCGTAGATAGTCCACAGCACGTCCGGATCCTCCTTAAGATTGACCAACTAGAATCGCCCTTAAGGTACTATTATTTTCGGCACTTTTAGGCAAATGTGTGACGGAATTTTTCTCTCAAAAACTCACTTTGAATACTTGAAAACTCGTTGTAAATATGTGACCCTAGGCACCTATTTATAGAGTTATGGAAAAGGATTTGGAATCCTATTAGGATACTAATTTATTTAATTATAATCCTACTAGGACTCTAATTAAATAAACTAAATCTTTTAGGATTAGATTTAATCATATGACGAATCCCGGTAGCCTTAGGATTCGAGTAACACACTTTGAGTAATACGCTAGCACCGCACGCAGGCCTTGCGGCCCACGCACAGCGCCAGCCCACTCGTCGCAGCCCCGCGCGCGCGCCCAAGCTTCGGCTGGGCCTGGCTTTTGCGCTGGGCCTGGTCGCATGCTTGGCGTGTGGTTGTTGCGCTTGGCTTGCTGGGCGATGGCCCGGCTTCGTGCTGGGCCTTCGTCTGGCAGGCCTCGTCCGATGCAAATTCGTACGATGCGCTTCTGATTAAATTCTCGATTCCGGAATTCATTTCCGATACGAACAATATTTAATGTTTCCGATTCCGGAATTAATTTCCGTTTCGAACAAATATTTAATATTTCCGTTTCCGGAATTATTTTCCGATTCCGATAATATTTCCGTTTCTGACAATATTTCCGTTTCCGGCAATATTTTCGATTCCGGCAATATTTCCATTTCCGATAATATTTTCCGATACGTACCATGTTTCCGTTTCCGGCAACATCTACGACTTGGATAATATTTATATTTCCGATACGATCTATATTTCCGTTTCCGGCAATATCATTGTTTCCGGAGTATTCATTTCTTGCCTGTGACGATCTCAGCTCCCACTGAAACCAAGATCCGTCGATTCCGAATATCCATAGATGGAGTATTTAATGCCATTAAATACTTGATCCGTTTACGTACTATTTGTGTGACCCTACGGGTTCAGTCAAGAGTAAGCTGTGGATTAATATCATTAATTCCACTTGAACTGAAGCGGCCTCTAGCTAGGCATTCAGCTCACTTGATCTCACTGAATTATTAACTTGTTAATTAATACTGAACCGCATTTATTAGATTTAACATTGAATGCATACTTGGACCAAGGGCATTATTTCCTTCAGTCTCCCACTTGTCCTTAGGGACAAGTGTGCATTTCCTAATTCCTTTGTCGCTCGATGCTTGCTCTTGAACATAAGGTAAGAGTTGTCATCCTTATTATGTCCAGAGGTGTTCCTCGGTTTCAGAGTTCAACTGATCAAATAAACAGATAATCATAGCCTATGATTCATCCGAGCACGGCCATGCATTTCACAGTTTCTAGCTCTCCGAGTGGCCTTGTACAACTTTTAAGCATCTCATCCCGATTTATGGGAGGACAATCCCAATCTTGCGATCTTGAGATTAGACTTCGTTTGATAGGTGATTACCTGAGCGTTGCCTTTATAGCCTCCTTTTACGGTGCGACGGTTGGTCAACGTCAAAGCAACCAGTTCTCAAACAAGTAATCTCAAATCACTCAGGTATTGAGGATTTAGTGTCTAATAATTTTAATGAAATTTACTTATGACAGATTCTCATCTCTTACAGTAAAGTTTCATAGGTCTTATCCGATACTAGTCTTCCCAAAGCTAGTATCTATACAAATGATTATGACATTGCCATGTCCACATAGTTCAAGAAATAGAACTACTAGTCATCTTGCATTCTAATCGTCTAACGTTTTCTATTTTATAGAAAACTCCGACTAGGGACCATTTTCAACCTTTGACATTCAAGTTCACTTGATAGACATTTCTTAGTCACAGGACTGGTCCTGACAGTCTATCTTGAATATATCGTCAAATTGAAGGGACTCATCATTTAATACTAAACCAAGATTAAATGGAATATGAAAATACATTTCATATATGATAAATGTTCAACCCCATTGTTTTACAACCATGAGCCTCAAACCCATCTTTAAAACAGTTCATGGAATTCAAAGCTACGCTTGATTTCCAGTGCTACAACGTGAGTGTTGCTTCTCACTTGTTGCATAGGTTTAGTTATCATGCTTTGCCAATCTTAATATCCTTTTCATCGAATGTTCTTCGAGATATGATGATAAGATCTTTTCGAGTTTGTTTATTATGTGATCTAGTCTTTCTTACTTTGATGGTGGTTTTACTCATTTTGCAATGAAGAACCATCAAGTTAGCAAACGTTTTTCTTGCTTCAAGAGTGGTTCTACGCATTTTTCAATGAAGAACCATCAAGCCAGTAGATAGGTGATCTACCCAAGTTCAGTGAAGAACTTTAAACAACCCTGTTTTATTGCTTCTTAGGCAATAATTACTTTTACTTCAACTGTATAGGTTGCTAGTGATGCTTTGTTTGGATTTACCTATCCAAGCAGTTCATAGATATGTGGAAGACTCTCCAATTATATCTTAGAACATAGAAATTATTATTTTAATTTCCCACGCAACAACTCATGGTCTCCAATCCATGTTGGCATTTCAAAACACGATGCTCTATAGCTCGTCCTTATCAATGGTTAACTCCAAAGGGTCTTGCTTGATCCTTTGTCAGTGTTTATGCGTGTAGCATCAATATTTAGCATATCTTTATTTCCTTGAATCAAGAACTATTCCGATGTACCTTTTCAAGTACCATAAGTATTCTTGATCTCAATCTAGTTGATCTTTACTTAGATCAATAGAGATTGGTATATGTTCGTCATGGCTAAAGTCATACGATACGTTTTTGGCGATCCTCATATTATGTCATACATGATAAATTCTTTTGCAGAATAATTATTCCCAATTGAATTCTATTCATGTAACTTTAGCTCATCTAGTTTCAGTAGATACTAAATCCAGCTAAATTCTTTGACATATAATATAGGTTTAAGAATCTTACTTAGATTCTTTGATGTTTAACTTAGTAAATGCTTATACATAGTTCAAACATCCTTTACTTAGATTTATTCATATGGATCGAATATCTCCAATGGAGTCTTTCGTGTTTGATTTAGTAAATGCCATTACTAAACAATATCATAAGATCTTTGTAAATAGATCTTAATACCCAGTATGTACTAAGTTTCGCCTTGGTCCATCATTGATGAATAATTTCAAACCTAAGTCGTTAGCATTTGAATGTTATTTCACAATAGAGAGATATGTGTGATACACATAGGACCAAATAAGTTTTACGTACTCCCACTAAACTTCTTATATATCTATAAGAATCATGTATATTTTATGAAACTAAAATGCTTATTAGCTTCACTATAATACAGTTCCAATTCCCAATTGCTTGCTTAAATCTGTACTTAGATTTCATAAGTTAGCATTCCTTTTCAAGCATTTATTTGGATCCACAAATCCTATGACATGCCATGTACATAGTTTTCTTCCAACATTTGATTGAGGAATACGTTTTGTCATCCAATTGTCATATGTACCAATATGCAATCATTGCTTGAGTTATAGACTTGAGCATCACGATTATGCATGAGGTTTCAACACAATCCATGCCATGAATTTTCTTGTAACCTTTAGCAACTAATCTAGCTTTGTGTGTGAACACAATTCCATGTTTGATGGTTTTTATCCTTAAAACAAACTTGCAACCAATAGGTGTGAAACTATTCTTGCAAATCAACAAAATTTCAATTTTGTCATCAAAACATTGAGTACGTTTTATGGCCTCTAACCATTTAAAACATTTGAGTCTATATATGGCCTCTAACCATTTTAGGGAATCTGGGTTTCGTCATAGCTTTCTTACAGGTCACAAACTCATTAATCTACATGATAATAGTTTGACTGTAAGTTGTAGGTTTCTTCACTATCTAATAGAAGAATTGCATAGTTTCAGTGACCTGAACTCCATGTTTCTTCACTATCTAATAGAAGAATCTCATAGTTTCAGTGATTTGAATTCTATGCCTACTTGGGTATAGAACATCAAACAATAGAATATCAATAGCCACTTGAAAGTCCTTTGAATATTCTGTTCTCCTTGAAGCACTTGTAAAGTCTTCTAAGAGATGTCTATTCTTTAAAGCCACTTCTAAAGTCCTTAAAGAATAAGTTCGGATTTTCTGAAGCACTTTGAAAAGCCTCCGGAATGTCCGTTTATGTTTGTTGTTCGCCTCGAAAACTTTCGAGGTCTATTTTCTCCCACTTGTCATTTTGGAAACGAATCTCCAAAAGGACATCATTTCGAGCAAACAAACATTATGTTCTCAAAAATTCGTGGTAGAAACAATACCCTTGTGTCTCATTTGAATGAAACATATATCTATACTTGGGCCTTAGTTTGTTGAATAACAAACACTAAGCTCCCACTGAGTTTTGCAACCCTCTAGATATATTTTATGAAAAGTTATTCTAAAATTACTTTTCAATAGCTTTGACGAATTTGGTTTAGTTTGGTGGTAGTTGAGCATTTTGTTTCAGAAATTATAGGAAAAGTCTTTATGATTCATCATTGATCGTATCAAGTACTAATTGACTTCGATCATTCCAACTTAGATATGTCATATCTTATGGAGCTAGATTGTGAATTTTACTACACAATCATTGATGATCATTCTTGATTTAAGTAATCATCAACATGATCTAACCTAGATCTTTATAATTTCTTACCAAGTGGGATTCATACTTCTGAATCTTTGAACTAGCCAAACAGATTCAAACTTATATCACATTGAGTAAATAAACCTATATCCACTCAAATCTGTGTGAAATAATAAAGTCATAAAACCTTTCTTTAGCTTTGAACTCTATTGTCTAGGCGTTCTAACAATAGTTCATATCTTTTGTTACTTTCAACAAGTAAGACTAGTCGTCTTAAATTGATCTAGAAATCAATGAACTTTCAAAAGTCCATCAAAATAAAGCTTTTGAATGTTAATTTGTTGATATGGTCTAAGCAACAATGCCAAAGATTAGTGGAACTCAAATCAAGGGGTTGATTTGTACCTAGTAAAGTTCTTTAAAGAGTTGTTTGTTTTAATCAAGCATATTGACTCAACCTGTAATTGACCATTTCATTCAAATAAACAAACAAACATTGTTTTTGTTTTTCTTGAATGTGAGTCTTTCTGTGTTTGAAAACAGAAATTTAGGTATGTTGATTATGGAACAAAATAGCCATTAAGTTCCAGCCTTTAAAAGGACTTAAAACAAACTAGATGACCCTACAACTAATGTAGCATTGCCATGCTTCATTTCCCACTTGTAGGGCATTAGTGTATCCTAGCTTCCATTGTTTGAGTTATTACCGAAGTAAGAACCTCAAGCGGTATATGATACCAAGGAAGTTTGATTGCTAGGTCACTTTTCTTTAAACATAAACTTATAGGTAGAAACGGAATCGTAAATTCCTTTCATTTGTTCCTTGTTTTCCTATTTCTTGTACCCTTTCTTATAGTCTTAAGAATTGAATTCTATAGTGTTGACTTTTATACTTTGTTAAACATGTCCGATGTCATTCCAACAGAGTTCTTACCATTTTATTTATGTTGAATATTCTGTTTCAACTAGATGATCTTACCAGAAGCTTCTAAAGTTCTCTAAGCATCGATCTATTCGAATGTCTAGGGACTAGACTCATTCGAGAATTAAATGGACAAAGATGTTTAGGTTGTTAACCATTGGTAAAGCTGAGTGTTTAAGCTCAATGCTTTATGATCTCAAAACTACAGTGTATTTTGAATTCACAAGCACCAATTGGTTTGCCATTCGATTTTGATACTCGAAAACAACCATAAAAGTCGATATAAGAAACGTATATTTTAAATTGCTCACTTTCTTTCATTTCCGTGAATCGTTCTTAGATTCACTACCAATTAAGGAAATTTATTGTTACCTTTCTAAAAGGATTTATTGCAGTGCAAGATATTTAATTATAAACAATAATTAAAACATTCATTGAAGCATGCAAAGTCTAAACATTTATCATGAATAATAACTTGAAAATTAAAGCAATCATGCAATTTAAACAAGTTATTAGCATTTTATTCGAATTTATTGTTCCGGCAGGTGTGAATAAAATGATTCCAAGATCCTAAAACCATTAAAGAATTAAGCACAGTTTGTCGACTCAATTCTAAAACATTTTAGGTAAGCAAAAGCCTTTTGCTAATAGTCTAGAAACTATTCTTGGTTGATAGGTACGTCTAAGAACTTATTAGGTAAACCTATCGATTTTGCCACGACATAAAAGGACTCCTTTCTTATATCGTTGAGTTTCACCAAAACTAACATGTACTCACAATTATTTGTGTACCTTGCCCCTTTAGGACCAATAAGTAACACCTCGCTGAGCGAAAACTATTACTAGATTGATGTAAAGGATATCCAAGCAAGTGTATATTTTGGCATGGCACCTTTTAACTCAATTTTTTAAGTTTGGAACTTAAGGCTCTTACTATGTTGGTTAGATTTTAAGTGAAATAAAATCCTTAATCATGCAACATAATCAAGCTTTTGATCTCATGCATTTTAAGACATATTTAAAAGCAATAAATAACTTAAAACATGCATAAGATAAATGTGATCTAGTATGGCCCGACTTCATCTTGAAGCTTTAACTTCAAAGTCCGTCTTGAAAATCTCCGTGGGAGGCACCATTTTCTTCAAATAGGATAAGCTATAATTAAAACTAATTACAACTATTTGATGGTACGCATACCATATTTGAATTGAAAAACAACTTTGGTACTTTAGACCAATTACATTCAAATTAATGGTACACAGACCATATTTTCTATCCTATTTGGGCCATACTAGTCACTTCATAACCTGCAAAACAGTACATATACAATATATACCATTCACCCATTCATTATCATGAATGGCCCACATAACTGGTTAGTTAAACACATTATGCATCACGTAAACATTTGCAGCAATTAATCAAGGGCACCAATAATCTACCAATTATTCAGTCCTTATTAATTCTAATCAAGTTGTTTTAACCTTAAGGATTTGTAGACCTAATCAAGAGTTTATGACTAAAAGGGCTCCCACTTAAACCAATAAATTCATATGCTTTACTAATTTTAAACATAAAAATGTATTTCTAGTCTAACCGGAAACATACAAATTTAATTAAAATTTAAAGCTCATATAAATTTATAATTGAATCCAAAAAGTTTAATTTAATTTCAGTCGTATTTAAATTAATTCATGATTTTAATTTTAGTAAAATAATTAGAATAAATAAAATTTATTATAATTACAATATTCAAAATTAAAATCCAAGAAAATAATTTAAATTATTAATTTTAAAATTAACTAAAATTACGTAAACTGAAAATTTTAAATTAAAATTTCAAAACGATCTAATCGCAACGCAACAACTTTACGCATCGCACGCCCATGGGCCACACGCACACAGCCATCCCTGGCCATGTGCGCGCAGCCCATGCGCTGCGTCGCATAGCTGCTGCTGCTTTCCTTCGCAAAGCATCACGCGAGCTGGTGCTCGCTGCGCGCGCGCCAGCGCTCGATGCACGCGAGCCATCGCTCGCTGTGTTCGCTCGCCAGCGCTCGCTTGATGCGAGCTCGCCTGCGCTCGCTGCATGGGCCACACGCACACAGCCATCGCTCGCTATGCGAGGTATCGACACTGGGCGGAGCACTCGTGGCACGCGAGCTTGCGCTCGCTGCGCGCGAGGGTCCGCACGCTTTGCGCGAGGCAGTGCGCGCTGTGGCGCAGCTCGCTTGCTGCCCACACGCGACTGCCGTGCCTTGCCTTCGCCCATGCCCATTCGTCCATTGCTCATAGCCCACGACACAAGGCAGGGCTGCTGCCTTGTGCTCGTGCACCATGGCCTTGCTCATTGCATTGGTGCCGCATGGGCGACGAGCTCCCTTGCTCGTCGTCACATGCCCGCACTATACAACACCCCTTAAGGTAACACGTAGCGTCCATTGCTTTGTGCGTGCAAGTTATATGAGCGAATCGCATAAAATTTAAAAATTTATATTTAAAATTAATGACAAATTAATAAATAATATTAATTTCATAATTTTAGGGCGAAAAATCGAAAATTTATTATTCAATTGATTTCTGATTAACATGGATTCAAGCCTAGGTCATAAAAATTTAAAATTTATCATAAATTTACAATTTTTATGGTGGTTTTTAATCATAGGTATCTAATTAAATTATAATTAATTATGAAAATCAAATTAATTCTAAATTATTCTAATTTTCAACAAATTAATCATAATTACAAATCAGATTGCATAATTAACAAGGCTAGGCATTCAAACTTGTTAAACATATACAGTAGGTCAATCAAAAATTCAAGATTTATCAACAAGAATCGCAAATATTTAATTTAACATCTTAAATTTACGAAATTTTGCATTCGAAAAAACTAAAACCTCCGAAAAGTCATAGTTAGGCTTCGAATTTGAGAATTCTGGGTTCGGCCGAAAACTACTATTTTTGTCAAAATTTTAGAATGCCTTTTACATGCGGATTTGACACAAAAATCACTCGATTTGGTTGAGTAACGAAGAAACTGCCGAAAAACTGCGTACGTATAATTAAATAAACGCAATTTGCAATTAATTAACAATTACGAAAATTAATCACCCCTTTTAATTCTTGCAAATTTGTAATATTTAACCATGTTCATGCAATTTAGATTATGAAAATAATAAGAGGCTCGTGATACCACTGTTAGGTTATGATACATATGACAATTCATAAATCATGCGGAAACAACCATTAAGCCAGGAATACATATTATTTACACATAATCATTTAGCATAGTTTAGATGCATACTCTTTGTTGCGTGCCTTCCTTAGCTGCGCCCGAACCGAACAAGAACAAGTCTTTAGGACTCCAAGTGTCGTCCCTCCGTAGATAGTCCACAGCACGTCCGGATCCGCCTTAAGATTGACCAACTAGAATCGCCCTTAAGGTAGTATTATTTTCGGCACTTTTAGGCAAATGTGTGACTGAATTTTTCTCTCAAAAACTCACTTTGAATACTTGAAAACTCGTTGTAAATATGTGACCCTAGGCACCTATTTATAGAGTTATGGAAAAGGATTTGGAATCCTATTAGGATACTAATTTATTTAATTATAATCCTACTAGGACTCTAATTAAATAAACTAAATCTTTTAGGATTAGATTTAATCATATGACGAATCCCGGTAGCCTTAGGATTCGAGTAACACACTTCGAGTAATACGCTAGCACCGCACGCAGGCCTTGCGGCCCACGCACAGCGCCAGCCCACTCGTCGCAGCCCCGCGCGCGCGCCCAAGCTTCGGCTGGGCCTGGCTTTTGCGCTGGGCCTGGTCGCATGCTTGGCGTGTGGTTGTTGCGCTTGGCTTGCTGGGCGATGGCCCGGCTTCGTGCTGGGCCTTCGTCTGGCAGGCCTCGTCCGATGCTAATTCGTACGATGCGCTTCCGATTAAATTCTCGATTCCGGAATTCATTTCCTATACGAACAATATTTAATATTTCCGATTCCGGAATTAATTTCCGTTTCGAACAAATATTTAATATTTCCGTTTCCGGAACTATTTTCCGATTCCGATAATATTTCCGATTCTGACAATATTTCCGTTTCCGGCAATATTTCCGATTCCGGCAATATTTCCATTTCCGATAATATTTTCCGATACGTACCATGTTTCCGTTTTCGGCAACATCTACGACTTGGATAATATTTATATTTCCGATACGATCTATATTTCCGTTTCCGGCAATATCATCGTTTCCGGAGTATTCATTTCTTGCCTGTGACGATCTCAGCTCCCACTGAAACCAAGATCCGTCGATTCCGAATATCCATAGATGGAGTATTTAATGCCATTAAATACTTGATCTGTTTACGTACTATTTGTGTGACCCTACGGGTTCAGTCAAGAGTAAGCTGTGGATTAATATCATTAATTCCACTTGAACTGAAGCGGCCTCTAGCTAGGCATTCAGCTCACTTGATCTCACTGAATTATTAACTTGTTAATTAATACTGAACCGCATTTATTAGACTTAACATTAAATGCATACTTGGACCAAGGGCATTATTTCCTTCAGATACGAAGGCAATCCTTACCAAGGATTCGGTCCAATAAAAAAAAAACACATATTCTTTGTGCAAAGTGTTAGACACATAACATAAAAAAGGAGGAGAAACAAAAAATGAAAATGAAAAAATAAAAATACGCCTTTATTGAAAAATAATAGGAAGGAAAACAAAGTGCTAAGAATAAAAAAACAAACACAACTGAAATAAATAAAGGGCACCTACACCCTAGCAAGAACTACACTACTCTAGTTCTTCCGGATCATCAAATAAAGTCTTGTAGAGGGCAATGTTCGCAGGATCCACCCCCACTGTCTTCTGCGCTGCCCCAATATCAATCTCCATAAGAACCGGCTCCTGGACACTAACTTCCAAAGATGCCAAGGCTTCAGAAACATTCTCAGTTATAGCCCGCTCAGCCTCAAGGGCACAGACAATGGTGGGAGAAGGATTATTATCATCAACTAGACTAGCCACTGTTTCTACAGGCGGCTGAGCCTTCCTAACCCATACATTGTTCCGGCCACGATCTCCGCGAGAGCTTGCATTTCTTTTAACAACAGCAGGCCCCTTCATATTAGGCATCTTTTTAGGCCTGAAACTGGAACGGGGAGGAACTTCCTTTCGCTTTCGATCAGGACGAGCTTTCACAGTCTTAATACTATAGGTACGAGGTTTGGCAGAATCAGGACCCTCATACTTAACACGAATACGAGGTATCAAAAGCTCAATCGGCTCCCCATTTCCAGCCTCGGTCCTCACATCTTTATCATCGGAGCTCATCCACAACTTGTAGTTTTCAGAAAGACCCACAAAGCCATTTGTAGCTACGGCCCAACGCGGGAGACCATCATAATACTTAGCCCACGCTAGAACCCGTGCTTGTGAAAAGGCCGCTACCTTAGGTGGTACCGTATCAGAAAAAGGGATAGTCTGCCTTAAACCATATTGACGCATGACTCGGTAAGGCAAAATATAAATGGGACGAGATAGCTCCAACAAAGAAACATAAACCGATACATCAGAACCCCCTGTCATAGTAGTCAAACCCCACCATGGTACCACCCACTTAATAGAACAAATGCCATAAATAAAAAAGGAGGTCCATTCGGCCTCGTCCTGGCCTTGGTGCAAGTATTTTCGGTTACCCAAGGCTATAGGGCGATAATGTTTAGGATCGGCAGGAGCTTCCAAAAGTTTGAGCCGTTCCACGAGCCAAATCTGCAAAAAACGGGCACGATCAAAAAAATAATAAAAGAAAACGGTTCCTGGGGCGCAGTTTCAACGCCTAGGACCAGGCGCCGAAAATTCCAGCGCCCAGCCCTGGGCGCTGAAACTCATTGTGTACGCAAAAAAAACGTGTATACGTGCGCAAGGAAAAATCGATTACCTGCAGTAATAGGGGGCTTCCCTTAAAATGTTCAGATTTGGCATCCTTCTTCAGCTCATCCGCATTCAGCAAAGTCTCGGCAACAACCAACGGCATAATAGAATAGCAACTTTCCATCTGGCTAATCAAGGGGATCAACCTTATGTCACCGACCGCGCCATTGTTATTCGACATCAAATAGTGAATCAACAAGCAAAATACAAGGGCTCGAATATTCAATTTCTGTTCGGTCATATTCTTACTAGGCCTAAAGTGATGTTTTACAAGTTTTGCCAAGTTAACCTCGTCACCCACAACAATTTCAGCAAACATGTTATCATCTAGTCCTAGGAAAGCCCCTATGGTTGTTTTACCCTCTTCAATAGTGCCAGGGGTAGCAGGAGTAGCATTAGTAGGGTAACCAAGGATCGCAGCAAATTCATCTGGCAAAGGACATATTTCGTTGCCCCGAAAGGCAAAAACATGATGATCGGAGTCCCAAAAGCTTAGGGCAGCATGCAGAAAGTTATAATCAATGTTAATTTGTTGTAAGCCTAAAAGTGCCTCTAAGTGGTATTCTTTTAACAAAGCCTTTTCTGTGGGAGTAAGGGCCCGTAGCCAACGCTTAACAGTCCGTTGGAGTGAGAAAGTAGGGATCGACATGGCAAAAGCAATAAGTAATTAAAACACAGCAAAAAAGAGAGAAAGAAATTGAGAGTAGTGGAAAATAGGGACGTATCTAGCCCCTATATATAGCTGAACGCACCCAGTGACCTCCTGATCCCATTCGGAAACGTGTTAGGAAATCCGAAAGTCAAATATCACCAGGAAACGACTTCCAGCGCCCATGGTTGGGCGCCAAAATATTTAACGCCTAGCCTTGGGCGCCGGAAATGCAGCCCAAGGCCCAGATTTCACAAAACGCGGAACAGGAAAGGACTTAAAACCGTGTTGCTAAACACGAGGCCCTATTGCAAGTAGGATCAAGCCCAAAAGCACCTTTAGCTCCCAAATAAGCAAAAATAAACATTAAAACTTGGTCAAAACTTAGACTTGTCTCAGAAAATGCTTATGTACACTTTTCAAATCAAAATAAATATCATGGTCATTCTTCGAAACACCAAAAATGTGTGTCGTTAAGTCGTTGGTTTCCCAAATAAAAAATGTTTGTCTGTCAAAGGATTAATCCGGGCCAAGCTAAAACCGGATGTCGCCTGAAAACTGAAGTCGCACTCCACGGCTTCGCTAAAGTAGCACACTACTATAAAAGGTCGCTCGCGCATACGAGCATGACCCCAAACATGATTACAAGATGCGAAAAACGACCGACGAGCCCCAGTGCTTGGGGGCTCGCGAAAAAATATACTCCGACAAGGAGCGCACAATCAAATTCACATTCCCGGACTACGCCATACACCATCTCATGTTTGGATATCTCAAAAAAAAGCAGGTTCGACCTCAGAGAAAGATCGTCATTGACACTTGTGCATGGTCCTCCGATCAAAGACCAAGTAGTGGCAAAAATCGAGCCGTAAAGACTAGCTCAAAACCACGAAAGCAGACGGTCGCAAGACAAAGGTCCGTCTAAACCCGTTGTCAACCCACGTTCAGGTTACAACTAAATCCGAGCATCCCTCGAAAGAATTCGCTCTTGCAAGAATGAATAAAAGAAATTCTCAAAAAAGAAATCGCGAAGAAAAAAGTAGGAAACTTGCCCATCTTAGTGGGCAGGATCGCGTCACGAACCACGCGAGTCCCAAATTGAAAAACGAATTCAGGGGCGTCCACCCTCAGCGGACAGGGCTCGCCCACCCTCAGCGGGCGGGGTCTGCGTCACTAGCCGTGCAGGTCCTCAGTTTTCGAAAAATAGAATCTTCAAAAAACAAAATGAAATAGACTCGCCATCTTCAGCCGGCGGGGTCTACGGCGCAAACCACGTAGGTCCTTATTTTCAAAAAATAAACACAAACAAATTTCAAAACAGATTCGTCCACTTCTATCCCGGACGGGGTGTCCACCCTTAGCGGACAGGCTCGCCATCTTTAGCCGGCGGGGTCTGCGTCACTAACCGCGCAGGTCCTTAGTCGCTGCAGCGATACCTCTTTTTGGTTTTCCGTTTTTCCCAAAAACGAAGTCAGTAGCTTTTGGTTTTCCGTTTTTTCCAAAAACGATGTGAGTAGCTTTTGGTTTTCCGTTTTTCCAAAAAAATAACGATGTGAGTAGCTTTCCTTTTTCCACAAAAAATTCAAAGATTGGTTTTCCGTGTTTTCCAAAAAAGAACGATGTGCTGGATTTTCCTTCGTTTTACGTCCCATAAAAACAAGGGGGTTTTCTCGTTTAGCTAACCCTAAAAATGAGAATCTTTAAACATTTTTACCTCGTGATTAGGCTTGGCCAGGCCCAATTACACTTTACAGCTTTGATTTCGAAAACATCTGTAGCTACTCCCAATGACAAAGTGAGGGAGTTTCTACGCACCTTTAGATCCTTCCAATGACAAAGTGAGGAAGTTTATATACTATCAGTTGACAAATCCCAATGACACGTGAGGGATATGTCGACACTTCAAAGTGATGACCCTTAAGTCAAATGTTATCACTC
This sequence comes from Spinacia oleracea, assembly GCF_020520425.1. Lineage (NCBI taxonomy): Eukaryota > Viridiplantae > Streptophyta > Magnoliopsida > Caryophyllales > Amaranthaceae > Spinacia > Spinacia oleracea. The sequence goes on along the minus strand of NC_079490.1, from coordinate 91,129,822 downwards.
GGGGGCTCGTGAGACCCTCGCAAAAAATAGGTCACCATGGCTTGTGTGACGCACTCCGTCTAATACTTTGACCATCGTCTTACTCCAAGACTCAGTCAAAGTGGGGGCTAACTGTAGACACCTACTTTTGTCCCCATTCCCGAAAGGGAAGGTTCGATGATGAAAACATAAATCTCCACTTGACAACGCATCTCCTATAAAATAACGAATCTCAATCACCCTTCTCGTTTCACCCGAAACCTGCTATTTATGGAAACCTGCTAAAAATAGTAGCTGCCATAAAGGGTAGCTTCTAAAAGTGGCAAGTCATAAAAGGTAGAAACCTGTCAGAATTAGGTGTTGCACTCCAACATAAATCCTAAATGAGATAGAAAACTGCGAGAATCCTATTCCTAATATGATTCGGAAATAAGAGTTACGTATTAATTGAAATCCTAACGAGCCTAGAGTTCGTAACGGGCCCAGACGCATTCCGTCATGAAATTGATACGCACTAAAAGACTCGATTAAGTCTCAAACACTACGGATTTCAGGAATCCGAATCTGACTAAGAAAATAGCCCATACCCTATTTTCAACGCCTGGCACTGGGCGCCGAAATCTTCGGCGCCCAGGCCTGGGCGCTCGAATTACCTGGGTACGTGTTTTTTCCTAATTCTTTGTGGATTAGAGCTCTGCAATTCTATCTTTCCCCAAACTCTTTTCTATAAATATAGCCCAAGTTCGACGTGAAAACACAACACACAATTCATATTCTGAGTATTGACTCCAACCCCTAGCCTAAGCCTCACGCTGCGAAATTGTTCACACATTCTGTCGCAATCGATCCATAAATCGAACAGAACGTATCCTGTCCCATAATTTCAGATTCTGTAAATAAAAAGGAGAAATAGCAAAGTCAAAGTGGTTAGTTTTCTGAGAACCGTGACGCACCTCTCAAGGGTGCGTCATAATGTGTCCCTTTTCTATGATTTAATTGCTTTCCTCGCTCTTTTTATGAACTGTTAAACTAACTAAACCTGATTGTTCTACCACGCCTAACAAATATAATATTTTTGGGAAATTGGATTATCATGTTAGGTCCCTTAATGCTATTTAAATCAGATAATCGCTATCGATCTAGTATTATATGTTGCATATTGCTAAAATCAACTTTGATTAGTTTAATAGTTAACGCATGTCCCTTCAATTATTTATGCTAAGCTAGTAAGGATATCCTGCCTCTTGAGTTATCGACGAGCGAGTACTCCTCTCGGTAGTTACAGTCCCCCGAACCCTCAATCTCTACCTTGCGAGTGTATGTTGAGAGATCCCACACCAGGGATCACAAGGGAACCTACGGCCGTCGTGGTCAAACATAATTGCACTCCCTTTATGTCACGATAACCTGGTTTTGTCAGTTTTTCTCATTGTCGTTAAAAACTGAATGGCGACTCCTATATTACTAGTCAATTGGGTGTAAACTCACAGGAAATCCAATTACACTTGATTGAATAAAAAGAATCGTCACACCCACGAGGGACGAGGTCATGCATTAGCCTCGTGCTTTTTCGACCCCCTCACAACACACAACACACAATTATTATTCTGAGTATTGACTCTAAACCCCTAAGCCTAAGCCTCACGCTGCAAAACTAATCACGCGTTCTGTCGCAATCGATCCATAAATCGAACAGAACGTATCCTGTCCCATAACTTGAGATTCGTTAAATAAAAGGAGAAATAGCAAAGTCCAAGTGGTTAGTTTTGTGAGAACCGTGACGCACCTCTCAAGAGTGCGTCGTAATGTGTCCCTTTTCCATGATTTAATTGCTTTCCTCACCCTTTTATGAACTATTAAACTAATTAAAACTGATTGTTCTATCACGCCTAATAAAGATAATATGTTGGGAAATTGGATTATCATGCTAGGTCCTTTAAAACAATCTAAATCAGATAATCGCGTTCGATCTAGTACTATATGTTGCATATTGCTAAAATCAACTCAGATTAGTTTAATAGTTAACGCATGTCCCTTCAATTATTTATGCTGAGCTAGTAAGGATATCCTGCCTCTGGAGTTATCGAAGAGCGAGTACTCCTCTCGGTAGTTACAGTCCCCCGAACCCTCAATCTCTACCTTGCGGGTGTATGTTGAGAGATCCCAACACCAGGGATCACAAGGGAACCTACGGCCGTCGTGGTCAAAGATAATTGCACTCCCTTTATGTCACGATAACCGGGTTTTGTCAGTTTTTCTCATTGTCGTTAAAAACTGAATGGCGACTCCTATATTACTAGTCAATTGGGTGTAAACTCACAGGAAATCCAACTACACTTGATTTGACAAAAAGAAACGTCACACCCACGAGGGACAAGGTCACGCATTAGCCTCGTGCTTTTTCGACCCCCTCACAGTGTCGACTCCACTGGGGATAGTGAAGGAAATACTCGTGCTCGTAGGTAATCAAAATAGCCGAAGGGTGAAACGATCCTACCTCGCGTTTATTTCCCCCATCAAGTTGGGACGACCTGAAAATCAGCGTGGACATTGCGTGCCGCGCGCGCTGGGCGAGGACGATGGGCGTGGGCTGCGAGCAAAGCAAGGCACGAGGCCTTGTGATGTGCAGCGATGCGCTGCGACGACGTGGAGCCAGGCACGCAGGGGCAACAGCAGTTGCTGCGGGTACGAGTGCAAGGCTGCGGGTGCACGAGCTTGCTCGTGTGCCTCGTAGGCCACACACAATGCTGCGTTGGGCTGGGCGCAAGCCTAGCCCAAGCACGCACTTGGACATTTTTCTTAAAAATTGTTTATTTCGTTGGGCTTGACATGTTTACATTAATTTGGGCTAACGGGATATTTAATTTAATATTTTATTTACTTGGGCTGGGCCGCGAGTTTTATTTTAATATTTAATAATTAATTATCCGGAATAATTATTGGTTTGAGTGGGAGCCACTAAATGAAATTAAAATGAAATAATTAATTTTAATTATTTTCGTAGGTCGCATTATTTTAATTAAATTCAATTTTAATTAGAATAAAGTCTAAGGATTAATAATTTGGAAATTGATTAATCTTTTAGGACGCGTTTATGTGTACGTGAATTTTAATTAATTCACGTAAATACTTGCATAATTATATGGCCATGCATTTTAGCATACGAATGGGTGAATGCATAGAATGTATATTTTATGTAATACAGGTACTCCAAGTGACTAGTATGGCCATTTAGGATAGTTAGGGATATATGTAATACAGGTACTCCAAGTGACTAGTATGGCCAGGGAACTCCTAAGGAATCTTAGGGATATATGTAGTGGTAGATTCCAACATGGTGGTCAACATATCGACCAAAATGTTTTTGAATTGGTAAATTCATTTGAGGATCTAAAGCTTAATGCTCCACTGGGTTGTTGCTTTGACGTCGAAAGACAAAAAGCAAGGGAAAGGGTCATTGGTGTTGAAATGACAGAGCGGACGCCAATAAGAACTCATACGAAGAAAATGGTTGGGCTTCTCAACCGGCTTGAGTTACTTGGTGATCCATTCCCAGATTCTGCAGCTGCGGGAATACTTTTGAATTCTCTTCACCCTGGTTATAAGAAATTCAAACTACTCTACTTTTCCAAGAAAAGGGAAAACACACTTAGTGAACTAATTTACTTGCTTCATCAGTATGAATTGGACTTTGTAAGTGATAAGCAAGCATCGCTAAAAGTAAAGAGTAAGAAAATCAAGAAAAAGGTTCCGGGGAAGATCCAAAGCAAGGGTGCATCTCCATCTACTTCAGGAAGGCAAGTGGCGCCCTCCAAGAAGAAGATGAAGAAGAATCATTCTCCATCTACATCGCAATGCTTCAATTGTAATGAAATTGGTCATTACAAGCGAGATTACCCCAAACTAAAGGAAGAGAAGAAGGACGGAAACGTTACTTCTCCTTCAGGTATGTATGTTATACATTGTAATCTTGCTAATTCTACTTCTTGGGTGTTAATATACTGGTTGTGGCTCACACTTATGTTCCAATTCACAGGGACTAAGGAGAAGTAGAAGGCTTGATAAAGGCGAGATGGATCTATGTGTGGGAAATGGAGCACGGATTGCTGCATTAGCCGTAGGATCTTATTTTATTTCTTTGCCTAGTGGTTTTGTTTTGGAACTAAAAAACTGTTACTATGTTCTTAGTATCACCAGAAACATCATTTCCTTTTCAAGTTTGGATTCTAAAGGTTTTAGTTTTCAATTTAAAGACAATAGTTGTTCTTTTGCTTTGAATGGAATGTTTTATGGTTCGGCACAACAAGAAAACGGTCTATATGTGTGCTAGATACGAGCAAACATATTTATAACATAAATACCAAAAAGGCTAAAACTGGTTATTCGGATCTCACATTTCTGTGGCATTGTCGATTAGGCCATATAAACACAAAGCGCATGGAATTACTTCAACGGAAGGGAATTCTAGAATCATTCGACTTAGAGAAGATTGATCAATACGAATCTTGTTTACTTGGCAAAATGACAAAGCAACCTTTCTCAAAGGTGGGAGAAAGAGCAAGCGAACTACTAGGGCTAATACATACGGACGTATGTGGGCCTATGAGTACGAAAGCTAGAGGTGAGTTCAGCTATTTCATAACGTTTACGGACGATTTCAGTAGATATGGCTATATTTACTTAATGAAACACAAGTCTGAATCGTTTGAGAAATTCCGAGAATTTCAAAATGAAGTAGAGAATCAACACGGCAAGAAAATCAAAGCTCTAAGATCGGATCGAGGAGGTGAATATCTTAGCCACGAGTTTGATGACCATCTAAAAGAATGCGGTATTCTTTCTGAATTGACTGCTCCAGGGACACCTCAATGGAATGGAGTGTCGGAACGGAGAAACAGGACCTTACTCGATATGGTCAGGTCAATGATGGGTCAGGCCGAACTTCCTTTACAATTTTGGGGACATGCGTTGCAAACTGCAGCACTCACACTGAATCATGCTCCGTCAAAAGCTATTGAAAAGACTCCATACAAATTATGGACTAGGAAACTTCCAAAGTTGTCTTTTCTGAAGATTTGGGGTTGCGAAGCATATGTTAAGCGATTAATTTCGGACAAGCGCGAACCAAAATCTGACAAATGTTTCTTCGTTGGGTATCCAAAAGAAACAAAGGGGTATTATTTCTACAACAAGTCAGACAACAAGGTTTTTGTTGCTCGTGACGGTGTCTTTTTGGAAAGAAATCTTATTTCCGAATTGACAAGTGGGAGAATAATAGACCTCGAAGAGATTCGAGACGAACAACGAACTCAGAACTCTTTAGAAGCAGTTGAGGTTGATGAACCGCCAAGGTCTTTAGAAAAGCCAGTGGGAGTAGTTCCTCAAAAAGTTGTTTCCCCTCGTAAGTCAAGTAGAACTATTTTTCAGCCGGGCAGATGGACAGGCGTCCTCTTGACTGAAAACTCAGAGGTTCTCACATTAGAGAGTGATGAACCTGTGATGTACAAGCAAGCTATGATGAGCCCAAGCTCCACTAAATGGTTAGAGGCCATGAAATCTGAAATAGACTCCATGTCTGAAAATCAAGTCTGGGATTTGGTTGATTTGCCGGATGGGTTCACACCTATCGGATGCAAATGGGTCTTCAAATTGAAGAAAGACAAAGATGGAATTGTATACATATACAAGGCTAGATTGGTAGCAAAAGGTTACAGGAAAGTTCACGGCATTGACTACGATGAAACCGTTTCTCCAGTCGCGATGCTTAAGTCTATTCGGATAATCCTTGCGATTGTCGCTTTTCATGACTATGAAATATGGCAAATGGATGTCAAAACTGCCTTCTTGAATGGTGTTCTTGAAGAGACAGTGTTTATGACGCCGGAGGGTTTGTCGATCAAAAGAACCAAGGAAAGGTATGCAAGCTTAAGAAGTCCATCTACGGACTAAAGCAGGCATCAAGGAGTTGGAATAAACAATTTGATGAAGCAGTCAATAAGTTTGGCTTCATCAAGAATCAGGATGAATCTTGTGTATACAAGAAGGTCAGTGGGAGTAAAATTGCATTCCTAGTCTTGTATGTTGATGACATACTGCTTATTGGAAACGACATTCCTATGTTGGAGTCTGTAAAGACTTGGCTTGGAAAGTGTTTCTCAATGAAGGACTTAGGAGAGGCACAGTACATATTGGGCATCAAGATTTATAGGGATAGATCTAAGAGGATGATTGGACTAAGCCAAAGAACTTACATTGACAAAGTGCTAGCTAGGTTCAATATGATGGAATTCAAGAGAGGCAATCTACCCATGTCACATGACACATATCTAAGCAAGCGTGCTGCGCCACAGCGCGCACTGCCTCGCGCAAGCATGCGGAGCCTCGCGCGCAGCGAGCGCAAGCTTGCGTGCCACGAGCGCTACGCACAGCGTCGATGGCTCGCGCGCAGCGAGCGCCAGCTCGCATACTGCTGCCTCGTGCGATGAGCGCAAGCTCGCGTGCGGGAAAGGCAGGCGCGCAACGAGCTATGGCTCGCATAAATCGAGCGCTGGGGCGCGCAGCGAGCGATGGCTCGCGTGCATCGAGCGCTGGCGCGCGTAGCGAGCACCAGCTCGAGTGTTTGATTGATGCCTTGCGATGGTGAGCAGCAGCGATGCGACGCAGCGCATGGGCTGCGCGCACATGGCCAGCGTTGGCTGTGTGCGTGTGGCCCATGGGCGTGCGTTGCGTGGGATTGTTGCGTTGCGATTAGATCGTTTTGAAATTTTAATTTGAAATTTTCAGTTTACGTAATTTTAATTAATTTTAAAATTAATAATTTTAATTATTTTCTTGGATTTTAATTTTGAATATTGTAATTATAATAAATTTTATTTATTGTAATTATTTTACTAAAATTAAAATCATGAATTAATTTAAATACGACTGAAATTAAATTAAACTTTTTGGATTCAATTATAAATTTATATGAGCTTTAAATTTTAATTAAATTTGTATGTTTCCGGTTAGACTAGAAATACATTTTTATGTTTAAAATTAGTAAAGCATATGAATTTATTGGTTTAAGTGGGAGCCCTTTTTAGTCATAAACTCTTGATAAAGTCTACAAATCCTTAAGGTTAAAACAACTTGATTAAAATTAATAAGGACTGAATAATTTGTAGATTATTGGTGCCCTTGATTAATTGCTGCAAATGTTTATGTGATGCATAATGTGTTTTACTAACCAGCTATGTGGGCCATTCATGATAATGAATGGGTGAATGGTATATATTGTATATGTACTGTTTTTTAGGTTATGAAGTGACTAGTATGGCCCAAATAGGATAGAAAATATGGTCTGCGTACCATTAATTTGAATGTAATTGGTCTAAAGTACCAAAGTTGTTTTTCATTTCATATATGGTCTGCGTACCATCAAATAGTTGTAATTAGTTTTTAATTATAGCTTATCCTATTTGAAGAAAATGGTGCCTCCCACAGAGATTTTCAAGACGGACTTTGAATTTAAAGCTTCAAGATGAAGTCGGGCCATACTAGATCACAATTATCTTATGCATGTTTTAAGTTATTTATTGCTTTTAAATATGTCTTAAAATGCATGAGATCAAAAGCTTGATTATGTTGCATGATTAAGGATTTTAGTTCACTTAAAATCTAACCAACATAGTAAGAGCCTTAAGTTCCAAACTTAAAAATTGAGTTAAAAGGTGCCATGCCAAAATATACACTTGCTTGGATATCCTTTACATCAATCTAGTAATAGTTTTCGCTCAGCGAGGTGCTACTTATTGGTCCTAAAGGGGCAAGGTACACAAATAATGGTGAGTACATGTTAATTTTGGTGAAACTCAATGATATAAGTAAGGAGTCCTTTTATGTCGTGGCAAAATCGATAGGTTTACCTAATAAGTTCTTAGACGTACCTATCAACCAAGAATAGTTTCTAGACTATTAGCAAAAGGCTTTTGCGTACCTAAGATGTTTTAGGATTAAGTCGACAAACTGTGCTTAATTCTTCAATGATTTTAGGATCTTGGAATCATTTTATTCACACCTGCCGGAACAATAAATTCGAATAAAATGCTAATAACTTGTTGAAATTGCATGATTGCTTTAATTTTCAAGTTATTATTCATGATAAATGTTTAGACTTTGCATGCTTCAATGAATGTTTTAATTATTGTTTAAAATTAAATATCTTGCACTGCAGTAAACCCTTTTAGAAAGGTAACAGTAAATTTCCTCGATTGGTAGTGAATCCAAGAACGATTCACGGAAATGAGAGAAAATGAGCAATTTAAAATGTACGTTTCTTTTAGCGAATTTTATGGTTGTTTTCGAATATCAAAATCGAATGGCAAACCAATTGGTGCTTGTGAATTCAAAATACAATGTAGTTTTGAGATCAAAAAGCATTGAGTTTAAACGCTCAGCTTTACCAATGGTTAACAACCTAAAATATTTTTTCCATTTAATTCTCGAATGAGTCTAGTCCCTATACATTCGAGTAGATCGATGCTTAGAGAACTTTAGAAGCTTTTAGTAAGATCATCTAGTTGAAACAAAATATTCAACATAAATTAAAATGGTAAAGAACCTTGTTGGTGACATTGGACATGTCTAACAAAGTATAAAAGTCAACACTAAAGAATTCAATTCTTAAGACTATAAGAAAGGGTACAAGAAATAGGAAAACAGAGGAACAGATGACAGGAATTTACAATTCCGTTTCTACCTATAAGTTTATGTTTAAAGAGAAGTGACCTAGGAATCAAACTTCCTTGGTATCATATACCGCTTGAGGTTCTTACTTCGGTAATAACTCAAATAATGGAAGCTAGGCTACACTAATGGCCTACAAGTGGGAAATGAAGCATGGCAATGCTACATTAGTTGTAGGGTCATCTAGTTTGTTTTAAGTCCTTTCAAAGGCTGGAACTTAATGGCTATTTTGTTCCATAATCAGCATACCTAAATTTCTGTTTTTCAAACACAGAAAGACTCACATTCAAGAAAAACAAAAACAATGTTTGTTTGTTTATTTGAGTGAAATGGTCAATTACGGGTTGAGTCAATATGCTTGATTAAAACAAACAACTCTTTAACAATAAAACTTTACTAGGTTCAAATCAACCCCTTGATTTGAGTTCCACTAATCTTTGGCATTGTTTCTTAGACCATATCAACAAGTTAACATTCAAAAGCTCTATTTTAATGGACTTTTGAAAGTTGGTTGATTTCTAGATCAACTTAAGACAAGCTAGTCTTACTTGTTGAAAGTAACAAAGAATATGAACTAATGTTAGAACGCCTAGACGATAGAGTTCAAAGCTAAAGAAAGGTTTTATGACTTTATTATTTCACATGGATTTGAGTGAATATAGGTTATTTACTCAAATGTGATATAAGTTGAATCTGTTTGGCTAGTTCAAAGATTCAGAAGTATAAAATCCACTTGGCAAGAAATCATAAAGATCTAGGTTAGATCATGTTGATGATTACTTGAGACCAAATATGATCATCAATGATTGTGTGTTGTAATTTCACAATCTAGGTCCATAAGATATGGCATATCTTAGTTGGAATAATCGAAGTCAATTAGTACTTGATTCGATCAATGATGGATCATAAAGACTTTTCCTATAATTTCTAAAACAAAATGCTCAACTACCACCAAACTAAACATAATTCGTCAAAGCTATTGAAAAGTAATTTCAAAATATCTTTTCATAATATATCTAAAGAGTTCCTAAACTCAGTGGGAGCTTAGTGTTTGTTATTCAACAAACTAAGGCCCCAAGTATAGATATATGTTTCATTGTGATTTATTCAAATGAGACACAAGGGTATTGTTTCTACCACGAATTTTTGAGAACATAATGTTTGTTTGCTCGAAATGATGTCCTTTTGGAGATTCGTTTCCAAAATGACAAGTGGGAGAAAATAGACCTCGAAAGTCTTCCAGGCGAACAACAAACATAAACGGACAATCTGGAGGCTTTTCGAAGTTCTTTAGAAAATCCGAACACGTATTCTTTAAGGACTTTAGAAGTGGCTTTTAAAGAATAGACATCTCTTAGAAGACTTTACAAGTGCTTCAAGGAGAACAGAATATTCAAAGGACTTTCAAGTGGCTATTGATATTCTATTTGTTTGATGTTCTATACCCAAGTAGGCATAGAGTTCGGTCACTGAAGCTATGCGATTCTTCTATTAGATAGCGAAGAAACCTACAACCTGCAGTCAAACTATTATCATGTAGATTAATAAGTTTGTGACCTGTAAGAAAGCTATGACGAAACCCAGATTCCCTAAAATGGTTAGAGGCCATATATAGACTCAAATGTTTAAATGGCTAGAGGCCATAAAACATACTCAATGTTTTGATGACAAAATTAAAATTTTGTTGATTTGCAAGAATAGTTTCACACCTATTGGTTGCAAGTTTGTTTTAAGGATAAAAACCATCAAACATGAAATTGTGTTCACACACAAAGTTAGGTTAGGTTCTAAAGGTTACAAGCAAATTCACGGCGTGGATTGTGTTGAAACCTCATGCATAATCGTAATGCTCAAGTCTATAAATCAAGCAATGATTGCATATTGGTACATATGGCAATTGGATGACAAAACAATTCCTCAATAAAATGTTGGAATAAACTATGTACATGGTATGTCATAGGATTTGTGGATCCAAATAAATGCTTGAAAAGGAAAGCTAGCTTATGAAATCTAAGTACAGATTTAAGCAAGCAATTGGGAATTAGAAATGTATTTTAGTGAAACTAATAAGTATTTTAGTTTCATAAAATGTACGTGATTCTTATAGATATATAAGAAGTTTAGTGGGAGTACGTAAAACTTAATTGGTCCTATGTGTATCACACATATCTCTCTATTGTGAAATAACATTCAAATGCTAATGACTTAGATTTGAAATTATTCATCAATAATGGACCATGGCGAAACTTAGTACATGCTGGGTATTAAGATCTATTTACAAAGATCTTATAATATTGTTTTGGATTAAGTAATGGCATTTACTAAATCAAACACGAAAGACTCCATTGGAGATATTCGACCCATATGAATAAATCTGAGTAAAGAATGTTTGAACTATGTATAAGCATTTACTAAGTTAAACATCAAAGGATCTAAGTAAGATTCTTAACCTATATTATATGTCAAAGAATTTAGCTGGATTTAGTATCTACTGAAACTAGATGAGCTAAACTTACATGAATAGAATTCAATTGGGAATTATTCTGCAAAGAATTTATCATGTATGATATAATATGAGGATCCCCAAAAACGTATCGTATGGCTTTAGGCATAACGAACATATACCAATCTCTATTGATCTAAGTGAAGATCAACTAGATTGAGATCAAGAATACTTATGGTACATGAAAAGGTACATAGGAATAGTTCTTTATTCAAGGAAATAAAGATATGCTAAATATTGATGCTACACGCATAAACACTGGCAAAGGATCAAGCAAGACCCTTTGGAGTTAACCATTGATAAGGACGAGCTATAGAGCATCGTGTTTTGAAATGGCAACATGGATTGGAGACCATGAGTTGTTGCGTGGGATATTAAAAATATTAATTTCTATGTTCTAAGATACAGCTGGAAAGTATTCCACATATCTTTGAACTGCTTTGATAAGTAATTCCAAACAAAGCATCACTAGCAACCTATAAAGTTGAAGTAAAAATACTTATTGCCTAAGAAGCAATAAAACAGGGTTGTTTATGTTAAAGAGTTCTTCATTGAACTTGGGTAGATCACATGTCTGTTGACTTAATAGTTCTTCATTGAAAAATACGTAGAACCACTATTGTAGCAAGAAAGATTAGATCACAAAATAAACATACTCAAAAGATCTTATCATCTATCTCGAAGAACATTCGATGAAAAGGATATTAAGATTGGCAAAGCATGATAACTAAACCTATGCAACAAGTGAGAAACAACACTCACATTGTGGCACTGGAAATCAAGCATAGCTTTGAATTCCATGAACTGTTTTAAAGATGGGTTTGAGGCCCATGGTTGTAAAACATTAGGGGTTGAACATTTATCATATATGAAATGTATTTTCATATTCCATTTAATCTTGGTTTAGTATTAAATGATGAGTCCCTTCAATTTGACGATATATTCAAGATAGACTGTCAGGACCAGTCCTGTGACTAAGAAATGTCTATCAAGTGAACTTGAATGTCAAAGGTTGAAAATGGTCCCTAGTCGGAGTTTTCTATAAAATTGGACGCATAGAAAACGTTAGACGACTAGAATACAAGATAACTAGTAGTTCTGTTTCTTGAACTATGCGGACATGGCAATGTCATAATCATTTGCATAGATACTTACTTTGGGAAGACTAGTATCGGACAAGACCTATGAAACTTTACTGTAAGAGATGAAAATCTGTCATAAGTAAATTTCATTAAAATTATTAGACACTAAATCCTCAATACCTGAGTGATTTGAGATTACTTGTTTGAGAACTGGCTGCTTTGACGTTGACCAACCGTCGCACCGTAAAAGGAGGCTATAAAGGCAACGCTCGGGTAATCACCTATCAAACGAAGTCTAATCTCAAGATCGCAAGATTGGGATTGTCCTCCCATAAATCGGGATAAGATGCTTAAAAGTTGTACAAGGCCACTCGGAGAGCTAGAAACTGTGAAATGCATGGCCGTGCTCGGATGAATCATAGGCTATAATTATCTGTTTATTTGATCAGTTGAACTCTGAAGCCGAGGAACACCTCTGGACATAATAAGGATGACAACTCTTACCTTATGTTCAAGAGCAAGCATCGAGCGACAAAGGAATTAGGAAATGCACACTTGTCCCTAAGGACAAGTGGGAGACTGAAGGAAATAATGCCCTTGGTCCAAGTATGCATTCTATGTTAAGTCTAATAAGTGCGGTTCAGTATTAATTAACAAGTTAATAATTCAGTGAGATCAAGTGAGCTGAATGCCTAACTAGAGGCCGCTTCAGTTCAAGTGGAATTAATGATATTAATCCACAGCTTACTCTTGACTGAACCCGTAGGGTCACACAAATAGTACGTAAACGGATCAAGTATTTAATGGCATTAAATACTCCATCTATGGATATTCGGAATCGACGGATCTTGGTTTCAGTGGGAGCTGAGATCGTCACAGGCAAGAAATGAATACTCCGTAAACGATGATATTGCCGGAAATGGAAATATGGATCGTATCGGAAATATAAATATTATCCAAGTCGTAGATGTTGCCGGAAACGGAAACATGGTACGTATCGGAAAATATTATCGGAAATGGAAATATTGCCGGAATCGGAAATATTGCCGGAAACGGAAATATTGTCAGAATCGGAAATATTATCGGAATCGGAAAATAATTCCGGAAACGGAAATATTAAATATTTGTTCGAAACGGAAATTAATTCCGGAATCGGAAATATTAAATATTGTTCGTATCGGAAATGAATTCCGGAACCGGGAATTTAATCGGAAGCGTATCGTACGAATAAGCATCGGACGAGGCCTGCCGGACGAGGGCCCAGCACGAAGCCAGGCCATCGCCCAGCAAGCCAAGCGCGCCACACGAACATCCAAGGCCACGCCAGGCCCAGCGCAAGGCCAGGCCCAGCAGGCCATGGCAGCGCGCGCAGCAATGGGCTGCGAGCATTGCTGCAGCTCGCATGGGCTTGTAGCTCGCGTGGGTCGAGCGGCCGTGTGGGCTGTGCGCGGGCATGGCCTACACGCTTGCGGGTCATGCTCGTGTAGAGTTTGTGTTCACATACGAAACCTAAAGAGTATAGGATTTGTTTAATGATTAAAATTCCTAATCCTAAAAGATAAATTAATTAAATAAGAATTCTACTAGGATTCTAATTTAATTAATGCGTATCCTAGTAGGATTCGATTACTTATTCCATGGTCTATAAATAAGAGTTAAGGGCTCATAATTTATATCGAGTATTCAAGTATTCAAAGTGATTTTTGAGAGCAAAAATTCAGTCACACAATTGCCTACATTAGCCGAAAATTCTAAGTACCTTAAGGGCGATCCTAGTTGGTCAAGCTTAAGGCGGATCCGGACGTGCTGTGAACTATCTACGGAGGTACGACACTTGGAGTCCTAAAGACTTGTTCTTGTTCGGTTCGGGCGCAGCTAGGGAAGGCACGCAACAAAGTGTATGCATCTAAACTATGCTAAATGATTATGTGTAAATAATATGCTTTCCTGGATTTATGGTTTTTCCGCATGATTTATGTTTTGTCATATGAATCATAACCTAAAAATTACATACGCTTCGGCTATTGGATCCATCATGTATGTTATGATTTGTACAAGGCCGGATGTTTCGTTTGCACTCAGTACAACGAGAAGGTACCAGTCAGAACCAGGTGAGGCACATTGGACTGCTGCCAAGAACATCCTAAAGTACCTGAAAAGGACTAAGGATCAGTTTCTGGTTTATGGTGGTACAGATGAGTTGATTGTTAAGGGCTATACGGACGCAAGCTTTCAAACCGACAGAGATGATTTCAGATCACAGTCTGGGTTTGTGTTCTGCCTCAACGGTGGAGCAGTAAGCTGGAAAAGTGCTAAGCAAAGCACTATTGCGGATTCTACAACTGAAGCCGAGTACATTGCTGCCTCAGAAGCAGCAAAGGAAGCTGTTTGGATTCGGAAGTTCATCGGAGAACTTGGGGCTGTCCCCTCCATTAAAGGACCAGTGGCTTTGTATTGCGACAATAGCGGAGCCATTTCCCATGCAAAGGAGCCTAGGAGCCACCAGAAGTCCAAGCACGTACTGCGGTAATTTCATATACTTTGAGAGATCGTTGAAAGAAAAGAAATCGAGATTTGCAAGGTTGGAACTGACGACAACGTCGCGGATCCATTGACTAAACCGTTGCCACAAGTGAAACACAACGCACATGTAGCAACCATGGGAATCAAGCATGTTGGAGAATGGCTTTGATTTTCTAAGTATTGTTTTAGAACATCTGTTAGATCTATGTTTAAAACAATTGGTTTAACCATTTCATATTTATGAAATTTATTATTTCATATTCATTTAATTTTGGTTTAGTATAAAATGATAAGTCCATGTGATTCAAATCATTCAAATGGGATGTCAAGATGGATTCTTCAACAAAGAAACACCCATAAGTGAACTTGAATATTGAAGTCACAAAGGGTCCCTAATCCAGGTCATTGAAAGGTGGACGACCAATGACTAATGAAGATTAGATTGCAAGTAGATTACTTAGTTCTGTTTCTTGAACTAGAGTGACTGGATGTCAGAATCTTTTGCATAGATACTTATTGGATCTTGTATCGGATTGACCATGAGAACACTTTAAGAGATTAAAGTCATGTCATAGGTAGTTCTCATTAATGGTGATTAGAAACCGTTCCTCAGATCATGAGCGATTATGTCTGCTCGTTTGAGAATTAGTTCGCTTTAATGCTCGCTAAACGTCGCACCGTAAAAGGAGGCTATAAAAGCAGTTATTGGGCGTACTATGAATCAAAGTGAGTGTTCATAGATTTCAAGAATGGATTGTCCTCCTATCTCGATAGGATATGGTGTTGTTGTGTAACAAGGCCTCTCGGAGAGTTAGATACTGTAAAATGCATGGCCGTGCTCAGAATGGTTAAGGCTTAACCTTTTGTAAAAGTTTAACAGTTGAGCTCTGTAATCCGTAAAACACTTCTGGACCTAATAAGGATGGCTTGGATCTTACCTTATGTTCAGTAAGTAACACTAAGTGACAAAGGAATGTGAATGCACACTTGTCTGAATGACAAGTGGGAGACTGAAAGAAATATGTCCTTCACCCAAGGTGCATTAAGTCTAATACCAAGGTTCAGATTAATTGCGAACAATTAATTCAGTGAGATCAAGTGATCGGAACAGCTAGCTGGAGAAATGCTTCCGATCAGTGAGTTCTAATGAATATTAAACTCACGGCTTACTCTTGACTGAACCTACAAGGTCACTCCAATGACACGTAACAGATCACCGGATTAAATGAATCGGAAATTCATTTAATAGCTTTTTGGGAATTAGTTGGAAAACGTATTATACGATACGACCTTGCATCGGAATCGTATATCGTATCGCGAATATTCGTAAGCTGGGCGACACGAATAAATCGTATCGTACGACGGTGATTCGTCGTATACGAAACGATAAATAAAATCGGAAAGATATTAATCGCGAATACGAAGGGCATCGGAGTTGCCGGCCCGTCGAGCCAAGCACGAAAGCGTGCAAGGGCCAACGAGCCAGCAAGCTCGCGAGCAAAGGCGAGAAGCCAGCCCGCGTGTGGGCGGGAGCACGCAACAGCAGCGCAAGCAACGCAAACGACGAGCGAACAGGCCCATAGCCCAGCTGCTCGGCGCGCGCGCACTGTGGGCTTCGGCCTGCAGTGTGTGTTGTTGGGCGGTGGGCTGTGGTCCGTGTGCTCGTGTGCGTGTGGCAGGTCAAGGCTTATTAGTCTTGGCCGGTTACATCATTAATACAATAGGCAATTGTATTTTCCACACAACACACAATTCCATACACACTCAAAACCCTAGAGACTCAGAGAACCCTAATTCTCTATGTGCCTCCAAAGTGAGTTCTTCCCAAAAGCAAACTATCTTGATCGATTGTCTAAGCTACGATTATCAAGACGGATTTGATCGTGTCGGTGAACCAAGTAGAGGAACGACAAGTGGAGTTCTAAGTTCGTGTTCGTTGACAGATTGTGGAAAACACGCTTCAAACGTAAGTATGCTTAATCTGTGCTTTACATATGCTTCCTGGCTTTGGGGATTGTTTCCGCACATGTTATTATGTTTAACTGTATTCCCCTACACTTTTTTTATTTGCAACACTTAAATATCCCGTGCTTTTGCACGGGCACATTCTAGTAGTATATTAAAATACGTGTTAGCATATAATATATTGTTGGCTTCATCTTAATATATATTTTCAAAATATTAATATTTTATAAGTTTTTATAATATATAATTAAAGATATTGATGGTCAAAGTTGTGCATTGGAAAACGTGTCCAGTCAAACTGTTGCGAGTATTCCAGGACAGAGAAAGTATTTGCTAACACTTATACTTTAATATGGAAGATTTTCTATTTTGACAGAGTTAGGAGAATAAACTTTTTCCCTCCAAGAGAAATTCCACTTATGTCCTGCTGGACAAAGAAAATTGGGAAGGAAAGGAATACATTGGAGGAAAGTGGAGGAAAGTGGATTTGGATTGGGGAAGGAGTTACCCAAAATCAATATGGAACAAAAACAATCTCGGAAGGTATAGTTAAATTCATCGCATTCTAATATATTAAAGATAATTCATTCTGGAAAATATAAATATGTGTTAGTAAATATTTTTTGCTCCTTCCTTTAATATGTTAAATAATATTTTTAGAACATATACAAATTAATGTTCATAATTCTTTGCTTAAATGTCCTTTATTTTTGTATGTAATGTTCATACTTTACATAGAAATATAATTATAAAATGAAGAATTAGTACATTGTATACAGAATGTAATAAAATTTTCAAACTTCTTTACTTATTTGTTTTAAGGTTTTCCATACAATGATCTATTATTTTTTCTGTTTGTGCATAAGTGTCACACAACCTATATACTTGTTTATACTTTTACATCTAAATGTTAAAATTGTAACACCTAAAAGTTTACTGTTTCCATAATGTATATAAATTTATATTAAAAACACAGGAATTTATTGACGAGTTTGTGGATATAATTCAAGCAGTTGTGAAAATTTGTCAAAGCTTTCCGATTCACTGAAGAGGGCGCAAGAATTCTTCCCAGAAAATTAGTTGGTGTCTAAAGTGGAAAAATTCTTGTCAAAAATGGCAAAAGAACCATTATTAAGCCAAGATGAATGGTCTGATGACTTCATAAAAGCTCTACTGGAAAAGAAAAAGAATTGCTGGATGCAATTAATCTGGAGAAGGAGAAAGCAAAAAAGGATAATCAGAGATATGAGTACAATATCAAGAAAGCATTTGACTTGGGATTTACACCATCACCGATAGTATTTGATGCCAAGTTGAATGATGAGAAAGTTGGGTGCATCCACCTCTACACGAAGTCTATCCGTTGAAGAATTAGATGTTTCACTGGCTTCTGCTATGCTATCCCTAAAACAAAGGAGGGAAGAAGAGACAAGCAAAAATGAAAAGGTGAAAGCTAAGAGAAAGGCGCAAGAAGAATCAGAGGCAGCAATAGAACAACAAAAAAACAACAGAGGAGGAGATGATTCAACAAGAAGGGGAGAATGTCAAGTTGGATGCACCTATAGTGGCAGCTGAGGTGGATGTATTGGTAGTGCAGCCTGCAACACATGTAATTGAGGAGGAGCCTGCACCATAAGTGACAATTGAGGAGGAGCCTGCACCACAAGTGGTTGAATTACTGATGAAGGCTGCACCACAAGTGGCAGTTAATATGATTCCAACATAGGAGACTGAGGTGCTAGCAAAACCTTATAGTCCTACACTGTCACAGGTGCCACCAATAGTGGTGGCTGAACAATCTTTTGGTGCTACACAATTTTCTCCTTCTTCACCGAGAAATCCAAGGTATGAAGTCCCAATATTAGCATTAATTTCAACCACAAAAACAGACTTGAAAGAGAAAAGGGGCAACAAAGATGAAGGAGAAGGCCGAGTAAACATTTATCTTATTTAAAATGAATTTGTATTTAAAAAACACTGGTTATATTATGAAAAAAAAGTTAAAAACATAATAATATTATGCATATTTAAAATGTCTTGGTTGAAATTTGTGTTCTTTTTGTTTGTCATTAATATTCATTTGTTTTATACATTTTTTTCAAACCTCTTGTTCTATATGTTCATACTTTTTATATATTTTTTTGTTTTTTTCTTGTTCATACACTACAAGAAAAAGGCAAATTTCCGACCGCCAAAAATAGTCGCCAAAAGAGCGTTTTTGGTCGGAAAAAAGTTCACCGACTAAAAGTAGCCGGAAAAGGGTTGTCGGTGATGCCCTGGTCGGAGTTTGGAAAAATTCCAACTAAAAAGTAGTCGGAAAAAACTAATGACTACTTTTCCGACTACTAAATAGTCGGAAAATTACCGACCACTACTTTAGTCGGAAAATTACCGACTAAACAAGTGGTCGGTAATTTTCCGACTAAAAGTTCTAGTCGGAAAATTAACGACTAATCTTTTAGTCGGTAAAACAATTTAAAAAAAAAAAAACTGAAACCAGTAACTGGAATGTCCAGTTACCAGTTTTCAGTTTGACAATTTCGATTTCACACCGAACAAAAATGAAAATTTATCAAAACAAATAAAAATAACAACCAAAACAACTTTTCATATTATTAACCCACAAAGAAAATAAAAGACAAACTTATATATTCAAGAGTTATTACAAAAATAACAATACTTGTACCAACAACTTAGATCAAATAGAGTCAAAAAAATTATAATACTTAATCTAATCTAA
This sequence comes from Spinacia oleracea, assembly GCF_020520425.1. Classification (NCBI taxonomy): domain Eukaryota; kingdom Viridiplantae; phylum Streptophyta; class Magnoliopsida; order Caryophyllales; family Amaranthaceae; genus Spinacia; species Spinacia oleracea. The sequence goes on along the minus strand of NC_079490.1, from coordinate 91,110,306 downwards.
AACGAAAATTACAAGACAACATTTTGCTCCTCACTCCAAATATTTTCTAGAGATCTTCTATCCCCTACAGCCAAATAAAAAAATATTACGAAAATACCATATTAAATAACGAAAATTAAATATGAAAAACTAAAATTAAATTAGAAAAACGAAATTAGTTTAAAAAAGGAAATTAAAAAAACCGAAAATCAAATACAAAAACGAAAATCAAAAAATTAAAAAAAGAAAATTAAATAAGAAAAACGAAATCAGATAAAAAAACGAAAACTAAATTAGAAAAACGAATCATTTTAATAACGAAAATAAAATTTAAAAACTAAATCGACTTTAATAACGATAATAAAATTTTAAAAAACGAGATCAGATTAACAAAACAGAAATCAAATTTGAAACGAAAATCAAAATAAAAATATACAAGATATTAAAATCAAATCTTAACTCAAATTAAATCCAAAAAAATACAAATTTTATGACAAAAATTTGACGAAAAAAGATTAGAAAAACCAAATCAAATAAAAAACTCACCAATTTTGATGATCATCTGCGGTGTCGATGATGATAAAAGGAGGTTGATGATGAAGGAGATCGGTGAGGTGATGATGATCTGAGGAAGAGAGGAATAAGAGATCTACGTTGCAAAGAATTAGAAAGGAGAGAGAAGGAAGAGGGAGGAGAGAGAGAAGGAAGAGGGGGAAACGGCGTGAAGAGGGAGGAGAGAGAGGAGAGTAGTTTAGGGTTTTTGTGGTTGTGTGTCTTTTGTTATGTGATGCGTGAAAACCTAAAGCCCAAAGCCCAAGATCTAAAAGAGTACAGTAACGACTACTTTATTTGTTTTAATTAAAAAAACATCACCGACTACTAAATTAGTCGGCATTTATTGAAATTTCCGACTAATTTAGTAGTCGGTAACAAATTTTATTATTTTTAAAATAATACCGACTACTAAAATAGTCGGTATTTATTGAAATTTCCGACTAATTTAGTAGTCGGTAATAACTTTTATTATTTTGAAAAATGTTGGAATTTTTTTGGGCCGATATTTTACCGACTACTTTTGTAGTCGTTAAATTAACGACCAACATCAAAGTAGTCGGTAAAACTCTATTTTAACGACCAACTCTCAAAGTGGTCGGTAAATTCCAACTACATTTAAGTATTCGGTAAAATATTTAGTCGGTAAAAGTATTTTTTTTGAATATTAGTTTTGGTCGATTTAATTCACGACTATTAAGCAGTCGTAGTTTATCTGCAAAATGGTCGTAAATTACCGACCATTTAATGTTAGTCGGTAAAAAATAATATTAACGACTACCATTTTATTAGTCGGTAAAATTGTATTTTACCGACTACTTTTCTTAGGGTCGGAAAATTCAGTCGCTAAATCAACGTTTTCTTGTAGTGATACCTGTAGTGTTCTTTGTTCTTTTGTTAAATTTTTTGAATTCACAGAAACAAGAAAGATGATAAAGGAAAGAGACCTCAAAGAGTACACAAACTACCAGCTGTCTTTTCTTCTGCATATTTGGTCAAGTATCGAGACTTGTTCAAAAATATGGACACCATGCATCAAAGTGTTGCAGATTATGTGTTAAGTGGTGAAGACGACATGTATTTTCATTCAATTTAACGTAAAAATAAGTTTAAATTCAAACTTATATACTTCCTCCTAATTTACTTTCTGTTTGTAGTGAGGTTCTTTATTATGATGGATATAACTACATCAATCGAGAAGACATGAAAACACTCGTTAGAGAAGAGGAGGTGGTTAACTGTGTAAATGGTTCATGGTCAAAGTTTTTGAATGCAAAAGGATACAAAGATAAATTATTCCTTTCAACTGTTCCATATGTAAGTATTACAATTGATGTTATTTAAAATTGTTCATTTTGTTGTTATAAAATAATCAATCCTTTCTGCTCTTATGTTCATTATTCTTCTCTTATTATTTCTTAAAAAGAAGGTTCATTGTCGAAATAAGTTATGTTCAATATCCTTAAACATAATGTTCATTATAAAAACTAGTAATGTTCAATGTATGTAATTGAATGTTCATTATTACAATATGTAATCTTCCATATGTTTAAATAGAATGTTCATTATTAAAATACGTAATGTTCAAAAAAATTATACATAACAAAAATAGATGATTAAATCAAAATGTTCATTATTATTGTAGGTAATGTTCAATATCTTTAAATTGACTGTTCATTATCTTTAAATGCAGCATATAATATGCACAAACAAAGTATGCCCAGCAGGCGCGCTCCTCCTACAAAAAAGGATTGAAGATTTCAATGCAGGATTAATGAAGAACTGGATAAGTATAACTTCAAAAACAGGTAAAACTATATAACTTCAAATCCATTCATCAAGATTTAATGTTCCTTATAATATTTATTATTATTCATTATTTTTAACTTATATAATTATTTCTTTTTCAAATATTCATCCCCGTTCTTGCTGCAAGACACTTTTATCTCCTAGCCATCAACCATAACAATGAAACAGTGGATCTAATTAACATTAGGACTCTTCCAAGAGCGGTAAGTTTTGACGATAAATATGAGTGCCACCCACAAGTTGTGGTAAGAAATAAATCATTCATACATCTTTATTTGAAACATCAAAGATAAATATCTTACATTTTACGAACATAAATTTCAGTTGGATGCTTTTGCAAAATATATGGGGACATTTGGTTATGACGTGGAACCAATGCAAAAGTATGAAATGAATTTGAAGAAGATGAAATGGAGAAGCAACAAATACACAACCAACTTTGGTGTGTATGTCATGAAGCACATGGCGGCATATACTGATGATCCAGAACATCAATGGAACTGTGACTTGCAAGCAAATGATGTAAGTCTACTTTTTGTTGATTCTTCTTTCATATTTTGTTCTTTTATTTTGGGTGTTTTGTTCTTTTCTATTATGTGCAGTATGTTGAATTTCTTTTCCATTCACTTTTAAAATTTAGCATTTTATTTTTATAAAACCTTTATAATTTCTTTTCATTTTTGATATACAGACAAAATCAAATAAGGAAGATTCGTGTCACTTAGTGTGGTCTCCTAATGCTTTCAAAGGAAAATAAAAAGAAAGAGTCAGACATAAATGAAGCATGGGGGAGTTAATGAAAAATTGGGCAGATAGTAAGCAGTTTAACAAAGATACATTATTATGATAATGTAAAAGTAAATATTTTGGTTTTTTGGTGTTTTGTTCAAAAACATATAACTTAATGTTCATTTCTTTTCGGTTTAATATTCAGTTTCCTTTCCAGTATCAAATTAAATGCACAAATAAATTTCCAATTCAATAATTCATACAAAATCAGTATTTATTAACTCCTTGAGTTTTATGAACGTTCTATATAATGATCAATATCGTTAAAGAGAATGTTCATTGTAAACATAGGTAATAATCAATATGAATAAGTAGAACATTCAATTTTTAAATTAGTAATATTCAATTTATTTCCATATAATGTTCATAATTAAATAACATAAAGCTCAAAAAATTGTCATATAGAATGTTCATTTTTAAATCCGTAATGTTCAAAATCATTAAATAGAAAACACATTCCTCACAAGTGGAAACAAAAGTAGGTAATGTTCAATATCTTTAAGTAAAATGTTCATTATAATTGTTAAGGATGTCACAATTAAACAAAAAATATATTCAAACATAATATGAATATTATCAAAAAAATTAATGTTCAAAATGTTAGGCCTCAATGTTCATATTTTTAAAACTAAATGTTCAAACACATAAGGATTAAGTACAACTAAATGCACGAACAAATTTTCAACTCAAAAATCCATACAAATTCACTATTTAGTAACTCTTTGAGTTTTAGTGGCTTCTTCGGCAACAATTGATTCATCAAGAAGGGCTAAAAATGCATAATATTTAAATTTCAAATAAGCTTGATCATTAGAATATCGATGAGATACTTTAGTACGCGATGGAGGTTTAGTAACCGATGGAACTTTAGTCCTTGAACTTTAGGTCCTACTTGAGTAATTTCTTCAGCTTGAATAAGTCCTTGAATTTTAGCTTTAGTACCCAATGGAGCTTTAGTACCAGATGGAAATTTAGTACCCGATGGAGCATTAGTACCCGATGGAGCTTTAATACTCGATGGAGCTTTAGTTCCTGCTTTTGCTTTAGTTCTTACTTTACCTTTTGTACATGCTTCAGTTTTAGTACTCGCTTGACTATATGAATCATTTGAGGTTTCATTTGTTGAAATGTTTTCCTTGTCAGATGATTCTACATTTTTGTCAACAACAACACCTCTTTTAAAATATTTTGGAGGCGGCTTTGGACAAAGAATCATCAACCTGAAATAATATAATGATCATTTATCAGAGTATAATGTTCATATATTTAAATCTAAATGTTCAAACTTTAAAAGATAATCAACCTAAAATAGTGAAGGATCTAGTACAACTAAATCTGATGAATCACTAAGAGAATTAGAGTAAATCACAGGGGCACCATCTTCATCCAACTCCTTAAAAAACCAAGCACCAAACAAATAATTAAAAGAATGTTCAATTACTTATATGTATATGATCATTTTATAAAAATAATATGTTCAAAAATTAATAAAATAGTTACCATGACTGCAGATTGGGCCTTAAACCACTAGTACAAAAACACCTTTATAAGTCGGCCTTTTAAAGTCGCCTCAAATTAATGTGCGACACTAAAACATTTAGAGTCCAATTTTATAAAAAAAGGCGAAACAGAAAGTTGGTAGCAGATATTTCGAAGATGTTGCATCTGTAAATTTTGCTTTTTTCCTCCTCCAGTTCTCCTTAGCTTTATTGTAGATTTTCTCAACTGTACTCTTCAATCTGTCATTCCTCTCACCTTTTTTCCTTCAATTCTTTGGGTTTTTTTTACTAAGGGCACAAAATTATATTCACCCTCTTTAGGATCATAAAAGTTAATAGTATCCCTAATACTCTCCACTTTTTCTTTTAGAAGACCAAAGGAAGAATCAACTTCAGCCCTAGCTTGAAGAGAATCTTGACTAGACATAACGAGCCGAACAAAATTCTAAAAGGGTTTGTGCCCTCCAAACAGAAGTCGCAACTATATTGGACTTTTCACCATCATCTGCAACTACATGACTTCACATAACAGCTTTTGTCCACCTTTTCAATATATAAAGATTGGGAATCTCTAGGACACAATGCACATGATAAACACGGAGCGAATGCGAATATAAAAAACCCATTTCAGTAAAGAACTGACAAGTACAATCCACAACAAAAGTCTCTTAATTAAACAGAACTTCATGTTTAATCAAGTCTTTTTTAGGTCTCCACACATAATAACTTTTCTCAGTGACTGTATTTCCGCGTTTTTCTTCTTGGGAATATTCTATCCCTTTAAGAAATTGTTCTTCGAACAAAACATATGCTTCGATAGTGTAAATCTTTCGAGCATGAAAAAGAAGTCCGCAATTTACAGCTGCAACTTCTAGTCTACCTTTCCAATTCCTATAATCATGACCATTCTCTTTGTTCCTCCACTCAGAAATAACATCTAAAAAACATGATAAAAATCACACAATTCTTGTCTCATATTAAGTCGATGGAAAACTGACTTGTTGGTAGTTTCACACTTTTGTGATTATAAAAAACCACCAGATCGACCAATAGTTCTTAGAATAGGCAGGACACAACATCTCTCTAATTGTATATAAATTCTTCAATCATGGATTCTCAGAGAATTTATAGTGAGTCAACATTCTGAAAAAATAAAATGATCATTATGAAATGCCAATTTGTTCATTTAAATATACCTATTTGTTCAAAGTCAGAATCAGCATATAACTTACTTATATCATGAATTACTAAAATGTTCCTTTTTTTTATTACCATTTGTTCATAACATTACAAGTAAATATTTTTTGTTAATTTCAAGTAAAAAAGTAATTAGAATTAGTTACCTTGTCCAATGATATTCAAATTTAGCAGCAGTTTCACAATACTTCAGAAGATAAATGTAAGTGTCACAAAAACCATCTAAAGCTCTATATTTCCCAATATGCTTCTTTGAATTCTCCCCAATATGCCATGTACATAATCTATGTCTAGCATCTGGAAAAACATTTCTTATCCCAGGTAATGGATGGAGCTTGGTCTGTCATGATGGTTATTGGGGGATTTTCAACCACTGATGTAAACAAAAGGAGCACAAATCATATCATATTTATTGGTCCCATAAATAGTATAAAAAACCAATAAATCCCCAAAATAGTCAATATCTTTCTTCATTCTACCATCACGCCAAAATAAACTTAAAAGTCCATCTTCTTCACTAAGCTCAAAGTCATAATAAAAACTTTCTTCACTAGAATTTCTCTGAGCAAAATACTTGATTAACTGATGACAGTCATGATCTTCAAGTTTATTAGCTTCTGCACGTGATAAAGTATTGTAAGCATCACTAGCCGTAAAATCGACCATAGGTACGGTGATCTATCTACTTCTTTTCTCAAAACCCTCAAGGTATCAGACACTTTACTAGCTTTCAAAGTAGACATAAAGTAGAGAGCCTCCTTACTAACCTTCCTTTGTGATCTTATCAAATGCCTCTTATTTAGAGGAACCATAGCATGGTTATGAATTATATTATGATTCACAACAATCCACACACCATCTTTACCAACTGAAAATTGAACAAAAGCAGTACACCCAATACGCGTATCCAATCTTGCATAAGGCCTTGTTCTCTCCCTTTTTTCATTTTTGACCCCATGACAGCTACACAAGAACCGTTTCACACTATCAAGTTCACTATTTTGACCCTTCCTACCTTTCCCAACCCTAATACCAAAACCTTTACTAAAAACATATTCATTATACAAATCATAAACTTCATCTTCACTTTTAGATTCCTTCATCATTAACACATATTCTGACCCTTCAACAAAAAGACTTACTTCCTTATTCATTGTAAATAAAACAAATGTTCAATGTTAAGACAGTAAATGTTCAATTTCTTTATATAAAATGTTCATTATCATTGTGATACAATGTTCATTATAATTGAAGGTGATATTCCTCATAAACAACTAATCCAAGCGAATAATGAACATTATAATATTCTATAATGTTAACAACATTTGACATTTGAAATGTTCATGGTGCATATAATTGGATAATAAAACACAAATGATAATAAAATGTTCGGTATAAAAATAGGTAATGTTCAATATGTTTAAATTAAATGATCATTGTAAAAGTAGGTAATTGTCAATATGCTTAAATAGCGTGTTCACTGTAACATACGTAATGTTCAATATCCTTAAATAGAATGTTCATTGTAGAAATATTTTAGTTCAATATCCTTAAATAGAATGTTCAATATTAAAACTAGTAATGTTCAATATAATAAAACAGAATGTTCATTATTTAAATTCGTAATGTTCAATATATTTAAACAGAATGTTCTTTACTAAACTACGTAACATTCAAAATCATTAAATAAAATGTTCATTAGTATTGTAAGTAATGTTCAATATCCTTAAATTGAATATTCATTATATGCGTTAAGGATGTCATAACGAAACAATGAACACATTTTCTTTTGACAGCAAAAATCACAAATTCATAATATAATATGAATATTATCAAAATATAATATTCATAAGATTTGGCCTAAATCTTCATTACCAATATCTGCATTGTTCATAAATAAAATTATGAATAAACAATGAAAAAAACTAACGTACAATTGCTCAAAATAAGTAAATCTACAAATAACAAAAAAAACCTAAACGTACAATTGTTGAAATAAGTAAATCTACAAAATAATCAAAATCGAAATATCCTGCAAAAACACCAAAAATAACCGAATCCTAAAACTATTTTAAACAAAATCAAAATATAGAATCAAAAGAGTTTGCGTACCCGAGGACAACCAACAATTTGCGTACTTAAGGAGTGCCTTTTTTGAAAAAAAAAAAAAAAGAAAAGATAAAGGTACAATACTTACTTAAGCCCTAGGCGTTGCATTACTTGCATATACATGTAGCATTTTCCTTATTTTATTCATGCAATAAAGAAATACAGGACGACAAATAGTAAAAGAAAAAAAAAGGTGCAAAAACAACAACAAAAGTAGAGTTGAAACTGGATAACTTAAATTTATTCCAGTAATGTTTACAAAATAATAAACGAAAATACTAAATTAATTTCCATTCAATTTACGGGACTCTATGAATCCATTTGGTCCCGTGAACTATTTTTTATGTTGCATTCAACGAAATCATAAAAAAAAAAACACCAAATTTAAGAAGCATTAAAAAAAGTTACAGAAAGTGATTAAAAAGAACAAGTGTATTTCTAGGAAGTTTTAGAATGATGACCCTTGTTTCACATACCAACAGCTTCTACTCGAGGTACATGAACTGGAAATCGATGAATCTCGTCACTCCAAGGGTTATTTTCCTTAGTAGCATCAATGCTACGCAACGCGTACCAAATGGCGCTATTGCACTTAAAACCTGAACCGAAACCAATCTGCCAAATCCGGTGGCCCTTTCGAATTCTTCCCTTAGCCTCGATATAGGCAAGCTCGTACCACAATGAACTACTAGACGTATTACCAAACCTGTAAAGAGTCATCCTAGACGGCTCCATATGTGTTGGAGAAAGCTGGAGATTCTTCTCAAGTTCATCTAATACTGCTCTGCCTCCAGCATGAATGCAGAAATGGTCGAAAGCAAGCTTGAAATCTGGTATGTACGGTTTTATCTTGTGAAAGCGTAACACCTTTTTGGCAACCAATGTGGCCAAAAATAGAAGTTGTTCCGATAAAGGGAGAACTAATGGTCCTAGGGTGGTAATATTTGTCTTTAAAGCTTCCCCTGCCACAGCCATTAGGTCCTTAGACAGGGCTACACCACGGTATCCTTGTTCATCTTCTTGCTGGTATGCGCATTTATAGCCGTTGTCGTCTGCACCTTTGTGTGTGCGGACAACGTGGATAAGTCGGTACTTTGATCGATGCCGGTCACTACCTTTGTTGGACAAGAGGATCGCTGCACTACCCATTCGGAAAAGGCAATTTGGGATGAGCATTGACCGATTGTTACCACAATACCAATTTTGTGTTATGCTCTCCATACTCACCACCAACGCATACGAATCAGGATGCACCTGTCACAACAATACAACAACAAAGTTATTCAAATGATTTTTTTTTTTCTATTTAGGTTTTTAGATTATTTTTTTGTATTTAGGTTTTTAGAAAATTGGAGGGAAATGGAGGGGAACAATTCTTTAGGTTTTATATTACAACAATTGTTTTATAAGGTCATTTCTTATAAATTTTGGACTTTAAACGCTACTTTCTCCCAAACAAAATTTTAACACGTGACCAACACGCCGCTAGAAAATTAGAATCAAAGGTCGTTAAAGATTAAAGGTCCCATGTTACAACAAAAAGAATGAAATTTAGGTCCAACTACATTCGTTTCTTAAAGATTAAGACAAAAATAGAAAAATTAGTTAAATGTAATAGAATATGGATAAAGTAAGATAAATGTGTAAATATGTGGGTTGGTGGAAAAAAAATGAATAAAGTAAGAGAAAGTGAGTGAAAAATTGTAAATATTATTGGGTAAGAAGGATAAGGTAGTAAATTTTCACGCCCAAAAATGGAATAAAGCAGAGTGTAAAGAACATTATGAAACGGATTAAAACGAAAAATGTAAAGACCATTTTGAAATGGAGATAATATCTCACAATAATTTTTTTATAAGGTCTTTTCTCAAAATTTTGGACTTTAAAATGTCATTTAGGACAAAAAAATATTAATCCAAAGAAAAAAGTAGATTAGAAGTTGTCTTTGTTAGCTCATGCTTGTTCAACTCGATCTTGATCCACCTTGTTTATGAAACACCAGCTAAAAGTTTTTGCATATCTTCCAATAACTGAGCATACAGTTATACACTTATACTTACTCCGTCCCTTAATACTCGTACCGCTTTTCTTTTCGGGTCGTCCCTTAATACTTGTACCGTTTCTATAAATGGAAAATTTTATCAATATTATATTATTTCTCACACTTACTTACTAACCCACCTACACCCCTACTCCCTACAAAAAATCATTTAAAATTTCACACCCTCACTCACCACTCCCCACCCCTTACACATTTTCCACTAACTATATTAAAAAAATACCCCATTATCAATAATCACCCATTAAATTAATATGTCAATTCAAGTATCTTAAACTCTGCACCGGTACGAATATTATAGACGAATGGAGTACTAGATAGACAAATCTAGATGTATATCTAATCCAAATATGGTTATACATTTAGTTGAAATGACTAATGGTTTTGATCAACCAAATATTTTTGTCTCATTAACATCTCTTCCATTCAACGTATTTTGACTTATTTTAGATAATATAAGTTAAGAGAAAATCAAATACAATAAGAATCGTTCAATTATGATAAAGTCTGATACAATAAATTTATTTTTCTAAATGCAGATAAAATAAGTTTTGTTTACCATTAATAACGTGACAACTCCCATACGGCCATACTCAACAACTTATGAAAACAACCAGTAATTATGGGACAATATATATCTTACTTGAAGCTTAAACACTCTTAAGTTATGTTAATTAATTATCATCGGGGACTAAAATTAGGTAAATTATCAACTCTCGTCAAGATATTGTAAACCTTACCCGCTAGGGGGTACGTTGAGCAAAAAAGTGCCAAGTAAAATATCAAAAATAGCACTTTCTAAGCTATATGAAGAAGAAGTGCGAAATCGGACCAATTAATAGTGCATTAAATTTGTCACAAAAAATAAGTTGAAGTCTATTGTATACTATGACAAGTATAAGTCAGCCGTCCAAGAAATGACCTAGGTAACACGTATTTTAAATAATTGTAAAGTAGTGTACGCAGTACACCCAATTAATGTTATGAATGAGGTGGGTCCAATCTTTTCTAACAATTGAATATTTTTCCCAAAATAACAAATCAAAATCTGAACATAAAATAACGTTGGCATTAATACGCGCATATCCTCTCTCCGTCCTTTAATACTCGCACCATTTTAACTAGATATGTTTATCAATGCACAATTTTGATCATTAATATATTTAACTAAATATTATAAAAATTTATAGAAAATTGATATTTTAAAAATATATATTAATATGAAGCCAACAATATATTATTTCCTCCATTCCGCAATACATGCATCGTTTCTCTTTTGGACACTTTTCATTAACTAACTTTGACAATTATTCTTTCACATTATCTAAAAACAAACATAATCAAGTGAGATTTTGTTTTCGTATCAATGTGAGGATTCCAAATATCAATTTTTTTATAATTTTTACTTACACGCAATTAGAGATATTAATGTTCAAATGAACATGTTGGGATACGTGAAAAAAGAAATGATGCATCTATTGCGAAATTGAGGAAGTATATTCTAACATTTGTTTTCATATACTAGAAATAAAATAGAGTCAAAATAAATTATGTGAAAAGTGCAAAAAGTCAAAACGGTGCGAGTATTAAGGGACATATAAAGTACTGTCAAAGGACCAACTCAACCAAAAGCTTAAGCTTATGGTTGGAGCCCAAAGATTAGTTTTATACTCTATCACGCCCTCTCACATGAAAGCCCAAAGGGCTTGAAGTGTGGATGCAGCATAGGCCTCCTCATACCTAGCGCGAAATATTCCACTTTGAAATGAGGGGTGGATGAGATTCGAACCCGTGACCTTTGCGTCACGTTGGCTCTGATACCATGTCAAAGGACCAACTCAACCAAAAGCTTAAGCTTATGGTTGGAGCCCAAAGATTAGTTTTAAGTACAACTTGATCATACTAGATGAAAAGATGGGGATGGAACTATAAATAGGTCTTTTTCAAATTTCCCAACGAATTTAGTCATCTATCAAGTTGATGGTTCTATAAGAATCCAAGGATGCAAAGCGTATACTACTGATCGATTATCTAATTGTGCGTTTTGTTCAATATGATGTTCAATTTTGAAAATTTAGCGAAACATGCATTACCTTAATTTGGTAGTTTTGTGAATTGATACCTTTAAAAAAAGAATATTGTATTTTACTATCTTATATGTTTTGTTTGTTTGACTAACACTATCATTACCTTATATGTTTTGTTTGTTTGAGTATTAAATATGGAAAATGAACAAAACTACAAATAAACAGAGCTATTTAAAAGAATATAAGAAATACACGACGGAAAATATTAACAAAAAACGTCAAATTGTAGTGTTAGTCAAACAAACCATACTTATAAGGTAGTAATCTTAAAAATATGATAGGCCGAGTTTATGTGACAATTGCATTCAGGCCCCTCACTAATGCCTTCACTAATGTCAGACTCCAATACAATATTTAATGAGTATTATATCATATTTTCTATGTTAAATTATATAAAAAATTGATATTTTAAAATTAATATCGAGACAAATCTAACAAGATACTACATAATAAAGTTTCAATGTAATGGTATATCATAGTGAGAATTTAAGGTCGAAATTTTCATACTTTAAACCCATTTTTAAAGTGTAAACCTTTTCGAACCGGAAGTAGTATTAATAAAAGTTGCAGTTTTTGCATAACATAGAGACCAAAGAAAAGGCTACATATACCCTCTGAGTATGATACTCTTGGTTATGATTGGTTTAGAATTTTAAATTTCATGTGGGTTGCTATTTTAGATTTAAATTTTAATCCAATCTGAAATTGCTTATGAAAACAACCAATAAAAGCCCAGGGTATGTTACTATTTAATACCCAGGGTATATGTAGCAGCTTCCATTTTTTTACTACTTTATATGCGTGTTTTAATGTATTGTACGCACTCTGTTCCCCTGTCATTTATTTTTTTGTAAGTCATCAGTTAATGCATGTATGTACATCACATGATGGAAATTCGTAAAGCTACATTATTTTTCTATCAGAATTCGAAAATCTATACCATCAATTATTAAAGCTTTTATCTCCAAATTACTTTTTCTTAAATCAATGAATATATATTAATACTCCTAACAACTTACTTGTGATTGACATAAATAATACTCCCTCTTTATTTAATAAAAATTGTGTGTTTTTCTAAAGCTATCGCGTGTCATTAAATAATGCACTTTCTATTTTGATATATTTTTCTCTTATTTTATTATTTTCTTATTATCTTTTGGATCTATTCTAACTTTTTTTATATTACAATTGTTTATTCTCTAGTTACCTTATTTGTTTTTTACATAGTATTTTAATAAAATTAACCAAAATTTTTAAATTTTATGCCGGTCAAAATGCACCATTTAATAAAATGCTGAACAAATATACTACCCTATTTGACCATAACTTTTTACTAATAAATAAAAACAAATATTATATGTAAAATATTATTGAGTTTGTCTAAATATATATATTAAATATATGGAACTTTATAATTTTTATTAATACATAAACATTAATATTTATGGTAAAAATTATGCCTAAAAATGAAATAGACTATTTTGAAATGGAGAAAATATATTTTAGAAGAAAAAAAACAGGGTAGATGCAATGTAAATTAAAGAGCAAGAACAAACCTTTAAAAGATCTTTAGCAAGATCCATGGAAATTAAACCAGCACTGCACCCCATTCCACCAAGATTATACGTTATAACGTTGGCTCTAAGCTTGTAATGATTAACGATCATTGCCGAAAGCGAAGGTAAAGGAGTAAACACACTACAATTAACAACAACAATGGCTATTTCCGTAGTCGTGATCCCCGTTTTCGCTATTAGGTCATCAATGGCATCAAACATGAGCTTCTCCGTTTCCTTTCTGGCCTCCCCTAACGACGGGTTTGGAGGAATTGTAATTACCGAATCTGGTAAGTACGTATCGTCTCCAACCCCAGACCTCTCAAAAATCTTCCTTTGAAACTCAATATTCTGATAAGTGAACGTACCATATTTAGAAATTCTCTCCATGCACGTCAGCTTAGTGGTTTTACGTGAAGCATCAGGTTTACAACACGCAAAATCGACTAAGTAAACCGCCTTAGGACGGCTCTTGAAGTGGACCGTACCCAAAAAGAATAATAGAGTTAAACACGACACAATAGCGAAAAGGTTGTGTTTCAATAGATCCCAAACCCGACCCAAGTCGGAGAAAGCAACCAAGGCTGGAACCGGGGATGTAGATAAGATGGCTATAAGTGTTATGACAACGACATATAAGGCGTTCGAGATGAGATAATGGTACCCAAGCTTTACATACTTGAGTTTTACGGAAGCTGTTGGTGTTTGCTTAATTTCATCACCCATAGTTACGTTGGGAAAGGGAAAGGGAAAGGGAAAGTGAAAGGGAAAGAGGAAAGTTTATGTAATCAAGAGAAATACTCTACTTAAGCTTATTTACACATTTTATAACCAATAAAAGGAGATAACAAATCTAACAAAGCAATAAATGTTTTTAACTACTTCTCCAACTTGAGCTTGCAGGGCTATCAATGGTTCTTTGACCTTGTTTTTAATATTACTTTACAAGTAAAGTTAGGAAATTGAATATGACATAATGTAATATGTACTCACAACTCACAAGAGTAGGGATTGGGTATGGTCTTGATAGTTGGAGGAAATGCTAGTGCATTCTAAATCACGGAAACTAGTAATTGTGAATTTACATTACGCGTTTCCTACCAAGTGCTTGTGTGTATGTCCTTTTCCTCACTCGGCATCAGTTCGGTAATGGTATTTACTATTTACTATTTACTATTTACATCCTCCCAGCCTCTTATATTGAAGAAATTAATTGTGTAAATATCCTACCACTCGTACAGCTTTGAACTTCATTTACTATTCATGTAACTTTATTTTATTTGAATGCTCCCAATTTTCTTGGTTTTTTGTCTTTTCCTTATCATTAGTGTGATTACGATTTTCACCCTTCCCCCTTATTACATTTGCGAATAAATCAAGTAACAGTATGATGTTGCAATAATAAGGTAATTATGAAAGACTTATCTGGAATATGCGACCAATCGGATGAACATACAACGTACAATTGTTGTGCCGTGGGATACCACTGTCCTAAAAGACGATTTCGCACTACCTCCTGGTGCAGTAGAATAAAAACGGTCGCCCTCCAGGATTAACACAACTCCGAATTCGTGTGCACACACAAACCCGAATGGAGTCAGAATACATGCCCAGAACCGAGAGTAATTTGAGAGAGGAAGCAAAAGGTAGGTTAATTTTTTTGGAAGCAATTCGTGTAGAATAGCTCATCTTTTGAAGCTACAAAGTTTGATTATTTTTAATCAAACTTAGGAAGAGACAAAGACAATAACGGCCAAAGCAATAAAAACTGTAACGGACACCATTAAGGCTAATTAATCCAACAGTTACGTAATCAATACAGATTCCCGTAACAAGGAATTAACCAAAATGACATGGTACCAAAAAGAATAGGTTGGCCCACAAAACCCACCCCACGTCCGCGAACCGCATTCCCAAGGGCCCGGCCCGGCGCGCGCGTGTGTGTTAAGTGTCCACCCATACCACTCTCACACTTTCTCAAACAACAGTTACACCATCAACCCAAATTATAGACAAAGTGGAAATGAGGAATTCTTTCAATGTGGGACAAAAATATTATTCACATTTTTACACTATTTCCTTTTGTATTTCCCAACAAGAACTTCCAACAATCCCCCAGAGGTTCGAAGATGTGGAAAAGAAAGAAAGAAGATACGGATATTGGTTTTGGGCAAAACAAAACAGTTGAATAGGTGTCAATGTCTTTCGACTTGAATTAACACTTAGTGACATTTAAGCTATGATCCCTTTCCTACCAAGTGACTTTCGTATTGAACTTGATAAGGAGTTAGAAACCCGTCACTTAAAGCATGCAACTGAATATGCATGATATTCTGACTCCGCGAATAAAGTGACGCCTTATACTGGCCATACGTCCGACCTGGATATACTCATAGGTGCTCTAGAGAATAGCCCATATCGCAATTCTCATAGGAAGCGGCCACACTTCCACACCTAAGTAGGTGAATCCCATCAAGTGTGAGCTACCTTCATACCACCAAACATATGGTATGGGTTCATTAAGAGCCGTATGCTCAACCTCTTTCCGATTGTAGCAAGCACATAATAACATCTAGGGGATGGACAAAAATTAATTTTTGTGCTTCCGAATTGTATCATAATGTCGTCCTTTGAACTCTGAGAGTAGGAGTTCATTACTTTACAACTCATCCAATGGGCCTCAAGCTCATCCCTTCCAATGTTTCCAAAACTAGTTTTCATTATAGGCCTTTCGTTTACGGATCCGCTTTATTCATTTCAGATTTTACAAAGTCTAAAGATTTACTCAATAGACAACATATCTTTGACGGCCTTATGCCTCAAACGAATGTGTCTTTCTTCCATTATAGGCATGGTTGTTTACAACAACAATTGTAACTGAAGAAGTTGGCTTCCCCCACAGTGGAATATCTGCAAGCACATTCCTTAACCATTTTGCCTCATAACCTGCCGATTCAATAGTAATAAATTCATATTCTATATAGCAGTCAGTACAAGATTGCTTGCAAGTTTTCCAAGATACAACTCCACCCCCTAGGGTGAAGGCATAATCACTGCTGGAGTGAACTTTATAGTTTACAAATACCAAATAGGCTCACATAATCCCTCCAACACTCCTGGAAACTTGGAGTAGTGAAAACTCCAATCCATATTACCCTTATGGTACCTGAAGCAATCACCTTATAGCATCCCAATAATCACTAATTGGGATATGATTGTACCTGCTCAATTCACTCACAGAATAATCAATGTCAAGCGTTGTAGTTCATGCAAAACATAACACTACCAACAATCTTAGCATATTCAGATTAACAAACTAGATCACTTTTGTCTTTATGTGGATGATATGATATGTTGGAAACTAACTTGGATTGAATCAATGAGTAAAAGAATTTCTAAATTCATAATTTGAAATCATAAACTAAATGGACGAGGCAAATTTGATTTTAAAAATAAAATTTATAATGACTCCACATAACATTTGTCTTGTATGTTTCACTAAGCTGAAAAATTTGCTTAAACATTTTTCCCATTTAGTGTCGATCAAGTTAGGACTCATTTTGATCCAAACATCCACTTAAAGACAAACGATTACACTATCAAGAGAATCATGCTTAGAATAAAAACAAGAGTCACATTCAATGACATGAAAAACATTACCTAACATAGTCTTGTCAAACTTGTAATGCCGTCATTTAGGAGCTCGCTTAAGTCCTTCAACATACAGCTTAAGCAACTTACAAACCTTGTTCTCTTGACATCTTAGATTCATTCCTATGAACTCAACTTCATTGTGTAAAGTGCAATACACTTATGCTTTGCATCTTCTCATAACATTACACACTATCACCTGGTAAAAATAAATTTACAAGTAATGGTGTAATCGTCCCAACTGCAAAGCAACATCAAATCAAGAGTAAGTGATCACCGCATTATACTTACAAACTCGATCATTAGCATATTATTTTGAGAGTACTTCCTCAAAAACTATCAATAATAGTATGCTAGAACCTCAACAAGTGTATATTAGGTAAGTGACAATTACCAAACATTCTCCATGCAATGAGAATAAGATTAAATAGTCTAACTGACCTCGAACTTTCATCTTGGCTTAAGACATTAGAAACCGTAGTCTCACCAAAGGTATTAAAGTGTGTGAGAACCAACAATATATGATTACCACAATCCATATTGGCACACTCAAAGCTAATAGTTTAGGCTACACACATGCAATAAATCCCAAACATTACAAGCCAAGAAAAAGAGTAGTTTTTAACAAAACTTCTCATACGAATGTGTACGTAGGTGCTTGAAACGAATCTTTCGTAGCTTTACAAACATACTCACCATAACCAAGTTTGCAACTAACTTATTTAGCTATTCTCATACACTAGCTCACCCCCACATTGAAAAACTATTTACCAAAATAAATATTATGCATAAACTTGGGTACAAGTAAAACATATATGAATAATAATAAAAATTCATATATATTAAAAAGAGATTAAAGACTTCCTTACTACCGTGCCTGATGGATATACTACCATCACTGCACTTGTTCGTCAAGTAGTATATGAGCAACCTCATTAGTATTACTAGCATTGCAAAAAAGTAGTCATGTCACCTGTGAGTACGTCTAACACACCTGCACAAACTTACTAGCAACCAAAATCACACCACAACTTACTTACTTGTAAGTGCTCAAATTTTAACTTCAACCCCAACATACGCTGCTAGAGTATTAAATAAAGTACCCAACATGAAACTATGAGAGAGTACATAAACTAAAATATGTAAATAAGTTAAAGTTTGATGATAACGAAACTGGAAATGGACTTCCCTTTTACCACACAAACTTGTTGGTATACTAAGGTTGTATACACGAGCATATTCACCATCAACCAATGATTTTAGATCATACATAGAAAATCGATCGAATATATCATCCAAACAAGAAAATTCCATGTTCATCATTTTCCGGAATATGCATTTGAGCAATAATGATATTATGCACAAATAAACACCAGAAATAGAATTATACTTCATCAGATTCACTAAATTACGAGTTAGATAAAGTATTATTCTTCAAGGTACACCGTAAGACAACATTAACAATATGTAGTCTCCTGGTCTCTCCTCAAAAATGAATTCATGACCCGTCATATGCAAATGATCAAGATTAAACGTGATAAAATATATGTCATTTAAGTCATATATAATATATTATATGATTATGTAAATCGGTTTGTATATAATTGACATTGGTCAATCTCATTAATCAGGAAATAATTCCCTACTCATTCACTATAGCTGACACCCAAATCACATCATTATCGCATACATGGTTTGAGCTTAATAACCAAATTTGTTTCACACAAAAAAAACCGACAATAATTTTATGCCGTAAGATTCACACAAACGAAAATTAATTAGGAAAACCTCCATTCGCAATTGTTCCTGATTAGGAAAACTTCCATTCACAATTGTTCCTGATTCGCCGTCATTATTCCTGATTGGGAGTACTTGGTTTATCCAAAGTTGAATTTTCAGACATATGCCACGTATTATCTAATCTCTGCTCCATTTGAGTCCACTAAAAACAGGCTCGATATTAGACAACAATATATCAATAATTCAATCACCTAGATCATATAGAGTATGCGAAATATACTCCCACAGGAACAACATTAATGTGATTTTAATCACCATAATAGACAATCAATGTCCATCCACCTTTCCGAGCCTCATACCATTCCACTCATTTACAACTTAGCAAATTCAAGAGTAATCCACAGGTAGGTCAAAAACATTCCCAAATTATGGTTAATAAAATAAAATAAAAGGCAGTAGAACAAGGAAAATCAATTAACTCTTTCGCAATTTCAAACCAAAACCAAAATCAATTAGAACAAGGAAAATCGAACCCGAAAAGAAACATTTCCTGGCCTGCGGTGTCCAAAGCTCGAGCTTTGATAATCTTATCATCAACATGAATGCTACATTGCTAGCAGTAGCGAATTCTCTTAATTTATAAAGTAAAATGTTGGAAATGAAGTAGAGATTAGAGATGACATTATCTACACTTGGCAAACATTCACTGGCTACCACAAATTATCTCTCACCAAAAGCAAACCAAAAAAATCCATTACCCAATAATGAAATCACGGCACAGGTATGGTGTCCGTATACACACGGCCACAAACTCATGTTACCTCCGATTGTCCATCAGATGAATCATGAATCCCCAAAACAAAAGAAATGCTAACATATACAATACTCCGTATTAAATTCCAACAGCGAAGCATACTCAGAAATTAGAAATAGTAACGTATATCACAAATACAAGAACTAACAACTCTCATATAAGTGAAATCAGAAAATTATAGTCTAGCAACATCATAAGAGATACGCAACATGAATCAGTCGTCTTTTAGATTGTTGCGAATAAATCAAGTAATAGTATGATGTTGCAATAATAAGGTAATTATGAAAGACTTATCTGGAATATGCGACCAATCGGATGAACATACAACGTACAATTGTTGTGCCGTGGGATACCACTGCCCTAAAAGACGATTCCGCACTACCTCCTGGTGCAGTAGAACAAAAGCGGTCGCCCTCCAGGATTTACACAACTCCGAATTCGTGTGCACACACAAACCCGAATGGAGTCAGAATACATGCCCAGAACCGAGAGTAATTTGAGAGAGGAAGCAAAAGGTAGGTTAATTTTTTTGGAAGCAATTCGTGTAGAATAGCTCATCTTTTGAAGCTACAAAGTTTGATTATTTTTAATCAAACTTAGGAAGAGACAAAGACAATAACGGCCAAAGCAATAAAAACTGTAACGGACACCATTAAGGTTAATTAATCCAACAGTTACGTAATCCATACAGATTCCCGTAACAAGGAATTAACCAAAATGACATGGTACCAAAAAGAATAGGTTGGCCCACAAAACCCACCCCACGTCCGCGAACCGCATTCCCAAGGGCCCGGCCCGGCGCGCGCGTGTGTGTTAAGTGTCCACCCATACCACTCTCACACTTTCTCAAACAACAGTTACACCATCAACCCAAATTATAGACAAAGTGGAAATGAGGAATTCTTTCAATGTGGGACAAAAATACTATTCACATTTTTACACTATTTCCTTTTGTATTTCCCAACAAGAACTTCCAACACATTTGATGTTGCCACCTGACTTCACCATATGTTGTCACGCATTCCTCTTTCATCAAACATATCACTCTGGTTTATTGGCCCCTCTTCCTCTTCGATGACCCCTAACAGTAACTGGACTATGAAGTATGAACAAATTGAGATATAAGACCTAGATAGATTTTTTTTAAGCAAATATATTATTGTTGAAAAGATACGCTGATTTCTAATTGTGTCCTGATTTTAGAGGTGTTATGAATTGATTTTAGACTGACCTGCATTTTAGGTGATGTTAGATGTTAAGGTTACCATCCTTATATGATTTATTTTGGGAGGTGATAAATCCAAGGAAATTTTTACTTCTTCCAAGGAAATTTACATTTTTTCAAAGTTGATTTCCTTGGAAGAAATGAATTATTCCTTGGATTTATCATTTCCCTTTTATTTTCTGTGACATCTTCTTTGGGTTACAATTGCTTGAATCTCTATGGTCATGCATCAACAACAACAACACTCATGTAACAGATGTCAATGCCAAGGAAGAACCCGTAAGCTTCTATAGTCGCCCAACTTAATCTCTTGCAGCAACAAAGATTAATTCAAGTATAGCAGCAACAACATCAAAAACAACAACATCAATAATCTTCACCCTAGAACTTGCCTCTTATATCATGTGTGAAACTAGTTTATGAACCTAGATTGTGTGCCCGTCGTCTCACACATTATATGTATCTGCAACAACACATATCAGAGGTCAGAGCTTGGATTATGACTAATTTCATTTCGAGCATACGATTTTAACATATATTGGTTTGGCTTATGGAGAGACTCATGTTGGTGTCACCACCGGAGAATATGGAGAGCTCTAATAGGAAAGGTTTTACTATGCAACCTTTGATGTATGGTCGGATGTCTTTGTATGAGTGGGAGAATGTTCTCCAAGAGGTAGAGTCCTCTATTAGATGGGTAGTTCCATGGCGGGGCATTGCTTCCATGCCATATGTTTTGATGTCCTCTGTCCTGAGGGTGCCTACCCTTACTGTTTGAGCTTCTACTTTCCTGTTTGAGTGGTGAGGCAATTTGGCTTGAGGGCAAGAGATTCCTAACAATGCTATGGAGAACCCGGATTTAATTCTGATGAATGTTGACCGTCTTGAACGGTGGGTGAAGTTTTGGGCTTCCAAGCCCTTTCTTAATGTTCAATTCTTATCGGAGCCTGCTACTCTTTCTGTTGGGTATGTTGTATGGTTGAAAAGCCAAAGCTCAAGGTATGGTCCTCTTCCCGGGTCTGTGAAAGTCAGGGACTCTAGGGATAGACATTCTGCATTAGTCAGTATTGAGGGAAGTGATGAGAGTAAGGGCCATCCGGTTCGTGACCGTTTGGGACCTAAAGGAGTCTCGTCATCGACCCACCCCGGTAAGCTTGCTATTGGTCCCTCTCGCCGCTTGGGCAAAGAGGAAATGGACGTTGATGATTGTGGGGAGGGCAAAGGGAAAATGCTCAAATCGAAATGAGGTTGCCTACGTTTCTCGTTAAGGAATCAGGCCGAACGTAGTTCTAGATATAGAACTTTTCGAAGTGCATGAATGTAGACATAGAATTTCTTGAGCTAGTCCATGTTCGCCAAAGAACGAAACTCAGTGTCGTCTACATCTGTTAGCTCAACTGCTCCCCCTGAGAATCTTTTTGACAATTTATGGTCCGACCTAGTTGGGTCTGAATTTTTCCCTTGGTTACATAACACTTTTACGAAGGGCTTTCAGGACAAGCTTGCCTTCTTTGATATTGCGAGGTTTGACTTTCTTGTTGAAATGCTTGGCAACCTGTTGTTGACATACCTGGACATGGTGAGCGGCCTGGAGCAGATGCTCGTCTAGTAAAATTAGCTCATTGTATCTGCTTGTACCCACGCAGCTTCTGGGATTTTTCTTTCTATAACTATTCTCAGACAAGGTAGCTCTAATTCAATAGGTTGCACGGCTTCCATTCTATACACCAAGGAAAATGGGGTTCCTCCGTTTGAAGTGCGGATTGAAGTTCGGTACCCCCTCAATGCAAAGTGCAACTTTTGTGGCCAGTCCCTTTAATACTGTGTCATTTTCATGATGATGTTCTTGAAATTTTTGTTTGCTTCTTCGACTTCCCCATTTGTATGTGGGCGATATGGCGAAGTTCGGTGATGTTGAATAAGTGTGAATAAGTCTTCACACTCGCTTTGAAAGTGAGTCCCTTGATCACTAATGAACTCATGAGGGACGTCCTATCGATATATGATGTTTTCTTCGACAAAAAGAGTAACCTTCTTAGAGCCCAAGACTTTGAAAGATCGGGCCTCAACCGATTTGGTGAAATAGTCGATAGCAACCAGTATGAGCTCATGATCCCCGGTGCTTGTTGGAGTGACTTTCCCGACGACATCGATACCTCTGGCTGAGAATGGCCATGGTGAAGAGTGCGAATATAGCAGGGATGGCGGAATATGTCTCATATTGGTGCATTTTTGACAAGTGGGACACCTTCTGACAAGGAAGTGACAATCCCTTTCGAGGGTGGTCCAGAAATATCGAGCCCTTATGACCTTGAGAGCTAACATCCTCCCGTTCCTATGGGTGCCACATACTCCAACATGTATACTTTCCATGACCTTTTGAGCTTCGTATTTGTCAACATAACGAAGGTTGAGGCCGTTAGGGAAACTTTTCCACAAAATACCACACTCAATGACAAAGTTGGCCGCTGGAAGGCACAAAGCGCTTTCGTTTTTACTTGAGAAATGGGGTGGATACTCGGCATTTTGCAAGTATTTTAGGATGTCTGTGAACCATGGTCTATCCTCTTCTGGTTCTTCCCCGTCAATAGCATAGACATATGCTGCTTCTTGTCGAGTTTCGATGATGAGAGGCATTTCAGGAAGGCCGTTCGGAATATTGATTATTGAAGCTAATTTTTCCAGTGTGTCGGCGAACTGGTTCTCTTCTCTAGGAAGGTATGTATATCGAAGCTCTTCGACTTGCTACCAAAGATTTTTAAGGTATGATGATACAATGCCAGGCTTTCACTTCTGACTTTCCATTTGCCAGAAATCTGGTTGATGATTACGGAGGAATCCCTGTATACTCGAAGTTTCTGGACATCAAGAGCTATGGCGGCTTCCAGGCCCATTATGCAGGCTTCATATTCAGCTGCATTGTTTGTAACGTTGAATTAGAGTTTCGTAGAGATTGGAGTATGGGTACCGTTAGGAACTATCAGAATTACCCTGATACCACATCCGTTTTGATTGGAAGCACCATTGAAGTGCAGTGATCCTGGATAGATTTCTGAGGCAAATATTTCAGGTCAAACTCGGCTAACATTACCAAGCACCTGGACAACCGGCCATTGAGGGCTGATTTTTCGAATAAGAATTTGAGAGGGTTTACTTTGCATATCACATGGACTGTATGGGAAAGCACGTAATGTCCGAGTTTCTTTCTAGCCCAAACCAAGGCTATGCTGAGTCTTTCGAGCTGAGTGTATCTGGCTTTGTACTCGAAAAGCTTTTTGCTTAAGTAGTATACGGAATTTTCCTTGCCATCAATTTCTTGGGCGAGCATTGCCCCAACTGCCGAATCGGTTGTTGTAAGATAGGATCTGAGTGGAACGCCTGGAATTGCTGGCTTTAGTACTGGTGGGTTTGAAAGGTAGTTTTTGTTAGGTTATGATTCATATGACAGTTCATAAATCATGCGGAAAAACCATAAAGCCAGGAAACATATTATTTACACATAATCATTTAGCATAGTTTAGATGCATACTCTTTGTTGCGTGCCTTCCCTAGCTGCGCCCGAACCGAACAAGAACAAGTCTTTAGGACTCCAAGTGTCGTCCCTCCGTAGATAGTCCACAGCACGTCCGGATCCGCCTTAAGATTGACCAACTAGAATCGCCCTTAAGGTTCTAATATTTTCGGTTAGGTAGGCAAGAATATTGGCTGATTTTTCTGCTTAAAAATCTTAGTTTTGAATACTTAAAACTTGTGTATAAATAATGACCCCTAGGCCTTTATTTATAGAGTTATGGAAAAGGAATCGTAATCCTAGTAGGATACGAATTAATTGAAATTAGAATCCTACATGAATTCTATTAATTAATTTATCCAATTAGGAATAGAAATTTAATCATACACTAACTCTTGTAGATTTAGGAATCACGCATGAGCACAGACTCACACACACACGGCAGCCACAAGGGCTGCCCATGCGCGTGCGAGCAGCAGCCCACGCAGCGCGGCCCACGCATCCGTGGCCCTTGGCGCGCGCTGGGCCTGCCTTGCGGTAGGCCTGGGCGCTGCCTTGGCTGGGCTTGTGGCGCGCGTGCTTGCTGGGCGATGGCCCGGCTTCGTGCTGGGCCTTCGTCCGGCAGGCCTCGTCCGATGCTAATTCGTACGATACGCTTCCGATTAAATTTCCAGTTCCGGAATTTATTTCCGATACGAACAATATTTAATATTTCCGATTCCGGAATTAATTTCCGTTTCGAACAAATATTTAATATTTCCGTTTCCGGAATTATTTTCCGATTCCGGTAATATTTCCGATTCTGACAATATTTCCGTTTCCGGCAATATTTCCGATTCTGGTAATATTTCCATTTCCAATAATATTTTCCGATACGTACCATGTTTCCGTTTCCGGCAACATCTACGACTTGGATAATATTCATATTTCCGATACGATCCATATTTCCGTTTCCGGCAATATCATCGTTTCCGGAGTATTCATTTCTTGCCTGTGACGATCTTAGCTCCCACTGAAACCAAGATCCGTCGGTTCCGAATTTTCATAGATGGAGTATTTAATGCCATTAAATACTTGATCCGTTTACGTACTATTTGTGTGACCCTACGGGTTCAGTCAAGAGTAAGCTGTGGATTAATATCATTAATTCCACTTGAACTGAAGCGGCCTCTAGCTAGGCATTCAGCTCACTTGATCTCACTGAATTATTAACTTGTTAATTAATACTGAACCGCATTTATTAGACTTAACATAGAATGCATACTTGGACCAAGGGCATTATTTCCTTCAGTCTCCCACTTGTCCTTAGGGACAAGTGTGCATTTCCTAATTCCTTTGTCGCTCGATGCTTGCTCTTGAACATAAGGTAAGAGTTGTCATCCTTATTATGTCCAGAGGTGTTCCTCGGTTTCAGAGTTCAACTGATCAAATAAACAGATAATCATAGCCTATGATTCATCCGAGCACGGCCATGCATTTCACAGTTTCTAGCTCTCCGAGTGGCCTTGTACAACTTTTAAGCATCTCATCCCGATTTATGGGAGGACAATCCCAATCTTGCGATCTTGAGATTAGACTTCGTTTGATAGGTGATTACCTGAGCGTTGCCTTTATAGCCTCCTTTTACGGTGCGACGGTTGGTCAACGTCAAAGAAACCAGTTCTCAAACAAGTAATCTCAAATCACTCAGGTATTGAGGATTTAGTGTCTAATAATTTAATGAAATTTACTCATGACAGATTTTCATCTCTTACAGTAAAGTTTCATAGGTCTTGTCCGATACTAGTCTTCCCAAAGTAAGTATCTATGCAAATGATTATGACATTGCCATGTCCACATAGTTCAAGAAACAGAACTACTAGTCATCTTGCATTCTAATCGTCTAACGTTTTCTATGCGTCCAATTTTATAGAAAACTCCGATTAGGGACCATTTTCAATCTTTGACATTCAAGTTCACTTGATAGACATTTCTTAGTCACAGGACTGGTCCTGACAGTCTATCTTGAATATATCGTCAAATTGAAGTGACTCATCATTTAATACTAAACCAAGATTAAATGGAATATGAAAATACATTTCATATATGATAAATGTTCAACCCCAATGTTTTACAAGCATGGGCCTCAAACCCATCTTCTAAAACAGTTCATGGAATTCAAAGCTATGCTTGATTTCCAGTGCTACAACGTGAGTGTTGCTTCTCACTTGTTGCATAGGTTTAGTTATCATGCTTTGCCAATCTTAATATCCTTTTCATCGAATGTTCTTCGAGATATGATGATAAGATCTTTTCGAGTTTGTTTATTATGTGATCTAGTCTTTCTTACTTCGATGGTGGTTTGACTCATTTTGCAATGAAGAACCATCAAGTTAGCAGACGTTTTTCTTGCTTCAAGAGTGGTTCTACGCATTTTTCAATGAAGAATCATCAAGCCAGCAGATAGGTGATCTACCCAAGTTCAGTGAAGAACTTTAAACAACCCTGTTTTATTGCTTCTTAGGCAATAATTACCTTTACTTCAACTGTATAGGTTGCTAGTGATGCTTTGTTTGGAATTACTTATCCAAGCAGTTCATAGATATGTGGAATACTCTCAACTATATCTTAGAACATAGAAATTACTATTTTTAATTTCCCACGCAACAACTCATGGTCTCCAATCCATGTTGCCATTTCAAAACACGATGCTCTATAGCTCGTCCTTATCAATGGTTAACTCCAAAGGGTCTTGTTTGATCCTTTGCCAGTGTTTATGCGTGTAGCATCAATATTTAGCATATCTTTATTTCCTTGAATCAAGAACTATTCCTATGTACCTTTTCAAGTACCATAAGTATTCTTGATCTCAATCTAGTTGATCTTCACTTAGATCAATAGAGATTGGTATATGTTCGTCATGCCTAAAGTCATACGATACGTTTTTGGCGATCCTCATATTATATCATACATGATAAATTCTTTTGCAGAATAATTCCCAATTGAATTCTATTCATGTAACTTTAGCTTATCTAGTTTCAGTAGATACTAAATTCAGCTAAATTCTTTGACATATAATATAGGTTAAGAATCTCATTTAGACTCTTTGATGTTTAACTTAGTAAATGCTTATACATAGTTCAAACATCCTTTACTTAGATTTATTCACATGGGTCGAATATCTCCAATGGAGACTTTCGTGTTTGATTTAGTAAATGCCATTACTTAATCTAAAACAATATTATAAGATCTTTGTAAATAGATCTTAATACCCAATATGTACTAAGTTTCGCCATGGTCCATTATTGATGAATAATTTCAAATCTAAGTCATTTAGCATTTGAATGTTATTTCACAATAGAGAGATATGTGTGTAATACACATAGGACCAATTAAGTTTTAAGTACTCCCACTAAACTTCTTATATATCTATAAGAATCATGTACATTTTATGAAACTAAAATACTTATTAGCTTCACTAAAATACATTTCTAATTCCCAATTGCTTGCTTAAATCTGTACTTAGATTTCATAAGCTAGCTTTCCTTTTCAAGCATTTATTTGGATCCACAAATCCTATGACATACCATGTACATAGTTTATTCCAACATTTGATTGAGGAATACGTTTTGTCATCCAATTGCTATATGTACCAATATGCAATCATTGCTTGAATTATAGACTTGAGCATTACGATTATGCATGAGGTTTCAACACAATCCATGCCATGAATTTGCTTGTAACCTTTAGCAACTAATCTAGCTTTGTGTGTGAACACAATTCTTGTTTGATGGTTTTTATCCTTAAAACAAACTTGCAACCAATAGGTGTGAAACTATTCTTGCAAATCAACAAAATTTCAATTTTGTCATCAAAACATTGAGTATGGTTTATGGCCTCTAACCATTTAAAACATTTGAGTCTATATATGGCCTCTAACCTTTTTAGGGAATCTGGGTTTCGTCATAGCTTTCTTACAAGTCACAAACTCATTAATCTACATGATAATAGTTTGACTGCAAGTTGTAGGTTTCTTCACTATCTAATGGAAGAATCGCATAGCTTCAATGACCTGAACTCCATGTTTCTTCACTATCTAATAGAAGAATCTCATAGTTCCAGTAACTTGAACTCTATGCCTACTAGGGTATAGAACATCAAACAATAGAATATCAAATAGCCACTTGAAAGTCCTTTGAATATTCTGTTCTCCTTGAAGCACTTGTAAAGTCTTCTAAGAGATGTCTATTCTTTAAAACCACTTCTAAAGTCTTAAAGAATAAGTTCGGATTTTCTGAAGCACTTCGAAAAGCCTCCGGAATGTCCGTTTATGTTTGTTGTTCGCCTCGAAAACTTTCGAGGTCTATTTTCTCCCACTTGTCATTTTGGAAACGAATCTCCAAAAGGACATTATTTCGAGCAAACAAACATTATGTTCTCAAAAATTCGTGGTAGAAACAATACCCTTGTGTCTCATTTGAATAAATCACAATGAAACATATATCTATGCTTGGGCCTTAGTTTGTTGAATAACAAACACTAAGCTCCCACTGAGTTTAGGAACTCTTTAGATATATTATGAAAAGATATTCTGAAATTACTTTTCAATAGCTTTGACGAATTTGGTTTAGTTTGGTGGTAGTTGAGCATTTTGTTTTAGAAATTATAGGAAAAGTCTTTATGATTCATCATTGATCGAATCAAGTACTAATTGACTTCGATCATTCCAACGTAGATATGCCATATCTTATGGAGCTAGATTGTGAAATTACAACACACAATCATTGATGATCATATTTGGTCTCAAGTAATCATCAACATGATCTAACCTAGATCTTTATGATTTCTTGCCGAGTGGATTTTATACTTCTGAATCTTTGAACTAGCCAAACAGATTCAACTTATATCACATTTGAGTAAATAAACCTATATTCACTCAAATCCATGTGAAATAATAAAGTCATAAAACCTTTCTTTAGCTTTGAACTCTATCGTCTAGGCGTTCTAACAATAGTTCATATTCTTTGTTACTTTCAACAAGTAAGACTAGCTTGTCTTAAGTTGATCTAGAAATCAACCAACTTTCAAAAGTCCATCAAAATAGAGCTTATGAATGTTAACTTGTTGATATGGTCTAAGCAACAATGCCAAAGATTTAATGGAACTCAAATCAAGGGTTTGATTTGAACCTAGTAAAGTTCTTTAAAGAGTTGTTTGTTTTAATCAAGCATATTGACTCAACCAGTAATTGACCATTTCATTCAAATAAACAAACAAACAAGCATTGTTTTTGTTCTTATGAATGTGAGTCTTTCTGTGTTTGAAGCAGAAATTTAGGTATGCTGATTATGGAACAAAATAGCCATTAAGTTCCAGCCTTTGAAAGGACTTAAAACAAACTAGATGACCCTACAACTAATGTAGCATTGCCATGCTTCATTTCCCACTTGTAGGTCATTAGTGTATCCTAGCTTCCATTATTTGAGTTATTACCGAAGTAAGAACCTCAAGCGGTATATGATACCAAGGAAGTTTGATTGCTAGGTCACTTCTCTTTAAACATAAATTTATAGGTAGAAACGGAATCGTAAATTCCTTTCATTTGTTCCTCGTTTTCCTATTTCTTGTACCCTTTCTTATAGTCTTAAGAATTGAATTCTTTAGTGTTGACTTTTATACTTTGTTAGACATGTCCAATGTCACCAACAAGGTTCTTTACCATTTTAATTTATGTTGAATATTCTGTTTCAACTAGATGATCTTACCAGAAGCTTCTAAAGTTCTCTAAGCATCGATCTATTCGAATGTCTAGGAACTAGACTCATTCGAGAATTAAATGGAAAAAGGATTTTAGGTTGTTAACCATTGGTAAAGCTGAGCGTTTAAACTCAATGCTTTATGATCTCAAAACCACATTGTATTTTGAATTCACAAGCACCAATCGGTTTGCCATTCGACTTTGATACTCGAAAACAACCATAAAAGTCGATATAAGAAACGTACATTTTAAATTGCTCACTTTCTCTCATTTCCGTGAATCGTTCTTGGATTCACTACCAATCGAGGAAATTTACTGTTACCTTTCTAAAAGGATTTATTGCAGTGCAAGATATTTAATTATAAACAATAATTAAAACATACATTGAAGCATGCAAAGTCTAAACATTTATCATGAATAATAACTTGAAATTAAAGCAACCATGCAATTCAAACAAGTTATTAGCATTTTATTCGATTTTATTGTTCCGGCAGGTGTGAATAAAATGATTCCAAGATCCTAAAATCATTGAAGAACTAAGCACAGTTTGTCGACTTAATCCTAGAACATCTTAGGTAAGCAAAAGCCTTTTGCTAATAGTCTAGAAACTATTCTTGGTTGATAGGTACGTCTAAGAACTTATTAGGTAAACCTATCGATTTTGCCACGACATAAAAGGACTCCTTACTTATATCGTTGAGTTTCACCAAAACTAACATGTACTCACAATTATTTGTGTACCTTGCCCCTTTAGGACCAATAAGTAACACCTCGCTGAGCGAAAACTATTACTAGATTGATGTAAAGGATATCCAAGCAAGTGTATATTTTGGCATGGCACCTTTTAACTCAATTTTTAAGTTTGGAACTTAAGCTCTTACTATGTTGGTTAGATTTTAAGTGAACTAAAATCCTTAATCATGCAACATAATCAAGCTTTTGATCTCATGCATTTTAAGACATATTTAAAAGCAATAAATAACTTAAAACATGCATAAGATATTTGTGATCTAGTATGGCCCGACTTCATCTTGAAGCTTTGACTTCAAAGTCCGTCTTGAAAATCTCCGTGGGAGGCACCATTTTCTTCAAATAGGATAAGCTATAACTAATTACAACTATTTGATGGTTCGTAGACCATATTTGAATTGAAAAATAACTTTGGTACTTTAGACCAATTACATTCAAATTAATGGTACGCAGACCATATTTTCTATCCTATTTGGGCCATACTAGTCACTTCATAACCTGCAAAACAGTACATATATAATATATACCATTCACCCATTCATTATCATGAATGGCCCACATAGCTGGTTAGTAAAACACATTATGCATCACGTAAACATTTGCAGCAATTAATCAAGGGCACCAATAATCTACCAATTATTCAGTCCTTATTAATTCTAATCAAGTTGTTTTAACCTTAAGGATTTGTAGACCTAATCAAGAGTTTATGACTAAAAAGCGCTCCCACTTAAACCAATAAATTCATATGCTTTACCAATTTTAAACATAAAAATGTATTTCTAGTCCAACCGGAAACATACAAATTTAATTAAAATTTAAAGCTCATATCAATTTATAATTGAATCCAAAAATTTAATTTAATTTCAGTCGTATTTAAATTAATTCATGATTTTAATTTTAGTAAAATAATTAGAATAAATAACATTTATTATAATTATAATATTCAAAATTAAAATCCAAGAAAATAATTCAAATTATTAATTTTAAAATCAATTAAAATTACGTGAACTGAAATTTTCAAATTAAACATTCAAAACGATCTAATCGTAACGCAAACACCCTACGCGTTGCACACCCATGGGCCGTACGCACACAGCCATTGCTGGCCATGTGCGCGCAGCCCATGCGCTCGTCGCATAGCTGCTGCTTCCCTATCGCAAGCCTCCGCACACATTGTGCTCGCTGCGCGCGCCAGCGCTCATCGCACGCGAGCTATCGCTCGCAGAGCGCGCGCGCGACATCGCTCGCTGGGCGCGCGACATCGCTCCCTGGGCGCGCGAGCCATCGCTCGCTGGGCGCGCGACATCGCTCGCTGGGCGCGCGACATCGCTTGCTGCGCGCGCGAGCCATCGCTCGCTGGCGCGAGCCATCGCTCGCTGGGGCGCGACATCGCTCGCTGGGCGGGCGACATCGCGCGCTGTGCGCGCGAGTAATGCTGGGCGCAGCGCTCGTGGCACGCGAGCTTGCGCTCGCTGCGCGCGAGGCTGCGCGCTCTTGTGCGAGGCAGCGCGCGCTGTGGCGCAGCTCGCTTGCTGCCCACACGCGACTGCCTTGGCTCGCCCTTCGCCCATGCCCATTCGTTCATTGCTCGTGGCACACGACACAAGGCAGGGCTGCTGCCTTGTGCTCGTGCACTACGCCCTTGCTCATTGCATTCGTGCCGCACGGGCGACGAGCTCCCTTGCTCGTCGTCGCATGCCCGCATTATACAACACCCCTTTAAGGGTAACACGAAGCGTCCATTGCTTCGTGCGTGCAAGTTATATGAACGAATCGCATAAAAATTTAAAATTTATATTTTAAAATTAATGACAAATTAATAAATATTATTAATTTCATAATTTTAGGGCGAAAAATCGAAAATTTATTATCCAATTGATTTCCGATTGTTATGGATTCAAGTCTAGGTCATAAAAATTTAAAATTTATCGTAAATTTACAATTTTTATGGTGGTTTTTAATCATAGGTTTCTAATTAAATTACAATTAATTATGAAAATCAAATTAATTCTAAATTATTCTAATTTTCAACAAATTAATCATAATTACAAATTAGATTGCATAATTAACAAGACTAGGCATTCAAACTTGTTAAACATATGCAGTAGGTCAATCAAAAATTCAAGATTTATCAACAAGAATCGCAAATATTTAATTTAACATCTTAAATTTACAAAATTTTGCATTCGAAAAACTAAAACCTTCGAAAAGTCATAGTTAGGCTTCGAATTTGAGAATTCTGGGTTCGGCAGAAAAATATTATTTTTGTCAAAATTTTAGAATGCCTTTTACATGCGGAATTGACACAAAAATCACTCGATTTGGATGAGTAACGAAGAAACTGCCGAAAAACTGCGTACGTATAATTAAATAAACGCAATTTGCAATTAATTAACAATTACGAAAATTAATCACCCCTTTTAATTCTTGCAAATTTGTAATATTTAACCATGTTCATGCAATTTAGATTATGAAAATAATAAGGGGCTCGTGATACCACTGTTAGGTTATGATTCATATGACAGTTCATAAATCATGCGGAAAAACCATAAAGCCAGGAAACATATTATTTACACATAATCATTTAGCATAGTTTAGATGCATACTCTTTGTTGCGTGCCTTCCCTAGCTGCGCCCGAACCGAACAAGAACAAGTCTTTAGGACTCCAAGTGTCGTCCCTCCGTAGATAGTCCACAGCACGTCCGGATCCGCCTTAAGATTGACCAACTAGAATTGCCCTTAAGGTTCTAATATTTTCGGTTAGGTAGGCAAGAATATTGGCTGATTTTTCTGCTTAAAAATCTTAGTTTTGAATACTTAAAACTTGTGTATAAATAATGACCCCTAGGCCTTTATTTATAGAGTTATGGAAAAGGAATCGTAATCCTAGTAGGATACGAATTAATTGAAATTAGAATCCTACATGAATTCTATTAATTAATTTATCCAATTAGGAATAGAAATTTAATCATACACTAACTCTTGTAGATTTAGGAATCACGCATGAGCACAGACTCACACACACACGGCAGCCACAAGGGCTGCCCATGCGCGTGCGAGCAGCAGCCCACGCAGCGCGGCCCACGCATCCGTGGCCCTTGGCGCGCGCTGGGCCTGCCTTGCGGTAGGCCTGGGCGCTGCCTTGGCTGGGCTTGTGGCGCGCGTGCTTGCTGGGCGATGGCCCGGCTTCGTGCTGGGCCTTCGTCCGGCAGGCCTCGTCCGATGCTAATTCGTACGATACGCTTCCGATTAAATTTCCAGTTCCGGAATTTATTTCCGATACGAACAATATTTAATATTTCCGATTCCGGAATTAATTTCCGTTTCGAACAAATATTTAATATTTCCGTTTCCGGAATTATTTTCCGATTCCGGTAATATTTCCGATTCTGACAATATTTCCGTTTCCGGCAATATTTCCGATTCTGGTAATATTTCCATTTCCAATAATATTTTCCGATACGTACCATGTTTCCGTTTCCGGCAACATCTACGACTTGGATAATATTCATATTTCCGATACGATCCATATTTCCGTTTCCGGCAATATCATCGTTTCCGGAGTATTCATTTCTTGCCTGTGACGATCTTAGCTCCCACTGAAACCAAGATCCGTCGGTTCCGAATATTCATAGATGGAGTATTTAATGCCATTAAATACTTGATCCGTTTACGTACTATTTGTGTGACCCTACGGGTTCAGTCAAGAGTAAGCTGTGGATTAATATCATTAATTCCACTTGAACTGAAGCGGCCTCTAGCTAGGCATTCAGCTCACTTGATCTCACTGAATTATTAACTTGTTAATTAATACTGAACCGCATTTATTAGACTTAACATAGAATGCATACTTGGACCAAGGGCATTATTTCCTTCAGTTTTTGATGGTGTCAAATATTGCTTGATGAAAATTTTCATCCCATACCTTGGGCTCATTTTTGCGAAGTTTTCGGAACACATTCTCACAGATCATTGTGAGTTTGGAAATGAACCGACTGATGTATTGTAGTTTGCCAAGGAACCCTCGAATTTCTTTCTCATTTGTAGGTGGCGCCATAGCCAAAATAGATTTGATTTTTGAAGGGTCGGCCTCTATGCCTTGAGAACTAATGACATACCCTAGTTGACGTTACCCCGAATGCACATTTCTATGGGTTGAGTCACATATTGAATTTCCTGAGTCTATTGAAGAACTTTTGAAGCACTGTCATATTCCCTTGGCAATCTTTTGACTTAAAAATCAGGTCATCAACATAAACCTCAATTTTTTTGTGAATCATATCAATCATGATGGATGTGTCTGTTATTTGATAAGTAGCCCCTACGTTCTTTAGTCCGAAGGCATAACTGTATAGCAATAGGTACCCCACTGAGTGATGAAGGTTGTTTTCTACATATCCTCATCTGCCATGGGAAAATTTTATCTTGCTGATATATGCATTATTTATAGTGTTTTTACCCCCATCCCTTAGTACTTTTCTTTGTTAAATGAGATCTTAGGAGCCATTTTGATGTCGTTCCTCTACTTGGTTCACCGACACGTCCAGATCCGTCTTGAGATAGATGACTTAGAAGTCACTTAAGATATTTACTTTTAGGGAAGAACAGTTTGAACGGAGGCTCAAAAGAGTTTAGGGTTTCTCTTTTTTTTTTAGGTTAAACTGATTAGTTGTGTGTGAAAAAACATGTGTGTTTAGGTTATTAACCTAATAAGTAAGTTTGCAAACCGACCAAGCCTAAGCTCAGTCGGCCATCAACTCACACACACACACGCCCATGGGCCTGCACGACAGTGGGCTTTGGACCGCGCCCTTGCCTCGCTGCGTGCAGCGCCTGGGCTTCTTTGCCTATGCGCGCACACGGGCAGTCGCGTGGCCGCGGGCCAGCGTTGCCGTGTTGCTGTTGCTGCGAGCATTCGCGCCCATGGGCCTCGAGTGCTTCGCGCACTCTGCTCGTGGGCCACATTCCGTCTTGCGTACAAATTATCATCCGACAATTTATTTATCGTGTCGTACTATACGATCCAACGTCGTACGATACGATTATTCGTTTCGCCTAGCTTACGAATATACGCAATACGATATACGATTCCGATCCAACGTCATATCGTATATTTATGTTTTTCCGAACTAATTCCCGAAAAGATATTAAATAAATTTCCGATTCATTTAATCTGGCGATCTGTTACATGTCAATGGTGTGACCTTATAGGTTCAGTCAAGAGTAAGCTGTGAGCCTAATATAGTTTAGAACTCACTGATCGGAAGCATTGCTCCAGCCAGCTGTTCCGATCACTTGATCTCACTGAATTAATTGTTCGTAATTAATCTGAACCTTGGTATTAGACTAATGCACCTTGGGTGAAGGACATATTTCCTTCACTTTGGACATTATTTATGAAATAGGTTTATTGCGAGCAAAGTGAAGTGCATTTCCAATTGAGCAGAATCTTAAGCTTGGCCTTGCTACTGGCACATTTTTGCAGGATCCCGAATCATATCGTGGCTTGTGGATCGTCTGATTTATCTTCCGGTCACTCGACCTGACCTGGCTTATTCGGTCCATATTTTTTCTCAATTTTTGCAAGAACCTCGCATGGAACATTAGGTCAGGGTATTTTGCTGCATGCAGTTAGTGAGTTGACATTGGAAGGTTGGTGTGATTCAGATTGTGCGGCCTGTCCCCTTACTCGACGTTATCTAACATGATGGCTAGTGTTTTTAGGTCAATCTCCGATTTCTTAGAAGACGAAGAAACAAAATACGCGGTCCTCTGCCGAAGCTGAGTACAGGTCTATGGCCGCGATCACTTGTGAATTAGAGTGGCTAAAGGGTCTGTTATTGAGTTTGGGTGTTCATCATCCTAAGGCAGTTAAATTATTTTGTAACAGAGAGTTTGCGTTGCATATTGCAAAAAATCCAGTTTTTCACGAGCGACCAAAACATATTGAAGTTGATTGTCATTTTGCTCGGGATGCAATAAATGAGGGTTTGATTTCATCATCTCATGTCTCCACATCGTCTCAATTGGCGGATATTTTCACAAAAGCTCTTCGGAAGGCTGAGTTTGATTTTGTCCTTTCCAAGTTGGGCATTTTTGTATCTCATGCTCCAACTTGAGGAGAGTATTGAAATATATTTAGGAGAGATATATTTAGCAAATGATATATATTTGGGAAACTAATTGTTAGGATATCCTTACATATTTATCTCTTCAGGTTTTCTAATTTCTATCTTTACTTGTATCATAAATATTGTTTGGTGATTGACAGTGAAAGCAAGCCGAGATTCACCAATTCTACACTTTCCTCTTCCTCCATTCTCCTAACAACACCACCACTATCACAACTTCTCATCACAATACCAACACACCACCCTCCTTGCAACCACCTTAGTTCACCTTCGTTGTGCTTTTATTATTAAGGTGGTTTGACTTTTATTACACCTAATCCAAGCATGTCCTTAAGATTGTTACGCTGTCACTTATGTACCTTCCAAATCCAACATACCATATACACTTACAGTCCGTACACTAAAAAAATTGTTTTTTAGCTTGTCTGTTACAACGATACACTATTACACGTATATATGAAGTATGAGTGCTACAAACTGCACAAGGGTTAAAATGACTATTTCCTGATACAATAAACAAAAGATTGTCGAGATCAACCATGCTAAACTGCAAGAAACTATCAACACAAAAGAAGGGAGTACAAGCAGTGCAAGTGAGAATTACAAAGGCATCAACAGATAGTGACCTTATAGCATTCACTTCTCATCTGATTTTTGCATGTCTTCTTCCGTTTTCCAAACTACATCCTCTAGTGAACTTGAAAGTTTTTTATAGAACTGCAAAAGGAGAATGATGATGAATAATAAGTAAACCAAGCGACCACCTAATAATGAAAAAAAGATGCTCTCAGATCTTCCACAAATACTTTTCTACCATATCCTTTTAAATAAGAAGAGGATGAAAATAACAAAACTATTATAAGGAGTTTTATTCTAAAATCATGTTTTATATCAGTTATTTTGTAAACTTAACGATGAGGTTGAGACAATATGACAACTAACTCAACACGAAAGGAGCATACCTTGTGAAATTCTAGAGTATCTCCCTTGGCTTTTCTAATCTCGACTAGATGAAGAGAAGGGGCGACTTGCAGTACCTAAAAGAAATGACAGTGCATAGTTTAGCAAATCATACATAGATCGAACAACATACTCAGTTTCCTTTTTTAGTACCTCTGTCGCGACATTGAGGTTTCCCTTCCGGCCAGCTTTCACATTCTCAAGCCTCATCTAAAACAAAGAAGAAAGCTTATGTCAGATCAAAGTTTTAGGAATCCACATGGCTACTTTCACTTCAGGCGCGTTAGCATCTAGCTCTTCATCCGTCAAAAATATAGATACATAAAATATGCTAACTATTTACCTTGTAATTTTTCTTGTGCACATCATAACCGAGGGGTTTTGCAGCTTCTTCAATCTTTTTAATTATTTCATTTGCAGAGCATTTAGATGTGAATCTTGTTTCTCTTTTAAAAACCTGGTTGAAGACAAGGATTTGTTTAGCATAGTGTAACAGGAAACCTCTCAAACTGCAAGTGCAGAAAAGTATCTCCAACTGCGCACAAAATGTGATGCAGGAAAGCAGACATATCCAATCATCCAAGCAAACAAAACAATTACACAAATAACAATAAAAAATAAAATGAAAACTTTAAAAGATTTTCAATCGTTTCCTGCATTCATGGCTGCATACTCATCAAATAAGACTTCCTCAACAATATGATCAGAAGTCGTCAAAGGACTCCAAAACTCCCCTAATATATTCAAGGAACAGATCACATATTCCAATATCAACGTTACATTTCAAAGAAAACCTAGGATCCACTACGTAAATACTACACATCAGTACAACCATCTGACCAGAGACAGTAACAAACGTATTAGCATTTTCAGTCTTCCGGTAAGGTATATCAGTTGGTGTAAAAATTAACAGAATCTTGATACTCCTTGAGTACGAAACATTTTTCAAAGTTAATTTCTTCCACGCAATAGAATCAGAACCACATATGAATGATGTACAAAAAGACAAGAGAATAGGAAAACCTGATCTGTGTCAAAAAGACTTCCAAGGTTAAGCCCTTTTGACATATTTATCAAGTCAAATGCATTCATAGCTGTTGGATGTTCTCTCTTCTCGGTCACATGATGTTCCTGTTGATAGGCCGTTAACATATCAATACAAGCCAGTCCATCCACATGCTCTTACAAAGCCTATATCCTTTAAATTACTGAAACTTACTTCCGAGTCCTGGAAAACTGCATCTACATCATCCAAACTCGTCTCATCTTCATCATCAAAAACAGGACGTTTATAATCTCTTTTGAACCACTCATCTTCCAGAATTTCAGGGATTGTTATGCGCTGCCAAGTGTAAATAAAAAAAGTTCAGCCAGTAAACTTGACAGAGTAAATATAATCAGAAATTCCTAAACAAATGTCACGTGGTGCATAATTTTATTCCATACAGGGTACAGGATCCAGAACGGCAGTTGAGTCACAGTATATCATATTATGTGTTTTTTTTTTTTTTTTTACATTAAGATGTAACAAATACGTAATGGAGTATGACGTTAACTGAAGAAACAAGGAAAATCATTAAGAGTTGTATAAATGTATAATGTCAAGAGGGAACAAAGCCTATAAAACTAAAAGTCATCTCCTTGGTCGTATCTTCATAGGGGGTAAGACTAAGATAGTGAAAAATACTTCCCATTCATTTGCAGCAGCAAGAGGAGCCGACAAATATTCTGGTGGACTCACATTAATCAGGCTACCAAACCCCAATACTTTTATGGTCCATAATTTTCCATCAATTTTTCAATCGTAGAAAAAGGGTTATTGAAATAAATCCTTGATCTAAAGGCACGTTTGATTACTTATGACAAAGGTTCAATTGAATGGGTTTTAGATTATAGAGGAAGGGAATTGTGGTCACCAGGATTAATGGACTGAATCATAATCATCAGCAATCTGGATCAGCTTTGACACAC
Source organism: Spinacia oleracea (assembly GCF_020520425.1). NCBI lineage: Eukaryota > Viridiplantae > Streptophyta > Magnoliopsida > Caryophyllales > Amaranthaceae > Spinacia > Spinacia oleracea. The sequence continues at coordinate 91,070,179 of NC_079490.1, read as the reverse complement.
ATTTTGGGATACACAATTAGGATCAATGGATCAAGAACTAAGGGTCTGACCCTATGCTCAGTGTTATACTGTCTTAAACCACCAGACCTAGCCCCACAAACTGCGCTGACCCTTTCATTAAGAAACAGGCTATTTTATTTTTGGTGGAAATTTAGGAACCATACTAGTTGCCACATAAATAACCATAACAAGCCACCTTTCATGAATAGATGCACATTGTATTCAGCTTGTAGTCAGACATTAATGTTTGCATGCGTATATAAGTTTTTGTCAAACATACTACCATAGCCATGTGAGAAAAACTCAGTAAAATTAGAAACACCAGCTCACTTTAGAGATAAACTCAAAGATATCACAAACTGGACTTTTTTTTCACTCCTGTGGACTAAGGTATGACTGATTTACAATTCGATGGCCTGACATTTGTATATTTCAAAAAAAAGTGGCCTATAGCAAAAAGGTCAGTGCAAAACAGACATCCAGTGACTGGAAATGCAATCGACAGAAAAAACCTTACCTAAGCGCCTTTTATTTTCTTGGCTGTAACCTCAAAAGACAAAAGGCATACGTAAACAAGGTGTAAATTAAATGTTGGATACTTACAATCTTAAGTTCTTAAGAGCATCATTACTCATAAACAAAAATAAATTGTTCACTTTCTCACTCTTCAACATCATTTCCATGAACAATTTACCATATTGTTCCTTAATCATAAACTTAAAAATTAAAGTTCATTCATATTTTTCTTCCCTTTTTCCTATTCCACATAAAATAAATATTTGTGAAACATATATCAAAATGGGTGTCTATTTGTAGAGTTTGAAATAATAAATCTTTTTGTATTTTTATTTTATTTTTTTGAGTTGTACTCTTCAAAATATACAAGCTTGAAAAACAAATTGTTACTTTTTGTCTCATACATGTGCACGTGGCAATTGTAGATTGGTTAATGAAATTGATGAATGTTCATCCAATTGCTCATCTTTTACATTTATTCAAAGAACTTTTACAAGTTCATCGTTAAGACCCAAAAAAATTGTACATGGCCATGAAAAATTAAAAATTTCATTGTTAACGATGCTCTAAAAACGGTTAAAGTTTTCTATTTTGATACTTATCAACAGACAACTAACAAATTATTATTGAAATGGCAGAACTAAATAGTTGGCATATGAAACTAAAAATTAGTTGCCCAAAGGATAAAGGAGAGATTTTCATCACATATAATGCATTCCCTACTTGCAGAATAAGAATTAGGTCAAGGTCATAGAAACCCTATTGTTATGAATTTGGTTCTTGCTATGACAATAATGAATAACGAAATTTGAGCTCATATTGTGGGTTTCAAATCGATCACACAACTTCCAACATTTTGTAGAGAAGATTCACTCAGATCCTCAACCAAAAGGGACCAGTACAAACATTAGACATACTTTTTACCGATAGAGCCAAAGATTCATTTGTTCTTTTGGTCGTGGGATGTAATGGGTTAAATCAAAATGGCTCTTAAAACCTCTTCGCTTCTTTCCATAAAGTAGAAGATGGTCGTCCCGTTATCGCTTTTGGGTCAATTGGAAACAACCTCTCTGCAATTTGCAGGGGTAAGGTTGCGTACGTTCGACCTTCCCTTACCCCGTTTCTTACGGGAGCCTCTTTGAGACGATGGGGGTAATGATAATGATAATGAAATAGGGAATCCGTCAACTGCCAGAGGAGCTCCAGTATTCCAACTTACAACTAAATATAACTTCAATAGCACAAAAATAAGCTAGGGGTATAACTACTTTTACATCGAAGAAACAAATACTGATTAACCACGATTGGGGTTAATAGCTTGTCAGCCGTTACGTTAGGCTACGCCGGTTGTAGAACTTGCAAACAAAATTCATAAAATGGCTCTGGCAGGTGTGGACTTCTCCGGACACCTCGATCTACACTACTTTCTCCAAAGGGATTAAGGGACAGTACAAAGAAAACGGGTTCGGGACAAAGAAAGTACAGAAAGCATCTTCGGTCACTGGATCTATGAATTTCAGAAAACTCTTTGTACTATAACCTTATAGATTACCTCTATGTAATCTTATAAACCACAGGTCATCACCGTTGTAGTTAGCCAATACCTTAATCCATCATGGGAAAATTTTCCGTCGCAATTTATTCTCCAATTTTTGCTTCATTAATAGAATATTGATTAATTTATTTTCAAAAGTGTGTTAAACACCAAACTAATATCCAACTATTCACGTTTTTCTAGGATCTGGACTTATTTGATGGTGACAACCATATAGAAGTCACAAATAATAGCATTTCTATGATTCTCTCTATTCTTCTCTCTTTAGGATCTTCCTCTTCCTCTTTCTACCATATTTTCAATCCCCATCTTCCATTTTCACGCGGAAGATTCAAATTCACAAAGTAATGGCGAAGAAGACTCTAAATCGATCCAGATTGCTTATTGGATCGAATTAGCTCGAGATCGTACTCCGATTAGTACGAATCGGTCTAAATCGGAGTACGAACGGGAAGTGAACGTATTAGGTAACCCTGGGTAAGAGGTAAGGTGGGACTCGGTGACGTGGAGAAAAGGATAAACACAGTTGCATTTAGTACCTGTCAAGTCCAATAGGAACTCAAATCTCCATCTCTAGAGAATCAAATTGGACAAGAAGCCACACTGCCCAACGCCAACCCCTTCCCTACAAATCAATTAGAAAGGGAGGAACCAGCAACTAGCCCCCAACCTCAAAATCACTTTTATTTTATTCCATTTATGTTAGCCTATCTCTCGCCCCACTTTGTGGGACCCAATCATATTTCATAATTCTCTTACTCTATGTCTCTCTCCTCTGCGTAAAAGTACCCATTTGATGGTCTCAATTTTGGGTTCTCCTTGGTTTTTGTTGCTACAGTAACTAAGTATTGAAAACGGAGGTAGTAATTGTATATGGGGGGTGGAGGGAGCAGCCGGCCTTACAAAGAGAAAAAATACATTTTATATGCTAACAAAAACTACAATAGAGCACTGAACTTTCCTTTGTCCCAGTGGTTCAGTGAGATGACTACAAGTCATTCTTGGTTCCCTAGGTGCCGGGTTTGATACCCATTGGGAGTACTTTTTCTTTCGATTTCACGTAAGATTTTCGCCCCCTCAACTTCACCCCCTTAAAATTAAAATATAAATGTATAAATTATATACTATTTTGCTTAATGCTTCTGCTTTACTGTTCAAGATCCGCCACTGGTTTGGTTTGTCCTTGTTTATTAGAAAGAACATATTGGCCCTAAAGTCTTTACTGAACAATGGTGCCTTTCGACTTGATTATATTATTGAAGATAACTTAATAGTCAGCACCATCAATCCAAATAAGCAGCTTAGGCCAGAAGCAAACGTATTATCAGTTTATAGCAATTTAAACAAAGTTCATCGGTTAGGTTTAGGTCACAAGAACATAATAGAAGAGAATCATTTAACAAAAGATAGAAATACATGAGAGTTCTCATCACCTTGTTTATCTATCATTGTACTCCCTCCGTTTTTGTTTATTAGCCCTTTATGGAATATTGAAAAATCCATTTAAAGGACACCTTGCATGTGAATCTCTAAAGAATCTCACCCAGCTAATTTAAGTGCCAGTCTAGCAACTGCAGTTAGTAATTCAATTTCCAGTCCTGTGCCACCGGGTAGAAGACCCAGATCTCCTCAACGCAGACGCTCTTGGCATAAAAGCTGTTTTCATTTCTGCTCTTGGTCTTACCGGTGCTTTAGCCATATCTGTATGTGGGTATACATTCATTCATTATTATTACCTCATTGCCTCAAAGAGGCTCCAGCAAGAAGCGGGGTACGGGGGGTCCGAATTACGCAACCTTACCCCTGCAATTGCAGAGAGGTTTCCAATTGACCCAAAAGCGATAACGGGACGACCATCTTCTACTTCATGGAAAGGAATCGAAAAGATTTTATGAGCCATGTGGGTAGGAGAGAGAAAAAAAAAGGGTAGGTGGAGTGTTGTTAAATTAGAAAATAAAGGGACCATTTGCATATTTATTTGGGATGAAAAGTAAATTACAATTATAATATAAGGGTAAAAGGAGAATAATTGTTGAACAAATAAGAAAAGATTCTAAAAGGGACTAATAAAAAAAACATCCCAATACGGAAAGGGGACTAATAAACAAGAATAGAGGGAGTATTAGATATACAGAGAATAGAAAACCCTAAAGAATTAAGAGACAAACTTATAAGGCCCTGTTCTTTTTGGCTTCATTTCAGTTTCAGGACTTATTTCGTAGTACAGTTCAAAATAAGGCCCCACCTGTTGTTGAGGATAGTGTTGTTGTTCGGTTTGTGCTCTATAGTTTTTCTAAACCGTCACTTGCTTCTAATGTTCGCATGGATACTGCGGTGCAAGAACAGGATTGTGGTTTTACCGTCACTCTCCTTGATAGATTGTTTTCTAAACGGCTTTGCACAGTGAAATCCATCCCTCCTAAATGTCGTTTGGGTTTTTCCCGGGTTTTGAGAGGCGTTCTTGATAGGGTTATTTGCAGGCCTGAGGAAGTCTCTTATTGGGTTAAACTTCTCGTGTTGCCTCTATGTATCCTTAAGACCTTTAGTCCGAGAAGTAATCGCGAGGGCACATCTGTCGTAAGGCGGCAACAGCAGGAAGAGCATTGCTAATGCTATTCGTACTTAGAGTGACCCGGGTGGTGATATGCTTCTTTTGTTGGAAGCTTTGACAGCTGGATCCCCTACTTTGATGGATGCTGATGAGGAACTTGATTTGGCAGAGCGTAATATCAAGCAGTGTCGTAGGAAGATTTGACTGTAAATCCGCAAGAGTAGCCTCATTATAAGGCGCAACGCCAGAAGAAGAAAGAACACGGACTACAGCAGTGTAATGGTCATCACAAATCTTCCTACGACATTGCTTGATATTACGCTCTGCCAAATCAAGATCCTCATCATCATCCATCAAAGTAGGGGATCCAGCTGGCAAAGCTTCCCGCAAAAGAAGCATATTACCACCCGGCTCACTCCAAGTACGAATAGCATTAGCAATGCTCTCTTCCTGCCGTTGCCGCCTTACGGCAGATGTGCACTCGCGATTACTTCTCGGACTAAAGGTCTTAAGGATACATATAGGCAACACGAGAAGTTTAACCCAATAAGAGACGTCCTCAGGCCTGCAAATAACCCTATCAAGCGCGCCTCTCAAAACCCGGGAAAAGCCCAAACGACATTTAGGAGGGATGGATTTCACTGTGCAAAGCCATTTAGAAAACAATCTGTCAAGAAGAGTGACGGTAAAACCACAATCCTGTTTTGCACCGCAGTATCCATGCGAACATCAGAAGCAAGTAACGGTTTCAAAAAACCATAGAGCACAAACCGAACAACACCATCCTCAACAACAGGTGGGGCCACAAAATCAGAACCATGACGATATTTAGCACGAAGAGCATGCGTCTTAAAACAATCCCCACAAAGCCAAATCCCCATACAACGGAAGGTCAACTCAGCCTCAGAAAAAACAGCCAAGTCAGTGGTTAGAGAGTGTCGTGTGACCACTTGAGCATCACCCTTACAATGACGATCACGAAGATGAGTGATCAAAGAGCTCTTAGTAAGCCCGTTCTCCCTACCATCTTGACACCCACTAAGACCCACAAATAATAGTTATTTTATTACCAAAGAATAATATATTTATATTATTATATATAACTAATTATTTATTATTAATTACTATAATTCATTATTTATCATTTATTATTATTTTCTAGAAATTAATTACGGATTATTAATTATTAATTATTAATTATTCATTATTAATAATAATCATTTCTCATTTCTCATTTCTCATTTCTCATTTGACATTTGTATTATTCATTATTCATTATTCATTTCACTAATATTCTGTTATGTTAAGTTACGTTAAGTTCAGTTCAGGAGCATTCAATTTAGGAGCATTCAGTTCGGTTAATTCAGTTCAATTTCAGTTCAGCTCAACTCAGCGAACAGGGCCTAAGAACATTACCGACATCAATAATTCAGAAAATAAAGACCGTCAAAGAAAGACAAAAGTCCATCGAAAATAACGAGGATATATAAGCAATAGTGCTTACTGTCATAGGATTTGGATCTAAGATACGCGTAATAAATTTCTTCATGCTGAAGGACATCCAAGGGGGGCAGGTAAATTCAGCCACTGAGATCTGCATATTCAAAACTAAAATATTGAAAGATACGAACCTGGAAATATATGGATGACCCATTTAATTTAATCAAGTAAACTTGCTCACTTTTCTGTATAGGTTTATAAGATTAGAATCATCAAAAGGCAAGTAACCTGCGAGCAATACAAATAAGATAACACCACACGACCACACATCCGCTGTTGCCCCATCATACCCTCTATCATTAAGGACCTATAATTCACAGGTTTAGACAAAAGGCAGTGAGCAACTATAAAAGGGTATGTAAACATCAGAACACATCCGTAGGTTTCCATAAGTCACCTCTGGAGCAACGTAATTCGGAGTTCCACAAGTTGTATGAAGAAGTCCATCTCCCTGCGAAACAAAGAATTTGGGAATTTATTCCAATATATTACATATTTGTTTTGTTCCTTCATTCATTCTTGATATGATGAAACTAATGCAAAATAAGCAAGTAGCAGAGAAGGATACAAAACAGGAAAGAATGGTCTCTATAAAACTAATAACATTTTCGCTCCCTGAACCTAAATCACTACAGAGCCCCAGAGATTTCAGTCTTCAGTAGCTCACTTTGGACGACCTCAAGTCCTGATCAGTTTGCACCCCATGCCTGGGCTAGCTTCAAGTTCAGTTCAACATGTGAAACACTTCAGCCTCAGGTGAACTAACCCTGTTCACTTCACCTGATTTACTATACTGAATTAACTTTACTGATTGAAATAAATTTAGCTGACTAGAACTGATTTCTACAGACTTTAACTGATTTGTAGTTATTATCATATTAAGGTACTGATTTTTACTGACCATGGTGCAATGTGGAGGAGGAAACAACATGGCATGCTCTGTTTGGCTGCATTGGGATTCCAAGGGATTGTGAGGACAGTGGGTGCAGGGAAATGATTGCATTATGATGTAGATATTGGCTTCTTCCTGGCTTAGACATATCTCCCGCGCAAAATTTTATGCTAAATTCAAGCATTACATCTGTAGCTCTTCTTGCCTTCTTGGCATATTTTAGTTTTAGCCCATTACTCAGGCATGTAAGCTTGGCCAGTCTATTAGAGAGAATATTTGGATTTTGGACAGGGAAGCAAACAATACTCCACAATGCAGATCTCTCAAGCGAGGGAAGCGTTAATTAAAGCAGCTCAAGAAACTCTCAGAAGATTTAAGCTAATGGGAACTTGTGGAGCTTCAGCACTTAACACTTAAGGTTATAATTCATGCATAGTTGGTGCCATAGCCATGTTAATAAATGACATACTTTATGGAAGTTCGTATTCATTTTAATGTGTTCATTCCAAGGTACATTACTCAGTTGAAACAAATAGTGACGAAGTAGAGTGCTAACCAATGCTCATGAATGCATCTAAACGGTTTCGCAAACGGACTGTGTTTTAAGAGGGTAACAATTATTACGGTCTTACAGAGATCATTGGAGGTCAGTTTTCTTTGTTATTCTTAGACTGCTCTACAATGAAATTCAACACGGAACGGGTGTGCATGGGCTGGTATATAACAACGAACCTATAATTCTTTAACAATGATGATGTCATGAATTAACATTAATACCACATATCTGACTCAGATACAAAACATATAGAAAACCACTGCACATGCCCGCAAGATAATCTTTTCAATAACCACTCAATATAAACTACACATCAATAAAAAAAATTAAAAATAAAAAATGTCAATTACTACCTAGATAAAAAAAAGTTGTCAATTACTACCTAGAAATGTTCACATGATTATTATTGCTACCTAAGTCAATGTTCCGGCTAAATTGGCCGTAATATGACGTCATAAAATTATTTAAGTTGATTTTAAGTAATTAAAAACATAAAAAGAAAATTAAAAAAACCCATTGATTTATAACCTAAGTTAATGATAATTTACTAAAATCGGCAAAGTTGGAGCAAGTTATCGCTAATCCCCACAATATGACGTCATTTCCCCGCCTATTTTACCAAAATGGTGACTTGGTAGCAATAGTAATTATAAGAAAGTTTTCTAGGAAGTAATTAACAACTTTTTTTTTTCCTAGGTAGTAAGTGACAAAGTGATTTATAAGATAGGTATTAATTGGCAAATTTTACTTAAAAGAAAGTACAAAAGTCCCACATGCGTTTGCAATAATAGCTTGGGTTAAAGGAAATTTTATCCTTGGGTCTAAGAGAGCCCTGTAGTTCTAAGTTAATCAAATTGCCCAAATAACTCAATACCTATGTTACTCGGACACGGGTGTCGGTGTCGTGTCCGACACCCCGATCCAAATATTTGCAGACCCTCCGACACGGTCAAAGGAGTGTCTTGACTTGTTTTTTAGACACGGCTGCCTTACAAAGTGTCGGAAAAAACATCGACACTTTTTATAAAAATATAATTTTTAAATTAAAAAAAAAGATAAAGATTAGAATATTAATGAATAATAAAATTAAAATTACAAAATAAGATAAATAGTCTTTGAAAGAGTTTAAGAATACAAAGAGTTCAAAAGTAAACATATAAATATCCTTAAAAAAAAAGGAAAGTAAACATAAATATATAATAAAAAGCTGACAGACCCACTCCCAACAGTAACACCCTAGAGTCCTAGACTATTCTAAAATTACCACGTGATATCCCACTATATGAATTTCTTTCTTTTAACTTTTCTTTTTTTTTTAACTTTTTTAAACGTGATATCATAACCCAAAAGTGAGAACAAACCTTGTACCATAAACCACGAACCCGAAGATGATAGCCCACCACCTTAAAACAGACGCAAAACATGAACACGAGGAGGAAGAAGACGCCGGAAACAATGGCGATTCTCAAGCAGTCATGAAAACAAGGATCGAAGAATGCTTTCAACTCGTTTTTTCTTCTACAACAAAAGCCCCAATATATTTTTTTCTTAATCGTCTTCCCCGACCTTCAATTTCTAGATCTAGGGTTTTGATTTTTTTACTCAATTTCTTTTCCGACACTGGTGCCGACACTATATTTTGGACTCTTTTCCGACACCTCCCCGGACACGTGTCGGGTGTCGTGTCGCGGGTCGGGTCGTGTCGACACCGACACCCGCCGCCGGAAGAAGTGTCGGAGTAACATAGCTCAATACCCAAACAATATCCTAATTCACAAATATCGAGTGAATCAAGCCCATTTTCACATAAGTTACAAGTTTTCTTGTTAAAGTCGTTTTTGTTGTTCTGAGTTACCGTCTTTAAAAAGGCCACTTAAGCACATAAAAGATTAACTCATACATGATCACTTACAAACATAAAAGAGTAACTTAACCATGGTTGCACCAACTGTGCACAATACGAGCTGCTCCAAACTTAGCTAACTATAACATGAAAATAACAATTATCTCTATTAGAGTAGAATCCTAAAATTAACATTATTTACAAAACTAATATCATTAATCTAATATTTTATAAACCTTCTCTACAGCTTTTCATTACAAGGTAACTTATGATCACAAATTTCATAGTATTATATTATCAAAACTTCATGAAGGGTAAAATCAATATGACTACCTGGACTTGTTGCTGAGAGATTGCACTCAACCCGAAGTCGGAAACTTTAAGATTCCCACCCACATCTAACAACAAATTTTCAGGCTGTGAAAATATAAACGAAAGATTCAAATTGTAAGACATCGATGATATTCATCGGCATAAAATTGATAGAAGAACTAAGAAATTTGGCTAACTATATTATATCCCAAACTGTTGTCGATATATGTTATTAATCCAAACGAATAAAAGAAAAATTGCAACAGCAGTCCAAACTTCTGACATGTTTGTGCTTCATAACAGTCAGTGCTTTACATACATAAACCATTGCATTAAAATTCATGTAATAAAAAGGAAAATTTGTCAGAAAGTACCTTTTAAAGTCCAAAAATTGTGATAAAGGACCTTTTAAAAAAAAAGTTGTGAGAAAGGGCCCAATTCAAGTATTTTGTTGTGAATAAAGACCAAAAGCCATTTACCGGTGGTCAACGCCGATTTTCCGGCGTTGATTGGCACGTGGCTTGCACGTGATTCATTTTTTAACAAAAAATATATTTTTTAAAGCAAAACATATAACATTCACTAAATGACAAAAAATATAAAAAAGATAAAAGTACCATTTCAGTACCATTTCGTTAAAAAGAGTATCATTTCAGTACCATTTCGTAAAAACGAGTACTATTTCGTTAAAAAGAGTACATTAAAAAAAAGTACCATTTAATTAAAAAAAAATACCATTTCTTAAAATAAAAAATACCATTTCGTTTACCTCAGTTATGCATTCGCCAACACATAACGGTTGACCGCCGGAAAATTGACGTTGACCACCGGAAAATGGCATTTGGTCCTTATTCACAACAAAAAATTTGAATTGGGCCCTAACTCACAACTTTTTTTTTAAAAGGTCATTTGTCACAATTTTTGGATTTTAAAAGGTCATTTCTGACAAATTTTCCTAATAAAAAAATATTTATTTTAGAATGAAAGTGTGGATAATAAGAAAGATCCTACATGTGCCCCCCACCCAACCCCCACAATTATGTGTCATGTACAACCTCAACTTCAATCCCCCAGCCCCTACCTCTTAGTTTCTTTACCTCCCATTCAGAGAAGGCTAGGAGATCTTAGGCACTTGCCACCATCACTAATGAGCAATCTCCACCAACTTCCAACACAAGTGTTCAACAGCCACAACTTCTAGCAACTACAACCACACAATTGGTTTCTCTCCTTTACACGGTCTTTTTTCCACTTGGCCCTCCACTTCCTCCCTTTCTACTCCCCCTTTCCTTCGATTAATGGTTATTATCTTGCCACTTGTGTACTGTGCTAAAAAAAAAGGATATAAATAGGAGGGAGATATTAGGGTAGACAGGACAAAAAGAGGGGAGGAGGGCAAGGGATGAGAAAGCGTAAGTAAGAATGGGTATTCCAACTAATTAGAAGAACGAGATGGAGAAGCAAGGGATGGAAGATTCGACTCAAACAGAGAGGGGAGAGATGTGTGTGTTAGTCTTTTTTTATGTTGTATTGATACACAAGTCTCTAAAGGAACATTGGACACATTTGGCTGAAGTATTTGAGTTAATGAAGCAGAAGATGATGTATGCTACGGCAGTACGGCTAGTAAATGTTCTTTCGCAATCAGAGAGATAGGGTATTTAGGGCATTTTATTTCTGAAAGGGAGTAGAAACTTACCCTCATAAGATTGATTCTTGGCCCAGCTCCATCTTCTGTAAAAGACCTAAGAAGTTTCCTTGGGTTATCTGGGTATTACAGGAAGTGTGTAAGGGGTAATGCTGTTATTAGCAAACCTTTGACCAACGTGTTAAAAGAGCATTTGAATGGAATGATCAAGTTCAGAATACTTTCGAGAAACTGAAGCAAGCCCTAGTGTCGACTCCTGTATTTTGGCTATTCCAGATTTCTCCAAGCAATTTTTAGTGGAGACATAGTGGAGACAGATGCATCTCAATTGGGAATAGGAGCAGTTTTAATGCAAGATGGACATCCTCTTTCCTTTATTAGTAGGTCATTGGGGCCAAAATGGCAGAAACTGTCAGTTTATGAAAAAGAGCTGTTAGCCATTGTGCTCGCAGTTCATAAATGGGAGCAATTCCTAATGGGTGGCCTTTTTGTGATCAAGACTGATCAAAAGAGCCTTGAGTGGTTTCTTCAACAGAAGATATCAACTCCATTTCAGCAATTTTGGCTCTCCCATGGGGTTTGTTCATGAGACAATACAGGTCTGGGAAAGAGAATGTGGCAGCAGATGCTGTACATGGCTATCTCAGTGCTGTACATGGCTATCTCAGGAGTACAAGGAGAACAAGTGCTATACATGGCTATCTCAGTCATTAATTCTGATCTACAGGAATTACTGAAGGGAAGCTATGCCTTAGATGGTACAACTCACATTATCAGTCAATTACATCAGCAACATCAGTTCCTAATTTCAGTTTACAAGACAACATGCTGCGGACAAAAGGGAAGCTGGTGGTTGGATTGGATGATTCTCTAAGTTCCAAACTGATCAATTGGTTACGTAGTTCCCTTGAACGTGGTCAATCTGGAAGGGAAGGATCAATCAGGAGAGTTAAGAACCTCTTTTATTTGAAGGGGATATCTAGAGATGTCAGCCAGTTTGTAAGGAAATGTGTGATTTGTCAGGCATCCAAGTATGACAATGCTGCAAGGTCAGGATTATTACAGCCTATGCCAATTCCTTAGGGAACTCTGAGTAGACATTTCTGTGGACTTCGTTACTTACTTATGGATTACCTTAATTCATGGGTAACGATGTCATATTTGTAGTAGTTGACAGATTGAGTAAATATGCCCATTTCATGGCGTTGGCGCACCCTTTTACTGCAATGCAAGTAGCTCAGTCCTTGATAATGTGTTTAAGCTACATGGGTGGCCTAGAACAATAGTAAGTGACAGGGATTCAGTTTTCCCGAGCCAGTTCTAGAAGGGTTTGTTCTCTATACATGGCATTTGGTTTCTTCTGTCTTCAGCATACCATTCAGAAACTGATGATCAAACTGAAGTAGTGAACAGATGTTTTGAAACCTAAGATGCATGAGCAGTGAAAAGCCTAAAGCGTGATGTATGTGGCTACCTTTGGCTGAATGGTGGTACAACACTCACTATCACTTGGCTATAGAAATGAGACCCTCTGAAGTGGTTTACAACCAACCTCCAGCTGTCCATTTACCTTACTTAGCTGGAGAGGCTACCATGAGGTAGTGGATAGAAGCTTACGAAGGAGAGAAGCAATGATGGCTGTACTCAAAAGCTCAATCCAGGATGAAAACTCAAGCTGATTAACACAGGTCTGAGAGGGTTTTCAGTGTGAGAGATTGGGTTTGGCTCAAACTTCAGAAGTACAGACAATTCTCAGTTCAAAGATAGGATGAATTAAAGATGTCTCCTAAATATTTTGGACCATTTCAGGTCATTTCAGCGGTTGGAAGGTAGGCTTATAAGCTCAAGTTGTCAGAAGATGAAGCTATCCATCATGTATTTCATGTGTCTCAGTTGAAAGCTTCTCATGGAAGCTTACCATCAACTCATATACCTGACTGGCTGCAAGGTCTGAGTCAAGAGACAACAATCACTCCTGCTGCAATTGTGGACAGAAGAGTTGTGAAAAGTCAAAATACAGCTAAAGTCCAATATCTCATTCGATGACTGGCAATCCTGTTAATGAATCAAGTTGGGTTAATGCTGAAGACTTTGAAGCTCGATTTCCGGGTTTCTTAGTTGACATTCAGACTTGAGGACAAGTCAGTGTTCAAGGGGGAAAATATGTTACAAGCATTCAGATTAGAAGCAAGATTTGGGTATTTTATTTTCATTTTCTGTTAAGCATTTTATGTTGAAATGTAGTTGTTAGTTTTGGCGGGAAAAACGGTTATAAGATGTTTTCCTTAAAACAGAATTCTGGGTTTAAGGACTTCTGCTAGAACTTGTTAGCTGAGCTTAGCTGAGCTCGTTTATAATCACTATAAGAGTAATTCAGTAGCTTGTACACATTCATTCAATAAAATACAAACATTTCCTTCTCTAATTTCTGTCTACTTCTCTCTCTAACTATTCTCCCAAGTTTCCTCTATCTTCTACGTTTCTATCTCTCCCATAAAGTTGATTCAGTTACTCCAGTAACAAGAAGACACCATGATTAAGGGTAAATACATGGGTTTCTGTTTGTAAATTTTTCATTTTTAATTCTTCAAAGTTAATGTTATCAAATGTATTAGTAGCCTTTTCTCTCAGAGAAATAATTGGGAAACTAATACCATTGACCATTATAACACAACTATACAAGTATACAACCATAAAAATCAAAAGTTTGAACTAACTAGCGCTATACCTTCAGTTTGAAATTAAATTGTGCATTAAGGTAACACTTTTCACTTGAACTAACATCATAGTATCATACCTTCAGATCTCTATGGTAAACACCCCTGCTGTGACAATAATCAACAGCATTTATTAGCTGCTGAAAATACTTCCTTGCTTCGTCTTCCATCATTCTGCCATGGTGCACCTATAATATCAATATTGATTCGAATCTACAAGTTAAGGTAGGACAACAGATCCAAAAATCATGGAATCTTCAAGTAAAAGCAATCTCTTAACTGAAAGTTAAATTTCAACAAACCCAACAAGTAATAAAACAATTTAGTTTGTCCTCCAAGTAATGAAAAATAATCCTGAGTATCAAGTTCACAGTAGAAAATTATAAGGTATCACCTGAAAGATCAGAGAGACTTACAATCCTGTCAAAAAGCTCCCCTCCTGTCACATATTCCAAAACAATGTATATCTTGGTCTTGCTCCCCATCACCTAAAGAGTAAATATGTCAATTAAAGCAGCAATGCCTGGAGAACTAAAGTTTAGACCATATGTTGCTACAGTCAAATTGCGAAGGCATAAAAAGAAAGTTGACATAACCGAACACTAGACATATAGAAAATATCCATCATATTTAGATAATAATTGCCGACGTCTACAGCAACGTTTCTGGTTAATTTAATAATTAAACTCTTTACACCACACACTAAGCTCCCAATCTTCTGTTGCTACACTAAAATTGTTAAGGTATAAAAAGAAAGTTGACACAACCATCTATCAAAGCACTGGAAAACACCCATCGGTTGCATGATAAATGTCTCACGTTCTATTTTTACAAATTAAGATAATAATTTCCCACGTCTACAGCAAGGTTTCTTGTTAATTAATCATTAAACTTTTAACACGAATATCTGCGAATTACAGAGTCGGTGCAGAACTATTTACACTCCTTAGTAATATCAGGCCTTTTTTGACCACAGACCCAACCCAAGGCAAAATAAAGTATCCCCAATTCTTTCAGGAAAAAGGAATACTAAGATAGGTACTCCCAACGAAATGATCTCTAAATTACAAAATCGGATGTTGACTGCTAAATGATTTACTGAAGTAATCTCGTGAAATATTAATTTTAAATAACCAAATGAAACATTTTCTAGGGGCAAAGAACGTAATAACCTTTTTTACAAGCATACCACAACAAGGTTCGTGTAAACCAAAGAAATTCTCCACTAAGAGAGTGTTTGGTCCGTGGAAACTGTTTTTCGGGAAAATGATTTTCCCCTTTTCAAACATTTTCCGTTTATTTATTTTCCAATAACACTTTCAAAGTGTAAAAAAGTTTGTCCATTTGAATTGAAGGGAAACCACTTTTCCAATTTTCCTCCTTACCCCCATCTTCTATTTTCCCATCAATACTCACCCATCTACTCTTATTTTCCTTTATGAATTTTCTTGCAAGGAACCAAACAAAGGAAAACTAGTTTCGATTTTTTTTATCCTTGGACAATGTTTTTCTTGGAAAATGTTTTACTCCAAACCAACGGAGCCTAAAACCATCTCCTGCGTCAAAAATTCAAGGTACATATACATAAACACACACATAGACATTCATAATTGATAAGGGAAATAAACAATTAGCACCGCAAACACACACACACACACACACACACCCAGAAACATACCTCATACAAGCGAACTACATGTGGATGCTTTATTCGTTTCATCGTTGCTATTTCCCGCCTTATCTGTAAGTTTACACAATACATTAAATAATGATTAACATTGATCTTTAGACATAACATAATCAGTTGGTTGTATGCAAGAACTTCAGGAAAATTGACCCTTCAGAGTTTCATTTCCAAGGAATTGTCAACTTCGAGGACTGCTTAGCTGACTCCAGGAGGTAGAAATTGGAGGCGGAAGTTCCACTTACCTAGGGAAAGCTAGGTGAGAAACCTCCTCTATCCTGTGGGAAGTACAACTTCCTAAGATATTAAATAATTTTACAATCTTTTACCTTCCTGTGTTAGTGTGGTAGTGTTATATTTATGATTAAACAACAGTCATCAACTAGTAAAGCTGATGAGAGGAAGTGATGAAATGGGGTGAAAGATTAAGATGCTAATCATGCTGTGGTTATGTTACATTTATGTTAAGTTACGTCGCTCGATCTTTCCCTCTAACTAAGAATAGTTTAAACACCCTTATCACTTTATCAGTTGCAATAGATTTTCTTTTGACTTTTCTAGTGGGGGAGGGGGGGGGGGGTGCAAGTCAATCGTAACAGATAGTCCATGCAACAAATTAAAAGACAAACACGTAAAGTAAAATAAAATAAAAGTTGGACAAAACAGAATTCAGAAATTTAGAGAACTGGTCGGAGTAAGAGATAGAAGGATAACAGAGAGAGAAAACCTGTTCAGCCATCTTGTTCTTCAGAACTTTCTCTTTGTCAAGAACTTTAATAGCCACTGGATCCCCTGTTTGAGAGTCTCTTGCAAATCTCACTTTGGCGAATGTTCCTTCCCCAATTGTCCTCCCCAACTCATATTTCCCAACCACACGCTTGACTTTAGCGGCACTCATTATCCAGTTTCAGCTGGCTGGTTATTGTTTTTACTGCATAACATAACAACTTTGATTACGATACATACAACCTACACAAAAATTTCAGTGCACAGAAGTTTCATGGAAATTTTACCTGTCAAAAAGAAACCCCATTTTTAAAAATCACAAACATCAATTCTCCACTACATTAACTGCCGGATTGGTAGGGGGTACAAAAAGTGGTAGAGATTATAATGTTCTTATACGTAATTTTGTAAAGAAAGTCACATGCCAAGATCAAAAGGAACACCATCCCCAGACACGTCTTTTTCTTCAAAATTTTCCATTACTACTCAATAGTCGACATCGACACCTATATTACTCGGACT
The DNA here is from genome assembly GCF_020520425.1 of Spinacia oleracea. Lineage (NCBI taxonomy): Eukaryota > Viridiplantae > Streptophyta > Magnoliopsida > Caryophyllales > Amaranthaceae > Spinacia > Spinacia oleracea. The sequence goes on along the minus strand of NC_079490.1, from coordinate 91,053,157 downwards.
TCTTTATTTAACCTCAAGTACCCGTGTTGGATCTTCGACAATCGAAAGTCGGTATGACACTTCGACACTTCATTTTAGGCCAAATTAATGGAAGGTTTTCACAAAGTAGTCGAGTCAGACACTTGGACATGTAGCGTGTCAAACATGAGCACTCGAGTTTGAGAAATATAGCCTGATACCACCTCTAAAGTGGTTATTACCATGTCAATACCAGCATATTTTCACTTAGAAAAGCTGTCGAAACTTTGGTTTGGATTAATAATGGTTTCCGATATTGTACCATATGCTGTTTAGTGATAGACTGATAGTATATATGATATATCTGGTGCAGCCTCAAGAAAATGCTGACATTAAAACACGGGATTAATAGAAGCAGCCTGATTACACTCCAAGGTCATTAGAATGGAACAACTTCTGATACAATTAAAAAAATTCTGGAAAAGAGCATATCTTTAAAAGATTTTTGCAAATAAATCTTTCACTTGTTAGTGATCATTTGACTCATTTCAGCCAAATCTGAGAGAAAGTGACATTTACCGGTAAATCATCACAAAGAAATTTTTTCAAGAAAAATATTTATCATTCTCTTCTGTCCAAATTATAAATCAAAATCTAATAAGCTGAAAACAAACATCAAGTAAATCTACAAACCAGACTAATTATATCTAAAGGTAAGATGGTAATACAGCACCAAATCAATATGTAAACCAGTTCATCCATAACAGAAATGGATAATGCAACATATGTGGAATATGGAAAATGTGAACACACTAATCGCCCAACGAAATAAACCCTTTAGTAATTTAAATATGATTATTCACCAATAAGTAATTCTACTATCTTGTAATTGCTTAACTTAAGGGAAATCTTTATTGTTCTTGGCACACCCTTTTATAATGCTACTAGCATTTCAAATCCCCCCCCCCCTCCCATCAAATTACAATCAACAATATCGGAATGAGACGATTAAGAAAGTTAAAACACAAAATGATGACTCTTCAACAATATAAGCACAACTATAAAAACAGTGAAAGCGTACAAATGTATATATCGATTGCCTGCCTGTACAGAGCTTTTCCAATGTCACACTTAAATTTCATTGATATTGCATGACCTCCACAGAATAACCAGAAGCTAAAAGTCCAAAAATTCAGTAAGAGTAAATATGCAATAAGATAAACAACTGAAATATCACAATACTACAGTAAAATTACTCTTATATCTGAATAGAAGCCAGAAATAAAATCAACCAGGAACGAACAACATGCAAAAATGGCAAACAGACATACAAATTATGAAAAATATTTTTTTTTGCAATTCAGATCTTGTAGAAAATTGTTACTCAAATTCAAGATAATAACAATAACCAAAACCCAATTAAGAAATCATCAATGTAAACTTCAAAAAGGATAAATAACACAAGTTGGAAAAAAAATGAAAATTTTAAATATATGCACCTGATTACCATTTTCCAAGCTCCAAATATCAAATACCCAGTAGAATAAATGATTGAATTACTTGGAGACAAAAATAGAAATTAAGAAATTCTGGTTTAAACTTACAGAAAAACAAAATGGTAGAAATTCTCCGGCGCAGGCAAGAATGAAAGAGTGACTAATTTGAAGGTTTGGCTCTTGAGAGAGTAGTTGGGTCACTGTAGATGGTGTGACACAAAGCAATTTAACAGAGTAATTAAGAGGTAGAGAGAGAGCGCGGAGGACAAAGATACAGATAAAGACACACAAACACAACAAGGAAGATGTTTTTCGACTGATTATAGACAACAAGACAAGAAACTACGGAGTATAATAGAAAAATAAAATGGATAATTCGTTTTTAAGGACTTTTGAGAAAATCGGAACTCCCTCCAGTATACAAATATCCTTTTTTCTACTCTCTTTCCTTTTCTCCATTTTCCACTATCTCCTTTCTCTTCCTTCTCCTATTTCTATTCTTTTTAACACAACAAGAAGGATCCTCTCTTATTTCCTCTCTCTTAGTTTACATACCCTAACACATATTATCTTTCTTATTAAAATATTTAATTTAGGAGTAATGATAATTTCAAGTGTTTAAAAAATAAATTAGTCTAATTAATTATTTTTCCATTACTATTAATAAAATAAATCGATTTGTAACCTTGACAATAATAAACTTTGTTAAAATAACATTAATAATAATTAAAAATATTACAATAGAATGACAGTAATTAACTAATAATGATAAGAACAAACCATAACATTGAACAGAATAAAAACATTACTACTAACATTAATTAATGCAATACACTGACCGTAATTAAAAAAAGTGACGGTAAATGAAAAACAATGACAGTGATGAACCCTAACGGTGACAATAATAATAAAAATTGCAGTTACTACTAATAATTCAAAGCAAAAATCTACTACTCAACTCATCTATTAGTTTCAGGTACATATGTATGCTTCAAGTTCATCATGAAAAAGATAAGATGTATGAAATATGGTTAAAATTAGGTTCATTTTATAGAGAAAAAAATATACTATATAATAGTTGGTATTTTCTTTTTACAAATAAGTTGCCGTTTTTTATTTATTATCGTTATAAAATTATAACCGTAAGCAAAATTGTTTAAAACTACCAAATTATTAAATGACATGTGGCTTAATATATCCTCTCTCTAACCCAATATATCCTCTTCATATGGAGGATATATTGTATTCCTCTACTAAGAGAGGATCCTCTCTTCTACTCCTACATCAAAGAGGATCATAATTTAGAGGAGAGAGAGTGTAAGGGAGGACATATATCCTCTCCGTTGTTGATGCTCTTAACCGTTATGAAGTATAATTTAAGTTAGTTGATTTTATTAAAATAAGAGTCAGGTGGATAAATAATAGAAAATTGTAATTGTACGAGTGTCCTACCAGCTAGCTGGTAACACCCTTACCGCGTAAGGTCCGGGTTCACAAAAGTCTTACCAGTATCTATCGCCCTTACCAGCACTCCGCTAATGCTGGTAGCAACAAAATACGCTGCCCACCAAGAAGTCAACGGGTCGCTATATATCTCTCGGGTAGGACCCATACTATCCGTACACCCGACCCGCGCCTATATATATGGGCCTCATTTATTGTAAAAGGTACGCAATCCCAATCATTTTACCCAACCATAACATATACCCAACATAATCTCTGACTTAGGCATCGGAGGGGGATCCTCGAATCACCTCCGAGGCTACTTTTCCAGTGTCATCTGTGCAGAATCACATCAAGAGAACATGATCACCTAACCAACAAGGCCTTTCCAACCGTTCCTAATCCATACCGGAACAATTGGCGCTAGAAGGAGGGGACTTCCCAGTCTTGTGAAAACATCAGTCATGGATCTTTCCCCGATCATTACCCCAGTCAGCAAAAAGAAAGCAAAGAAGAACGTGAATATTCCCCAATCGGCAGAAACCACCTCCACCCCTAAAATAACACCCAAGCCAGCCCAATCAGTCCCGTCATATCAGCAATAAACCCTGTCTTACCAATACTCAAATCTAAGATAACAGCTCCTCCAGGTTTCGAAGACCCCGATAAGGTGACCATAGAAGATGAAACTTCCCAAGAGGAAAGACTACAAAAATACCCCATCTCTCCACCCCCACAAAGCAGCCTCTCATCCCTATCCCAAATGTTCACTCCTCAGCATCTTATGAATGCCTCGGCAGTCATGAAAGCGATGGCTGACTTGTCATCGGGAGGTAAGGAGGGAGTTCAGACCATTGCTACCAGTTCCAAACGTCTCAGGCCACCGAGACGAAATCTAATGGAAACCATGGAGCAAGAGATAGTTCTACCGGTAGAAGTGGAACCGGTACCTATCCGCAGCGAACCCCCACCTAGGAGACATAGGCATGTTTCTAGAAGAGAGAGAGAGAGCATCCAGGCATGAGGATGCAACATCCGAACATCGAGATCCCATATCGACGAGTAGAGAGCCCACGCCTTATCACCGTGAAGAATACAGTATACAGTCTTTACAACCGGAATGGAATAGGTACGACGGGTACATATCTCATCAGGACCCAACCAAGCGTACCATCCATCCTAAAGATTCGCCACTATGCCGGGGCATCTTGGAGCAGCCCATGGAAAAGGTAAAAATTCCGACATGCAAATACAACGACACCGCAGATCCCGATTACCATTCTACCGCTTTCGAGCAACACATGATGCTGTACTCAGATTCGGATGCCATGTGGTGCAAGGTGTTCTGAACCACCCTGTCAGGGGTAGCGGTAGATTGGTACAAGAAGTTACCTGCAGGGTCAATATTTAGTTTCAGGCAGATACAAGAGGATTTTGTGAGACATTTCTGTTAGGTTATGATACATATGACAATTCATAAATCATGCGGAAAAACCATAAAGCCAGGAAAGCATATTATTTACACATAATCATTTAGCATAGTTTAGATGCATACACTTTGTTGCGTGCCTTCCCTAGCTGCGCCCGAACCGAACAAGAACAAGTCTTTAGGACTCCAAATGTCGTCCCTCCGTAGATAGTCCACAGCACGTCCGGATCCGCCTTAAGCTTGACCAACCAGGATCGCCCTTAGGGTACTTAGAATTTTCGGCTATTGTAGGCAATTATGTGACTGAATTTTTGCTCTCAAAAATCACTTTGAATACTTGAATACTTCAATTGTATCTATAAATTATGACCCTAGGCACCTATTTATAGAGGTATGGAAAAGGAACTGGAATCCTATTAGGATACGAATTAATTAAACTAGAATCCTAATAGAATTCTTATTTAATTAATTCATCCTTTTAGGTTTAGGAATTTAATCATATGTCGAAACCTGATAGCTTTAGGATTCGTATAGCACACAAACACACACACGCACGCACAGCAGCCCACGAGGGGCGCCATGCGCGCGCGCGCAGCCCGCGAGCTCGCAGCCCATTGCCACGAGGCCCACACGCTGCCGCAGCCTTGGCGCGCGCTGGGCCTGCCTTGCGGTGGGCCTGGCGCAGCCTTGGCTGGTGCGTTGTGGCGCGCTGGCTTGCTGGGCGATGGCCCGGCTTCGTGCTGGGCCTTCGTCTGGCAGGCCTCGTCCGATGCTAATTCGTACGATACGCTTCCGATTAATTTCCCGATTCCGGATTTCATTTCCGATACGAACAATATTTAATATTTCCGATTCCGGAATTAATTTCCGTTTCGAACAAATATTTAATATTTCCGTTTCCGGAATTATTTTCCGATTCCGATAATATTTCCGATTCTGACAATATTTCCGTTTCCGGCAATATTTCCGATTCCGGCAATATTTCCATTTCCGATAATATTTTCCGATACGTACCATGTTTCCGCTTCCGGCAACATCTACGACTTGGATAATATTTATATTTCCGATACGATCCATATTTCCGTTTCCGGCAATATCATCGTTTCCGGAGTATTTATTTCTTGCCTGTGACGATCTCAGCTCCCACTGAAACTAAGATCCGTCGATTCCGAATATCCATAGATGGAGTATTTAATGCCATTAAATACTTGATCCGTTTACGTACTATTTGTGTGACCCTACGGGTTCAGTCAAGAGTAAGCTGTGGATTAATATCATTAATTCCACTTGAACTGAAGCGGCCTCTAGCTAGGCATTCAGCTCACTTGATCTCACTGAATTATTAACTTGTTAATTAATACTGAACCGCATTTATTAGACTTAACATAGAATGCATACTTGGACCAAGGGCATTATTTCCTTCAGTCTCCCACTTGTCCTTAGGGACAAGTGTGCATTTCCTAATTCCTTTGTCGCTCGATGCTTGCTCTTGAACATAAGGTAAGAGTTGTCATCCTTATTATGTCCAGAGGTGTTCCTCGGTTTCAGAGTTCAACTGATCAAATAGACAGATAATCATAGCCTATGATTCATCCGAGCACGGCCATGCATTTCACAGTTTCTAGCTCTCCGAGTGGCCTTGTACAACTTTTAAGCATCTCATCCCGATTTATGGGAGGACAATCCCAATCTTGCGATCTTGAGATTAGACTTCGTTCGATAGGTGATTACCTGAGCGTTGCCTTTATAGCCTCCTTTTACGGTGCGACGGTTGGTCAACGTCAAAGCAACCAGTTCTCAAACAAGTAATCTCAAATCACTCAGGTATTGAGGATTTAGTGTCTAATAATTTTAATGAAATTTACTTATGACAGATTTTCATCTCTTACAGTAAAGTTTCATAGGTCTTGTCCGATACTAGTCTTCCCAAAGTAAGTATCTATGCAAATGATTATGACATTGCCATGTCCACATAGTTCAAGAAACAGAACTACTAGTCATCTTGCATTCTAGTCGTCTAACGTTTTCTATGCGTCCAATTTTATAGAAAACTCCGACCAGGGACCATTTTCAACTTTTGACATTCAAGTTCACTTGATAGACATTTCTTAGTCACAGGACTGGTCCTGACAGTCTATCTTGAATATATCGTCAAATTGAAGGGAATCATCATTTAATACTAAACCAAGATTAAATGGAATATGAAAATACATTTCATATATGATAAATGTTCAACCCCAATGTTTTACAACCATGGGCCTCGAACCCATCCTTAAAACAGTTCATGGAATTCAAAGCTATGCTTGATTTCCAGTGCCACAATGTGAGTGTTGTTTCTCACTTGTTGCATAGGTTTAGTAATCATGCTTTACCAATCTTAATATATTTTCATCGAATGTTTTTCGAGATATGATGATAAGATCTTTTGAGTTTGTTTATTATGTGATCTAGTCTTTCTTACTTCGATAGTGGTTCTACGCATTTTGCAATGAAGAACCATCAAGTTAGCAGACATGTGATCCACCCAAGTTCAATGAAGAACTCATTAATATAAACAACTTTGTTTTATTGCTTCTTAGGCAATAAGTACTTTTACTTCAACTGTTTAGGTTGCTAGTGATGCTTTGTTTGGATTTGCTTATCCAAGTAGTTCGCAGATATGTGGAAGACTTTCCAGCTGTATCTTACAACATAGAAATTAATATTTTAATTTCCCACGCAACAACTCATGGTCTCCAATCCATGTTGCCATTTTGAAACACGATGCTCTTTAGCTCGTCCTTATCAATGGTTAACTCCAAAGGGTCTTTGCTTGATCCTTTGCCAGTGTTTATGCGTGTAGCATCAATATTTAGCATATCTTTATTTCCTTGAATCAAGAACTATTCCTATGTACCTTTTCAAGTACCATAAGTATTCTTGATCTCAATCTAGTTGATCTTTACTTAGATCAATAGAGATTGGTATATGTTCGTCATGCCTAAAGTCATACGATACGTTTTTGGCGATCCTCATATTATATCATACATGATAAATTCTTTTGCAGAATAATTCCAATTGAATTCTATTCATGTAACTTTAGCTCATCTAGTTTCAGTAGATACTAAATCCAGCTAAATTCTTTGACATATAATATAGGTTAAGAATCTTACTCAGATCCTTTGATGTTTAACTTAGTAAATCCTTATACATAGTTCAAACATTCTTTACTTAGATTTATTCACATGGGTCGAATATCTCCAATGGAGTATTTCGTGTTTGATTTAGTAAATGCCATTACTTAATCCAAAACACTAATATAAGATCTTTGTAAATAGATCTTAATACCCAGTATGTACTAAGTTCCGCCATGGTCCATCATTGATGAATAATCTCAAATCTAAGTCATTAGCGTTTGAATGTTATTTCTCAATAGAGAGATATGTGTGTGATACACATAGGACCAATTAAGTTTTACGTACTCCCACTAAACTTCTTATAAATCTATAAGAATCATGAAACTAAAATACTTATTAGCTTCACTAAAATACAATTCCAATTCCCAATTGCTTGCTTAAATCTGTACTTAGATTTTATAAGCTAGCTTTCCTTTTCAAGCATTTATTTGGATCCACAAATCCTATGACATACCATGTACATAGTTTCTTCCAACATTTGATTGAGGAATACGTTTTGTCATCCAATTGCTATATGTACCAATATGCAATCATTGCTTGAATTATAGACTTGAGCATCACGATTATGCATGAGGTTTCAACACAATCCACACCGTGAATTTGCTTGTAACCTTTTAACAACTAATCTAGCTTTGTGTTGTGAACACAATTCCATGTTTGATGGTTTTTATCCTTAAAACAAACTTGCAACCAATAGGTGTGAAACTATTCTTGCAAATCAACAAAATTTCAATTTTGTCATCAAAACATTGAGTATGTTTTATGGCCTCTAACCATTTAAAACATTTGAGTCTATATATGGCCTCTAACCATTTTAGGGAATCTGGGTTTCGTCATAGCTTTCTTACAGGTCACAAACTCATTAATAGTTTGACTGCAAGTTGTAGGTTTCTTTACTATCTAATAGAAGAATTGCATAGCTTCAGTGACCTGAACTCCATGTTTCTTCACTATCTAATAGAAGAATCTCATAGTTTCAGTGACTTGAACTCTATGCCTACTTGGGTATAGAACATCAAACAATAGAATATCAATAGCCACTTGAAAGTCCTTTGAATATTCTGTTCTCCTTGAAGCACTTGTAAAGTCTTCTAAGAGATGTCTATTCTTTAAAGCCACTTCTAAAGTCCTTAAAGAATACGTGTTCGGATTTTCTAAAGAACTTCGAAAATCCTCCGGAATGTCCGTTTATATTTGTTGTTCGCCTCGAAGACTTTCGAGGTCTATTTTCTCCCACTTGTCATTTTGGAAACGAATCTCCAAAAGGACATTATTTCGAGCAAACAAACATTATGTTCTCAAAAATTCGTGGTAGAAACAATACCCTTGTGTCTCATTTGAATAAATCACAATGAAACATATATCTATACTTGGGCCTTAGTTTGTCGAATGACAAACACTAAGCTCCCACTGAGTTTTGCAACTCTCTAGATATATTTTATGAAAAGTTATTCTGAAATTACTTTTCAATAGCTTTGACGAATTTGGTTTAGTTTGGTGGTAGTTGAGCATTTTGTTTTATAGGAAAAGTCTTTATGATTCATCATTAATCGAATCAAGTACTAATTGACTTCGATTATTCCAACTAAGATATGCCATATCTTATGGACCTAGATTGTGAAATTACAACACACAATCATTGATGATCATATTTGGTCTCAAGTAATCATCAACATGATCTAACCTAGATCTTTATGATTTCTTGCCAAGTGGATTTTATACTTCTGAATCTTTGAACTAGCCAAACAGATTCAACTTATATCACATTTGAGTAAATAAACCTATATTCACTCAAATCCATAATAAAGTCATAAAATCTTTCTTTAATTAGCTTTGAACTCTATTGTCTAGGCGTTCTAACAATAGTTCATATCTTTTGTTACTTTCAACAAGTAAGACTAGTCGTCTTAAATTGATCTAGAAATCAATGAACTTTCAAAAGTCCATCAAAATAGAGCTTTTGAAGTTTAACTTGTTGATATGGTCTAAGCAACAATGCCAAAGATTAGAGGAACTCAAATCAAGGGGTTGATTTGAACCTAGTAAAGTTCTTTAAAGAGTTGTTTGTTTTAATCAAGCATATTGACTCAACCTGTAATTGACCATTTCATTCAAATAAACAAACAAACATTGTTTTTGTTTTTCTTGAATGTGAGTCTTTCTGTGTTTGAAAACAGAAATTTAGGTATGCTGATTATGGAACAAAATAGCCATTAAGTTCCAGCCTTTGAAAGGACTTAAAACAAACTAGATGACCCTACAACTAATGTAGCATTGCCATGCTTCATTTCCCACTTGTAGGTCATTAGTGTATGCTAGCTTCCATTGTTTGAGTTATTACCGAAGTAAGAACCTCAAGCGGTATATGATACCAAGGAAGTTTGATTGCTAGGTCACTTCTCTTTAAACATAAACTTATAGGTAGAAACGGAATCGTAAATTCCTTTCATTTGTTCCTCGTTTTCCTATTTCTTGTACCATTTCTTATAGTCTTAAGAATTGATTTCTTTAGTGTTGACTTTTATACTTTGTTAGACATGTCCAATGTAACTCCAACAAGGTTCTTACCATTTAATTTATGTTGAATATTCTGTTTCAACTAGATGATCTTACCAGAAGCTTCTAAATTTCTCTAAGCATCGATCTATTCGAATTTCTAGGGACTAGACTCATTCGAGAATTAAATGGACAAAGATATTAGGTTGTTAACCATTGGTAAAGCTGAGTGTTTAAACTCAATGCTTTATGATCTCAAAACTACATTGTATTTTGAATTCACAAGCACCAATCGGTTTGCCATTCGATTTTGATACTCGAAAACAACCATAAAAGTCATTAAAAGAAACGTACATTTAAATTGCTCATTTTCTCTCATTTCCGTGAATCGTTCTTGGATTCATTACCAATCAAGGAAATTTACTGTTACCTTTCTAAAAGGATTTATTGCAGTGCAAGATATTTAATTATAAACAATAATTAAAACATATATTGAAGCATGCAAAGTCTAAACATTTATCATGAGTAATAACTTGAAAATTAAAGCAATCATGCAATTTAAACAAGTTATTAGCATTTTATTCGAATTTATTGTTTCGGCAGGTGTGAATAAAATGATTCCAAGACCCTAAAACCATTGAAGAATTAAGCACAGTTTTTCGACTCAATTCTAAAACATTTTAGGTAAGCAAAAGCCTTTTGCTAATAGTCTAGAAACTACTCTTGGTTGATAGGTACGTCTAAGAACTTATTAGGTAAACCTATCGATTTTGCCACGACATAAAAGGACTCCTTACTTATATCGTTGAGTTTCACCAAAACTAACATGTATTCACAATTATTTGTGTACCTTGCCCCTTTAGGACCAATAAGTAACACCTCGCTGAGCGAAAACTATTACTAGATTGATGTAAAGGATATCCAAGCAAGTGTATATTTTGGCATGACACCTTTTAACTCAATTTTTAAGTTTGGAACTTAAGGCTCTTACTATGTTGGTTAGATTTTAAGTGAACTAAAATCCTTAATCATGCAACATAATCAAGCTTTGATCTCATGCATTTTAAGACATATTTAAAAGCAATAAATAACTTAAAACATGCATAAGATAAATGTGATCTAGTATGGCCCGACTTCATCTTGAAGCTTTAACTTCAATGTCCGTCTTGAAAATCTCCGTGGGAGGCACCATTTTCTTCAAATAGGATAAGCTATAATTAAAACTAATTACAACTATTTGATGGTACGCAGACCATATTTGAATTGAAAAACAACTTTGGTACTTTAGACCAATTACATTCAAATTAATGGTACGCAGACCATATTTTCTATCCTATTTGGGCCATACTAGTCACTTCATAACCTGCAAAACAGTACATATACAATATATACCATTCACCCATTCATTATCATGAATGGCCCACATAGCTGGTTAGTAAAACACATTATGCATCACATAAACATTTGCAGCAATTAATCAAGGGCACCAATAATCTACAAATTATTCAGTCCTTATTAATTCTAATCAAGTTGTTTTAACCTTAAGGATTTGTAGACCTAATCAAGAGTTTATGACTAAAAAGGGCTCCCACTTAAACCAATAAATTCATATGCTTTACTAATTTTAAACATAAAAATGTATTTCTAGTCTAACCGGAAACATACAAATTTAATTTAAAATTTAAAGCTCATATAAGTTTATAATTGAATCCAAAAAGTTTAATTTAATTTCAGTCGTATTTAAATTAATTCATGATTTTAATTTTAGTAAAATAATTAGAATAAATAAAATTTATTATAATTACAATATTCAAAATTAAAATCCAAGAAAATAATTTAAATTATTAATTTTAAAATTAATTAAAATTACGTAAACTGAAAATTTCAAATTAAAATTTCAAAACGATCTAATCGCAACGCAACAATCCCACGCAACGCACGCCCATGGGCCACACGCACACAGCCATCGCTGGCCATGTGCGCGCAGCCCATGCGCTGCGTCGCATCGCTGCTGCTCCCCATCGTACGTCGCAACAAGCACGCTGCACGCCATCGCTGGGCGCAGCGCTCGTCGCACGCACACTTGCGCTTGCTGCGCGCGAGGCTCCGCACGCTTGCGCGAGGCAGTGCGCGCTGTGGCGCAGCTCGCTTGCTGCCCACACGCGACTGCTCGTGCCTTGCTCTTGCCCTTGCCCATGCGCCCATTGCACACAGCCCACGACACAAGGCAGGGCTGCTGCCTTGTGCTCGTGCACCATGCCCTTGCTCGCTGCATTCGTACCGCATGGGCGACGATCTCCCTTGTTCGTCGTCGCATGCCCGCACTATACAACACCCCTTAAGGGTAACACGTAGCGTCCATTGCTTTGTGCGTGCAAGTTATATGAGCGAGTCGCATAAAAATTAAAATTTTATATTCAAAATTAATGACAAATTAATAAATAATATTAATTTCATAATTTTAGGGCGAAAAATCGAAAATTTATTATTTAATTGATTTCCGATTAACATGGATTCAAGTCTAGGTCATGAAAATTTAAAATTTAACATAAATTTACAATTTTTATGGTGGTTTTTAATCATAGGTATCTAATTAAATTATAACTAATTATGAAAATCAAATTAATTCTAAATTATTCCAATTTTCAACAAATTAATCATAATTACAAATTAGATTGCATAATTAACAAGCCTAGGCATTCAAACTTGTTAAACATATACAGTAGGTCAATCAAAAATTCAAGATTTATCAACAAGAATCGCAAATATTTAATTTAACATCTTAAATTTACGAAATTTTGCATTCGAAAAACTAAAACCTCCGAAAAGTCATAGTTAGGCTTCGAATTTGAGAATTCTGGGTTCGGCAGAAAAATACTTTTTTTGTCAAAATTTTAGAATGCCTTTTACATGCGGAATTGACACAAAAATCACTCGATTTGGATGAGTAACGAAGAAACTGCCGAAAAACTGCGTACGTATAATTAAATAAACGCAATTTGCAATTAATTAACAATTACGAAAATTAATCACCCCTTTTAATTCTTGTAAATTTGTAATATTTAACCATGTTCATGCAATTTAGATTATGAAAATAATAAGAGGCTCGTGATACCACTGTTAGGTTATGATACATATGACAATTCATAAATCATGCGGAAAAACCATAAAGCCAGGAAAGCATATTATTTACACATAATCATTTAGCATAGTTTAGATGCATACACTTTGTTGCGTGCCTTCACTAGCTGCGCCCGAACCGAACAAGAACAAGTCTTTAGGACTCCAAATGTCGTCCCTCCGTAGATAGTCCACAGCACGTCCGGATCCGCCTTAAGGTTGACCAACTAGGATCGCCCTTAGGGTACTTAGAATTTTCGGCTATTGTAGGCAATTATGTGACTGAATTTTTGCTCTCAAAAATCACTTTGAATACTTGAATACTTCAATTGTATCTATAAATTATGACCCTAGGCACCTATTTATAGAGGTATGGAAAAGAAACTGGAATCCTATTAGGATACGAATTAATTAAACTAGAATCCTAATAGAATTCTTATTTAATTAATTCATCCTTTTAGGTTTAGGAATTTAATCATATGTCGAAACCTGATAGCTTTAGGATTCGTATAGCACACAAACACACACACGCACAGCAGCCCACGAGGGGCGCCATGCGCGCGCAGCCCGCGAGCTCGCAGCCCATTGCCACGAGGCCCACACGCTGCCGCAGCCTTGGCGCGAGCTGGGCCTGCCTTGCGGTGGGCCTGGCGCAGCCTTGGCTGGTGCGTTGTGGCGCGCTGGCTTGCTGGGCGATGGCCCGGCTTTGTGCTGGGCCTTCGTCTGGCAGGCCTCGTCCGATGCTAATTCGTACGATACCCTTCCGATTAATTTCCCGATTCCGGAATTCATTTCCGATACGAACAATATTTAATATTTCCGATTCCGGAATTAATTTCGGTTTCGAACAAATATTTAATATTTCCGTTTCCGGAATTATTTTCCGATTCCGATAATATTTCCGATTCTGACAATATTTCCGTTTCCGGCAATATTTCCGATTTCGGCAATATTTCCATTTCCGATAATATTTTCCGATACGTACCATGTTTCCGTTTCCGGCAACATCTACGACTTGGATAATATTTATATTTCCGATACGATCCATATTTCCGTTTCCGGCAATATCATCGTTTCCGGAGTATTTATTTCTTGCCTGTGACGATCTCAGCTCCCACTGAAACTAAGATCCGTCGATTCCGAATATCCATAGATGGAGTATTTAATGGCATTAAATACTTGATCCGTTTACGTACTATTTGTGTGACCCTACGGGTTCAGTCAAGAGTAAGCTGTGGATTAATATCATTAATTCCACTTGAACTGAAGCGGCCTCTAGCTAGGCATTCAGCTCACTTGATCTTACTGAATTATTAACTTGTTAATTAATACTGAACCGCATTTATTAGACTTAACATAGAATGCATACTTGGACCAAGGGCATTATTTCCTTCAATTTCATCAGTAAGGTGGAGAGGAAGAAGACTTTTGGAGAACTGATGTCGATTTCACAGAAACATAAGGAGCCTTTAAGAGAGTACTTGACCCGTTTTAACAATGAATCCATCACCACACCCGATTTGCAGCAGGAGATAACAATTTTGGCCTTGTTGAGAGGAATGCAGGACTGCGAGTTCAAGAAGTATCTGGGGAGGAAATCATTTACTACGTTGGGGGAGGCTATGAAGAAAGCCAACGAATACATCAGGAGCAATGAGCTGATGCTGATATCACATCCAACGATGGGGGGGGGGGGTAGCCCAACCTGCTAGAAAAGATCAGCCTCCATTACATCAACAAAGTTATCGGAAGGATAACAACAAGAAAGAAAGTTACCAGCAAAGGGGAGGTTTTCAAACTAGACAACCAGTAGGAGCATACCAGGTTTATACCAAGCTCAACACCGCTAGAGCAACTATCTATGCGGTGAAAAAGTCAGCAGCTTGGAGAAAGCCATTACCATTGGATACTATAGGTAACTCAAAAAACTTCTGTGCTTTCCATAACGATCACGGACATTACACAGAACATTGTAAGGAGTTGAGGGATAACATCGAAGAGCTGGTGAGAAAGGGATACATGTCCCAATACAAGGCCCGTCAAGACCATAACAATGGAAACGGGAGACAATACAACTAGCAACATCAGCCCCCTCTGTCCCTACTCAACCAAGATATTCTCAACCTGCTGTAGGATTGAGCAAGCACCACCAACTAGACAGGAGATTCAATCCCAAACAGAATCGAGTAGAGACGGGGCCGATAGCGGAAAGAAGCCTATTGCTTAGTGTAGACACCTACTTTTGTCCCCATTCCCGAAAGGGAAGGTTCGATGATGAGAACGTAAATCTCCGCTTGGCAACGCATCTCCTATAAAATAACGAATCTCAAATCACCCTTTCATTTCAGCCAAACCCGCTATTTATAGAAACCTGCTAAAAATGGTAACTACCGTAAGAAGTAGTTGTTAAAAGTGGCAAGACATAAAAGATAGAAATCTGTCAGAATCAGGTGTTGCACTCCAACATAAAGTCCTAAAAGAGATAGAATTGGCAAAGGAATTCTATTCCTGTTATAATTCGAAAATAAGAGTTACGTATTAATTAAATTCCTAACGAACCCAGAGTTCGTAACGGGCCTAGACGCATTCCGTCATAAGTTGATACGCACTAAGAAACTCGGATAAGTCTCAAAAGCTCCGTGATTAAGAGTCCAAATCTGACAAAAGGCTCGGCTCAGACCCTATTTTCAACGCCTGGGTCTGGGCGCCGAAATCTTCTGCGCTCAGCCCTGGGCGCTGAAAATACCTGGGACGTGTTGTCTCCGAATTCTCTTTGGGTTCGAATTCTAAAGTTCTATCTTTCCACCAACTCTTTCCCTATAAATACAGCCTCATAATCGACACAACACAACACATAATTCATAATCTGAGTATTGACTCCAACCTTAAGCCTAAGCCTCACGCTGCGAAATTGATCCCGCGTTCTGTCGCAATCGACCCAATAGTCGAACAGAACGTATCTTGTCCCTTGTAGCTGATGAATTAAGCCTAAATACTGGAACACTGCTCAGAAACCCGAGATTCGTTAAATAAAAGGATAAATAGCAAAGCCAAGTGGTTAGTTTTCTGAGAACCGTGACGCACCTCTCAAGGGTGCGTCGTAATGTGTCCCTTCGCATGATTTAATTGCTTTCATCACCCTTTATAAAATTGTTAAAACTATTAATCTGATTGATCTATCACGCTTAATAAAGATAATATCTTGGACAATTGAACTATCATGCTAGGTACCTTAAATCAACTTAAACGAGATAATCACGATCGATTTAGTATTATGTGTTGCATATTCCTAAAATCAATTCAGAATAGTTCAATAGTTAACGCATGTCCCTTCAATTATTTATGCTGAGCTAGTAAGGACAACCTACCTCTGGAGTTATCGATGAGCACTCCTCTCGGTAGTTACAGTCCCCTGAACTCTCAATCTCTGCCCTGCGGGTGTATGTTGAGCGATCCCCACACCAGGGATCACAAGGGAACCTATGGCCGTCGTGGTCGAACATAATTGCACTCCCTTTATGTCACGATAACCGGGTTTTGTCAGTTTTTCTCATTGTCGTTAAAAACTGAATGACGACTCCTATATTACTAGTCGATTGGGTGTAAACTCACAGGAAATCTAACTACACTTGATCTGACGACGTCACGCCCACGAGGGACGAGGTCATGCATTAGCCTCGTGCTTTTTCGACCCGCTCACAGTGGCGACTCCACTGGGGACGTTAATGAAATACTCGTGCTCGTAGGTAATCAAAATAGCCGAAGGGTGAAACGATCCTACTCCGCGTTTATTTCCTTATCAAGTTGGGACGACCTGAAAATCAACATATTAATGTGAACGGACAGAACCGCATAACGAATCTCGGCTCCCTTGGCATGTTTCATCTCGGGAGTTGGGACTAAGGATACCCATCGCCAACCGGGGGGTGCATATGCTTCGAATGTTGTCCACTCGACACTTTTCGCTAGTAGTACACCCGTCCCAAACCCAATCGCTCGCCCACTAAGGTCCCTCTCATTGGTGCATGCCCCATTGGCTTACATCGTGATTGGCCTCTTGGGACGAAATTCGTCTGTTGAATGCACTACCTCGACCGGGGCATGTGTTGGATCTACGATAGAAGCGGTACCAAGCCGGCGCAAATATTACCCATAGAAGCCTATCATAAACTACGTGACATATTATTTTTTGCTTCATGTTGTAATGCTAGTTATGTGTAGCGAATTATGTGATTGTGTTGTGATTGTGTGTGACAAATAATACTAGAAAACCAACGACCCTAAAAATTTCCCAAACATTCATAAACACCAATTGGCCAAAGAGTTATACCAAAATATGTGTTCCGTAGCCCCGGGCGATCGCCACAAAAATAAGCGACGCCCAGGACAGCCTGTAACGGATCCCACAACGCTGCACAATGCGTAAAGGACGTTACTAGGCAAGCACGCAAAAATAAGTCGTATGTACGAAAAAGGATAGAAGAACAGAATACGAGTACCAGTCAGGGATGCATTATCAGCGCCCCTGGCTGGGCGCCAATTATTTCAACGCCCAGAGCTGGGCGCTGAAGTTGCTGCCTGGCCTTTTGGTCAGGCACAGCAGCCTCGGTACCCACGCACAAAGTATACGTAGCAATAAAAAAAAAATCGTAACAAATTTGCTACGAGGACGTATGAAAAAGCACTCGATTCTAAGAACGACTTATAAAATAAATAACTCTTTGCATCGTCATTAGGCCTCCTATGACGACAATGTTCGGCACCAAAACCGAGCACGCTAATTAAATGGCCTTGAATACATGGGCAAAGTATTCAAAAAATAATGTTCAAATAAAGTTTTTAAGGAAAAATAATGTTCGAATAAAAAATAAATAAATCCGAGTCTAGACTAGGCTATGCCAAAGTACAATCTAAATCCTAAGCCTTAGTTGTCTTATACATAGAATCGGTCTTAATGCTTGGTGTTGTTCTGCAAGTTAAAAGGTTAAACCATATTGAGTCTACCTTCCTAACATTTAAATCAATAAGCACCCATATGTAATTGTCATCCCTTGCTATGAATCTACAGCCTCAATACTCTCTCTCACCAATAAAAATAATATATTATGTAATTCAAGTATTTGCAAAATGGAAACAGTCACATTCTGAAAATCATTCCTCCATAGTCGCACAACCCCCAAAGTGAGCCTAAGGAGTCAATACCATTGGCAAAAAAAAAAAAAAAAAATAATGGCCTCAAGGCTTATGATCACATTGGGTCACGACTATCATAGTCCTCTCGAGCCACTCGCTCCTTGAAATACTCCTAAGTACGGACTAAAAGATTTTCCATGAATGCAACATGACGAACCATGAAAATACCCAAATCAGCATGCCATAAGGCTACCATTGGGGTAAAGCAATACACACTAAGAGGGAAGCCGCACTAATGATTCTAGTCTTGCAAAAATGAAATTCGATCTCCCCAACTAACTACCTTGCCAACAATAAGCAAAATGGCGCATGACAAATGAACACCCAAGGGTTAAAATCTAAAGTGTCAACCAACGAAAGTTATGGTCCAATTAGCCTAAGTCTGAGAGTCGCTTGGTCAAGTATTATAGGCTTACGCCTCGTCATTGTTTTGAGTCTAGGCCACCTCCTTGTATTCATACACGGGTTATAATCAGAAAAATTAATGAAAGTTCGAGTCTAAATCACAACATCCAATTAAATCCCGGAAACTGGAATCTGAAAAAAAGCAAAAAAAAAAAATTATTTTCGATGTAATTCTTTCGTTAAATTTCAATAAAGTAAAAACAACATTTTGAATCTACGCTATTTGCACATTTTAAGAAACGACTAAATACGCTTGCAAAGTAAGACAATTTAAAGGTTTACCCTAGGCCTACTAAAGTTAAAGGTCCACTATAGGCCTACCAAACGAGGCTCACTCAGTCTCGCCTCGTGACTCAAAGACCACAACCATCTACCTTTTAGCCCAAATAAAAAAATTTGGGGAGAAATCCCAAGCAAAAAGAAAAAAAAGAGAAAGAGAAAAGGGAGAGCGAAAAGAGCGAGCCATGAAATACTTAAAGAGAAAGAGAAAAGGGAGAGCGAAAAGAGCGAGCCATGAAATATTTAGCCCGTACCTCCCAAAGTGCGAAATTTACCCAAGTAAACGAAGGAAAAGAATTGAGTCAACCAATCCAAATCATACCACAAAAACTACATAAAGTTCTACGATCTTCTACCCTTTCCAATCCTCATGCTTGACTAATACCTATACAAATTATCCTATCTCAGTCAACCCATCTTTCAAGACGTCTTGAGTCACAAATAAAAAAAGACAAATGAAAAGTACATTCTACGCTTAACGTAAAAAAAAAAAAAAATGAAACTTTGCAAAACACCTTAAAAGTTCGTCTAAAAAAGAAGCATTTAGCGCACCAAAAAAGATCCGCCTAGAAATCATTTTCAGCGCCCAGAGCTGGGCGCCAAAATCTTTAACGCCCCAGCCTGGGCGCTGAATCTCTCTGCTTGCCAAATTTTGTCCAGAAGTGCTCGTCATTTTATCCGCACATACACGGAAAAATAACGAACACTTGGAGGGGTACAACACGTATTCAGATATACGTAACAAAAAAAACACATGAAAAGATTTTTGTGCAAATACATGTACTTAAAAAATAAAACAAATTTTTGGCTTACGGCAAAGTAGCAGATTAAAATAATAATAAACTTCACTTATTTCACCCTATTTCAAACATTACGATTCCACTCGAACGTACTAGTTTAAAATCGGCATTCTAAGAAACCATTTTCTGGCTAAGAACTACGCAAGACCTGATTCCAAATTAAATCTATTTAAGGCGGATACGTAGGCAATCCATGATTCGGTCCAACCAATTTGCAAAAATGTTAAAGCCTATAGAATAACAAGAATAAAAAATAGAGTCCCTTATTGAAATTTAATTACTTGCAATCCAAGTCGAAAGAAAAATTTAAGTCAAAAGAAGAATCCAAGTCATCAAGATGCCAAAATGAGCACACATCAAAAAATAATAAGGGCACGTACCCTTGCCAGAAGGAGCACTCACACTCCTAGGCACTTAGCCAATACTCAAAAGATCGCCTTGCCTCAATTGAATGGGGGCTAGCGCGAGCGTCCATGACCTCTAAAGAACTAGACTTGACCCTCCCTAAAGAAAAGTAACTCACTTAAAGACCTTCTTTCACCACTAGACACAGTCATAATCGCCAATAAGTAGTAAAGGCAGTAAGCTTGCAATAAAGAGGATTGTTCTACGGCATCGCCCCATCGTTCCTTCGAACTCAGGGCACCCGTTCATGGTAATTTAAATGCTTGCGAATCCCCTTTGAAAACAAAATCAGACATTGTCAATAGGACTTGGCACTTAACCAAGGCTCACCCTACTCAGACATATGACACGGGCATCTAAAATCGAAATCTGAAAGCATCATTAATGAGAAGACATAATAGCAACTGGGGGCTAAAAATTGAAATGAAAGAGCTAGGGAAAGAACTAAGTATACCTTGACCTTTTGTACAGACATACACCAAGTAAATCTAAGTCAATTTGAAAGCGGTTTATATTCCCGCAATTCTGGAAAAGATGGCCCTAAAATCCTAAAGCATGTGCCACACGGGCACAAGTAATATCTTGACGCCTGCACCCTGGCTTCCATAAAATCCTTAGACAGCATCTCGAAAATCGTAACAGTATATTCGCTCATGTAATCCTGTACGAACCTTTCTATAAGTCAACTTACTTAGGACACCTCGGATTGTACACAGTAGGACTCGGATTTCAAATAATTTTCAAAGACTTCTTCGAACATAATAAAGTGTCGTTGGTTTAAGTTAAGTATGCGTTTATCTCGATGTTGCAAGTGAGTCAAAAAGATTTCTAAATACGATTATGGGTAAAGAAAGACACCTAGATTTTGGTCAAGGCACACTTCAACATGTGACTACCTTGACCATGGCAATGTCGCACAATACGACATTTACAAGAGAAGTAGCAAATCACTACTCGAACGTACCTCGCACTAAACGAGTCTGGTTCAAACTATTCATGATCCATGTCACCATGAATACATAAAAACGTATGCCAAGCATTATAGCACCAAGCCAATCCCGCAGCTACAATTGGGGGCTTGAGAAAAACACTATAAAAATGCTCGAAATGACGATTTTATCGTAAATTCTCGACGCTAATGCTATACACACGTCATAGGGGCACAATCCTAAGGTTTAATCGTGTAAAACGAACCTTAGAATGGATACAACCCCTCCCAAATTCTAAGCACTACTTAGAACATATAAAGTCACCCCACTAACAAGGGTAACTGAGAATCGCGAGTCACCAAAACTCCGATCAAACTACTGCACATAACGCTCGCCCTACAAGCGCCCGTTACACAGTCTACGTCGTTCCAAAGCAAAAGCGAAAGAAAAATCAAGGATAAGAAAATAAAAAGAAAGAAACATCTATGAATCCTCGCATCGAACGAAGTAATGAGCCGTGCACACCCACGCAGAAGGTGCTACACTTGTTCGAGCACCTGAACGAGGCGTGATGAAGTACTCCAATGCAAAAAATAATAATGATATCCCAACACCTGAAGGAATGTTCTAAGACACGCCGTTAGGCCACACACAAGCCTACGTCGCACCATAAGTTCAACCGTCCCGCGATACAAGTCTAAAAAAAGAGTAAGGTATATTGCACTATTGCGGGCACGACCAAGAGCATGTGTAAAAGAGGCAAAGACTACTTATCGCCCAAATTCAAAATGCAAGCCACACGACTTCTACATTAAGGATTAAAGGTAGCAAAATATTACCTACCACGGAGGGGATAGCTCGCACCTACACGAGCGGAACCCCAAGGCATCTTTCTCGAAAGAACCTACAAAATCGTACGCCAAAAGGAGCATCCCAACATGCATACTTGGGGGCTCCAAGCTATGAAACGACCATAGCAAAAAAAAAGGGTCTCAAAGCAAATGTTTGAACGATCAAAAGGGCACGATGCTTGATCCCACTTCAGGAATGGGCCTGAATCCTATCAAGTTTCTAAGCAAACTATTCAACATCAGTCATTGCTAAAAAAAAAAATGATTCAAGCGAACTGATTAATGGACCGCACGCAACGGCCATTCTATGAACGCTTGTTCGCACATACATTCTAAGTATCGAACATTCACGAACACGTTCAAAAGAAAAAAATATACGTTCAAAATATCAACAAGAGCGATCAAAGTCTTACGCCTCAAGGTATGTTCCTCGTGCCATATAGACTCGCCCGACTATTGCAATAACTGTAAGCCTTGAAGAGCGACAGTTCCTTTAAATAATCGCCCCAAAGCGACAAAAACCGTAGTCCACCAATCGGCTACGGCTTCTTGAGAAATCATCACGAGAAAGTCCTGCCTGGGACGCACTTTCAACGCCCAGGACCAGTCGCCAGATATTCCGACGCCCAGCTCTGGGCGCTGATAATCAGCTCAACTCATTGTGATCTCTAAAATTCTACGTTCCAAAAATAAAGAAAAACAAAAGAGAAGAGAATACGTAGAATTTCCAAGTAAAAAAGAGGCCAATTGTGTCATCAAAAGACCAGCCCAAACAATATTTTCAACGCCCCACTTGGGCGTGAATTATTTCAATGCCCAGGCCTGGGCGCCGAAAATGAGCCCAGGCCCCAAAAGAAGCCCGGATTTCTATAGGGTCCTGCCGTATCCATTCGACTTGAAAATTGCCGATTCCTTTACTGAAAGTCGCACCTCACGGATTTGTTAAGAGTAGCACACCACTACAAAGGTCGCTCGCACTTACGAGCACGATCCCAAACACGATCAAGAACATTACAAATTGCGTATCCCCAAGGAACCTCTTTTACAAGAAATGACCGTCAAGCACGAGTGCTTGGTGGCTCGAAAGAAAATATAGAGTATACAAAGTTAAAAATAATATTGCCAGACTACGCTGTACGAAGCCCCGTGTTTGGATAAAGATAAAACCGGAATACGACCTCAAGACAAAGGCCTCCGTTGATACTTATACATTGTCCCCTAATCAAGGACCCAGGTAGTGGCAAAATTGAGCCGTAAAGACTAGCTCAAAACCATGAAAGATGATGACCACGAGACAATGGTCCGTCTAAGCACGTTGTCAACCCACATTCAGGTTGCAACTAAATCCGAGCATCCCTCGAAAGAAAATAAAATTCTTCAAAACAAAACGAAAACAGGCTCGCCATCTTCAGCCGGCGGGGTCTGCGTCACTAAACAGGTCCTCAGTTTTCAAAAAATGAAAAGAAAATAAATTCTTCAAAAACAAAAAAAACAGGCTCGCCATCTTCAGCCGGCGGGGTCTACGTCACAAACCGCGTAGGTCCTTATTTTCAAAAACATCAAAACAGATTCGTCCGCTTCTATCGGACGGGGCGTCCACCCTCAGCGGACAGGCTCGCCCACCTTCCACGGGCGGGGTCTGCGTCACTAACCACGTAGGTCCTTAGTCGCTGCAGCGATAACCTTTCCCGGTTTATCCTTTTCCAAAAATCAAAGGATGGTTTATCTTTTTCCAAAAATTAAAAGATGGTTTATCTTTTTCCAAAAATCAAAAGATGGTTTATCTTTTTCCAAAAATCAAAAGATGGTTTCCCTTTTCCAAAAATCAAAGGATTGTTTATCTTTTTCCAAAAATCAAAAGATGGTTTATCTTTTTCCAAAAATCAAAAGATGGTTTCCCTTTTCCAAAAATCAAAGGATGGTTTCCCTTTTCCAAAAATCAAAAGATGGTTTACCTTTTTCCAAAAATCAAAAGATGGTTTCCCTTTTTCAAAAATCAAAGGATTGGTTTTTCGCCTTTCCAAAAAAGAGCGATGTGCTGGATTTTCCTTCGTTTTACGTCCCATAAAAACAAAGGGGGTTTTCTCGTTTAGCTAACCCTGAAAATGAGAATCTTTAAAAACATTTTTACCTCGTGATCAGGCTTGGCCAGGCCTGGTTACACTTTATATCTTTGATTTTGAAAACGTCTGTAGATACTTCCAATGACAAAGTGAGGGAGTTTGTATACATCTGTAGGTACTTCCAATGACAAAGTGAGGGAGTTCCTATACTTAACAAATTCCAATGACACGTGAGGAATATGTTAACACTTCAAGTGATGACCCTTAAGTCAAAAGTTATCACTCGGTGGCTCGTGAGACCCTCACAAAATAGGTCACATACACCATGGCTTGTATGACGCACTCCGTCTGATACTTTGACCATCGTCTTACTCCAAGACTCAGTCAAAGTGGGGGCGAACTGTAGACACCTACTTTTGTCCCCATTCCCGAAAGGGAAGGTTCGATGATGAGAACGTAAATCTCCGCTTGGCAACGCATCTCCTATAAAATAACGAATCTCAAATCACCCTTTCATTTCAGCCAAACCTGCTATTTATAGAAACCTTCTAAAAATGGTAACTGCCGTAAGAAGTAGTTGTTAAAAGTGGCAAGACATAAAAGATAGAAATCTGTCAGAATTAGGTGTTGCACTCCAACATAAAGTCCTAAAAGAGATAGAATTGGCAAAGGAATTCTATTCCTGTTATAATTCGAAAATAAGAGTTACGTATTAATTAAATTCCTAACGAACCCAGAGTTCGTAACGGGCCCAGATGCATTCCGTCATAAGTTGATACGCACTAAGAAACTCGGATAAGTTTCAAAAGCTCCGTGATTAAGAGTCCAAATCTGACAAAAGGCTCGGCTCAGACCCTATTTTCAACGCCTGGGTCTGGGCGTCGAAATCTTCGGCGCTCAGCCCTGGGCGCTGAAAATACCTGGGACGTGTTGTCTCCGAATTCTCTTTGGGTTCGGATTCTAAAGTTCTATCTTTCCACCAACTCTTTCCCTATAAATACAGCCTCATAATCGACACAACACAACACAAAATTCATAATCTGAGTATTGACTCCAACCTTAAGCCTAAGCCTCACGCTGCGAAATTGATCCCGCGTTCTGTCGCAATCGACCCAAAAGTCGAACAGAACGTACCCTGTCCCTTGTAGCTGATGAATTAAGCCTAAATACTGGAACACTGCTCAGAAACCCGAGATTCGTTAAATAAAAGGAGAAATAGCAAAGCCAAGTGGTTAGTTTTCTGAGAACCGTGACGCACCTCTCAAGGGTGCGTCGTAATGTGTCCCTTCGCATGATTTAATCGCTTTCATCACCCTTTATAAAATTGTTAAAACTATTAATCTGATTGATCTATCACGCTTAATAAAGATAATATCTTGGACAATTGAACTATCATGCTAGGTACCTTAAATCAACTTAAACGAGATAATCACGATCGATTTAGTATTATGTGTTGCATATTGCTAAAATCAATTCAGAATAGTTCAATAGTAAACGCATGTCCCTTCAATTATTTATGAAGGAAATAATGCCCTTGGTCCAAGTATGCATTCAATGTTAAGTCTAATAAATGCGGTTCAGTATTAATTAACAAGTTAATAATTCAGTGAGATCAAGTGAGCTGAATGCCTAGCTAGAGGCCGCTTCAGTTCAAGTGGAATTAATGATATTAATCCACAGCTTACTCTTGACTGAACCCGTAGGGTCACACAAATAGTACGTAAACGGATCAAGTATTTAATGGCATTAAATACTCCATCTATGGATATTCGGAATCGACGGATCTTGGTTTCAGTGGGAGCTGAGATCGTCACAGGCAAGAAAAGAATACTCCGGAAACGATGATATTGCCGGAAACGGAAATATGGATCGTATCGGAAATATAAATATTATCCAAGTCGTAGATGTTGCCGGAAACGGAAACATGGTACGTATCGGAAAATATTATCGGAAATGGAAATATTGCCGGAATCGGAAATATTGCCGGAAACGGAAATATTGTCAGAATCGGAAATATTATCGGAATCGGAAAATAATTCCGGAAACGGAAATATTAAATATTTGTTCGAAACGGAAATTAATTCCGGAATCGGAAATATTAAATATTGTTCGTATCGGAAATGAATTCCGGAATCGAGAATTTAATCGGAAGCGTATCGTACGAATTAGCATCGGACGAGGCCTGCCAGACGACGGCCCAGCACGAAGCCGGGCCATCGCCCAGCAAGCCAAGCGCAACAACCACACGCCAAGCATACGACCAGGCCCAGCGCAAAAGCCAGGCCCAGCCGTAGCTTGGGCGCGCGCGCGGACAAGGCTGCGACAGTGGGCCTTGCGCTGTGCGCTCGGCGTGGGCCGCAAGGCCTGCGTGCGGGCGTGCGGTGCTTGTGCGCCACTCGTGTGTGTTGCTCGGAATCCTAAGGCTACCGGGATTCGTAATATGATTAAATCTAATCCTAATAGATAAACTTTGTTTAATTAGAATCCTAGTAGGGTTATAATTAAATAGATTTGTATTCTAATAGGATTATAATTGCTTTCCATAAACTCTATAAATAAGTGCCTAGGGTCACATATTTACAACGAGTTTTTAAGTATTCAAAGTGAGTTTTTGAGAGAAAAATTCAGTCACACATTTGCCTAAAAGTGCCGAAAATTAATAGTACCTTAAGGGCGATTCTAGTTGGTCAATCTTAAGGCGGATCCGGACGTGCTGTGGACTATCTACGGAGGGACGACACTTGGAGTCCTAAAGACTTGTTCTTGTTCGGTTCGGGCGCAGCTAGGGAAGGCACGCAACAAAGAGTATGCATCTAAACTGTGCTAAATGATTATGTGTAAATAATATGTATTCCTGGCTTAATGGTTGTTTCCGCATGATTTATGAATTGTCATATGTATCATAACCTAACAGTGGTATCACGAGCCTCTTATTATTTTCATAATCTAAATTGCATGAACATGGTTAAATATTACAAATTTGAAAGAATTAAAAGGGGTGATTAATTTTCGTAATTGTTAATTAATTGCAAATTGCGTTTATTTAATTATACGTACGCAGTTTTTCGGCAGTTTCTTCGTTACTCATCCAAATCGAGTGATTTTTGTGTCAATTCCGCATGTAAAAGGCATTTTAAAATTTTGACAAAAATAATGTTTTTCTGCCGAACCCAGAATTCTCAAATTCGAAGCCTAACTATGACTTTTCGAAGGTTTTAGTTTTTCGAATGCAAAATTTCGTAAATTTAAGATGTTAAATTAAATGTTTGCGATTCTTGTTGATAAATCTTGAATTTTTGATTGACCTACAGTATATGTTTAACAAGTTTGAATGCCTAGCCTTGTTAATTATGCAATCTAATTTGTAATTATGATTAATTTGTTGAAAATTAGAATAATTTAGAATTAATTTGATTTTCATAATTAATTATAATTTAATTAGATACCTATGATTAAAAACCACCATAAAAATTGTAAATTTATGATAAATTTTAAATTTTTATGACCTAGACTTGAATCCATGTTAATCGGAAATCAATTGAATAATAAATTTTCGATTTTTCGCCCTAAAATTATGAAATTAATATTAATTTATTAATTTGTCATTAATTTTAAATATAAATTTTTTAAATTTTATGCGATTCGTTCATATAACTTGCACGCACAAAGCAATGGACGCTACGTGTTACCCTTAAGGGGTGTTGTATAGTGCGGGCATGTGACGACGGGCAAGGGAGCTCGTCGCCCATGCGGCACGAATGCAATGAGCAAGGCCATGGTGCACGAGCACAAGGCAGCAGCCCTGCCTTGTGTCGTGGGCTATGAGCAATGGACGAATGGGCATGGGCGAAGGCAAGGCACGGCAGTCGCGTGTGGGCAGCAAGCGAGCTGCGCCACAACGCGCACTGCCTCGCACAAGCGCGCGCAGCGAGCGCAAGCTCGCGTGCCACGAGTGCTGAGCCCAGGGTCGATGCCTCGCGCAGCGAGCGCTGGCGAGCGCGCGCTGGCTCGCATCAAGCGAGCGCTGGCGAGCGCGCGCAGCGAGCGCTGGCTCGCATGCAGCGAGTGATGGCTCGCGTGCATCGAGCGCTGGCGCGCGCGCAGCGAGCACAAGCTCGCGTGGAGCCTTGCGAAGGATAGCAGCAGCAGCTATGCGACGCAGCGCATGGTCTGCGCGCACATGGCCAACGATGGCTGTGTGCGTGTGGCCCATGGGCGTGCGATGCGTAAGGTTGTTGCGTTACGATTAGATCGTTTTGAAATTTTAATTTGAAATTTTCAGTTTACGTAATTTTAATTAATTTTAAAATTAATAATTTAAATTATTTTCTTGGATTTTAATTTTGAATATTGTAATTATAATAAATTTTATTTATTCTAATTATTTTACTAAAATTAAAATCATGAATTAATTTAAATACGACTGAAATTAAATTAAACTTTTTGGATTCAATTATAAATTTATATGAGCTTTAAATTTTAATTAAATTTGTATGTTTCCGGTTAGACTAGAAATACATTTTTATGTTTAAAATTAGTAAATCATATGAATTTATTGGTTTGAGTGGGAGCCCTTTTTAGTCATAAACTCTTGATTAGGTCTACAAATCCTTAAGGTTAAAACAACTTGATTAGAATTAATAAGGAATGAATAATTGGTAGATTATTGGTGCCCTTAATTAATTGCTGCAAATGTTTACGTGATGCATAATGTGTTTTACTAACCAGCTATGTGGGCCATTCATGATAATGAATGGGTGAATGGTATATATTGTATATGTACTGTTTTGCAGGTTATGAAGTGACTAGTATGGCCCAAATAGGATAGAAAATATGGTCTGCGTACCATTAATTTGAATGTAATTGGTCTAAAGTACCAAAGTTGTTTTTCAATTCAAATATGGTCTGCGTACCATCAAATAGTTGTAATTAGTTTTAATTATAGCTTATCCTATTTGAAGAAAATGGTGCCTCCCACGGAGATTTTCAAGACGGACTTTGAAGTTAAAGCTTCAAGATGAAGTCGGGCCATACTAGATCACATTTATCTTATGCATGTTTTAAGTTATTTATTGCTATTAAATATGTCTTAAAATGCATGAGATCAAAAGCTTGATTATGTTGCATGATTAAGGATTTTAGTTCACTTAAAATCTAACCAACATAGTAAGAGCCTTAAGTTTCAAACTAAAAAATTGAGTTATAAGGTGCCATGCCAAAATATACACTTGCTTGGATATCCTTTACGTCAATCTAGTAATAGTTTTCGCTCAGCGAGGTGTTACTTATTGGTCCTAAAGGGGCAAGGTACACAAATAATTGTGAGTACATGTTAGTTTTGGTGAAACTCAACGATATAAGTAAGGAGTCCTTTTATGTCGTGGCAAAATCGATAGGTTTACCTAATAAGTTCTTAGACGTACCTATCAACCAAGAATAGTTTCTAGACTATTAGCAAAAGGCTTTTGCTTACCTAAGATGTTTTAGGATTAAGTCGACAAACTGTGCTTAGTTCTTCAATGATTTTAGGATCTTGGAATCATTTTATTCACACCTGCCGGAACACATAACTTGAATAAAATGCTTAATAAACATTGAATTATGCATGTATGCTAGAATTTAAGTTTATTAAGAGAAACTGTGAATGGTTATTTATTTGTTTATTCTTTTCAATTGTAGTTTTTAATATGGCAAACAACAATTCATTCAACATTCGATCAATTCTCGAAAAGGAGAAGTTGAACGGGAAAAACTTCCTTGACTGGCAAAGGAACTTGCAAATAGTTCTTATGCAGGAAGAAAAGGAGTATGTCCTAGAAGAGGCGATGCCCAAAGCCGTAGGCGACGGGGTCACTCAGGCAGCCCTCAATCGTTGGATTGATGCCAACAAGGATGTGAAATGTCTAATGCTCGCCACCATGAGTGCGGATCTGCAGAAAACGTTCATCAACTCAGATGCTTTCACAATCATCAGTGAGTTGAAGAACATGTTCCAAGATCTGGCTCGAGTCGAAAGATTCGAGACTCATAGGCAAATTCTTGAGACCAAGCTTAAGAAAGGCGAGCCCGTAAGTCCACATGTTCTCAAAATGATTGGACTCATTGAGAATATGAGTCGGCTGGATCAGCAATTTTCTCAGGAAATGGCTATAGACACCATCCTCCATTCTCTTCATAGCGGGTATGATCAGTTCAAACTGAACTACAGTATGAATAGTCTGGACAAAACGCTCACTGAGCTTCACGGTATGCTGAAGACCGCTGAAAAGACGCTCAAAAGTGATAAGCAGGATGTGCTTATGGTGCGTGGGGGCAAGTTCAAGAAATCTGGAAAGAAGAGGAATGCTAAGAAAGGTGGCAACAAGGCCAGCCGAACTAAGCAAACTGGCGCCAAATCTGTAAAGAGGAAGGTCAGTCAACCCACTTCTGAATCCGAATGCTTCTACTGCAAGAAGAAGGGGCATTGGAAGAGAGATTGCTTGAAGCTAAAGGAAGATCAGAAGAACGGAACAGTCGTTCCATCTTCAGGTATTTTCGTTATAGACTCTGTACTTGCTAATTCAACTTCTTGGGTATTAGATACAGGTTGTGGCTCACACTTATGTTCCAATCCACAGGGACTAAGAAGAAGTAGAAAGTTAAGCAAGGGTGAAGTCGACCTACGAGTGGGCACGGATTGCTGCATTAGCTGTAGGAACTTACTATTTGTCGTTGCCCTCCGGGCTAGTTTTGGAACTGGAAGAGTGTTTCCATGTTCCAAGTCTTACTAAAAACATCATTTCAGTTTCTTGCTTAGATGCTAAGGGATTTTCCTTTTTAATAAAAGACAATAGTTGTTCGTTTTATTTTAAAGAGATGTTTTATGGATCTGCTAGATTAGTCAATGGACTTTATTTATTAGATCACGACAAACAAGTATATAACATAAATACCAAAAAGGCCAAAAAGGATGATTCAGATCTCACTTATCTGTGGCATTGTCGATTAGGCCATATAAACTTGAAACCTTTAGAAAGACTTCAAAAGGAAGGAATTCTAGAACCATTTGACTTAGAGGATTATGGTAAATGCGAATCATGTTTACTTGGTAAAATGACAAAGCAACCTTTCTCTAAAATTGGAGAAAGAGCAAATGAACTATTGGGTTTAATCCATACAGATGTATGTGGACCAATGAGTACAAATGCTAGAGGTGGTTTCAGCTACTTTATCACTTTCACTGATGACTTCAGTAGATATGGTTATGTCTACCTAATGAAGCATAAGTCTGAATCCTTTGACAAATTCAAGGAATTTCAGAGTGAAGTAGAGAATCAATTAGGCAAGAAGATTAAGGCACTGCGGTCTGATAGAGGCGGTGAATATCTGAGCTATGAATTTGATGACCATCTGAAAGAATGTGGAATTCTATCAGAATTGACTCCTCCTGGAACACCACAATGGAACGGTGTGTCAGAACGGAGGAACAGAACCTTGTTAGACATGGTCAGGTCAATGATGGGTCAGGCCAAACTTCCATTAGAATTTTGGGGACATGCACTAAATACAGCTACACTCACTATAAATAGAGCTCCGTCTAAAGCTGTCGAAAAGACTCCATATGAATTATGGTTTGGAAAGCCTCCAAATGTGTCTTTTCTTAAGATTTGGGGATGTGAAGTATACGTCAAACGATTAATTTCAGACAAACTTCATCCAAAATCGGACAAATGTATCCTTGTGGGCTATCCAAAGGAAACAAAGGGGTATTACTTCTACAATACATCTGAGAACAAGGTGTTTGTTGCTCGAGATGGTGTCTTTTTGGAGAAAGATCACATTTCCAAAATGACAAGTGGGAGAAAAGTAGACCTCGAAGAAATTCGAGTCGAACAACAAACTCTAGAGAATGCTCAAGATGACATTCAGGATGAAACTCAGAGATCTTTAGAAGAATCTGGTGAGAATCATGGTCAATCTAGAAATGTTACCCCGTGTAGATCGCAAAGATATAGATCTCAACCGGAAAGGTACTTAGGTATTTTGACGAACGAGAGCTATGACGTTCTATTACTTGAAAGTGATGAACCTGCGACTTACAAACAAGCTATGACGAGCCATAGCTCCAAGCAATGGCAAGAAGCCATGCAATCTGAATTAGACTCCATGTCTGAAAACCAAGTATGGGATTTGGTCGATTTGCCAGATGGCTACCAAGCCATTGGAAGCAAATGGGTTTTCAAACTGAAAAAGGACAAGGATGGGAAACTTGAAGTTTTCAAAGCTACCAAGCCATTGGAAGCAAATGGGTTTTCAAACTGAAAAAGGACAAGGATGGGAAACTTGAAGTTTTCAAAGCTAGATTGGTTGCAAAAGGTTACAGGCAAGTCCACGGTGTGGATTACGATGAAAACTTTTCACCAGTTGCAATGCTAAAGTCTATTCGGATAATGTTAGCAATCGCTGCATATTACGATTACGAAATATGGCAGATGGATGTCAAAACTGCTTTCTTAAACGGCGTTTTAACAGAAACTGTGTTTATGACACAGCCTGAAGGTTTTGAGGATCCAAAGAATGCTAAAAAGGTATGCAAGCTAAAGAAGTCAATCTACGGATTGAAGCAGGCATCCAGGAGCTGGAATATAAGTTTTGATGAAGCAGTCAGTGACTTTGGTTTCATCAAGAACGCAGACGAATCTTGTGTATACAAGAAGGTCAGTGGGAGCAAAATTGCTTTCCTAGTATTATATGTCGACGACATATTACTTATCGGAAATGACATTCCTATGTTGAACTCTGTCAAGATTTGGCTTGGGAAATGTTTTTCGATGAAAGATCTAGGTGAAGCACATTACATATTGGGCATCAAGATTTACAGAGATAGATCTAAAAAGATGATTGGGCTTAGTCAAAGCACTTATATCAATAAGGTGCTTGATAGGTTCAAGATGGCGGACTCCAAGCGAGGCTACCTACCCATGTCTCATGGAATGACTCTAAGCCAGAATCAGTGCCCAAAAACACTTGATGAGCGTAGACGAATGAATGGGATTCCATATGCATCATTGATTGGTTCAATAATGTATGCTATGATATGTACACGCCCGGATGTTGCGTACGCACTCAGTGCTACGAGCAGATACCAGTCAGACCCAGGAGAGGCGCATTGGACTGCTGCCAAGAATATTCTGAAGTACGTGAAAAGGCACAAAGATGACTTCCTGGTCTATGGTGGACATGATGAATTAATTGTTAAAGGCTATACGGACGCAAGTTTCCAAACCGACAAAGATGATTTCAGATCACAGTCTGGGTTTGTCTTCTGCCTCAACGGAGGAGCAGTAAGCTGGAAAAGTGCTAAGCAAAGCACCATTGCGGATTCTACAACTGAAGCGTAGTACATTGCTGCACATGAAGCAGAAAAGGAAGCTATATGACTAAGGAAGTTCATAGGTGAACTTGGTGTAGTCCCCTCCATTAAAGGACCAATAGCCCTGTATTGTGATAATAACGGAGCTATTGCACAGGCGAAGGAGCCTAGACACCACCAGAGAGTCAAGCATGTACTTCGTAGATTTCACCTTCTACGAGAGTTCGTTGAAAGAAAAGAAGTCGAGATAAGCAAAATTGGAACTGATGACAACATATCAGATCCATTGACTAAACCTCTACCGCAGGCGAAGCACAACTCGCACACTGCAGCTATGGGAATCAAGCATATTGGAGAATGGCTTTGATGTCTCTGTTTAATGTTTTAAAGTTTTAGAGTTTAAATCTTTGTAAAACATTATTGGTTAATCATTCACAATAAATGAAAAGAATTCATTTTTCCATTTAATTTGTGGTTTATTAAATGATGAGTCCCTTCAATTTGACAATATATTCAAGATAGACTGTCAGGACCAGTCCTGTGACTAAGAAATGTCTATCAAGTGAACTTGAATGTCAAAGGTTAAAAATGGTCCCTAGTCGGAGTTTTCTATAAAATTGGACGCATACAAAACGTTAGACGATTAGAATGCAAGATGACTAGTAGTTCTGTTTCTTGAACTATGTGGACATGGCAATGTCATAATCATTTGCATAGATACTTACTTTGGGAAGACTAGTATCGGACAAGACCTATGAAACTTTACTGTAAGAAATGAAAATCTGTCATAAGTATTAAAATTATTAGACACTGAATCCTCAATACCTGAGTGATTTGAGATTACTTGTTTGAGAACTGGTTGCTTTGACGTTGACCAACCGTCGCACCGTAAAAGGAGGCTATAAAGGCAACGCTCAGGTAATCACCTATCAAACGAAGTCTAATCTCAAGATCGCAAGATTGGGATTGTCCTCCCATAAATCGGGATGAGATGCTTAAAAGTTGTACAAGGCCACTCGGAGAGCTAGAAACTGTGAAATGCATGGCCGTGCTCGGATGAATCATAGGCTATGATTATCTGTTTATTTGATAAGTTGAACTCTGAAACCGAGGAACACCTCTGGACATAATAAGGATGACATCTCTTACCTTATGTTCAAGAGCAAGCATCGAGCGACAAAGGAATTAGGAAATGCACACTTGTCCCTAAGGACAAGTGGGAGACTTAAGGAAATAATGCCCTTGGTCCAAGTATGCATTCAATGTTAAGTCTAATAAATGCGGTTCAGTATTAATTAACAAGTTAATAATTCAGTGAGATCAAGTGAGCTGAATGCCTAGCTAGAGGCCGCTTCAGTTCAAGTGGAATTAATGATATTAATCCACAGCTTACTCTTGACTGAACCCGTAGGGTCACACAAATAGTACGTAAACGGATCAAGTATTTAATGGCATTAAATACTCCATCTATGGATATTCGGAATCGACGGATCTTGGTTTCAGTGGGAGCTGAGATCGTCACAGGCAAGAAAAGAATACTCCGGAAACGATGATATTGCCGGAAACGGAAATATGGATCGTATCGGAAATATAAATATTATCCAAGTCGTAAATGTTGCCGGAAACGGAAACATGGTACGTATCGGAAAATATTATCGGAAATGGAAATATTGCCGGAATCGGAAATATTGCCGGAAACGGAAATATTGTCAGAATCGGAAATATTATCGGAATCGGAAAATAATTCCGGAAACGGAAATATTAAATATTTGGTCGAAACGGAAATTAATTCCGGAATCGGAAATATTAAATATTGTTCGTATCGGAAATGAATTCCGGAATCGAGAATTTAATCGGAAGCGTATCGTACGAATTAGCATCGGACGAGGCCTGCCAGACGAAGGCCCAGCACGAAGCCGGGCCATCGCCCAGCAAGCCAAGCGCAACAACCACACTCCAAGCATACGACCAGGCCCATCGC
Organism: Spinacia oleracea; assembly: GCF_020520425.1. Classification (NCBI taxonomy): domain Eukaryota; kingdom Viridiplantae; phylum Streptophyta; class Magnoliopsida; order Caryophyllales; family Amaranthaceae; genus Spinacia; species Spinacia oleracea. The sequence continues at coordinate 91,017,781 of NC_079490.1, read as the reverse complement.
AAAAGCCAGGCCCAGCCGTAGCTTGGGCGCGCGCGCGGACAAGGCTGCGACAGTGGGCCTTGCGCTGTGCGCTCGGCGTGGGCCGCAAGGCCTGCGTGCGGGCGTGCGATGCTTGTGCGCCACTCGTGTGTGTTGCTCGGAATCCTAAGGCTACCGGGATTCGTAATATGATTAAATCTAATCCTAATAGATAAACTTTGTTTAATTAGAATCCTAGTAGGGTTATAATTAAATAGATTTGTATTCTAATAGGATTATAATTCCTTTCCATAAACTCTATAAATAAGTGCCTATGGTCACATATTTACAACGAGTTTTTAAGTATTCAAAGTGAGTTTTTGAGAGAAAAATTCAGTCACACATTTGCCTAAAAGTGCCGATAATTAATAGTACCTTAAGGGCGATTCTAGTTGGTCAATCTTAAGGCGGATCCGGACGTGCTGTGGACTATCTACGGAGGGACGACACTTGGAGTCCTAAAGACTTGTTCTTGTTCGGTTCGGGCGCAGCTAGGGAAGGCACGCAACAAAGAGTATGCATCTAAACTGTGCTAAATGATTATGTGTAAATAATATGTATTCCTGGCTTAATGGTTGTTTCCGCATGATTTATGAATTGTCATATGTATCATAACCTAACCATTTATGCTGAGCTAGTAAGGACAACCTGCCTCTGGAGTTATCGATGAGCACTCCTCTCGGTAGTTACAGTCCCCCGAACTCTCAATCTCTGCCCTGCGGGTGTACGTTGAGCGATCCCCACACCAGGGATCACAAGGGAACCTATGCCCGTCGTGGCCGAACATAATTGCACTCCCTTTATGTCACGATAACCGGATTTTGTCAGTTTTTATCATTGTCGTTAAAAATTGAATGGCGACTCCTATATTACTAGTTGATTGGGTGTAAACTCACAGGAAATCTAACTACACTTGATCTGACGACGTCACGCCCACGAGGGACGAGGTCATGCATTAGCCTCGTGCTTTTTCGACCCCCTCACACTTGGGTCATCTCAGGAGGGCCAATACACAGGGGTACGATCAGTGGGGCCATTAAAAGTCTAGAGGAACACCGTCATCTAGTAAATTACCACAACACAAGGAAATGGTCGGATCCACCCAACACACGATAGTGTCCATTACTTCGGAAGATTGTCGTGGCATCATCTACCCACATGACGATCCACTGGTACTGGAGCTGGAAATAGCGAACTTCCCGGCCAAGAGATGCTTGATTGATGGGGGAAGTTCGGCGAACATTCTATTCTGGGAAGCATATCCAGCTGAATATCGGCTACAAAGAGTTTTCAAGGGTAAGCTATCCCGTTATCGGATTCTCTGAAGCTACTATATACCCTGAGGGAAGCATACGTCTACCGGTGCGAATGGGGAAGGTGTAGGGTTATGAACAATATGAACAATATAATTCATGCGGAAAAACCATAAAGCCAGGAATCCAAATTAATTGCCACATAGTCAATTAGCATAATTCATGATACGTACTATGTGATGCGTGAAGGAAATAATGCCCTTGGTCCAAGTATGCATTCAATGCTAAGTCTAATAAATGCGGTTCAGTATTAATTAAACAAGTTAATAATTCAGTGAGATCAAGTGAGCTGAATGCCTAGCTAGAGGCCGCTTCAGTTCAAATTGAATTAATAATATTAATCCACAGCTTACTCTTGACTGAACCTGTAGGGTCACACAAATAGTACGTGAACGGATCAAGTATTTAAGTGAATATATTATTCATTAAATACTCCATTTATGAACATTCGGAAATGACGGATCTCGGTTCCAATGGGAGCTGAAATCGTCAAAAGGCAAAATATAGAATGCTCCGAAAATGATGATATTGTCGGAAACGGAAATATGGATCATGACGGAAATATAAATATTATCCAAGTCGTAGATGTTGCCGGAATCGGAAATATTGCCGGAATTGAAAATATTGTCGAAATCGGAAATAAATTCCGGAATCGGAAATATTAAATATTTGTTCGAATCGGAAATGAATTCCGGAATCGGAAAACAAATCAAAAGCGCGGCGTGCGTACGATCGACGAACGAGCTTACGAGACGCAAGGCCCAGCACAAGCGCCAGGCCGAGCGCAAAGCAAGCCCGCGCGCGGAGCAGCGAGGCAAAGGGGCCGAGCAGTAGCGCCTAACGAAGTGGGCCGCGTGCTGCTTGCTGCCATTGCCCAGCGCGCATGGGCCGAGCAAGGCAGCAACGCCCATTCGTGGGCTGCGGGCTGCATGCTGCACGGCCAATCAACGTGGGCTCAAGGCCACACGTGCGAAGCCTTGGCCGGCTAGGTTGCTTGCGAGTCAAGTAATCGTGTTTTCCTAATTCTACTAAAATTAGATGTTTTAGGTAAATCTGAAATACTTAGTATTTGATTATCCCTAGAATTCTAATGATATTAATTAATTAGAATCCTAATGGATTTAGTTAAATCGATTCCTAGTAGAATTGAAACTCCTTTATTTCCACCCTATAAATATGTGGTTCATGATCAAAATTCATAATGCAATTCAATATACTATTCTAACACATTAAATTCAAGAGAGAATTTAATACTTGCCTGTCACTATTGTGAGTTTCCCGAGTGCACATAAAACCTTAGAGAATATTCTAGTTGGTTGAATCTAAGGCGGATTCGAACGTGTTGTGGACTATCTACGGAGGGACGACATTTGGAGTCCTATACTTGTTCTTGTTCGGTTCGGGATCAGCTAGGGAAGGCACGCATCACATTGTATGTATATTAAGAGCATCTCCGAAGGTTGTAGCTAGGGACTAGCTTGGAATTTATTAAAGTTTCAAGCTAATAGCTAGACCATTGGAGTGCAAATAATAAATTAGCTTGGCCAAGCAAATTAGCTTGTTTAAGATAATTTGCTTGACAACTAGCTCCCAAAGTGTCAAATAATTAATTGACAAGTGGGACAAGTGAAACTAATTTAATTAACAAACTAGTTGCTATCCATTGGAGCACAAATTAGCTAGACAATGAAATAGCTTGAAATCTTATGTGGCATAACAAGCTAATTGTCAAATTAGCTTACTATTGGAGATGCTCTAATTATGCTAATTGACCATGTGGCAATTAATTTGGATTCCTGGCTTTATGGTTTTTCCGCATGAATTATATTATTTATATTATTCATAACCCTACAGTGGTATCACGATCCTCTAATTAATTCCATAATCAATTATAGTTAACATGGATTAAATTTTATAATTTGCAATGAATTAAAGGGGTGATTAATTTCGTGTATGTAATTAATTGCAAATTCGTGCGAATATTTGATTATATGTTCGCAGGATTTTTCGACAGTTTTGTCAATAATGGTCGAAATCTTATGTTTTTATAGTGAATTTCGCATGTAAACGACGTTTTAAAATTTTGACAAAAATCTTGGATTTGACGCCGAATCCATAATTCCCAAATTCGAAGCCTAACTATGACTTTTCGGAGGTTTTAGTTTTTCGAACGCAAAATTTGTAATTTTTATGATGTTAAATTAAATATTTGCTAATCTTGTATGTAAATCTTGAATCTATGATTGACCTACTGTATATGTTTAACAATTTTAAGGCCTAATCTTGTTAATTATACAACCTAATTTCTAATTATAATTAATTTGTTGAATTTCAAATAATTGAGAATTTGTTTTGAATTTGATAATTAATTGATAATTTAATTAGGATCCTATGATTAAAACCCACCATAAAATTTGTTAAAATGGAAAAGTTTTAAATTTTATGACCTAGATTTTAATCCCTAAAAATAAATGTAATCGGAAATGAATTTGAATAATAAATTTTCGATTTTTCGCCCAAATTTAGTGAAATTAAAATGATTTATTAATAGGGATGGCAATTGGGCGGTGCGGGTACGGGGACCCCCTCCCCCGCACCCGCACCCGCCAAAAATATTTACACCCATCACCTACCCGCCCCCCGCAGCGGGTATAATTTTCTCGTCCACACCCGCCTAGGCGGGTATATTCCTATACCCGCCCCGCTCCACCATCCACGTGGATATCCACCAACCTCTTTAATTTACCTGCCTATACCCGCTTGTACCCGCCTACTTAATCATATAGTAAATAATTAAAAAATCTTGCTTCAATTGTTGTTTGACAGCCTTAACAGGCTTTACGGGCTTACAAGCCAATGTCATCCCTATCAATGTCCAAGATCCAATAATGCAACAATTATCAATGTCCTCAAGCTAAAAATAAAAGTATTTTTAGAACGTTCTTAATTAAATTAGTACATTACATAAACACGACAAATACCGAAAATTAATAATGTCTCCATAAATTACTTAAAGAAATATGCAAATCTCAATCAAGACACACAACATTTGCTCCCATATTAAATCTTGCATTATTTCCATCTTCATCTTCAACATCGTCCTCAAAATCATATATATTCAAGACCTTAACGACACCACCACCTGCAAAATTACATAAATTTATATAATTAGAGTCCATATTTGATTGGAAAATTTGGTAATATTAATCCAACCTTTGACCGATTTTCTTTTATTAAGCCCACCTACAACATATTTTTTAATAATCCCACCTTTATTACCCAACAACTTTTATTGGGCCCAACAGGTCATAAAACTGTTGTAAGCGGCATTATTTCTCTACATGGCAGTACTCTCTCTCGATATATTCAGTCATCATCATCAATTCATCACCATCTCGTTGACTTTTTCACCGATTACCGGCCACTTAAGCCCAATAAAAGTCGTCAGGTAGTAAAGGTGGGATTATTAAAAAATATGTCGTAGGTGGGATTAATAAAAGAAAATCGGCCAAAGGTTGGATTAATATTACCAAATTTTAGTATATCATAAATAATTAAATCAAATTAGTTTTACCTTTAATTTCTGCCCAAATCCAATTTTGAGAACACATCAAAGCCTCCACTGTATCCGGATGAAGTCTACTACGATGAGGATCAATTACACGTCCGGTAGTACTAAATGCTGATTCGGATGGGACAGTAGAAACAGGAATGCTCAATATATCCTTTGCTATTTCTTGTAGAAGGGGATAATTGTTTCCATTTGTTTTCCACCAATTAAGAATATCAAAATTAGGATCCGGTGCAACAACTTTTTCATCCAAGTACTTCTCCAAATCAGATTTTACCCCAACACTATAGTCTTGTGACACAAATTGTGCATACTCTTCCATGTACACTAGACCCATACTACTTGCAACATTAGTTGAAGGCACTTGGCTACTACTTGCTCGATTAGTACCACTTTTGTTCTCATATTCCTCCACTAATTCCTTTAGAAAACCATAAATCTTGTTTACCTCAACTTCAACATCACATGCATTGTAAATTTTACGAAAGTAAAACCGAATGAGATTCAACTTGAACCTAGGATCAAGTATAGTTGCCACACCCATAAGAACATTAACATCTACCCAATATTTATTGTATTTCTCTACCATCACTTGGACCATTTGTCTTATGTAAATGATAGGTGAGGACAACCCACTTGTTCAATAAGAGTTTAATCTCACAAATGCTAGGAAAATAAATATTGGTAGTAGGATATTTGGAGGCAGAAAATTGATGTGTAATATCATTAAAAACTTTCAATAACTCACATATTTTCACAACCTTATCCCAATCTTCATTAAGAGGTGCATTTTTGTACAAATTATCCCGAACACTTAGAACCACAAACACCTCCCTATACTTCATAGCAACCTCAAGCATCTCATAAGTCGAATTCCATCTAGTTTTACAATCAAGTACTAGGTTTTTGAACAATCAGGAACAACTTGCTTAGCTACTTGTTCAAATTTTTGAGCTCTCTTATGTGATGAGGTCCAAAATACAATGTTGTCCCTAATTCGTTCAATACCCTCTTTAAACACAACACTTAACCCATCTTGAACAATCAAATTTAGTATGTGAGCACAACAACGCATATGAAGAAAACGCCCATGCAACATCAATGAACCATAAGGAAATTCACCACTCAAAATATCCATCATCGCATCATTTGTAGTGCAATTATCAACCGTCATAGAAGACAATCTAAGATCAAGATTCCAAGATTGAATTCACTCTTTTAAAGACTCAGCAAGCACCTCAGCTGTATGAGGTGCTGGGACATATAAAAACCTATTAATTAATATGAACACTGTAGGGGGTTTTTTGTATTTTTCCCCGTTTCCTACAAGGGGGGTTTAGGAGGCCGGCCGGCTCGTTTAGAGAACCGTTTGAATTTTTGCACCTCGAAGGAGTCGCCACCAAACTTTATTTAAGGTCTTGTTTGGAAAGACCGCAAATGACTCTATTTTTGGATAAGGCCTTGAATCCTTGAAATGGATGGGTGAGATCCGGGCTCGGGAATGAAAATGCTTATTCGGCGAGCTTTAGAAATATTCAAGTACGTTGGCATAACATTAGTTCGAAAATAAACCCTAGATTAGACTATGTGGGTTTGAATTTTAGAGCAAAATAGAATTTCTAATTGTACGGTGGTCACTTTGCTTTAAAGATTGATTTAAGGAACCTAAGGCCGGTTTGTCCAAAAAATATCTTTGTTAAGCGTGATGTAACCTTTGTATTTTGTTGTATTTACCATGTTGGTGATGAAAGCGATAAAGCACATAAAGCAACATCACAATACTAAATAAAGTGCGGAATTAGTAAATACAAGACCCCCTAGAAAAGGACTAGGGAGTAGGTCCACATTGCCTAGAAATGGACTAGGCAAGTAAAGATGCGGAATTGAAAGTGCGGAATTGAAATTGCGGTATTGAAATTGCGGTATTGAAAGTGCGATATTGAAAGTGCGATATTGAAAGGTGCGATATTGAAATTGCAATATTTAAAGGTGCATAATTGAAATTTGTACTTGGGCACATGAGATTCGAACGCCAAGAGGCTCCTTAAAAATAAGTGCGCCCGACACGAATTCAAAGCCAAAAATCTCAACTTGGGAGAGGTTGCTCAACCCAAATATCCTAGATTTTGCATGTTAAACTTGAAATTGAAAGCTTGAATATTGAAATGTTTGAACTTGAAATGATTGAAATTTGAACTTGAAATGATCCTAGTTTAGGGGAATAACTATGAAGTAAGATCTTTAAAAATTGAAGACTTGAACTTGTATATTGAAAATGGAGTTTTGAATCTCAAAAGACTAAACCTTTAAATGTTAAAAGGTGTTTATCTTTGATTACCCCATGTTTGATGGTGATTCTAGCCCAAGAGATGATTGTAAACAACTTGGACATCCTTGAATCCTTGAATCTTTGAAAATTGTATTTTGTATTTTGAAAAAGTTTGTATTTTTGGAAAACATATGTGATTGTTGCAAGTGGTGTTTTTTATTGATTAAAAACACCAACTTGCTAATCATTTAGAAATCAAAGCAACATAGTAGATTAGAATGGGATTCGAATTTACCTAGTTAGATTTAGGCAAGAGCTCCCAATTGCTTTGGAATTTAGGAATTTTGTATGTGTTTTTGAGGAGTTTTGAGTTGTATTTTGAGACGTAATGTTGAAATTACGACGTTGTATTGTTGTGCTCCCTCTTTTTTCGATGGAAATGAGGGGTATTTATAGGAGGGAATGGTGCAAAACGCCAGCACACGCCACCGCAGGGCGCCAGGCCAGCGTATTGCGCTGCTGACGTGGCTTGAATGCCGCCAAAGCAAGGACGGGGAATCGTCCTTGTTTCGTCTTGTAGCGTTGTACCTGTTGTACGAATAGTACTAGGTTTGGCGTTTTGTATTTACTTGGAGGTTAAGGCATCGTTTAGCGTCTAAAAACAAGCCTTTCTCGGGTTTTTGAATTCCGGTTTTACGGGACGGGGCCTGGCATGCTCGGTTTTGTGGGTCGGCGCCCGAATTTGACTTGCCTTATATGATTTTGAGTGGAAAAGGCCTAGTAAAACCAATGGGATGGTCTACTAGTTGAGATTGTACTTGGATTTTGAAATTGGATTTGGAAGGTTGTATTTTGTACCGAGAACCGAAAGGGGAACGGTCTCGGGGGTTGGATTTTGGATCTTGAATTTTGGAAGCATTCTTAGCAATTGGGATTTCCGCCTGGAGTTATTCCAATCACCTAACAAGGATAATGGTATCGTTATCATCCCAAAGGGGAGACACGAATTAGGTGTCTACAGAAGCCCCGACTTTGACTGAGCGTTCGGTTAGGAAAGCGCAAGTCAAAGTATTTCGAAAGGGACGGAGAGTGATCAAGATGTTCTGCATTCGAGACCACTCTTTGTACGCCGGTACCTACATAAAACAGGCGTTAGAAAAAAGGATAGAGTCTACCTCGGTGCGGTTGGTGATGACTCCGGTTTGTACTTGTACTTCTCCACCTTCAGTTCAGGACGGAGCTTGGCATCGAAAATTTTGAATCTTGGATTTTTGAATCTTGAATTTTTGAATTTGAATACCCGGAGTTGATCCGTTGGGATGTGCTTCGCTGGGGATAAGAGCTTTTTACTGGCCCTTAGATTTTTGAAATTTCGACTGACTTTCCCGGAGCTTGGGTCCGTTGGGAGTTGGGCGCCTGATTCGTTGTATTTTTTGGACTTTGTATGCTTGAAATATGCATCTGTTTGCACTTGGAGATACAGGTGTATACCGGTATTTTCGACGGATGGTTCGATGCGACGTTTGATGCTTGGTGCGGAAGACCGTAGCAGCAAAGGACGTGCAATCAGCACGGGAGATCGCGCGCGCTGCAGATTCGCGCATGCAGCAGGGCAGCGCAGTGCGCTGGGGCGGTGCCTGGCGCGGGGCTGAGCTATAAAAGCTCCCCTTGCCGTGCCATTTGAGGCACATTCTCTTGAATTCTTTGCTCTTTTCTCTCTCAAAGGTCGATTAAGCTCTTCCCTTGGTCTTGTTCTTGCCTCGTCCATGTAAGTTTTTCATGTTTTTGCTTATGAAATAACTCTAGGATTGCATGTAGTTTTGATTTTCTCGTACTTTGAAATGATGCTCGTATGCTTAAGCTTCTTGAATCTTTGTAGAAAACTGTTTGATAGCCACTTGAACTTGAACTGTTGGAACTTGTACTTTTGAATATTTTTTTTTGAACTTGTATCTGCTTCGGCGTGGATAGCCTAGGCGTTGATGTAGAACTTGAATACCTGCTTCGGCGTGGGTAGCCTAGGCGTTGGTGTGAAATTTGAATACCTGCTTCGGCGTAGGTAGCCTAGGCGTTGGTGTAGGAATTTGTATCTTGAACTAGAGATCCACTGGGGATTTTTGTTTCGAATCTTTTGACTTCGCATAGGCCAGTATAAGATAGCCCCCAGTTTAGAATTTTGACACTTTGTATGCTACTTGATTTAGTATGCCTCGTCACACTCGGAGGAAACTCGCTGAATCATCTGTGGTTCGAGCTGCCGAGGAAGATGCTTCGGATGATGAAGCGGCTGCAATAAATGCGCCAGGTGGGGGTATGGTTCCCCGAGATGCGCCCGCTTTCCCTGGTACTGGTTGGATCTCTTCCGACCTAGTGTTTCGGCCGGATTGGCACTTGTCACAGCGGCCTCGCGCTGGCATGGTGAGTCTTGTACTGAGTTTTGGTTTGTACTTTGTAATTGTATAGGTCTTGAGCTAACTCGTTCACTTGTAGGCCGACGGAAAGCCGTTCCGTACTTACTGGTCCTTGGTGGAGGTTCAGAGGGCCTTTAAAGCTCTCCGTGCTGATGGGGAGGCTATGGAGATTTGGTCACAGACGGGCCTGGCCGATTTCTTGCGCACCATGGGAGGTTCTTCGAGGAGAATGGGGATTAAAAACCGTTTGTGGGATTTGTTAGAGCGGTGGTGGGATACCACCAACACTTTCCACATGGCATGGGGGGAGATCACTATCACCCCTCTTGAATTTTCTATGATTACAGGTCTTCCTTTTTCTGAGAGGAATGTGACCTTTGATTCTGAGCTGACGTGGCGCTCGGACGCTGCCAGGGACTTGCTCGGCCCTGTTGTTGACTTGTCTAATGATGATGCTCACGCTTCTGTTAAGGTGATTGTGGAGGCTATCTGCGGTGGGGGTGTGTCCGCGGAGCAGAGGGTTAGGCTTTTCCTCTTAGCCTCGGTGAGAAGAGTGATGGCCCCGAGTAGGAACAGTCGGGTGCACATCAAATTCTTGTCCGTTTTGCGGGACTTGGGAGCTGTTTCGAGCTATAACTGGGGTGGCTTGGCATACAACCACCTTTTGTACGAGATGAAACGGGCCTCCCGGACTGCACTGGGGAATGACCCGAGCATGGCTGCTCTGTGGAGTGTGCTGGAGGTATTTGAGACTCCTTGTACTTTGTACTTTGTACTTGTATGCTTGTATTTTGAACTTGATTGATGTTTTTCTTGTTCCTTGAAAGATTTGGATCTATGAGCACTTTCCGAATTTGGCGCCGGAGCGTACTAGAGATGCGGCTTACCCGTATGCTGCCTCTTGGATAGGAGCGGTGCGCGTTGGTGCGTCTCTGGCGGCTTCTCGCAGGGCTTGGAGAGTTCTATCCGCTGAAGATGTAATCTTTTGTACTGTTTTGCTTTCTTATATTTGTATTTGTACTGTTGCCTGAGTTGTTTGCTTTGCAGGTGGTATGGCGTCCTTTTGCCAACGCGGTTGTACCTGTCTCTGCTGCTCGTGCCCATTTCCTGTCTGGGCGACGGGTTTTGCTTCCTGGGGTGTACCGCCATATGTGGTATCTGGCGGAGCGAGTGTCCCTTCAACAACATTCAGGGGATAGGCTTGTTCCCAAGGATCCACCGGAGTCCATGCTGGCTCTGGATGAAGATCTTGCCCGACTCTATGCGGAGGCTAGGGGCGAGGCTGTTTGCCGCTCTTGGAGGGAGTTTGTACACAAGAAGGGGAGCTATGATGACTTCCTGAGGAGGCTGGCTCCACCAGTACGCTTCGTATTGCCAGTGAGCTTTTGAATCTTGTATCTTGTATTCTTGTATTCTTGTATTGATTGCATGATTGAATGATTGTATGATTGTATGTAGGAGGAGGAGGTTGATCCTGAGGATATTCCTCATGCTGATAGGATCCTCCGCTATGAGAACTCGGACGAGGAAGAGGTGATGGAGACCATTCCTTGGGCTTCTCCTTCGCACCGGAAATCATATGATGATGTACCTGAGCATTACGCCCCTGTAAGTACTGTTGCATTTTTGAAACTGTTTGTAAATTTGTATGGGAAGATTGATCTTGAACTTTGTATGCAGGCGCCTCGGGTGAGAGTGCGTCGCTGGATGCTCTTGCTTGATTCTTGGAAGAGGCAGTGCGCCAAGCTGACCCGGAAGCTTTCTGGCCGGAACAGAGAGGTACCTCACTTGATCTTGAAACTTGTATACTGGAAATTCAAACTGGGAAATTGATTCCTGAAATTGTATTTTGTATAGGAGCGTTGTCGAGACCGTAGTGATTCTGTTGACAGAGAGCCTCAGGCGGAGATGTCCTTGGGACAGGAGGGACCGAGCTTGGAGCTGGGACAAGGGTCCGGTGCTGGTGCTCATCAGAGGCATTCTGATGCTGAGCGGGAAGCTTCCCCTTTTGTACATGTTGATCCCACCAGGCATTCATTTGGAGGTGCTAGCGGTTCACGGCCCTTTGTTCCTCCTTCCGGTTACTACTTCGGGGGAAGTGGCCCTCAGCCTTGGGGTGCAGGTTCATGGGCTTGCTATGCGGAGATGGAGAGGATGCGCCAGACACAGATGTTTGGGTCGTACCCGTATATGCCGATGCCGCCGCCTTATCAGTATTCTTCTTCTCAGCAAGGAGTTCATCCCTCCACTGGCACACTTCGTATCTCGGAGGAGGATCCTAGTACCCCTGGGACGGAGCTGGATCGGGAGCTGGAGCGGCTTAGGAGGCGAAACAGGGACAAGGCGCCTGTGGTTGACGTCACCGCTGATGATGACTCAGACTAACCCTGCATGGTAGCGAGTTCCAGCTTGCCTGGGTTGATTTTGTATAGGCTGAATTGTATTGTATTTGTATGGGTTGAGACTTGAATTTTTGTATGGTTTGCATGGCTTTGAACTTGAATTAATTTGAAGTTTTTTGAAGATTGGCTTTTGTATGTTTGAATGCTTGAAATTGTATGCGTAGTTTGTGCCTTGGAATTTTGTAGCTATATGCATGCATGATAATTTTGCAAAAAATTTGAAAAAAATTTTGCCCATTTTTTCGGGTGTATATACTCACTATAAGCCCCCACTTTGACTGAGGTTTTTTGGTTAGGAAAAGCGCAAGTCAAAGTATATTCAACTTTTGCTAATGCACATGCAGACTCGACTTAGGACGCCGATCTAGGACTAGAATGCTTGAATTTTGAAAAAATTGACCCGAAATCTGCCCGAAGCGTTGATCCGGACTGCTTGAAATTGCGCGGCTTGCGGCTTTGGAACCTTGAATAATGGAGGTTGTACTCTGTTGTCCGAAACACTAAAGAGTGTGTACTCGGAGTCATATGAGAGGACGGTGGCCTCGTCCTTTGGTGCAGGCTCCCGGCGTCTGGCGCGGGCTTGGTGCCTGGCGCCTGTGGGCTGTCGTACAAGCCGACTCTTGTATAAATAGGGAGCTTGTTGGATCATTTCTTGCATCAATCCTTCCCTGCTATCATTGCATACTGCTTCCTCACGAAAAGGAAAGAGAGTATGGCTGTGTCCTTTGAAAGTGCCTTGAACTCGTGGCTTGGTTCGCTAGGCAAATTGGAGAAAAGGGAGCTTGATGGCATGCATCTTGGGGTGCTCGTCTCTCTCCGGTTTGTAAAATTGGATTTGCACTTCATTCTTGCTGCTCTGGAGGCTTGGGATCCGAATCATCATGTCTTCCGTTTTGGAAATAATAAGGTATGTCCCCTCCCTGAGGAATTTAGTGCCATATTGGGGTGGCCCTTGATGCTGGAGCCATGCATGCCTTGTGTTGAAGAACACTTTTTCTTGAGTTTTGAAAGGTATTTGGGCTTGAAGCCCCCACTTTTGAGTGCTGTTGTATATGGCAGAGGGGTGGATTTGTCCCTCTTTGTCACCTACTTTGCTGGGCTTGATGTTCCCAAAGTTTTTCGCCTGAGAGCTTTGAGTTTTTGTATATTTGCTCGCTTCCTCTTTTCGAAGCAGGGGTTTGGCAATGGTGATGCCTCCCTAATAGCGATTGTAGAGCAGTTTGCTAATGGTCGGGACCCAATGTCGCTTGTGATTGGCGAAACATTGATGGGCCTTGATATGCTGAAGTCGGACCCCTCTTCTTTGCCATCGGGATGTCCGGTGTTACTCCAAGTAAGGATCTGAAGCTCTCTTGTATGTTGAATTTTGTACTTGTATTTGAATTTTGAATGTTGAATTTTGAAATGTGCTTCTTGTATACTCCCCAAGGTTTGGCTTATGGAGAGGCCCATCTTGGTGGCACCATCGGAGAACATGGCGAGCTATAATAGAAAGGGATTCACTGTGCGACCCATGCTGCATGGACGGCTTTCATTGGATGAGTGGCGATGTACACTCTCTGGGATTGAATTTTGTATAAGGTGGGTAGTTCCTTGGTGGGGAATTACTGCTATGAGATATGCACCCGGCTGTATTGCTTTGAGGGTCTTGAGCCTCACAATGTTGCTCTTCTACTCGCCTGCCCGAGTGATGAGACAATATGGTTTGAAACAAGAAGTCCCGGATTGTACTAAAGAGAACCCAAAACCTGTTGCGCTGAATGCAAATCGGCTTGATGTTTGGAGGCGGTATTGGGTCGCCAAACCATTCTTGAGGATCTAGTTCCCACCTGAGTTAGTTACTCTGTCTGCGGGGTACATTGTATGGATGAGAGGCCTAAGCCAGAGGGACATTTCTCTCTCCGGACCAGCTAGAGTCCGAGGTTCTAGAGCTAGACATCCTGCATCAACTGACTATGAGGAAGGTGACGGGAGTGTGGCCCATCCGGTGCTTGACCGTTCGAAATCCAAAGGAGGTTCGTCGTCCTCCCGTCTTGGAAGGCTTGCAAGTTCCTTCTCCCGCCGCTTGGGCAAGGGGAAGATTGATGATTGATTGCGGGAGGAGCTAGGGGATAGTACTCAAGGTGCCAAGACTCGAGAGAATAGTCGCCTGACCCTAAATCTTTGTAGGCTAAATGTGTTTGAATTGCATTGCGATGAACTGTGTTTAGAATGTGTTTGGAAGATGTGTTTAGAAAGTGTGTTTAGGAAGTGAAAAGGCTTTTGAACTTTGCTTCACTTGCTCCTGACTTTGTATTTGAATTAGCTTTGAAGGCCTTAGGGCCAAATAAGTTATTGTGTTAAATTCCGTTCGAACATGCTTTACTTTGAACTAACACATTTGGAATAAAAACAACAACAATTTTGAATTTTGAAATTTGATTTGATTTGATTTTTAGGATGCCCTTAATTGAGGAAATTTTGAATTTTTTTGTATTAAAGTGGCCGGGCCTCGTGATGAGGTTGCCTACGTGTCCCGTTAGGGAATCAGGCCGGACGTAGTTCCGACTACCTTACAAGACCTGAATTTGGATTCTTGAACTTGAACATGGAACTTAGACATAGAACTTCTTGAGTTGATCGAGGTTGGTAAGAGATCTGAATTCTGTTCCGTCGATGTCTGTTAGTTCGACTGCTCCTCCTGAGAGGATTTTCTTGACAATGTATGGGCCTGCCCAGTTGGGTTTGAATTTTCCCCTTGGGTCCATGGTGCTTTTGCGAAGGGCTTTTAGGACAAGCTCGCCTTGCTTGATGTTTCGGGTTCTGACCCTTTTGTTGAAATGTCTGGCCACTCGACGCTGATAGACTTGTACATGGTGAGCGGCTTGAAGCCGACGCTCATCGAGCATGACTAGCTCGTCATATCTTGCTTGTACCCATGCAGCTTCTGGGATTTTTCTTTCGAGGACTATCCTTAGAGAAGGTATCTCCAGCTCGATAGGTTGTACTGCTTCCATTCCATAGACCAATGAGAACGGAGTTGCACCAGTTGAAGTGCGAATTGAAGTTCGATATCCCCACAATGCGAAATGCAGCTTTTGGGGCCAGTCCTCGTCATTGGTAGTCATTTTCATGATGATGGTCTTGACATTCTTGTTGGCTGCTTCGACTGCCCCATTGGTTTGTGGGCGATAAGGTGAAGAGCGATGATGTTGTATCTTGTACTCGGTGAATAGATCTTCACAATCTCCTTGAAAATGGGTTCCCTGGTCACTGATGAACTCGTGAGGAACGCCATATCTGCATATGATGTTTTCTTGTATGAGCTGGGCCACTTGCTTGGAACCCAATACTTTGAATGATCTGGCCTCGACCCACTTGGTGAAATAGTCGATGGCGACCAGTATGAACTCATGACCCCCGGTGCCTATTGGAGTGATTTTGCCGATGACGTCGATACCCCAGGCTGACAATGGCCACGGTGATGATTGAGAGTATAGTAGTGATGGAGGAATGTGCTTCAGATTCGCACACTTCTGACATGTAGGACACTTCTTGACAAAGAAGTAGCAGTCTCGTTCGAGGGTAGTCCAATAGTATCATGCCCTAATGATCTTGAGGGCTAGCATCTTCCCATTCATGTGGGTGCCACAGACTCCTGCATGTATGTTGTCCATGACTATTTGAGCTTCGTTCTTGTCAACACATCGGAGGTTAGGACCGCTAAGGGACCTTTTGCATAAAATGCCGCCTTCTATGACGAAATTGACTGATTGTAGTCGCAGAGCCCTTGGATTCTTGCTTGAAAAGTGTGGGGGATACTCTGAATTTTGTAGATACCTTTGAATGTCTGTAAACCAAGGCTCATCTTCGTCTTGCTCGATGTTGTCAGTAGCATGGACATATGCTGCTTCTTGACGGGTTTCAATTGTAAGTGGCATTTCAGCCATGCTGCTTGGAATGTTGATTATTGAGGCCAGTTTTTCCGGTGCATCGGCGAATTGATTCTCCTCTCTTGGGAGGTATGTATAGCGAAGCTCTTCTATTTGTTCAGACAGCTGTTCGAGATAGGACTGGTATAGAGCTAAACTCTCACTTCTTACTTTCCATTTGCCCGAAATTTGATTGATGATTAGGGAGGAATCCCCGTACACTCGAAGTTTCTGGACGCCCAGTGCTAAGGTGGCTTCCAGGCCCATGATACATGCTTCATATTCTGCCGCATTGTTTGTGACGTTGAATTGCAGTTTTGCTGATATGGGAATGTGCGTGCCGTCCAGGGCTACTAGAATTACTCCAACACCACATCCTTTCTGATTGGAAGCACCGTCAAAATGCATTGACCAACTGTCATCATTGGTCATTAAGATCTGCTCGTCGGGTAAGTCGTAATCTTCCTCTTCTGCCTCGACAGGACAGTCGGCTAGGAAATCTGAGACTGCTGAACCCTTGATAGACTTTTGTGGAATGTATTTGAGGTCAAATTCTGCTAGCATGACCAACCATCTGGACAACCGTCCGTTGAGTGCTGGTTTCTCGAATAGATACTTGAGAGGATCCGCTTTGCTGATCACATGTATGGTATGGGATAGCATGTAGTGCCGTAGTTTCTTTGTGGCCCAAACCAAGGCGATGCTGAGTTTCTCGAGCTGAGTGTATTTGGTTTCGTACTCGATCAACTTTTTGCTTATGTAGTATACGGCGTTCTCCTTGCCTTCAATTTCCTGGACAAGCATAGCCCCTATTGCTGAATCTGTTGTTGTGAGGTAGAGCATGAGGGGAATCCCTGGCATTGCTGGTTTTAGTACTGGTGGGTTGGAAAGGTAGCTTTTGATTGTTTCGAATGCATGCTGACAGTCGTCATCCCACACCTTGGGCTCGCTTTTTCGGAGCTTTCGAAATACTGGTTCACAGATCATTGTGAGTCTTGAAATGAACCTGCTGATATATTGTAGTCTGCCGAGAAAACCCCGAATTTCCTTTTCATTCGTTGGTGGTTGCATCTCGAGAATTGCTTTGATTTTTGAAGGATCAGCCTCTATGCCTCGAGAGCTGATAACATATCCGAGTAACTTGCCCCACGTTACCCCGAATGCGCACTTTTGAGGATTGAGCCTCATGTTGTATTGTCTGAGCCTGTTGAAGAACTTTCGAAGTACTGAGGTATGCTCGTGCCGTTCTTTGGATTTGACAATCATGTCGTCGCATATACCTCAATTTCCCTGTGAATCATATCGTTCATGATAGCTGTGGCTGTTCTTTGATAAGTTGCTCCTGCGTTCTTTAGTCTGAACGGCATAACTGTATAGCAATATGTGCCCCACTGAGTGATGAAGGTTGTTTTCTCCATATCTTCCTCTGCCATGGGAATCTGATTGTAGCCTGCATACCCGTCCATAAAAGAGAGTAAGGCGTGATTTGCGGTGTTGTCGACCAAGATGTCGATGTGAGGCAATGGAAAACCGTCTTTAGGGCTGGCCCTGTTAAGATCTCTGTAGTCCACCCACATTCTTACTTTGCCGTCTTTCTTTGGAACTGGGACGACATTTGCGATCCATTCTGGATATTTTGCTTCTCGAATAAACCCGACCTCTAACTTCTTGGAGACATCTTCTTGAATTTTGAGGGAAACATCCGGTTTCTTGCGACGGAGTTTCTGCTTGATGGGTTTTGAACCTGGAATAAGGGGAATTGTATGCTGACCGATGCTTGGATCAACCCCTGGCATATCATGATAGGACCATGCCAAGACGTCTACATACTCTGAAAGTAGCTTGATAAGATCGTCCCGCTCTGCTTGAGAAAGAGTTAAACCAATCTGAACTAGTTTTGAATCATTGTTGTTAGAAAGGTTGACTTTTTCTGTTTCCTCATTTATGGGCGTCCTGTTTTCATGATTTACGATAGCTTTTAGAATTTCAAGGTCAGTTTCTTGTGAAGCAAAGTTGTGTGGATTAGAATTTGATTTTGAATTAGGACTCTAAGAGTAAGTGGAAATTGAATTGTTATTGAAATCAGCAATCATTACATCGACTGTTTTGACTTGAAGCTCGGCCTTTAGAGGCTCTTGATTGATGCAAGACTCTAGTTCTAGACTCTTAGACTCATTGCAAGACTCAGATCCAGACTCATCCTCTGACTCGGACACGCTCATCATAGATCCATCGCCCACAGTAATCTTGAACATTTTGCCATTTGGAGCAGTTATCTTGAGAGACTTTCTCCAGCCATTGACCATCTTCTAACTTGGAGTAATTAGCTTGGATGGGTCGAACTCTTCGATTTGAGTGATCATTTAAACCATGGCATCTTCGGAACTGATTGGGGTTATCTCCTGGCCCAACAATAGACCGAAAGCTGATGAATCAAGGCATTAAGGGGAGGCCTTGTCTTGTATTGGAGGAGCATCCTCAAGAAAATGACAGTCTTGAAAGATCTCGAATCCGGGGTAAAGGACCCCCTTTGAAGAGTCATAGAAAGGTTCTGGGAAGTCAAAGTATAAGTCATCCTCTCCTTCTTTCACGAATTGCCCATTGAGTGTGAGTTGATGAGGAGGTATCTTGAATTGGTCATTGCCAGCTCGACGGGCCCTTAGCTTAGCCTTTTGTTGCTTGTCATCGAACTTAGTCGGCTTGTATCCCAGTCCGCAACAGTTAGTCTGTCCTTGGGCCTTGAAAGGAGATTCGGTGGGCGGTGGCAGAGTAGTGCCCAAGAAGCGCCCACGCTTGATCATCATGCGCCTTGCCATGGGATTCATTCTGGATTCGATAGCTCCAACTTCAGCACTGAATCCCCAAAGGTCTTCGTCATTGTCATCATGTTCGATCAATATCAGAGCCTTGTCGGCTATCTTGGTCCTTGGATGGGACGCATGCAGGGTAATGACGTTTCCTTGGACCTCCATTCGAACTTTCTGGTGGAGTGAGGATGGCACTGCTTTGAGGTCATGGATCCAAGGTCTTCCCAACAGGAGATTGAAACTTGCTTTGATGTTGAGCACTTGAAAGCTCACTTTCCGCTCGATTGGCCCTGTGCGGAGTAGTAGAGTGAGAGTTCCCCTTGCTTCCCGACGAGTGTTGTCATAGGCACGAACACCTTTGGAGGAACTAGAAAAGTCACTAGGGGTGAAACCCAGATTTTCGGCAGTGCGGAGAGGACACATATTGATGGCCATCCATTGTCCACTAGAGTCATGGGGATGATCTTGTCTTTGTATTCGACAGTCAGATAGAGGGCCTTGTGATGGCCTGCCCCCTCAGGTGGGAGGTCTTTATTAGTAAAGGTGATTCCTTCTTCCAGATTTGTAAGCAACCCGATCAATTCGTCAGGAGTGACTTCTGGGGTGACATTCAGTTTGACCAGAGCATTGATAAGAGCAGTGCGGTGCTCCACAGAGGAAGCCATGAGTTGCCAAATATTAACCTCTGCCTTAGTGCACTTCAATTGCTTGATTAGAGGGTTCTCCTCGGTGGGTAGAGGAACATTAGTTGCCGGTGCCGTTCTGTTGGCTGGCTCTTGAATTCGTCGCGACCTAGTCATGACCTGAACACTGTTTTCTGCCTTGGGGTCCAAGTACCAGTCGACGCTCACGATTTCTCGGCATTCATCATCAGAGATGTTTTCAATAGGAGGGTCCTGATATGTGTCTTCATCATCGCTGGTCCAGATCCCGCAAATGTCTCCTTGAGGTAACCCAAATTCCGAGTTTTCACTTGGCTGCACCAGGGGTGGCACAGACCCTTGATTATGAAACATTTCCTCTACCTCGAATGGGCCCACAGCATGGAAAAGGGTTTCTTGATTGTCCTAGAGAGCCCTTATGCGAGCCTCCGCTTCCTCAACACGTTCATAGAGCTTTGCTACAGCTGTTGCTAGTGAAGTCATCTTGAATAGGATTTTGAGAGGAGGAGTCTGAGAACCTAGTTAGGACATGATTTTGAACTTTAGAACTTGAACTTCCCGACACATGGTATGATATGCATGCAATGAATGAGACCTAGACTTGACACTAAGTGCCACTCCGAAGATTCGGGATTTTGGATTTTGTATTTGTATTCGGGATTTGCAACCCGTTGGAAATGTTTGAGAGGAGCGTTCATTCTTTTGTGAAAGTTGGCTCTTGTACTAGAACTTGGAAAAGGAATATTCCGACCTATTGGAAATTGGACTTATTTGAAGGGGATTTCAACCCGCTCGAGAATATGGAATTTGGACTTGTACTAGGAAATTGAATTGTATTATTTAAAGGGAATTTCAACCCGTCAATTTTTTAGGGGAGTTTCAACCCATTGGACTTTGAATATTTTGAAGGGAATTTCGACCCGATTGGAAGGGAATTGATTTTGTATTATTTAAAGGGAATTTCAACCCGATCGAAAGGGAATTGATTTTGTATTATTTAAAGGGAATTTCAACCTGTCAATTTTTTAGGGGAGTTTCAACCCATTGGATCTGGAATATTTGAAGGGAATTTCAACCCGCTTGAGAATTGGAATATGTATTATTTCAGGGGAGTTTCAACCCGTTGGAAGATTGGACTTGTATTATTTCTGGGGATTTTCAACCCGTAGAATTTGAACTTGTATTATTTCAGGGGATTTTCAACCCGTTGAAAATATTTGGACTGGGGTTTGTATTAGGATTTTTTGGATAAAACCACCTTTTAAAGTTCAACTTTTTGAAATAACCACCTTATATGTTTATTTTTTAAAAAAACCACCTTAAACTTCCAAAGTTTAAGAAATCACCACCTTCTGTTAACTTCCGTCAAATGTTCCGTCAAATGTTCCGTTAACTTTCGAATGTTTGGCCGTTGGATGTGGGCCCCACTGACGGAACATTTGACGGAAGTTAACAGAAGGTGGTGATTTCTTAAATTTTGGAAGTATAAGGTGGTTTTTTTTTAAAAAAAAACATATAAGGTGGTTATTTCAAAAAGTTGAACTTTAAAAGGTGGTTTTATCCAAAAAAATCCTTTGTGTTATTTTAGGGGATTTTCAACCCGTCAATATTTCAGGGGAATCTCAACCCATTGGAATTGGAGTATTTTGAAGGGAATTTCAACCCATTGGAATTTGTATTATTTCAGGGGATTTTCAACCCGTCAATATTTTAGGGGAATCTCAACCCATTGGAATTGGAGTATTTTAAGGGAATTTCAACCCATTGGAATTTGTATTATTTCAGGGGATTTTCAACCCGTAGAATTTGAATTTGACTCGAAGTTTGAATTTTGAAATGGAAAAGGACGCATTTTGTATGTAGAACATGAAGCTTCGTATTTGGAAAATCCGGCATTATGTCGCCGTGGATTTGAGACATTGAATTTGGGAACTTGAAAGTTCGGCATTATGCCGCCGTGGACTTGGAGTGTAGGATTTGAGATTTGAAGGTTTGGAATTTTTGAACTTCGAGCTTGAGGCTTGAAATATAGAATGGAAAATCGGCATTACGACGGCATGGATTTGGAATTTGAAGTTTTGAGCATAGGACTTGAAATTCGAAAGATTGACATGGAATTTGAGGTTTGAAAGTTGGAGTTGAAAAGTTGGCATTATGCCGGTCATGAACTTTGGCATTTGAACTTTTGAGGTTTTGAGACTTGAAATTGGCGACTTGACTTCGATGCTTGAAGACTTGAATGTTTGAAATAGGAAATCCGGCATGACGCCGTTGGATTTGTGCTTTTTGACTTTGAAGTTTGAAGCTTGAAATTTGGACTAGAAAATACGGCATTAAGGCACCCTTGGATTGAGTCTTGTCTTGAAACTTGAAACTCGAACTTTGGACTAGAAAATCTGGCATTAGAGCGCCGTTGGGTTGCATTTGAAAATTGAAGTTTTGGACTAGAAAGTTTGAATTTGAACTTGAAGCTTGAAGACTAGGAAATCCGGCATTATGACGCCGTTGGGTTGAATTTGAGTTGAAAATCGAAACTTGAGTTTGGAAAATCCGGCATTATGGCGCCGTTGGATTTGGACTTGAAAATTGAGGTTTTGGATTAGAAAATTTGAACTTGACTCGAAACTCGAAATTTGGACTGGAAAATCCGACATTATGACGCCGTTGGATTTGAACTTTGACTTGGAAAAAGTAGGAAATCCGGCATTATGGCGCCGTTGGATTGCATTTTGAACTTGAAAATTGGAATTTTGGACTCGAAAAACCGGCATTATGACGCCGTTGGATTGAATTTTGAATTTGAAACTTGGAATTTGAACTCGAAAATCCGGCATTATGACGCTGTTGGATTGAATTTTGAATTTGGAACTTAGAATTTGGACTCGAAAATCTGGCATTATGACGCCGTTGGATTGAATTTTGAATTTGAAACTTGGAATTTGGACTCAAAAATCCGACATTATGACGCCGTTGGATTGAATTTTGAATTTGGCATTTGTGCGTGAGGTGTGTTTAAGGGTTTTGAATCAAATGGAGTGACACTCCTAAAGACCCTAAAATCGGCGATTTAGATGCATGAGGTTTGAATGATGCTCCTAGGGGTTTGGTTTCCTAGTTGGAGGCTAATTGGTTTTGGCAAGCTAGAACTCGAGGTTAGCCATTCACGCGTGCAAAGACGCCCACACAATGCACAAGTAGCACGTTGTCATACTAATCATGAATATGAATGCGACATGCAAAGTTCTCAACTTAAGGTCGGTCTAAGTTTTGTATGATGCAAGTGGTCGGCTTTGGGTGTCAAAAGGTACTTGGCTAAGAGACGGATCCAACGACAAGCTGTCACATCCGCCTAAGGGAAGTGCGTGTCGGCAGACGGCCTCCATACTTCACATCGGGAATGTCAAGCAAATGCCAAGTTTCGGTAGGCGCGGAAATGGCCACACACTTTGGTCGGGAACCGTATGGAGAGTCACCAATTCGTTGCCCCCGGGGCTAGCCCGAATGTAGAACACATCCGTTTGGGCAAGGGTAGAAATTCATTTTGCACAATATGGTTTTCGAAAAATGCATGAAATGCCTAGAAATAGAAATTGAAATCGTACTTGAATTTGAATTTGTAAAGCTCGTTTTTCGGCACTCGTTCACGAGGCTTGGGAGCGTCCTTCCAGATGCAAAAACAGACTAACTCCCAACACGAAAAGTTGAGCAAAAGTGCGCGACAAGCCACTGTGAGCCACTGTCCTGGATGCAGGCAGTGGCGTTGGGCGCAGGGGCTGCGCCTGGCGCCAATGCTGGCATCCAGTACTTCGGCAGATCAGTGGCCGGTTGCTTGAAATTTGCTCGCATTTTCGAATTGAAACTAGAAAGTTCCCAGAGGAGTCGCCAGAATTGTAGGGGGGTTTTTTGTATTTTTCCCCGTTTCCTACAAGGGGGGTTTACGAGGCCGGCAGACTCGTTTAGAGAACCGTTTGAATTTTTGCACCTCGAAGGAGTCGCCACCAAACTTTATTTAAGGTCTTGTTTGGAAAGACCGCAAATGACTCTATTTTTGGATAAGGCCTTGAATCCTTGAAACGGATGGGTGAGATCCGGGCTCGGGAACGAAAATGCTTATTAGGCGAGCTTTAGAAATATTCAAGTACGTTGGCACAACATTAGTTCGAAAATAAACCCTAGATTAGACTATGTGGGTTTGAATTTTAGAGCAAAATAGAATTTCTAATTGTACGGTGGTCACTTTGGTTTAAAGATTGATTTAAGGAACCTAAGGCCGGTTTGTCCAAAAAATATCTTTGTTAAGCGTGATGTAACCTTTGTATTTTGTTGTATTTAGCATGTTGGTGATGAAAGCGATAAAGAACATAAAGCAACATCACAATACTAAATAAAGTGCGGAATTAGTAAATACAAGACCCCTTAGAAAAGGACTAGGGAGTAGGTCCACATTGCCTAGAAATGGACTAGGCAAGTAAAGATGCGGAATTGAAAGTGCGGAATTGAAATTGCGGTATTGAAATTGCGGTATTGAAATTGCGATATTGAAAGTGCAATATTGAAATTGCGATATTGAAAGTGCGATATTGAAAGTGCGATATTGAAAGGTGCGATATTGAAATTGCAATATTGAAAGGTGCATAATTGAAATTTTTACTTGGGCACATGAGATTCGAACGCCAAGCGGCTCCTTAAAAATAAGTGCGCCCGACACGAATTCAAAGCCAAAAAACTCAACTTGGGAGAGGTTGCTCAACCCAAATATCCTAGATTTTGCATGTTAAACTTGAAATTGAACGCTTGAATATTGAAATGTTTGAACTTGAAATGATTGAAATTTGAACTTGAAATGATCCTAGTTTAGGGGAATAACTATGAATAACCCTAAACATGGTAAGATCTTTGAAAATTGAACACTTGAACTTGTATATTAAAAATGGAGTTTTGAATCTCAAAAGACTAAACCTTTAAATGTTAAAAGGTGTTTATCTTTGATTACCCCATGTTTGATGGTGATTCTAGCCCAAGAGATGATTGTAAACAACTTGGACATCCTTGAATCTTTGAAAATTGTATTTTGTATTTTGAAAAAGTTTGTATTTTTGGAAAACATATGTGATTGTTGCAAGTGGTGTTTTTTATTGATTAAAAACACCAACTTGTTAATCATTTAGAAATCAAAGCAATATAGTAGATTAGAATGGGATTCGGATTTACCTAGTTAGATTTAGGCAAGAGCTCCCAATTGCTTTTGAATTTAGGAATTTTGTATGTGTTTTGAGGAGTTTTGAGTTGTATTTTGAGACGTAATGTAGAAATTACGACGTTGTATTGTTGTGCTCCCCCTTTTTTCGATGGAAATGCGGGGTATTTATAGGAGGGAATGGTGCAAAACGCCAGCACACGCCAGCGCAGGGCGCCAGGCCGGCGTATTGCGCTGCTGACGTGGCTTGAATGCCGCCAAAACAAGGACGGGGAATAGTCCTTGTTTCGTCTTGTAGCGTTGTACCTGTTGTACGAATAGTACTAGATTTGGCGTTTTGTATTTTCTTGGTGGTTAAGGCATCGTTTAGCGTCTAAAAGCAAGCCTTTCTCGGGTTTTTGAATTCCGGTTTTACGGGACGGGGCCCGGCATGCTCTGTTTTGTGGGTCGGCGCCCAAATTTGACTTGCCATATATGATTTTGAGTGGAAAAGGCCTAGTAAAACCAATGGGATGGTCTACTAGTTGATATTGTACTCGGATTTTGAAATTGGATTTGGAAGGTTGTATTTTGTACCGAGAACCGAAAGGGGAACGGTCTCGGGGGTTGGATTTTGGATCTTGAATTTTGGAAGCATTCTTAGAAATTGGGATTTCCGCCTGGAGTTATTCCAATCACATAACAAGGATAATGGTATCGTCATCATCCCAAAAGGGCGACACGAATTAGGTGTCTACAAACACAACTCATCATAAAAATAGAACACTATAATACAACCATTAAGAAGCTCCAAAATAAATAAAAAACTTGTATAATTAATCACGTAATACCTTGCAATAATGAACACAAAACAACAAAAGATAAGTAAATAAGCATAAAAGTAAGAAAATAAGCATAAATTATGAATGCTAAGCAAATAAGCATAAAAATATGGAACAAGATGAAACCTGATGATTTGACTTTGAAGCTTCCATGAATTATCAATGAAGTGTGCAGTGACCGCCATGTATCCCTTCTTTTGATGATTTGCAGTCCACATGTCAGTAGTCATTGCAACCCTTCCTTTAACTTTTCTTAGACAAGCACTTATCTTCTCTTTTTCAACTTTGTATCTTTGGAGAATGTCTTTTTTTGTTGTGTTGCGGCAAGGAACCTTGAAGCCTGGTTGAAGAGCCTTTGAGTACTTTCTAAATCCATAATGATCAACTATACTTAGCGGATGTGCGTGGAGAATAATCATTTCTGCTAAGTCTCTTCTCCCATCTTCTTGGAGGAACTCATATGGGGCCAATGTTAGCGTCTCATTTGTATCACAAGGACTACCAACTGATCCAAATAACCTTGTTTGTCGAATATCCATGCATTTCCTTTTTAAACATTTTGTTGCATGCTCTTTCAAGTGACTTGTTCCCGCTCTCGGTCCTCCAGCAAGTTGCTTCGAACAATGTTTACATTCTGCTTTTATCTCTTGTCCTACTTTTTTCCTTATAAAACTAGCCCAAGCTTCTGATGCATGTCTACTAGTTAGGGGCAAAACAGAAGGATCGACAGTATTTGTTGGATCTTTGCTCTCTTCGATTTCTTCTTCAGTACCATTTTCTTCACCGGTATCCACTATTGTGTTCGAGGTACGACTTGCCGTAGTGGACGGTTTTGAGGAAGACTTTGTATTGATATTACTCTTGCTTGCCATTTTTCCCTGTGAAATAAACATGTATACAATCAGACAACCAAAATAAGCCACTTTACCTTTAAAGTGGATAACCTGATCACACAATACCACCTTAGAAAGGTGAAATAAAATCACACATAAAAGACAATATGCTAACTTCAGCTAATACAAGACAAGAACATTTTAATTGGATAGGTATCACAGTATAAATTTGTAAACACTTATATTGAACATTTAAAGTAATAAAAAAAATAGAATTTTTTACTTAGTCTGGTCCATGTACTGATGTACATGAGAAGGTGAATTATTTTTCATATCCCAAATTTATAGCATTACCTTACTTTAACCATTTAAGCTAAGTTACATGCATCCAAGAACATAATAAGTAACGAAAATTCCATTACTTATTTGAGATTTTATATTAATATTCAATTCCAAAGATAATATTGCTCGAAAATGACAGTATGTTACATGATATTGCTTTTAAATGGTGTAAAACAAACCGCAAATTTGAAACTGAATCAGCAGTACTAGTTACGTGATATTGCTTTTATATCATACATTCATACGGACTGATATTGTTCATTTGTTTGTCCGTCTCGCTTGCATATTTTACATACATAAACACGAGCAGATTTCAAATTTTTAATTATACAATGCAATTAAAAACTCCCAGCAATTACATTATTATAAATCACCAAAACACAAAAGTGGAATTCAAATTAACCGAATAGGAAGTAAAAATAGAATAAACGAATTGTGAAACAGAGTAGTACTGACCTTTAAGTATGAATTGGCTCGACTGAGAACGGTGCGACTTGACGGCTCGACGGAGGAAAGTGCAGCTCGTCGGCTCGACGGAGGAAAGTGCAGCTCGCCGGCTCGACGGAGGACCTCAGCTCGCTGGCTTGATGGAGGATGGAATGAGAAGGAGAGAGACAGAGAGGGAGAGAGTAGCAGAGAACACGCCCAAGACGGCTAGGGTTTTGAAAAGTGAAGAAAGGGATTGACTGATTGAGGATTTGAGGCCTAAGGGAGGCGTCGGCTAGGTTTTTTTTTTTTTTTTTCAAATAATACAATACTGTAAGACTAAGTGATGGTCATGGACTACGTTTTTTTTTTTGGGGGGAACCGAACGACTAGGCCACTAGGGCTTTTTTTTCTAAATGGAGTAAATGGGCCTAAATAAAATTTGGGAAAATATGAAATATAGTACTAAATTTTTTTAAAAAAATTTATATAATGCGGGTAGAAGGCGGGGCGGGCGGGTAAGAGGCGGGGCGGGTAGGAGGCGGGGCGGGTAGGCGGGTATGGAGCGGGTATGACCTAAAATCCACCACATATATACCCGCTACCCATGGCGGGTATGGATTTTATACCCACCACCCGCCTACTACCCGTCAAAGTTGTACCCATCCCCGCCCCAACTGGGGCGGGTGCGGTGCGGTATCCGCAAATTTTTACCTACCTGCCATCCCTATTTATTAATTTTTCGTTAAATTTAAAAGTATAAAAATTATTAATTTTTATAAACGATCACCAAACTTTCACGCACGAAGCAATGGAAGCTAAGTGTGACCCTTAAGTGGTGTTGCATAGTGCGGGCATGCGACGACGAGCAAGGGAGCTCGTCGCCCATGCGGTACGAAGCAATGAGCAAGCACGAGGATGCGGGGCAAGGCACGACCCTGTGCGGTGTGTGTTGTGCGGGTGATCGACAAAAGGCGACGATGCATCGTAGTGCAAGGTACGAGGCAAGGCAGCAGCACAACGAGCAAGGGAGCTCGCATGCCTCTCTGCAAGCCCCTGCCCAGCGCGCAGGCAGCAGGCACAACACGAGGCTGGTGCGCTGCTGTGGTGCATCACTCGACCAGCAACAATGCAAGCCCTGGGCGCTGCCTTGTGCACGCGGCCCACGGATGCTGCAGCGTGGCTGCTTGGGCGAGGCATGGGCTTCGGCCTATGGCCTTGCCTTGGCACGTTTGGGCCGTTTTGTTTATGTTTCGGTTGAAAACGATTTTATTTAAATTTAATTTCGTAATTTAATTTTGTCTCGAAATTTAATTTTGATTAATTATTTTATACTAATCATTTTACTAAAATTAAAACCTTGATAACATTTAAATTAATTAATTTTAATCAACTGAAAATAAAATTAAGGGATTTAAATATTAATTTTTTATGAGCTTTAAATTTTAATTAAATTTGTAAGTTTCCGGTTGGACTAGGAAATACAACTTTATGTTTAAAATTTGTAAAGTATGTAAATTCTTGGTTTTAGTGGGAGCTTTTAGTCATTAAACTCTTGATTAGGTCTACATTCCTTTAAGGTTAAAACAACTCGATTAGAAGTAATAAGGTTGAATAATTTGTAGATTGTTGGAACCTTTGATTAGTTGCTGCAAATGTTTATGTGATGCATGATTTTTTCTACTAACTTGCTATATTGGCCATTCATTGATAAATGAATGGGTGAATGGTATATTCTAAATGTACTGTTTTGCAGGTTATGGAAAGTGACTAGTATGGTCCAAATAGGATAGAAAATATGGTCTGCGTACCATTAATTTGAATGTAAAATTTGTCTAATGCACCAAAGTTTTTATTTTAAACATGGTCTGCGTACCATCAAATAGTTGTAATTAGTTTCAATTATAACATATCCTATTTGAAGAAAATGGCGCCACCCATGGTGAAATTCAAGACGGAGTTTCCAATCCATTTTCAAAGACGGAGTTTAAAGTTGAAGCTTCAAGAGAAAGTCGGGCCATACTAGATCACATTTAAATCTCATGCATGCTTTAAGTTATTTATTGCTTTCAATATGTCTTAATTATGCCTGAGATTATGGCTTGATTATGTTGCATGATTAAGGATTTTAGTTCACTTAAAATCTAACCAACATAGTAAGAGCCTTAAGTTCCAAACTTTAAAAATTGAGTTAAAAGGTGGCATTCCAAAATAACACTTACTTGGATAACCTTTACATCAATCTAAGTAATAGTTTTCCGCCATAGCGAGGTGTTACTTGTTGATCCTAGAGGGGTAAGGTACACAAATAATTGTGAGTACCTTTTAGTTTTGGTGAAACTCGACCATATAAGTAAGGAGTCCTTTTATGTCGTGGAAAATGAGATAGGTTTACCTAATAAGTTCTTATACGTACCTATCAACCAAGAGTAGTTCCTAAACTATTAGCAACGGATTTGCTTACCTAAAATATTTTAGAATTGAGTCTAAATACAGAATGTGTTTAATTCTTCAATGATTTTAGGATCTTGGATTCATTTTATTCACACCTGTCGGAACACAAAAACTCGAATAAAATGCTTAATAAACATTGAATCATGCATGAATGCTAGAATTTAAGTTTATTAAGAGAAAGTATGAATGGTTAATTTTTTTTTTATTCTTTTCAATGGTAGTTTTAACTATGGAAAACAACCATTCATTCAACATCCGATCAATTCTCGAAAAGGAGAAGTTGAACGGGAAAAACATCCTTGATTGGCAAAGGAACTTGCAAATAGTTCTTATGCAGGAAGAAAAGGAATATGTCCTGGAAGAGGCGATGCCCGAAGCCGCGGGCGACGGGGTCACTCAGGCAGCCCTCAATCGTTGGACTCATGCCAACAAGGATGTGAAATGTCTAATGCTTGCAACCATGAGTGCAGATTTACAGAAAATGTTCATCAACTCAGATGCTTTCACAATCATCAGTGAGTTAAAGAACATGTTCCAAGATCTGGCTCGAGTCGAAAGATTCGAGACTCATAGGCAAATTCTTGAGACCAAGCTCAAGAAGGGCGAGCCCATAAGTCCACATGTTCTCAAGATGATTGGATTAATTGAGAATATGAGTCGGTTGGATCAGCAGTTCTCTCAGGAAATGGCTGTACACACCATCCTCCATTCTCTTCATAGCGGGTATGATCATTTCAAGCTGAACTATAACATGAATAGTCTGGAAAAACGCTCACTGAGCTTCACGGTATGCTGAAGACCGCTGAAAAGACGCTCAAAAGTTATAAGAAAGATGTGCTTATGGTGCGTGGGGGCAAGTTCAAGAAATCTAGAAAGAAAAGGAATGCTAAGAAAGGTGGCAAGAAAGCCAGCCTAACTAAGAAAACTGGGGGCACTAAGTCTGAAAAGAAGAAGGTGAGCCAACCCACTTCTAAATCTGAATGCTTTTACTATAAGAAGAAGGGGCATTGGAAGAGAGATTGCTTGAAGCTTAAGGAAGATCAGAAGAACGGAACAGTTGTTCCATCTTCAGGTATTTTCGTTATAGACTAGTTGTGGCTCACACTTATGTTCCAATTCACAGGGACTAAGAAGAAGTATAAGGTTAAGCAAGGGTGAAGTCGACCTACTAGTGGGAAATGGAGCAAGGATTGCAGCATTATCTGTAGGAACTTATTATTTGTCGTTGCCCTCTGGGCTAGTTTTGGAACTGGAAGAGTGTTTCCTAGTTCCAAGTCTTACTTAGATGTTTCTTGCTTAGATGCAAGGGATTTACCTTTTTAATAAAAGACAATAGTTGCTCGTTTTATTTTAAACAGATGTTTTATGGATCTGCTAGATTAGTCAATGGACTTTATTTGCTAGATCACGACAAACAAGTTTACAACATAAATACCAAAAAGGACAAAAAGAATGATTCAGATTTCTCCTATCTGTGGCATTGTCGATTAGGCCATATTAACATGAAGCGCATAGAAAGACTTCAAGGAAGGAATTCTAGAAACATTTGACTTAGAGAATTATGGTAAATGCGAATTATGCTTACTTGGAAAAATGACAAAGCAAGCTTTCTCTAAAGTTGGAGAAAGAGCAACTGATCTATTGGGCTTAATCCATACAGATGTATGTGGACCAATGAGTTCAAATGCTAGAGGTGGTTTCAACTACTTTATCACTTTCCCTGATTACTTCAGTAGATATGGTTATGTCTACCTAATGAAGCATAAGTCTGAATCCTTTGACAAACTCAAGGAATTTTAGAGTGAAGTAGAGAATCAATTAGGCAAGAAGATTAAAGCACTGCAGTCTGATAGAGGCGGTGAATATCTGAGCTATGAATTTGATGACCATCTGAAAGAATGTGGAATCTTGTCAGAATTGACTCCCCCCGGAACACCTTAATGGAACGGTGTGTTAGAAAGGAGGAACAAGACCTTGCTAGACATGGTTCGATCAATGATGGGTCAGGCCGAACTTCCAATAGAATTTTGGGGACATGCACTAAACACAGCTGCACTCACACTAAATAGAGCTCCGTCTAAAGCTGTCGAAAAGACTCCATATGAGTTATGGTTTGGAAAACCTCCAAATGTGTCTTTTCTTAAGATTTGGGGTTGTGAAGTATACGTCAAACAATTAATTTCAGACAAACTTGTGGGCTACCCAAAGGAAACAATGGGGTATTACTTCTACAATACATCCGAGAACAAGGTGTTTGTTGCTCGAGATGGTATATTTTTGGAAAGAGATCACATTTCCAAAATGACAAGTGGGAGAAAAGTAGACCTCGAAGAAATTCGAATCGAACAACAAACTCTAGAGAATCCTCAAGATGACATCCAGGTTGAAACTCAGAGTTCTTTAGAAGTATCTGGTGAGAATCAAGAACCAACTAGAAATGTGACCCCGCGTAGATCGCAGAGATATAGGTCTCAACCGGAAAGATACATAGGTATTTTGATGAACGAGAGCCATGAAGTTCTACTAATGGAAAGCGATGAACCTGCGACTTACAAACAAGCTATGACGAGCCCTAGCTCCAAGCCGTGGCAAGAAGCCATGCAATCTGAATTAGACTCCACGTCTGAAAACCAAGTTTGGGATTTGGTCGATTTGCCAAATAGCTACCAAGCCATAGGAAGCAAATGGGTTTTCAAACTGAAAAAGGACAAGGATGGGAAACTAGAAGTTTTCAAAGCTAGATTGGTTGCAAAAGGTTACAGGCAAGTACACAGTGTGGATTACAATGAAACCTTTTCACCAGTTGCAATGCTAAAGTCTATTCGGATAATGTTAGCAAGCGCTGCATATTACGATTACGAAATATGTCAGATGGATGTTAAAACCGCTTTCTTAAACGGCGTTTTAACAGAAACTGTGTTTATGGCACAACCTGAGGGTTTTGAGGATCCGAAGAATGCTAAAAAGGTATGCAAGCTTAAGAAATCCATTTATGGATTGAAGCAAGCATCAAGGAGCTGAAATATACATTTTTATGAAGCAGTCAGTGACTTTGTCTTCGTCAAGAACGCAAACGAATCTTGTGTATACAAGAAGGCCAGTGGGAGCAAAACCACTTTTCTAGTGTTATATGTCAACGACATATTAGTTATCGGAAATGACATTCATATGTTGAACTCTGTCAAGATTTGGCTTGGGAAATGTTTTTCGATGAAGGATCTAGGAGAAGCACATTACATACTGGGCATCAAGATTTGGCTTGGGAAATGTTTTTCGATGATTGGACTTAGTCAAAGCACCTATATTTTTAAGGTGCTTGAATGGTTCAAGATGGCAGGCTCCAAGCGAGGCTACCTACCCATGTCTCATGGAATGACTCTAAGCAAGACTCAGTGCCCAAAAACACTAGATGAGCATAGACGAATGAGTGGGATTCCATATGCATCATTGATTGGTTCAATAATGTATGTTATGATATGTACAAGCCCGGAGAGGCGCATTGGACTGCTGTCAATAATATTCTGAAGTACCTGAAAAGGCAAAAAGATGATTTCCTAGTCTATGGTGGAGATGATGAATTAATTGTTAAAGGCTATACGGACGCAAGTTTCCAAACCGACAAAGATGATTTCAGATCACAGTCTGGGTTTGTCTTCTGCCTCAACGGAGGTGCAGTAAGCTGGAAAAGTGCTAAACAGAGCACCATTGCGGATTCCACAACTGAAGCGGAGTACATTGCTGCACATGAAGCAGCAAAGGAAGCTTTTTGGCTAAGGAAGTTCATAGGTGAACTTGGTGTAGTCCCCCCATTAAAGGAGCAATAACTCTATATTGTGACAATAACGGAGCTATTGCACAGGCAAAGGAGCCTAGACACCACTAGAGAGTCAAGCATGTACTTCGTAGATTTTACCTTCTATGAGAGTTCGTTGAAAGAAAAGAATTCGAGATAAGCAAGATTAGAACTGACGATAATATCTCAGATCCATTAACTAAACCTCTGCCGCAAGCGAAGCACAACTCGCACACTACAGCTATGGGAATCAAGCATGTTGGAGAATGGCTTTGATGTCCTTAATAAATGTTTTAAAGTTTTAGAGTTTAATACTTTGTAAAACGTTTTGGTTAACCATTCATATAAATGAATAGATTTCATTTTTCCATTTAATTTTGTGGTTTATTAAATGATGAGTCCTTTCAATTTGACGATATATTCAAGCTAGACTGTCAGGACCAGTCCTGTGACTAAGAAATGTCTATCAAGTGAACTTGAATGTCAAAAGTTGAAAATGGTCCCTGGTCGGAAGTTTTCTATAAAGGTGGACGCATAGAAAACGCTAGACGACTAGAATGTAAGATGACTAGTAGTTCTTCTCTTGAACTATCTGGACATGGCATTGTATTTTGTACCGAGTTCCGTAAGGGGAACGTTCTCCGGAATTGGACTTTGGCTCTTGGACTTTGGAAATGTTCTTAGCAATTGGGATTTCCTCACGGAGTTGCTCCAACCGCCTAATAAGGATAATGGTATCATCATCATCCCAATGGGGAGACACAAATTAGGTGTCTACACTTGCCGATTGGATATTTGAACGATCGGTCGGCAAGTTGAAGTGTGATATTGGTAGGAACTAACTCTCCAATGTCAAGTGTAGTGAACACCGAATATGGCATCAAACTCACACTAGCCCCTAAATCACATAGGGCATTCCCAATCTCAAGGGCTTTAATAGCACATGGGATAGAAAAACTTCCCGGGTCCTTGAGTTTTGGGGGCATTTGATTAAGAATTATGGCTCTACAATTCTCGGTCAAATTCACCGTTTCCTTTACGCCGCAATCTCTCTTCCCACTCAAAATTTCCTTAAGAAATCTTGAGTAGGTTGGCATTTGCTTCAATGCGTCCGTAAAGGGAATGGTAATGTGCAATTTCCTAAGAACTTCTAGGAATTTCGAGAATTGAATATCCAACTTATGCCGTATAAACCTTTGGGGGTAGGGAAGTTTAGGAGTGGGGAGAGGTAGAAGAGTAGCCTCTTTTGGCTTTGGAGCATCATTCACATCATCTATGTGAGGCTCCTCTTCTACCGCATCATCGTCATTCGACTCAACGATCCCATTTTGATCTTTCCCTTTTGACTCGGAAACCTTACTAGCTCTAGCACCACCATCTAGAATCTTCCCACTCCTTATCATAATGGCATTCATTTGCCTAGGAGCTTGATCTTGGGGTGGGAGACTAGTATGCACTTGTTGTTCCTTGATGGTGCTAGCAAGTTGTGCTTGTTGGGTTTCGATCATTTTCAAACAAGTGTTGGATTGCTTGAATCCATCCTCAAACTCTACAATTTTCTTGGCTTGCGCCCCCACGAACGACTCCATAAGAGCCTCAAGGTTAGACTTGAGAGGCGGGAGTGGTGGAGGTGCATTGCCATAACCCATAGGATTTTGTGGGTATTGATTGCCATAGGTCCTTGGCCCGTTGAATCCGAGAAGAGGAAATTGAGAAACACCATATTGACCTCCCGGGTTCGACGGATAGCCCCCACTAGAAGCACCCCTATATTGACCATAAGGATAGTTGTAACCCCCTCCACCTTGATGGTTAGGGTTATAACTACCTTGATTGTATTGGGTTTGATTTCCAAGATCGTGAGATTGACCATATGGTGCTTGGCCTTGATAGCCTTGCGCCCTATAGTTACCTCGGCCTTGACTATCATACCCACCTCCTTGGCCGAAGCCTTGGTAGGATCCATGCATTGGGGGGCCTCTGGGTGCTTGCCTATTAAAGTTTTAATTCGGGGGGCCATCATATCTAGGCCTCTCATTCATAGCATTGGAATATTCCACATCAAAATCTCCTTCATAAAAAGGGCCATAATCCACATATGAAACATTATGCGCTAAAGGACACATGTTAGGGAAATGCCCATACTCATGACAATTTTCACAAAAGGATGTATTTAATGGCATAGTGTTTTAGGAACTCACCTTGCTCTTCCCCTTAGTGAGAAGAGTAGCCGATGGTGGAGGAATTGTTGATGGTGATTGAGGTTGACTTGGAGTGATCTCAGCTTTTCTAACCTTGAGCTAAGCTTCTCGATGATGCGCGCTTGCTCAATTGCATAGATCGACCCTTTACCATCCTCACCTCTACTCTTGCCATCATAGCTCCTTATTCCTACATTCCATGCTTGGTAGTTTTGCACAACATCCTCTATGATCTCCTTTATTTGGTCCTCCATCTTATTCATTAAAGGACTACCCGCCCTCGCATCAAGACTTGTTTTTGGAGGTAGGGCTCAATCCCAAGTAGAAAGTTTGTAGGAGGAGCCATTTAGGAATCCCGTGATGAGGGCACTCCCTTTGATATTCCTTGAACCGATCCCAAGCCTCAAATAAAGACTCATCCCGCTTTTGCTCAAATGATTGGATCTTATGACGATACTATGCCGTCTTCCCGTGCGAATAGAACTTGCTCAAGAACGCACTTGTCACTTCATTCCAAGTCCGAAGTGAGTTTGGCTTGACCTCCTTGTCAAGAAAATCACTAGCACGCCCCAAGAGAGAGAAGCGGAATAGCGTCAACCTCATGTAATCCGAATTCACTCCATTGCGCTTAATGGTATCACAATAGTGCTCAAATTGTTTCAAGTGTTCATGCGGTGATTCGCTACTCTTTCCGCAAAATGGATGACTTTGCACCAAATTAATCAATGCGGTCTTTATCTCAAAATTGTTTGCATTTGTAGTCGGGGCTTGAATGCCACAAGTCGCCTCAAAGGATCCCGGAATTCCAAGGTTCTTAACCGGAAGAGCCATTCTCTCAATGGTTGGACTTGTTGACTCTCGTTCCGTAGCTTCACTCAAAGGTTCGAATCTATTGTAGCTCGACGAACGGGTTCGGATACGCCTCAAGCTTCCCAAAGTCCTCTCTAACTCTAAGTCGAGAGGGTAGAGAGGCCTATGGCGAGTTCGACCCCTATCTTTCAAACAAAACTCAAACAAACCGTGACCAATGCAAAGGAAAAAACTAAAGCAAGAATGAAATATTTTTGTATTTTTTATGGTTAAACTAGACTCAACGTAACTCAAAAACAACAACCGTTCCCCGGCCACGGCGCCATTTTGATAGAGGTATTTTCCGTCGTGGAATGAATACACCTTTATCATACAAAAATTGTAAACACCTAACTAACCGGCTATATTGACTATAGTGGCGAGCATAGGGATCGTCCCAAGGAAACAGAGTGAAGTGAGTTCAATTGTTAAGCTAGTTTAGGACGGAGTTTGAAATTGAATTATCGATTATAATTCTAAGCTATCAAACAAGTTGTTGCAAATAAAGGAAAGCGTTAGGGAAATTGGGGATACACTAGGGTAATCGGGGAAGGACAAAGGCTAATCACACAATTACGATGCAATGACTTGACATATAGGGGAAAAGCAACTATTGACGAGCTCGCCACCTCTCAGATAGAGCGCGTTAAATCCTCTAATCTAAGAAAAGCTCTTAGGACTAGACAACTTGCAATTTGAACCTACTTTTAACATGCATCATAGAGATTCACAATCTCTTGCCAAATCAAGATGACACACTCCAATCACTCCTAATTAAACTAGCATTTGCAACTACTAATTCATTAGTCATGGAAACCCTATCATCAAATCAAATTTAATCACATCAATAATCAACAATCATCCTTCAATTTCCCCCAATTTATCCCTAGTTTCACCCCTATCCCTAACTAGAAACTACTCACGATTTTAACTAAGGAAATCAAGGATTCAAAGCAAGTAGACATTGAATTGAAGGATTGAATTAAAGAATCAAGAAACTAAGAATTCAATTGAGAATCAATGGAAAATTAGAATCAGCAAAAACTAACATCAAATCAATTGAACAATCAAGAAAATCAAGAAGAATAACAAAGCATAAAAGATTGAATTGAAATTGCAATAAGAATTAAAGAGTTGAAAGAGAAATACAAGTTGAAGCTTCCTCCAATGGTAGTTTCTCTCTCCTAATCCAAAAGCTTGAAAAACTAAGAATTCTCTCTCTAATATTCTGAAAACTAATTTGGAAACTCTAAAATGAATTGTTGTTGAAAAATAATCGAAAAAGCTATTTATATATTTCCCCAAATAGAAGCTCGAAATTCAAATTAAGTCAGCCCGCGTCGACGTTCGGTCGCACAGACCCTCTGTGTGATCGAACAAAGAAAACTTGTGTGGGCACACATAATTTTTGTGCGAGCAAACAGAGCGAAGACCAACTTCCTTCGTCATGTTCGACCGCACAGAATTTCTGTGCGATCGAACAGACCTGACTTAGCCAATATTCCCAAAATCTTCAATGTGGTCGCACAACCATGTTGTGTTGGTGCACAAATATTCTGTGCGGGCGAGTGATATTTTTGTGTGGTCGAACACCTAAGCTGGGGACATTCTGCCTCAAAATTCCATTTTGTGCGATCGTGGTACAGAGCACGACCGCACACGACCGCTTAGGATTTTATAGAATTTTATTATGCTTTTTGGTAGTTTTAGATAGCTTTTGTTACATTTTTATGGCCTTATACCATCTTTGTGAAGGAAATAATGCCCTTGGTCCAAGTATGCATTCTATGTTAAGTCTAATAAATGCGGTTCAGTATTAATTAACAAGTTAATAATTCAGTGAGATCAAGTGAGCTGAATGCCTAGCTAGAGGCCGCTTCAGTTCAAGTGGAATTAATGATATTAATCCACAGCTTACTCTTGACTGAACCCGTAGGGTCACACAAATAGTACGTAAACGGATCAAGTATTTAATGGCATTAAATACTCCATCTATGAATATTCGGAACCGACGGATCTTGGTTTCAGTGGGAGCTAAGATCGTCACAGGCAAGAAATGAATACTCCGGAAACGATGATATTGCCGGAAACGGAAATATGGATCGTATCGGAAATATGAATATTATCCAAGTCGTAGATGTTACCGGAAACGGAAACATGGTACGTATCGGAAAATATTATTGGAAATGGAAATATTACCAGAATCGGAAATATTGCCGGAAACGGAAATATTGTCAGAATCGGAAATATTGCCGGAATCGGAAAATAATTCCGGAAACGGAAATATTAAATATTTGTTCGAAACGGAAATTAATTCCGGAATCGGAAATATTAAATATTGTTCGTATCGGAAATAGATTCCGGAAATGGAAATTTAATCGGAAGCGTATCGTACGAATTAGCATCGGACGAGGCCTGCCGGACGAAGGCCCAGCACGAAGCCAGGCCGTCGCCCAGCAAGCACGCACGCCACAAGCCCAGCGCGCGCCAAGGCCACGGATGCGTGGGCCTTGCTGCGTGGGCTGCAGCTCGCACGCATGGGCAGTCCTTGTGGCTGCCGTGTGTGTGTGAGTTTGTGCTCATGCGTGATTCCTGAATCAGCAAGAGTCAGTGTATGATTAAATGTCTATTCCTAATTGGATAAATTAATTAAATAGAATTCATGTAGGATTCTAATTCCAATTAATTCGCATCCTACTAGGATTACGATTCCTTTTCCATAACTCTATAAATAAAGGCCTAGGGGTCATAATTTATATACAAGTTTCAAAGTATTCAAAAGTGAGTTTTTTTAGAGAAAATTAAAACACATCTTGCTCATAAAAGTGCCGAATTTTCTAGTACCTTAAGGGCGATTCTAGTTGGTCAATCTTAAGGCGGATCCGGACGTGCTGTGGACTATCTACGGAGGGACGACATTTGGAGTCCTAAAAGACTTGTTCTTGTTCGGTTCGGGCGCAGCTAGGGAGGGCACGCAACAAAGAGTATGCATCTAATTATGCTATATGATTATGTGTAAATAATATGTTTCCTGGGTTAATGGTTGTTTCCGCATGATCTATGTAAATGTCATATGTATCATAACCTAACAGTGGTATCACGAGCCCCTTATTATTTTCATAATCTAAATTGCATGAACATGGTTAAATATTACAAATTTGCAAGAATTAAAAGGGGTGATTAATTTTCGTAATTGTTAATTAATTGCAAATTGCGTTTATTTAATTATATGTACGCAGTTTTTCGGCAGTTTCTTCATTACTCATCCGAATTGAGTGATTTTTGTGTCAATTCCGCATGTAAAAGGCATTCTAAAATTTTGACAAAAATAGTATTTTTCTGCCGAACCCAGAATTCTCAAATTCGAAGCCTAACTATGACTTTTCGAAGGTTTTAGTTTTTCGGATGCAAAATTTCGTAAATTTAAGATGTTAAATTAAATATTTGCGATTCCTGTTGATAAATCTTGAATTTTTGATTGACCTACTGCATATGTTTAACAAGTTTGAATGCCTAGTCTTGTTAATTATGCAATCTAATTTGTAATTATGATTAATTTGTTGAAAATTAGAATAATTTAGAATTAATTTGATTTTCATAATTAATTGTAATTTAATTAGAAACCTATGATTAAAAACCACCATAAAAATTGTAAATTTACGATAAGTTTTAAATTTTTATGACCTAGACTTGAATCCATATCAATCGGAAATCAATTGGATAATAAATTTTCGATTTTTTCGCCCTAAAATTATGAAATTAATATTATTTATTAATTTGTCATTAATTTTAAATATAAATTTTAAATTTTTTATGCGATTCGTTCATAAAACTTGCACGCACGAAGCAATGGACGCTTCGTGTTACCCTTAAGGGGTGTTGTATAATGCGGGCATGCGACGACGAGCAAGGGAGCTCGTCGCCCGTGCGGCACGAATGCAATGAGCAAGGGCGTAGTGCACGAGCACAAGGCAGCAGCCCTGCCTTGTGTCGTGTGCCACGAGCAATGAACGTATGGGCATGGGCGAGGGGCGAGCCAAGGCAGTCGCGTGTGGGCAGCAAGCGAGCTGCGCCACAACGCGCGCTGCCTCGCACAAGTGCGCGCAGCCTCGCGCGCAGCGAGCGCAAGCTCGCGTGCCACGAGCGCTGCGCACAGCATCACTCGCGCGCACAGCGCGCGACGTCGCCCGCCCAGCGAGCGATGTCGCGCACCAGCGAGCGATGGCTCGCGCGCGCGCAGCGAGCGATCTCGCGCGCCAGCGAGCGATGGCTCGCGCGCGCGCAGCGAGCGATCTCGCGCGCCAGCGAGCGATCTCGCGCGCCAGCGAGCGAGCCAGCGCGCCCAGCATGCGATCTCGCGCGCGCACTGCGAGCGATAGCTCGCGTGCGATGGGGCGCTGTGCGGAGGCTTGCGTTGGGACAGCAGCAGCTATGCTACGAGCGCATGGGCTGCGCGCACATGGCCAGCAATGGCTGTGTGCGTACGGCCCATGGGCGTGCAACGCGTAGGGTGTTTGCGTTACGATTAGATCGTTTTGAATGTTTAATTTGAAAATTTCAGTTCACGTAATTTTAATTAATTTTAAAATTAATAATTTGAATTAATTTCTTGGATTTTAATTTTGAATATTATAATTATAATAAATGGAATTTATTCTAATTATTTTACTAAAATTAAAATCATGAATTAATTTAAATGCGACTGAAATTAAATTAAATTTTTGGATTCAATTATAAATTTATATGAGCTTTAAATTTTAATTAAATTTGTATGTTTCCGGTTAGACTAGAAATACAATTTTATGTTTAAAATTAGTAAAGCATATGAATTTATTGGTTTGAGTGGGAGCGCTTTTTAGTCATAAACTCTTGATTAGGTCTACAAATCCTTAAGGTTAAAACAACTCGATTAGAATTAATAAGGACTGAATAATTGGTAGATTATTGGTGACCTTGATTAATTGCTGCAAATGTTTACGTGATGCATAATGTGTTTTACTAA
This sequence comes from Spinacia oleracea, assembly GCF_020520425.1. Lineage (NCBI taxonomy): Eukaryota > Viridiplantae > Streptophyta > Magnoliopsida > Caryophyllales > Amaranthaceae > Spinacia > Spinacia oleracea. The sequence continues at coordinate 90,976,499 of NC_079490.1, read as the reverse complement.
CCAGCTATGTGGGCCATTCATGATAATGAATGGGTGAATGGTATATATTGTATAGGTACTGTTTTGCAGGTTATGAAGTGACTAGTATGGCCCAAACAGGATAGAAAATATGGTCTGCGTACCATTAATTTGAATGTAATTGGTCTAAAGCACCAAAGTTATTTTTCAATTCAAATATGGTCTGCGTACCATCAAATAGTTGTAATTAGTTATAGCTTATCCTATTTGAAGAAAATGGTGCCTCCCACGGAGATTTTCAAGACGGACTTTGAAGTCAAAGCTTCAAGATGAAGTCGGGCCATACTAGATCACAAATATCTTATGCATGTTTTAAGTTATTTATTGCTTTAAATATGTCTTAAAATGCATGAGATCATAAGCTTGATTATGTTGCATGATTAAGGATTTTAGTTCACTTAAAATCTAACCAACATAGTAAGAGCCTTAAGTTCCAAACTTAAAAATTGAGTTAAAAGGTGCCATGCCAAAATATACACTTGCTTGGATATCCTTTACATCAATCTAGTAATAGTTTTCGCTCAGCGAGGTGTTACTTATTGGTCCTAAAGGGGCAAGGTACACAAATAATTGTGAGTACATGTTAGTTTTGGTGAAACTCAACGATATAAGTAAGGAGTCCTTTTATGTCGTGGCAAATTCGATAGGTTTACCTAATAAGTTCTTAGACGTACCTATCAACCAAGAATAGTTTCTAGACTATTAGCAAAAGGCTTTTGCTTACCTAAGATGTTCTAGGATTAAGTCGACAAACTGTGCTTAGTTCTTCAATGATTTTAGGATCTTGGAATCATTTTATTCACACCTGCCGGAACACATAACTTGAATAAAATGCTTAATAAACATTGAATTATGCATGTATGCTAGAATTTAAGTTTATTAAGAGAAACTGTGAATGGTTATTTATTTGTTTATTCTTTTCAATTGTAGTTTTTAATATGGCAAACAACAATTCATTCAACATTCGATCAATTCTCGAAAAGGAGAAGTTGAACGGGAAAAACTTCCTTGACTGGCAAAGGAACTTGCAAATAGTTCTTATGCAGGAAGAAAAGGAGTATGTCCTAGATGAGGCGATGCCCGAAGCTCCAGGCGACGGGGTCACTCAGGCTGCCCTCAATCGTTGGATTGATGCCAACAAGGATGTGAAATGTCTAATGCTCGCCACCATGAGTGCGGATCTGCAGAAAACGTTCATCAACTCAGATGCTTTCACAATCATCAGTGAGTTGAAGAACATGTTCCAAGATCTGGCTCGAGTCGAAAGATTCGAGACTCATAGGCAAATTCTTGAGACCAAGCTTAAGAAAGGCGAGCCCGTAAGTCCACATGTTCTCAAAATGATTGGACTCATTGAGAATATGAGTCGGCTGGATCAGCAATTTTCTCAGGAAATGGCTATAGACACCATCCTCCATTCTCTTCATAGCGGGTATGATCAGTTCAAACTGAACTACAGTATGAATAGTCTGGACAAAACGCTCACTGAGCTTCACGGTATGCTGAAGACCGCTGAAAAGACGCTCAAAAGTGATAAGCAGGATGTGCTTATGGTGCGTGGGGGCAAGTTCAAGAAATCTGGAAAGAAGAGGAATGCTAAGAAAGGTGGCAACAAGGCCAGCCCAACTAAGCAAACTGGCGCCAAATCTGCAAAGAGGAAGGTCAGTCAACCCACTTCTGAATCCGAATGCTTCTACTGCAAGAAGAAGGGGCATTGGAAGAGAGATTGCTTGAAGCTAAAGGAAGATCAGAAGAACGGAACAGTCGTTCCATCTTCAGGTATTTTCGTTATAGACTGTATACTTGCTAATTCAACTTCTTGGGTATTAGATACAGGTTGTGGCTCACACTTATGTTCCAATCCACAGGGACTAAGAAGAAGTAGAAAGTTAAGCAAGGGAGAAGTCGACCTACGAGTGGGAAATGGAGCACGGATTGCTGCATTAGCTGTAGGAACTTACTATTTGTCGTTGCCCTCCGGGCTAGTTTTGGAACTGGAAGAATGTTTCCATGTTCCAAGTCTTACTAAAAACATCATTTCAGTTTCTTGCTTAGATGCTAAGGGATTTTCCTTTATAATAAAAGACAATAGTTGTTCGTTTTATTTTAAAGAGATGTTTTATGGATCTGCTAGATTAGTCAATGGACTTTATTTATTAGATCACGACAAACAAGTATATAACATAAATACCAAAAAGGCCAAAAAGGATGATTCAGATCTCACCTATCTGTGGCATTGTCGATTAGGCCATATAAACTTGAAACGCTTAGAAAGACTTCAAAGAGAAGGAATTCTAGAACCATTTGACTTAGAGGATTATGGTAAATGCGAATCATGTTTACTTGGCAAAATGACAAAGCAACCTTTCTCTAAAGTTGGAGAAAGAGCAAATGAACTATTGGGTTTAATCCATACAGATGTATGTGGACCAATGAGTACAAATGCTAGAGGTGGTTTCAGCTACTTTATCACTTTCACTGATGACTTCAGTAGGTATGGTTATGTCTACCTAATGAAGCATAAGTCTGAATCCTTTGACAAATTCAAGGAATTTCAGAGTGAAGTAGAGAATCAATTAGGCAAGAAGATCAAGGCACTGCGGTCTGATAGAGGCGGTGAATATCTGAGCTATGAATTTGATGACCATCTGAAAGAATGTGGAATTCTATCAGAATTGACCCCTCCTGGAACACCACAATGGAACGGTGTGTCAGAACGGAGGAACAGAACCTTGCTAGACATGGTCAGGTCAATGATGGGTCAGGCCGAACTTCCATTAGAATTTTGGGGACATGCACTAAATACAGCTGCACTCACTATAAATAGAGCTCCGTCTAAAGCTGTCGAAAAGACTCCATACGAATTATGGTTTGGAAAGCCTCCAAATGTGTCTTTTCTTAAGATTTGGGGATGTGAAGTATACGTCAAACGATTAATTTCAGACAAACTTCATCCAAAATCTGACAAATGTATCCTTGTGGGCTATCCAAAGGAAACAAAGGGGTATTACTTCTACAATACATCTGAGAACAAAGTGTTTGTTGCTCGAGATGGTGTCTTTTTGGAGAAGGATCACATTTCCAAAATGACAAGTGGGAGAAAAGTAGACCTCGAAGAAATTCGAGTCGAACAACAAACTCTAGAGAATGCTCAAGATGACATTCAGGATGAAACTCAGAGATCTTTAGAAGAATCTGGTGAGAATCATGGTCAATCTAGAAATGTTACCCCGCGTAGATCGCAAAGATATAGATCTCAACCGGAAAGGTACTTAGGTATTTTGACGAACGAGAGCTATGACGTTCTATTACTTGAAAGTGATGAACCTGCGACTTACAAGCAAGCTATGACGAGCCCTAGCTCCAAGCAATGGCAAGAAGCCATGCAATCTGAATTAGACTCCATGTCTGAAAACCAAGTATGGGATTTGGTCGATTTGCCAGATGGCTACCAAGCCATTGGAAGCAAATGGGTTTTCAAACTGAAAAAGGACAAGGATGGGAAACTTGAAGTTTTCAAAGCTAGATTGGTTGCAAAAGGTTACAGGCAAGTCCACGGTGTGGATTACGATGAAACCTTTTCACCAGTTGCAATGCTAAAGTCTATTCGAATAATGTTAGCAATCGCTGCATATTACGATTACGAAATATGGCAGATGGATGTCAAAACTGCTTTCTTAAACGGCGTTTTAACAGAAACTGTGTTTATGACACAGCCTGAAGGTTTTGAGGATCCAAAGAATGCTAAAAAGGTATGCAAGCTAAAGAAATCAATCTACGGATTGAAGCAGGCATCCAGGAGCTGGAATATACGTTTTGATGAAGCGGTCAGTGACTTTGGTTTCATCAAGAACGCAGACGAATCTTGTGTATACAAGAAGGTCAGTGGGAGCAAAATTGCTTTCCTAGTATTATATGTCGACGACATATTGCTTATCGGAAATGACATTCCTATGTTGAACTCTGTCAAGATTTGGCTTGGGAAATGTTTTTCGATGAAGGATCTAGGAGAAGCACAGTACATATTGGGCATCAAGATTTACAGAGATAGATCTAAAAGGATGATTGGACTTAGTCAAAGCACTTATATCAATAAGGTGCTTGATAGGTTCAAGATGGCGGACTCCAAGCGAGGCTACCTACCCATGTCTCATGGAATGACTCTAAGCAAGACTCAGTGCCCAAAAACACTTGATGAGCGTAGACGAATGAATGGGATTCCATATGCATCATTGATTGGTTCAATAATGTATGCTATGATATGTACACGCCCGGATGTTGCGTACGCACTCAGTGCTACGAGCAGATACCAGTCAGACCCAGGAGAGGCGCATTGGACTGCTGCCAAGAACATTCTGAAGTACCTGAAAAGGCACAAAGATGACTTCCTGGTCTATGGTGGAGATGATGAATTAATTGTTAAAGGCTATACGGACGCAAGTTTCCAAACCGACAAAGATGATTTCAGATCACAGTCTGGGTTTGTCTTCTGCCTCAACGGAGGAGCAGTAAGCTGGAAAAGTGCTAAGCAAAGCACCATTGCGGATTCTACAACTGAAGCGGAGTACATTGCTGCACATGAAGCAGCAAAGGAAGCTATATGGCTAAGGAAGTTCATAGGAGAACTTGGTGTAGTCCCCTCCATTAAAGGACCAATAGCCCTGTATTGTGATAATAACGGAGCTATTGCACAGGCAAAAGAGCCTAGACACCACCAGAGAGTCAAGCATGTACTTCGTAGATTTCACCTTCTACGAGAGTTCGTTGAAAGAAAAGAAGTCGAGATAAGCAAAATTGGAACTGATGACAACATATCAGATCCATTAACTAAACCTCTGCCGCAAGCGAAGCACAACTCGCACACTGCAGCTATGGGAATCAAGCATATTGGAGAATGGCTTTGATGTCTCTGTTTAATGTTTTAAAGTTTTAGAGTTTAAATCTTTGTAAAACATTATTGGTTAATCATTCACAATAAATGAAAGAAATTCATTTTTCCATTTAATTTGTGGTTTATTAAATGATGAGTCCCTTCAACTTGACGATATATTCAAGATAGACTGTCAGGACCAGTCCTGTGACTAAGAAATGTCTATCAAGTGAACTTGAATGTCAAAGGTTGAAAATGGTCCCTAATTGGAGTTTTCTATAAAATTGGACGCATAGAAAACGTTAGACGATTAGAATGCAAGATGACTAGTAGTTCTGTTTCTTGAACTATGTGGACATGGCAATGTCATAATCATTTGCATAGATACTTACTTTGGGAAGACTAGTATCGGACAAGACCTATGAAACTTTACTGTAAGAGATGAAAGTCTGTCATAAGTAAATTTCATTAAATTATTAGACACTAAATCCTCAATACCTGAGTGATTTGAGATTACTTGTTTGAGAACTGGTTGCTTTGACGTTGACCAACCGTCGCACCGTAAAAGGAGGCTATAAAGGCAACGCTCAGGTAATCACCTATCAAACGAAGTCTAATCTCAAGATCGCAAGATTGGGATTGTCCTCCCATAAATCGGGATGAGATGCTTAAAAGTTGTACAAGGCCACTCGGAGAGCTAGAAACTGTGAAATGCATGGCCGTGCTCGGATGAATCATAGGCTATGATTATCTGTTTATTTGATCAGTTGAACTCTGAAACCGAGGAACACCTCTGGACATAATAAGGATGACAACTCTTACCTTATGTTCAAGAGCAAGCATCGAGCGACAAAGGAATTAGGAAATGCACACTTGTCCCTAAGGACAAGTGGGAGACTGAAGGAAATAATGCCCTTGGTCCAAGTATGCATTCTATGTTAAGTCTAATAAATGCGGTTCAGTATTAATTAACAAGTTAATAATTCAGTGAGATCAAGTGAGCTGAATGCCTAGCTAGAGGCCGCTTCAGTTCAAGTGGAATTAATGATATTAATCCACAGCTTACTCTTGACTGAACCCGTAGGGTCACACAAATAGTACGTAAACGGATCAAGTATTTAATGGCATTAAATACTCCATCTATGAATATTCGGAACCGACGGATCTTGGTTTCAGTGGGAGCTAAGATCGTCACAGGCAAGAAATGAATACTCCGGAAACGATGATATTGCCGGAAACGGAAATATGGATCGTATCGGAAATATGAATATTATCCAAGTCGTAGATGTTACCGGAAACGGAAACATGGTACGTATCGGAAAATATTATTGGAAATGGAAATATTACCAGAATCGGAAATATTGCCGGAAACGGAAATATTGTCAGAATCGGAAATATTGCCGGAATCGGAAAATAATTCCGGAAACGGAAATATTAAATATTTGTTCGAAACGGAAATTAATTCCGGAATCGGAAATATTAAATATTGTTCGTATCGGAAATAGATTCCGGAAATGGAAATTTAATCGGAAGCGTATCGTACGAATTAGCATCGGACGAGGCCTGCCGGACGAAGGCCCAGCACGAAGCCAGGCCGTCGCCCAGCAAGCACGCACGCCACAAGCCCAGCGCGCGCCAAGGCCACGGATGCGTGGGCCTTGCTGCGTGGGCTGCAGCTCGCACGCATGGGCAGTCCTTGTGGCTGCCGTGTGTGTGTGAGTTTGTGCTCATGCGTGATTCCTGAATCAGCAAGAGTCAGTGTATGATTAAATGTCTATTCCTAATTGGATAAATTAATTAAATAGAATTCATGTAGGATTCTAATTCCAATTAATTCGCATCCTACTAGGATTACGATTCCTTTTCCATAACTCTATAAATAAAGGCCTAGGGGTCATAATTTATATACAAGTTTCAAAGTATTCAAAAGTGAGTTTTTTTAGAGAAAATTAAAACACATCTTGCTCATAAAAGTGCCGAATTTTCTAGTACCTTAAGGGCGATTCTAGTTGGTCAATCTTAAGGCGGATCCGGACGTGCTGTGGACTATCTACGGAGGGACGACATTTGGAGTCCTAAAAGACTTGTTCTTGTTCGGTTCGGGCGCAGCTAGGGAGGGCACGCAACAAAGAGTATGCATCTAATTATGCTATATGATTATGTGTAAATAATATGTTTCCTGGGTTAATGGTTGTTTCCGCATGATCTATGTAAATGTCATATGTATCATAACCTAACACTTTGCACTTTTCAGGAAAATATTGGAGAATGATGGAGAATAAGTAGCTAGGAAACTGCTCGAATCAGGCCCGTGCGATCGCATGGGAAATTTGTGTGTTCGCACGGGTCAGCAAATTTGGTGTTGAAGTCAAGCTGGCCGTGCGACCGAGCTCCAGATTTGTGTGTTAACACAAAATCGCAAAAATGATGCAGAAACTCTCAAGGTTTTCGTGCGCTCGCATGCCTTTCCTTCTCGCTCGCACAAAATATTCATGTGCACACACAGAATTTTCGTGCGAGCACATGAGGATTTTAGGATTTTTTGCCTATCTCAAGGACGTGCGTTCGCACGGAATTTGGGCCCGTTCACACGGTGCGAAGAAGAGAAGTCGTCGCTGAGCTCGATCGCACAAGTTTGTAACCCATTCGCACCCGTGCGATCGCATCTGGTCTCCGCGGTCGCATCACTGTGCGGGCTGGCATTTTTGAGTTTAAATTTTCTATTTCTAGGGGTCGTATAAATAGATTTTTCGTTTTTCTTAGAGACACATTAATTCATAATTAGATTTTTCAGCAAATTAGAGAGGTTTTCTTAGTCTTCAAGCTTTGGTTTTAGGAGAGGGAAAACTCCATTGGAGAAGCTTCAATTTGTAATCTCTCTCAACTCTTTAATTCTTCTTGCAATTTTAATTCAATCTTTAATGCTTTGCAATTCTTCTTGAACTTTTGTTTGTTGAATTGCTTTGATGTTAGTTTGTTTTGTTGATTCTTATTTTCATTGATTCTCAATTAAACTCTTAATTTCTTGATTCCTTGCATTCATCCTTTCAATTCCATGTCTAGTAGCTTTGGATACTTGAATTTCTTAGTTAAAAGCATGAGTAGTGAGTAGATTTTAGTTAGGGATAGGGGAGAATCTAGGGCTAAATTGGGGAAAATTGGAGGATGATTGTTGATTATTGATGTGATTAAACTTGAGTTGATGCTAGGATTTCCATGTCTATAGAATTAGTAGTTGCAAATGCTAGTTCCATAGGTTTGATTGGAGTGCATTGTTTAGGTTTGGAAAGAGATTGTGAATCTCTATGATGCATGTGAAAAAAGATTGTGAATTCACTCCGTTTCTATGGGACGATCCCTATGCTTGTCGGCGATCGAACAAGAAGAGCCGTTCGATCGCACAAAGCTGCTTCATCCTTGAGTCCACCTCTTCTTCACTGTTCGGGCGCACATGACCATGTTTTGTCGCACAATTATGTTTTTGCTCCATTCTACTTGGTTTTCCATCATTTTCCACAAGATTCACCTATAATGCACAAGATGGAAAGAAAACATAAAAATGCTATAAAAAACTATAAAAACTACGAAAATGATAATAAAACTAACACGAAAACCTAAGCTAGGAGCGAAATAAATGTCGCTCATCAACAAGTGGAGACTGAAGGAAATGTGTCCTTCACCCAAGGTGCATTAAGTCTAATACCAAGGTTCATATTACTCACGACCAATTAATTCAGTGAGATGATCAAGTGATCGGAATAGCTAGATGGAGCAATGCTTCCGATCAAGGAGTTCTAATCTATATTAGGCTCACGGGTTTCTTTTGAGTGAACCTATAAGGTCACACTAATGGCATGTAACAGATCACCGGATTAAATGAATCGAAAATTAATTTAATAGCTTTTCGGGAATTAGTTCTGAAAAACATAATAAAGGAAAAGAACTTGCATCGAAATCGTATATCGTATCGCGAATATTGTTAGCTGGGCGAAACGAATAATCGTATCGTATGACGGTGATTCGTGGTGTACGATACGATATAATAGCTTTAAGGCGTTAGTCGCGAATACGAGCCGCAAAGAAGTGGCCGGCCCGTCGAGCCAAGAGCGCATGCGCGCAAGGCCCAACGAGCCAGCAAGCTCACGTACAGCAAGCAAGCTAGCCCACGGCACAGCATGTGTGAGAAGTTGGGCAGCAGCGCAGCAAGCGAGCAGCAAGGCCCGCGGCCCACTGTTGTGTTGCTTAGTTGCCGCGTATGGGCTTGTGTGAGTGTGGGCATGCGTGTGGCCGGTTAAGGCCTTGTGCCTTGGCCGGTTACTCATAATATAACCTAGGTTATATTCCACACTGCCAAGTCAGTTTTGTTAGGTTATGATACATATGAAAAAACATAAATCATGCGGAAAAACCATAAGGCCAGGGAACATATTATTAACACATAATCATTTAGCATAATTCAAATGCATACACTTTGTAGCGTGCCCTCCCTAGCTGCGCCCGAACCGAACAAGAACAAGTCTTTAGGACTCCAAGTGTTGTCCCTCCGTAGATAGTCCACAGCACGTCCGGATCCGCCTTAAGCTTGACCAACTAGAATCGCCCTTAAGGTACTAGGAAATTTCGGCTAATAGGCTACAAGTGTTTGGCTGATTTTGTTCCAAAATCTTACCTTTGAATACTTCAATCCTCGATGTAAATATGTGACCCTAGGCACCTATTTATAGAGTTTATGGAAAGGAATTATAATCCTATTAGGATACTAATTAGTTTATTTAGAATTTCGTTTAAACTCTTTTAAACTAATTCTATCTTTATTAGGATTAGGATTTAATCAATGAACGAATTCTATCAGCTTTAGGATTCGTATCGAACACAAACGTTGCACGACCGCGAGCGTACCGCACAGCCCACGCAGGCCTTGCGGCCCACACGAGCAGGCGCTGCTCGCAGCCTACGAGCGTCAGCCCGCGCGAGCGCCTTGGCCTGGCCTTGCACTGGGCCTGGCGTGGCCTTGGCTGCGTTGTGTTGGGCGCTTGGCTTGCTGGACGCGGGCCTGGCTTCGTGTTGGGCCTTCGTCTAGCAAGTCTCGTCCGATAGTAATTCGTACGATGCGCTTCCGATTAAATTCTCAATTCCGGAATTCATTTCCGATACGAACAATATTTAATATTTCCGATTCCGGAATTAATTCCCGTTTCGAACAAATATTTAATATTTTCGTTTCCGGAATTGATATCCGATTTCGATAATATTTCCGATTCTGACAATATTTCCGTTTCCGGAAATATTTCCGATTCCGGCAATATTTCCATTTCCAATAATATTTTCCGATACGTACCATGTTTCCGTTTCCGGCAACATGTACGACTTGGATAATGTTTATATTTCCGACACGATCCATATTTCCGTTTCCGGCAATATCATCGTTTCCGGAGTATTCACTTGCTTGCCTTTGACGATCTCAGCTCCCACTGAAACCAAGATCCGTCGATTCCGAATATCCATAGATGGAGTATTCACTTTTTAATGTAAACAACTCAGTTTTATTGCTTCTTAGGCAATAAGTACTTCTACTTCAACTGTATAGGTTGCTAGTGATGCTTTGGTTTGGATTTACTTATCCAAACAGTTCACGGATATGTGGAAGACTTTCCAACTGTATCTTAGAACATAGAAATTATTATTTTAATTTCCCACGCAACAACTCATGGTCTCCGATCCATGTTGCCATTTCAAAACACGATAATGGTTAACTCCAAAGGGATCTTGCTTGATCCTTTGCCAGTGTTTATGCGTGTAGCATCAATATTTAGCATATATTCATTTCCTTGAATCAAGAACTATTCTTATGCACCTTTTCAAGTACCATAAGTTTTTCTTGATATCAATCTAGTTGATCTTCACTTAGGTCAATAGAGATTGGTATATGTTCGTCATGCCTAAAGCCATACGATACATTTTTGGCGATCCTCATATTATATCATACATGATAAATTCTTTTGCAGAATAATTTACAATTGAATCCTATTCATGTAACTTTAATTAGCTCATTCAGTTTCAGCAGATACTAATTCCAGCTAAATTCTTTGACATATAATATAGGTTAAGAATCTCATTTAGACTCTTTGATGTTTAACTTAGTAAATGCGTATACATAGTTCAAACATCCTTTACTTAGATTTATTAATATGGGTCGAATATCTCCAATGGAGTCTTTCGTTTTGATTTAGTAAATGCCATTACAATATCATAAGATCTTTGTAAATAGATCTTAATACCCAGTATGTACTAAGTTTCGCCTTGGTCCATCATTGATTCCTTAGCATTTGAATGTTATTTTACAATTGAGAGATATGTGTGTGATACACATAGGACCAATTTAGTTTTATGTACTCCCACTAAACTTCTTATATCTATAAGAATTATGTACATTTTATGAAACTAAAATTCTTATTAGCTTCACTAAAATACAGTTCCAATTCCCAATTGCTTGCTTAAATCTGTACTTAGATTTCATAAGCTAGCTTTCCTTTTTCAAGCATTTATTTGGATCCACAAATCCTATGACATTCCATGTACATAGTTTCTTCCAACATTTGACTGAGGAAGATGTTTTGTCATCCAATTGCCATATGTACCAATATGCAATCATTGCTTGAATTATAGACTTGAGCATTACGATTATGCATGAGGTTTCAACACAATCCACGCCGTGAATTTTCTTGTAACCTTTAGCAACTAATCTAGCTTTGTGTGTGAACACAATTCCATGTTTGATGGTTTTTATCCTTAAAACAAATTTGCAACCAATAGGTGTGAAACTATTCTTGCAAATCAACAAAAAATTCAATTTTGTCATCAAAACTTTGAGTATGTTTTATGGCCTTTAACCATTTAAAACATTAAGTCTATATATGGCCTCTAACCATCTTAGGGAATCTAGGTTTCGTCATATCTTTCTTACAAGTCACAAACTCATTAATCTACATGATAATAGTTTGACTGCAAGTTGTAGGTTTCTTCACTATCTAATAGAAGAATCGCATAGCTTCAATAACCTGAACTCCATGTTTCTTTACTATCTAATAGAAGAATCTCATAGTTTCTGTGACTTGAACTCTATGCCTACTTTGGTATAGAACATCGATCAAACAATAGAATATCAACAGCCACTTGAAAGTCCTTTGAATATTCTGTTCTCCTTAAAGCACTTGTAAAGTCTTCTAAGAGATGTCTATTCTTTAAAAGCCACTTCTAAAGTCCTTAAAGAATACATGTTCGGATTTTCTAAAGAACTTCGAAAATCCTCCGGAATGTCCGTTTATGTTTTTTGTTCGCCTAGAAGACTTTCGAGGTCCATTTTCTCCCACTTGTCATTTTGGAAACCAATCTCCAAAAGGACATCATTTCGAGCAAACAAACATTATGTTCTCCAAAATTCGTTGTAGAAACAATACCTTTGTGTCTCATTTGAATAAATCACAATGAAAATATCTATACTTGGGCCTTAGTTTGTTGAATAACAAACACTAAGCTCCCACTGAGTTTAGGAACTCTTTAGATATATTATGAAAAGATATTCTGAAATTACTTTTCAATAGCTTTGACGAATTTGGTTTAGCTTGGTGGTAGTTGAGCATTTTGTTTAGAAATTATAGGAAAATTCTTTATGATTCATCATTTGATCGAATCAAGTATTAATTGACTTCGATCATTCCAACTTAGATATGCCATATCGTATGGAGCTAGATTGTGAAATTACAACACACAATCATTGATGATCATTTTTGGTCTCAAGCAATCATTAACATGATCTATCCTAGATCTTTATGATTTCTTACCAAGTGGGATTTATACTTCTGAATCTTTGAACTAGCCAAACAGATTCAAACTTATATCACTTTGAGTAAATAAACCTATATTCACTCAAATCTGTGTGAAATAATAAAGTCATAAAACCTTTCTTTAGCTTTGAACTCTATCGTCTAGGTGTTCTAACAATAGTTCATATCTTTTGTTACTTTCAACAAGTAAGACTAGCTTGTCTTGAATTGATCTAGAAATCAATCAACTTTCAAAAGTCCATCAAAATAGAGCTTATGAATGTTAACTTGTTGATATGGTCTAAGCAACAATGCCAAATATTAGTGGAACTCAAATCAAGAGATTGATTTGAACCTAGTAAAGTTCATTTTGTTTAAAGAATTGTTTTGTTTTAATCAAGCACATTGACTCAACCTATAAATGACCATTTTAATTCAAATAAACAAACAAACAAACATTGTTTTTCTTCTTCTGAATGTGAGTCTTTCAGTGTTTAAAACAGAAATTTAGGTATGATGATTATGGAACAAAATAGCCATTAAGTTCCAGCCTTGAAAGGACTTAAAACAAACCAGATGACCCTACAACTAATGTAGCATTGCCATGCTTCATTTCCCACTTGTAGGCCATTAGTGTATCCTAGCTTCCATTGTTTGAGTCATTACCGAAGTATGAACCTCAAGCGGTATATGATACCAAGGAAGTTTGATTCCTAGGTAAATTCTCTTTAAACATAAACTTATAGGTAGAAACGGAATTGTAAATTCCTTTCACTTGTTCCTTTGTTTTCCTATTTCTTGTACCCTTTCTTATAGTCTTAAGAATTGGCTTCTCTAGTGTTGACTTTTATACTTTGTTAGACATGTCCAATGTCACTCCAACAAGGTTCTTACCATTTAATTTATGTTGAATGTTTTGTTTCAACTAGATGATCTTACCAGAAGCTTCTAAAGTTGTCTAAGCATCGATCTATTCGAATGTATAGGGACTAGACTCATTCGAGAATTAAATGGACAAAGATATTAGGTTGTTAACCATTGGTAAAGCTGAGCGTTTAAACTCAATGCTTTATGATCTCAAAACTACATTGTATTTTGAATTCACAAGCACCAATCGGTTTGCCATTCGACTTTGATACTCGAAAACAACCATAAAAGTCTCTAAAAGAAACGTACATTTTAAATTGCTCATTTTCTCTCATTTCCGTGAATCGTTCTTGGATTCACTACCAATCGAGGAAATTTACTGTTACCTTTCTAAAAGGGTTTACTGCATAAGATAAATGTGATCGAGTATGGCCCGACTTCATCTTGAAGCTTCAACTTCAAAGTCCGTCTTGAAAATGGATTGGAAACTTCTTGAATTTCACCGTGGGAGGCGCCATTTTCTTCAAATAGGATCAGCTATAATTAAACTAATTACAACTATTTGATGGTACGCAGACCATATTTGAATTGAAAAACAAATTTGGTGCATTAGACCAATTAAATTCGAATTAATGGTACGCAGACCATATTTTCTATCCTATTTGGGCCATACTAGTCACTTCATAACCTGCAAAACAGTACATATACAATATATACCATTCAACCATTCATTATCATGAATGGCCCACATAGTTGGTTAGTGTAAAAAACACATTGTATGCATCATATAAATATTTGCAGCAATTAATCAAGGGCACCAATAATCTACCAATTATTCAGTCCTTATTAATTCTAATCAAGTTGTTTAACCTTAAAGGATTTGTAGACCTAATCAAGAGTTTATGACTAAAATTGCTCCCACTTAAACCAATAAATTCATATGCTTTACTAATTTTAAACATAAAAATGTATTTCTAGTCTAACCGGAAACATACAAATTTAATTAAAATTTAAAGCTCATATAAATTTATAATTGAATCCATTTTATTTAATTTATTTTTCAGTTGAATTAAATGAATTTAAGTTAATTCAAGGTTTAATTTTAGTATAAATAAAAATTTATAATAATTATAATATTCAAAATTAAAATCCGAGAAAACAAATTAAATTATTATTTTTGAAATTAATTAAAATTATTTCCGAACTGAAAACTCAAATTAAAATTCAAAACGATTCAATCGTAACACGACGAGCACTTGAGCTTGCGCCCAAGTCCCATCGTGTGCAAGACTGATCGCTGCATAAGGCACACATAGCTCTACGCAACACGCAGCCACAGGCCACACGCACACGCAGCCATCGCTGGCCACGCTGCGCGCAACCTCTGTGCTGTGTCGCGCCTGCTACTGCTTTCCTTCGCGAGGCATCGCTCGCTGCACACGAGCCATCGCTCGCTGCGCGAGCCAGCCCTCGTTGGCACGAGCCTTCGCTTGCTGGCGTGAGGCAATGCGCGCTGTGGCGCAGCTCGCTTGCTGCCCACACGCGACTGCTCGCTTTGCCCTGCCCCTCGCCCAAGCCCATTGCATAGCACACACGGCCAGCACCTCTGCTTCGCGCGCGCGCCATGCTGCTCACTGCATTCGTACTGCACGGGCGACGAGCTCCCTTGCTCGTTGTCGCGTGCCCGCACTATACAACACCCCTTAAGGGTAACACGTAGCTTCCTTTGCTTTGTGCGTGCACCATTTATGAGCGTTTTCATAAAAATTTAAAATTTTTAATTTAAAATTAACGACAAATTAATAAATCATATTAATTTCATAATTTTAGGGCGAAAAATCGAAATTTATTAATTAATTAATTTCCGATTAACATGGATTCTAATCTAGGTAATAAAAATTTAAAATTTAACATAAATTAACAATTTTTATGGTGGATTTTAATCATGGATACCTAATTAAATTATTAATTAATTATGAAAAACAAATTAATTCTAAATTATTCGAATTTCAACAAATTAATCATAATTACAAATTAGGTTGTATAATTAACAAGTCTAGGCATTCATAATTGTTAAACATATACTGTAGGTCAATCAAAAACTCAAGATTTATCAACAAGAATCGCAAATATTCAATTTAACATCTTAAATTTACAAACTTTTGCGTTCGAAAAACTTAAACCTCCGAAAAGTCATAGTTAGGCTTCGATTTGGGAATTCTGGGTTCGGCCGAATTTTAGAATGCCTTTTACATGCGAAATTGACACAAAAATCACTCGATTTGGTTGAGTAACGAATATTCTGCCGAAAAACTGCGTACATATAATAAAATAAACGCAATTTGCAATTAATTACGAAAACTAATCACCCCTTTAATTCCTTGCAAATTTGTAAAATTTAACCATGTTCATGCAATTTAGATTATGAAAATAATAAGAGGCTCGTGATACCACTGTTAGGTTATGATACATATGAATAAACATAAATCATGCGGATAAACTATAAGGCCAGGAAACATATTATTAACACATAATCATTTAGCATAATTCAGATTCATACACTTTGTAGCGTGCCCTCCCTAGAGCCCCGTCTAAAGCTGTCGAAAAGACTCCATATGAGTTATGGTTTGGAAACAAAATGTGTCTTTTCTTAAGATTTGGGATTGGAAAAGACTCCATATGACTCAATATGCATTCAGGTTAAAACTCAGAGATATTTAGAAGCTGGTGAGAATCAAGAACCAACTAGAAATGTAACCCCGCATAGATTGCAGAGATATAGGTCTCAACCGGAAAGATACTTAGGTATTTTGACGAACTAGAGCCATGAAGTTCTATTGCTGGAAAGCAATGAACCTGCGACTTACAAACAAGCTATGATGAGCCCTAGCTCCAAGCAATGGCAAGAAGCCATGCAATCTGAATTTTACTCCATGTCTAAAAACCAAGTTTGGGATTTGGTCGATTTGCCAGATGGCTACCAAGCCATAGGAAGCAAATGGGTTTTCAAACTGAAAAAGGACAAGGATGGGAAACTATAAGTTTTCAAAGCTAGATTGGTTGCAAAAGGTTACAGGCAAGTCCACAGTGTGGATTACGATGAAACCTTTTCACTAGTTGCAATGCTAAAGTCTATTCGGATAATGTTAGCAATCGCTGCATATTACCATTACGAAATATGGCAGATGGATGTCAAAACCGCTTTCTTAAACGGCATTTTAACAGAAACTGTGTTTATGACACAACTTGAGGGTTTTGAGGGTCCAAAGAATGCTAAAAAGGTATGTAAGCTTAAGAAATCCATTTATGGATTGAAGCAAGCATCAAGGAGCTGGAATATACATTTTGATGAAGCAGTCATTGACTTTGGCTTCGTCCAGAACGTAGAAGAATCTTGTGTATACAAGAAGGTCAGTGGGAGCAAAACTTCTTTTCTAGTATTATATGTCAACGACATATTACTTATCGAAAATGACATTCCTATGTTGAACTCTGTTAAGATTTGGCTTGGGAAATGTTTTTCAATGAAGGATCTAGGAGAAGCACAGTACAAACTGGGCATCAAGATCTAAAGAGATAGATCTAAAAAGATGATTGGAATTAGTCAAAGCACTTATATCAATAAGGTTCTTGAAAGGTTCAAGATGGAAGACTCCAAGAGAGGCTACCTACCCATGTCTCATGGAATGACTCTAAGCAAGACTTAATGCCCAAAAACACTGGATGAGCGTAGACGAATGAATGGGATTCCATATGCATCATTGATTGGTTCAATAATGTATGCTATGATATGTACAGGCCCGGATGTTGTGAACGCACTCAGTGCTACGAGCAGATACCCGTCAAACCCAGGAGAGGCACATTAGACTGCTGCCAAGAATATTCTGAAGTACCTGAAAAGGCACAAAGATGATTTCCTGGTCTGTGGTGGAGATGATGAATTAATTGTTAAAGGTTATGCGGACGCAAGTTTCCAAACCGAAATAGATTATTTCAGATCACAGTCTGGGTTTGTCTTCTACCTCAACGGAGGTGCGGTAAGCTGGAAAAGTGCTAAACAGAGCACCATTGCGGATTCTACAACTGAAGCAGAGTACATTGCTGCACATGAAGCAACAAAGGAAGCTAGTTGTCTAAGGAAGTTCATAGGTGAACTTGGTGTAGTCCCCTCCATTAAAGGTGCAATAGCTCTATATTGTGACAATAACGGAGCTATTGCACAGGCAAATGAGCCCAGGCACCACCAGAGAGTCAAGCATGTACTCCGTAGATTTCACCTTCTACGAGAGTTCGTTGAAAGAAAAGAAGTCGAGATAAGCAAGATTGGAATTGACGTCAATATCTCAGATCCATTATCTAAACCTCTGCCGCAAGCGAAGCACAACTCGCACACTGCAACTACGGGAATCAAGCATGTTGTAGAATGGCTTTCATGTCCTTAATAAATGTTTCAAAGTTTTAGAGTTTAATACTTTGTAAAACGTTTTGGTAAACCATACATATAAATGAATAGAATTCATTTTTCCATTTAATTTTGTTGTTTATTAAATGATGAGTCCTTTCAATTTGACCATATATTCAAGATAGACTGTCAGGACCAGTCTTGTGACTAAGAAATGTCTATCAAGTAAACTTGAATGTCAAAAGTTTAAAGATTTCCCTGGTCGGAAGTTTTCTGTAAAGGTGGACGCATAGAAAACGCTAGACGACTAGAGTGGAAGATGACTAGTAGTTATGTTTCTTGAACTATGTGGACATGGCAATGTCGCAATCATTTGCATATATACTTACTTGAGAACATTAGTATCGGACAGACCTATGAAACTTTACTGTAAGAGATGAAAATATGTCATAAGTAAATTTCATTACATTATTAGACACTAATCCTCAATACCTGAGTGATTTCAGATTACTTGTTTGAGAACTGGTTACTTTGACGTTGTCAAGCGTCGCACCGTAAAAGGAGACTATAACGGCAACGCTCAGGTAATCACCTATAAAACGAAGTCTAATCTCAAGATCACAAGATTGGGATTGTCCTCCCATAAATCGGGATGAGATGCTGAAAGTTGTACAAGACCACTCGGAGAGCTAGAAACTGAAAAATGCATGGCCGTGCTCAGATGAATCATAGGCTATGATTATCTGTTTATTTGATCAGTTGAACTCTGAAACCGAGAAATACCTCTAGACATAATAAGGATGACTACTCTTACCTTATGTTCATGAGCAAGCATCAAGAGACAAAGGAATTAGAAAATGCACACTTGTCCCTAAGGAAAAGTCGGAGACAGAAGGAAATAATGCCCTTGGTCCAAGTATGCATTCAATACTAAGATTAATAAATGCGATTCAGTATTAATTAAACAAGTGAATAATTCAGTGAGATCAAGTGAGCTGAATGCCTAGCTAGAGGCCGCTTCAGTTCAAGTGGAATTAATAATACTAATCCACAGCTTACTCTTGCCTGAACCCGTAGAGTCACACAAATAGTACGTGAACTGATCAAGTATTTAAGTGAATATATTATTCATTAAATACTCCATGTATGAACATTCGGAAACGACGGATCTCGGTTCCAGTGGGAGCTGAAATCGTCAAAAGGAAAAATATAGAATGCTCCGGAAATGATGATATTGCCGGAAATGGAAATATGGATCATGACGGAAATATAAATATTATCCATGTCTTAGATGTTGCCGGAAACAGAAACATGGTTCGTATCGGATAATATTCGGAAATCGAAATATTGCCGGAATCGGAATATTGTCAGAATCGAAATAAATTCTGGAATCAGAAATATTAAATATTTGTCCGAATCAGAAACGAATTCAGGAATCAAAAAACAAATCGGAAGCGCGACGTGCGAACGATCGACGAACGAGCTTGCGAGACGCAAGGCCCAGCGCCAAGCAAGCCCGCGCGCGGAGCAGCGAGGCAAAGGGGTCGCGTGCTGCTTGCTGCCAATGACCAGCGCACATGGGGCGAGCTAGGCAGCAGCGCCCATTCGTGGGCTGCGGGCTGCATGCTGCACGACCAAGAAACATGGGCTCAAGGCCACACGTGCAAATCCTTGGCCGGCTAGGTTGCTTGCGAGTCAAGTAATCGTGTTTTCCTAATTCTACTAAAATTAGATGTTTTAGGTAAATCCGAAATACTTAGTATTTGATTATCCATAGAATTCTAATGATATTAATTAACTAAAATCCTAATGGATTTAATTAAATCGATTTCTAGTAGAATTGAAACTACTTTATTTCTACCCTATAAATATGTGGTTCATGATCACAATTATAATGCAATTCAATATACTATTCTAACACATTAAATTCAAGAGAGAATTTAATACTTGCCTGTCACTATTGTGAGTTTCCCGAGTGCACATAAAACCTTTGAGAATATTCTAGTTGGTTGAATCTAAGGCGGATCCGAATGTGCTGTGGACTATCTACGGATGGACGGCATTTGGAGTCATATACTTGTTCTTGTTCGGTTCGGGAGCAGCTAGGGAAGGCACGCATCACATTGTATGTATACTAATTATTCTAATTGACTATATGGCAATTAATTTGGATTCCTGGATTTATGGTTTTTCCGCATGAATTATATTGTTTATATTATTCATAACCCTACAATGCATGCCTTCCCTAGATGCTCTCGAACCAAATAAGAACAAGTACATAACTCCAAATGTCGTCTCTCCGTAGATAGTCCACAGCACGTCCGGATCCGCCTTAGATTCTTCCGACTAGAATATTCTCTAAGGTTTTATGTGCACTCGGGAAAACTCACAAACTTGTGATAGGCAATTGTAATTAATACTTGACATATAAATTGTAATTATGAACCACGTATTTATAGGGTGGGAAATAAGGAATAATTTTTTTACTAGGATTCATTTAACTAATCCTATTAGGACTCTAGTTAATTAGTAGCATTAGGATTCTAGTATTAATCAAATTCTAGGTGTTTCAGATCTATCCCAAATATCAAATCTTAGTAGAAATAGGAAAACCGATGTCTTACGGCCCAAGTAACTTGGCACCTCAGAAATCGTACAAGCCTTGTTGCACAAGACGCTTGCCACAAACGTAGCCATGAAGGCTACGCTGGCTTACGCGCCTGTGTCGGCCCAAGCGCGAATCGCTGCTGGCTTTCGGCCCACTGCTCGCTGTTGCTTGTCGCCCGCGGCTTCGGGCATCTTTGCCAGTTCCTTTGCCAGTCAAGGAAGTTTTTCCCGCTCAACTTCTCCTTTTCTAGAATTGATCGAATGTTGAATGAATTGTTGCTTGCCATAATTAAAACTACAATTGAAAAGAATAAACAAATAAATAACCATTCATACATGCTATTAATAAACTTTTATTCTAGCATACATGCATAATTCAAAATTTATTAAGCATTTTATTCGAGTTTTTCTGTTCCGTCAGGTGTGAATAAAATGAATCCAAGATCCTCAAATCATTGAAGAATTAAGCACATTATATATTTGACTCAATTCTAAAATATTTTAGGTAAGCAAATCCTTTGCTAATAGTCTTGAAACTACTCTTGGTTGATAGGTACGTTTAAGAACTTATAAGGTAAGCCTTTCCCATTTGCCACGACATAAAAGGACTCCTTACTTATATAGTTGAGTTCAACCAAAACTAACATTAACTCACAAATAATGTAATCAATAAGTAACACCTCGTTATGGCGGAAAACTATTACTAGATTGATGTAAACGTTATCCAAGTAAGTGTTATTTTGGAATGACACCTTTGAACTCAATTTTAAAGTTTGGAACTTAGGGCTCTTAATATGTTGGTTAGATTTTAAGTGAACTAAAATCCTTAATCATGCAACATAATCAAGCCACAATCTCATGCATAATATCAAGACATATTTAAAGCAATAGGTATCTTAAAGCATGCATAATATTTTAATGTGATCTAGTATGGCCCGACTTCATCTTGAAGCTTCAACTTCAATCTTCGTCTTGAAAATGGATTGGAAACTCCGTCTTGAATTTCACCATGGGAGGCGCCATTTTCCGCAAATAGGATATGCTATAACTAAACTAATTACAACTAATTGATGGTACGCAGACCATATTTAAATAAAAACTTTGGTGCATTAGACCAAATTTATATTCAAATTAATGGTACGCAGACCATATTTACTATCCTATTTGGGCCATATTAGTCACTTTCCGCAACCTGCAAAACAATACATTTACAATATACCATTAATCCATTCGTTTATCAATGAATGACCCTTTGAGAAAGTTAGCAGAAAAACATGCATCACATAAACATTTGCAGCAACTAATCAAAGGTTCCAACAATCTACAAATTATTCAACCTTATTAGTTCTAATCGAGTTGTTTTAACCTTAAAGGAATAAAGAACTAATTAGGAGTTTAATGACTAAAAGCTCCCACTAAAACCAAGAATTTACATGCTTTACTAATTTTAAACATAAAACTGTATTTCCTAGTCCAACTGGAAACTTACAAATTCAATTAAAATTTAAAGCTCACATAAAATAATTTTAACTCCCTTAATTATTTCCAGTTGATTAAAATTAATTAAATATAATTTTACCAAGGTTTTAATTTTATTAAATAATTAGTACCAGGAGCAGGTATCATTATGACCTCACCAGAAGGAGACAAGTTTGAGTATGCCATAAAGTTTTCCTTCAATGCATCAAACAATGAGGCAGAATATGAAGCAACAATGTCTGGTATGCTGATTTGCATAACAACTGGAGCCCGGAAAATCATCTTGACAACCTACTCGCAATTAGTAGCGAACCAATTCTCGGGAGAGTATGACACAAAGGAGGAATCTATGAAGAAATACGCTGAAAAACTAAAGCAGTCAGTAGCACAGCGGGAAGGATTCGAAATAAAGCTGGTACACCGATCTGATAATGCATTGGCAGGCTCCTTGTCAAAGCATGCCAGCTCAAGTGCCTTGAACAAATCGGTGATGATCGAAGTCATGCACCGAAGAGGTACGGAGGAGGCTGGCAAGGAAATCATGGTAATAAAAAATAATCTCGAATGGTATGACGCGATGAGGGCATATAAACAAGACAAAACGTTACCCATGGATAAGATGGAGGCAAGGAAGATAGTAAAAAACTCATGCTGGTTCGTAATCATTTGAGGCCAACTCTATAAACGAACTTTCAGTTTACTTCTTATGCGGTGCATATCGGCTTACGAATCATCAAGATGGATAGAGGAAGTCCACGAGGGAACTTGTGATAATCACTTGGGAGGAAAAACCCTTGCGCTGCTATGTCAACGCCAAGGGTACTACTGGCCAACCATGTTGACAGATACCCAAGATTATGTCAAGAAGTGTGAAAAGTGCCTGTAACACCCCAACAATTCTCCCTTTTCTAGAATAACCCTTTTTATAAATATAACTATAGAGAATTATCAAAGTATTATCTCCCGTTTGAAAACGTAACGACTTATTAAGAATTTTGCAGCGGAAAACATAAAACTAACTTTAGGTTTATAAATAATCAACTATAGAGTTAATTTCAAAACCAATCAATGAAAATAGAGTCAATGTAGCTGGTAGGACAAGTTTAAAGTCCAATTTAAAAAACCAAAGTCAATTTAGCAAATTAAAACTAAATACAAGCTCTCTAATCCCGATCCCAATGATGCATCATCTTCAAACTTGTAGATGGGCAACGCTTATTAATCTTTAGAGACTGCTCACCAAAATGGGTCATCACAGGATCAATAACGCATAGCCATGATCAACGTACACAAACAAAGCACGTAATCAGCAAGGCTGAGTACTACATATTAAATCAATGAATAAACATTCCTAGCATGATACTAATAAAGCATAAGTAAGGACGACACAAATATATTGACTTGAAAACCACATTTGACTAGACTAGACCTTTTTATCATTAACATTATTTTAATTGAAATAGTCAATGGACCGAGTTGTCTACTAGAAGCCTTCACTAAGGAAGATGAGGTATGGGTGCGACTCCGTAACCCCAATGACCTGCGATATCGAGGAACTTTTGAATAAGTAGAACCGGTGATCAGTTCGGTACCAGAAAAAGCCATAGGCAACCCATGACCCCAACTCCTGATTGTCCATCACTTCAGACGTGCACAGTCTAAATCTATTGGTAGTTTCACTTTACATGATTTACCAATTAATACTTTGTTATGACCCATCAATCACATAAATCATACAATCAACAAGTATTCAAAACTGTTTTTATCTTGGAATTAAATAAGTGATCACAAAGCTGTCAATCAAGAATTTATTCCAATTAATTCAATCCTTCCTTTAACAATGGTTAACCACCTTTATGTAGGTGTAAAGTATCAACTTACTAAACAAGGTCCTCGACCCTCATAAAGTAGTGAAATGCTAAAAGGGAACAACGATCAATTGATCTAAACCAATATATATAAAATAATATAAAGTTCCCAACTGACATGCTTGCATCAATCATCCATGCTAACATGTTATAATTCTCATAATAAACTCTATGTTCAACATGTTCATCCAACGACATTAAACATGTAAATTTCAACACAACCAAGTTCATAGACATATTCAACATGGTTTCAATAATGGCACACATCCACAAACACACAGGTATGTACGTACCTTGTGAAAAAAAACTGATAGGCCACTTTAGCACTTTTAAAAGTCACCTACAGAGAATTCTCCGCCTAAAACAACCAATTAACAAAGATTCCCAATCAATTTCTGATAATTCACAGCAACAATAAAGTATTCTAAATACATTGAAAACATATTTAGAACCTTCCCCAATATC
The DNA here is from genome assembly GCF_020520425.1 of Spinacia oleracea. NCBI lineage: Eukaryota > Viridiplantae > Streptophyta > Magnoliopsida > Caryophyllales > Amaranthaceae > Spinacia > Spinacia oleracea. Next base: position 90,952,100 of record NC_079490.1, on the reverse strand, counting down.
AAAACTTGATTATTTAATCTCCTAGCATAAAAATTATTGAATTAATGATTGAAATTCATTGAAAACTCTTCAAAAACATCACACTTTAAATTTTCAGCAATATAAACTCGTTTAAAGCTTTGCCAAGACCAAATTAACATGCGTAGAACGTCGAAACAATAAATTTAATAATCCCCAATCATCCCACCATGATTTGAAACCATTAAAGCCTTAAAATTCATGCTTTAAATAATTAAAATCATTACTTCAATGCATTTACATAATCTGAAAGTTAAATTCATTATTTAAACATAATATATAATCTTAAAATTCTAACTAAATCATAAAAACGTGTAATTTAAATTCAAGAACATAATTTAAATTATTCAAACTTAATTAAATTCATGAATTAGTTTAGTCTTTAAGGATTAACCAAAAGAGAAGAGAGAACAAGGGTGGCTGGACGGCGATGCAAGGACGCGGCTGCGACGAAGGTGGTTGCGCGGCTCGGTGGCTGTGGAGCAAACGGAACAGTTCAATAAGGGACCGAAAAAAAAACGAACGAGAGGGAAACTTAAAACGAAAGAGAAAAAGGAGGGAGGGAAGACTACCGTGCAGACCGGCGGCCAGGCGACGGCAAGGGCCTCGCGGCGGCAGTGCTGGTGGCGAGCATGGTGGTCGTGCTGTGCGAAAACAGAAACAACCACGGTTAAGGGGGGGAGGAATCAGAAGAAAGGATGAAGCAAGAAACACAAAGTAAGAGGGAGAGAGGTTACCAGCGCGAAGGCTGCGGCGAGGGAGGTCCCCGGTGGGTGGTGGAGGCGGCCAGCAGTAGGAAGCAAGGAGGAGTCAATGTGAAAGGGGAATGAGGGTTTGAGAGTTTGCTTTTCTTTTTTTTCACGTGAAGTTGGAGGACGTTAGATGAATTGTTCCACGTGAAGTTAGACATGGGTGGGGAGTTTTGGGTTTATTTATTTGGGCTTTGCCAACTTGGGCTAGGATTAGAATTGTGGTTGTTTTAATCCAAAACCGATTAGAATTGTTTTCCAAATTCAATTGCGTTTTTCGTAATCCAAATTCTTTTCAACATAGAATTCTAAAATTATTTTAGATTGCATAAATCGTTAAAAATATTCAAATTGTATTAAATAAATATCAATTAATTATATATTTATTTCTGAAATTCGTAAATTCTTATTTAAATATGTTAATTATATGTTAAAATATATTAATAACATTTATAATTTTACGGGGGATTATAGTGCCAATTGTATTCGGCAGTCATAGGGCAACCAACAAATGATCTCATGCTGATTCTAAACCCAATACCTTTTTCTGAGTGGGGAATGGATATCCTGGCGTCATTCACCATTGCATCCGGAGGAAGAAAGTTCCTGATTATGGCAGTTGATTACTTCACAAAGTGGATAGAAGCAGAGCCGATAGCAAAAATTACGGCAAACTAGGTAAAAATGTTCATCTGGAAAAACATAATAACAACGTTTGGCCTACCTACGGGAATTGTCATGGACCATGGAGTGCAGTTTGACTGTTCACCAGTATAAAGTTTCTTGGGTTTATATAACGTCAAGTTTGCCTATTCATCTGTTTGCCATCCTCAAAGCAACGGACAGGCAGAAGCAACTAACAAACAATACTGGTAGCAATGAGGAAAAAGCTGAAGGAAATAATGCCCTTGGTCCAAGTATGCATTCAATGTTAAGTCTAATAAATGCTGTTCAGTATTAATTAACAAGTTAATAATTCAGTGAGATCAAGTGAGCTGAATGCCTAGCTAGAGGCCGCTTCAGTTCAAGTGGAATTAATAATATTAATCCACAGCTTACTCTTGACTGAACCCGTAGGGTCACACAAATAGTACGTAAACGGATCAAGTATTTAATGGCATTAAATACTCCATCTATGGATATTCGGAATCGACGGATCTTGGTTTCAGTGAGAGCTGAGATCGTCACAGGCAAGAAATGAATACTCCGGAAACGATGATATTGCCGGAAACGGAAATGTGGATCGTATCGGAAATATAAATATTATCCAAGTCGTAGATGTTGCCGGAAACGGAAACATGGTACGTATCGGAAAATATTATCGGAAATGGAATTATTGCCGGAAACGGAAATATTGTCAGAATTGGAAATATTATCGGAATCGGAAAATAATTCCGGAAATGGAATTATTAAATATTTGTTCGAAACGGAAATTGATTCCGGAATCGGAAATATTGAATATTGTTCGTATCGGAAATGAATTCCGGAATCGGGAAATTAATCGGAAGCGTATCGTACGAATTAGCATCGGACGACGCCTGCCAGACGAACGCCCAGCACGAAGCCGGCCCATCGCCCAGCAAGCCAGCGCGCCACAAACGCACCAGCCAAGGATGCGCCAGGCCCACCGCAAGGCAGGCCCAGCGCGCGCCAAGGCTGCGGCAGCGTGTGGGCTTGCGGCAGTGGGCTGCGAGCTCATGGGCTGCGCGCGCGCGCATGGCGCCCCTCGTGGGCTGCTGTGCGTGCGTGTGTGTTGGCTACTCGAATCCTGAAGCTACCGGGATTTGTCATATGATTAAATCCAATCCTAAAAGATTTATTTTATTTAATTAGAGTCCTAGTAGGATTATAATTAAATAAATTAGTATCCTAATAGGATTCCAAATCCTTTTCCATAACTCTATAAATAGGTGCCTAGGGTCACATATTTACATAGAACATTCAAGTATTCAAAGTGAGTTTTTGAGAGCAAAATTCAATTACACAATTGCCTATAAAGTGCCGAAAATAATAGTACCTTAAGGGCGATTCTAGTTGGTCAATATTAAGGCGGATCCGGACGTGCTGTGGACTATCTACGGAGGGACGACACTTGGAGTCCTAAAGACTTGTTCTTGTTCGGTTCGGGCGCAGCTAGGGAAGGCACGCAACAAAGAGTATGCATCTAAACTATGCTAAATGATTATGTGTAAATAATATGTTTTCCTGGCTTTATGGTTTTTCCGCATGATTTATGAATTGTCATATGTATCATAACCTAACAGTGGTATCACGAGCCTCTTATTATTTTCATAATCTAAATTGCATGAACATGGTTAAATATTACAAATTTGCAAGAATTAAAAGGGGTGATTAATTTTCGTAATTGTTAATTAATTGCAAATTGCGTTTATTTAATCATACGTACGCAGTTTTTCGGCAGTTTCTTCGTTACTCATCCAAATCGAGTGATTTTTGTGTCAATTCCGCATGTAAAAGGCATTCTAAAATTTTGACAAATTCGAAGCCTAACTATGACTTTTCGGAGGTTTTAGTTTTTCGAATGCAAAATTTCGTAAATTTAAGATGTTAAATTAAATATTTGCGATTCTTGTTGATAAATCTTGAATTTTTGATTGACCTACTGTATATGTTTAACAAGTTCGAATGCCTAGCCTTGTTAATTATGCAATCTAATTTGTAATTATGATTAATTTGTTGAAAATTAGAATAATTTAGAATTATTTTGATTTTCATAATTAATTATAATTTAATTAGATACCTATGATTAAAAACCACCATAAAAATTGTAAATTTATGTTAAATTTTAAATTTTTATGACCTAGACTTGAATCCATGTTAATCGGAAATCGATTGAATAATAAATTTTCGATTTTTCGCCCTAAAATTATGAAATTAATATTATTTATTAATTTGTCATTAATTTTAAATATAAATTTTTATCATGCGATTCGCTCATATAACTTGCACGCACAAAGCAATGGACGCTACGTGTTACCCTTAAGGGGTGTTGTATAGTGCGGGCATGTGACGACGAGCAAGGGAGCTCGTCGCCCATGCGGCACGAATGCAATGAGCAAGGCCATGGTGCACGAGCAGAAGGCAGCAGCCCTGCCTTGTGTCGTGGGCTGTGAGCAATGGACGAATGGGCGAGGGCGAAAGCAGGGACAGCAGTCGCGTGTGGGCAGCAAGGGAGCTGCGCCACAACGCGCACTGCCTCGCGCGCAGCGAGCGCAAGCTCGCGTGCCACGAGTGCTACGCCCAGCGTCGATGCCTCGGGCAGCGAGCGATGGCTCGCAGGATCGAGCGCTGGCAAGCGCGCGCAGCGAGCGCTGGCTCGCATGAAGCGAGCGCTGGCGAGAGAACGCAGCGAGCGATGGCTCGCGTGCATCGAGCGCTGGCGCGCGCGCAGCGAGCACCAGCTCGCGTGATGCCTTGCGAAGGAGAGCAGCAGCGATGCGACGCAGCGCATGGGCTGCGCGCACATGGCCAGCGATGGCTGTGTGCGTGTGGCCCATGGGCGTACGTTGCGTGGGATTGTTGCGTTACGATTAGATCGTTTTGAAATTTTAATTTGAAATTTTCAGTTTACGTAATTTTAATTAATTTTAAAATTAATAATTTAAATTATTTTCTTGGATTTTAATTTTGAATATTGTAATTATAATAAATTTTATTTTATTCTAATTATTTTACTAAAATTAAAATCATGAATTAATTTAAATACGACTGAAATTAAATTAAACTTTATGGATTCAATTATAAATTTATATGAGCTTTAAATTTTAATTAAATTTGTATGTTTCCGGTTAGACTAGAAATACATTTTTATGTTTAAAATTAGTAAAGCATATGAATTTATTGGTTTAAGTGGGAGCCCCTTTTAGTCATAAACTCTTGATTAGGTCTACAAATCCTTAAGGTTAAAACAACTTGATTAGAATTAATAAGGACTGAATAATTGGTAGATTATTGGTGCCCTTGATTAATGGCTGCAAATGTTTACGTGATGCATAATGTGTTTTACTAACCAGCTATGTGGGCCATTCATGATAATGAATGGGTGAATGGTATATATTGTATATGTACTGTTTTGCAGGTTATGAAGTGACTAGTATGGCCCAAATAGGATAGAAAATATGGTCTGCGTACCATTAATTTGAATGTAATTGGTCTAAAGTACCAAAGTTGTTTTTCAATTCAAATATGTTCTGCGTACCATTAAATAGTTGTAATTAGTTTTAATTATAGCTTATCCTATTTGAAGAAAATGGTGCCTCCCACGGAGATTTTCAAGACGGACTTTGAAGTTAAAGCTTCAAGATGAAGTCGGGCCATACTAGATCACATTTATCTTATGCATGTTTTAAGTTATTTATTGCTTTTAAATATGTCTTAAAATGCATGAGATCAAAAGCTTGATTATGTTGCATGATTAAGGATTTTAGTTCACTTAAAATCTAACCAACATACTAAGAGCCTTAAGTTCCAAACTTAAAAATTGAGTTAAAAGGTGCCATGCCAAAATATACACTTGCTTGGATATCCTTTACATCAATCTAGTAATAGTTTTCGCTCAGCGAGGTGTTACTTATTGGTCCTAAAGGGGCAAGGTACACAAATAATTGTGAGTACATGTTAGTTTTGGTGAAACTCAACGATATAAGTAAGGAGTCCTTTTATGTCGTGCCAAAATCGATAGGTTTACCTAATAAGTTCTTAGACGTACCTATCAACCAAGAATAGTTTCTAGACTATTAGCAAAAGGCTTTTGCTTACCTAAGATGTTTTAGGATTAAGTCGACAAACTGTTCTTAGTTCTTCAATGATTTAGGATCTTGGAATCATTTTATTCACACCTGCCGGAACACATAACTTGAATAAAATTCTTAATAAACATTGAATTATGCATGTATGCTAGAATTTAAGTTTATTAAGAGAAACTGTGAATGGTTATTTATTTGTTTATTCTTTTCAATTGTAGTTTTAAATATGGCAAACAACAATTCATTCAACATTCGATCAATTCTCGAAAAGGAGAAGTTGAACGGGAAGAACTTCCTTGACTGGCAAAGGAACTTGCAAATAGTTCTTATGCAGGAAGAAAAGGAGTATGTCCTAGAAGAGGCGATGCCCAAAGCCGCAGGCGACGGGGTCACTCAGGCAGCCCTCAATCGTTGGATTGATGCCAACAAGGATGTGAAATGTCTAATGCTCGCCACCATGAGTGCGGATCTGCAGAAAACGTTCATCAACTCAGATGCTTTCACAATCATCAGTGAGTTGAAGAACATGTTCCAAGATTTGGCTCGAGTCGAAAGATTCGAGACTCATAGGCAAATTCTTGAGACCAAGCTTAAGAAAGGCGAGCCCGTAAGTCCACATGTTCTCAAAATGATTGGACTCATTGAGAATATGAGTCGGCTGGATCAGCAATTTTCTCAGGAAATGGCTATAGACACCATCCTCCATTCTCTTCATAGCGGGTATAATCAGTTCAAACTGAACTACAGTATGAATAGTTTGGACAAAACGCTCACTGAGCTTCACGGTATGCTGAAGACCGCTGAAAAGACGCTCAAAAGTGATAAGCAAGATGTGCTTATGGTGCGTGGGGGCAAGTTCAAGAAATCTGGAAAGAAGAGGAATGCTAAGAAAGGTGGCAACAAGGCCAGCCCAACTAAGAAAACTGGCGCCAAATCTGTAAAGAGGAAGGTCAGTCAACCCACTTCTGAATCTGAATGCTTCTACTGCAAGAAGAAGGGGCATTGGAAGAGAGATTGCTTGAAGCTAAAGGAAGATCAGAAGAACGGAACAGTCGTTCCATCTTCATGTATTTTCGTTATAGACTGTATACTTGCTAATTCAACTTCTTGGGTATTAGATACAGGTTGTGGCTCACACTTATGTTCCAATCCACAGGGACTAAGAAGAAGTAGAAAGTTAAGCAAGGGTGAAGTCGACCTACGAGTGGGAAATGGAGCACGGATTGCTGCATTAGCTGTAGGAACTTATTATTTGTCGTTGCCCTCCGGGCTAGTTTTGGAACTGGAAGAATGTTTCCATGTTCCAAGTCTTACTAAAAACATCATTTCAGTTTCTTGCTTAGATGCTAAGGGATTTTCCTTTTTAATAAAAGACAATAGTTGTTCGTTTTATTTTAAAGAGATGTTTTATGGATCTGCTAGATTAGTCAATGGACTTTATTTATTAGATCACGACAAACAAGTATATAACATAAATTCCAAAAAGGCCAAAAAGGATGATTCAGATGTCACCTATCTGTGGCATTGTCGATTAGGCCATATAAACTTGAAACGCTTAGAAAGACTTCAAAAGGAAGGAATTCTAGAACCATTTGACTTAGAGGATTATGGTAAATGCGAATCATGTTTACTTGGCAAAATGACAAAGCAACCTTTCTCTAAAGTTGGAGAAAGAGCAAATGAACTATTGGGTTTAATCCATACAGATGTATGTGGACCAATGAGTACAAATGCTAGAGGTGGTTTCAGCTACTTTATCACTTTCACTGATGACTTCAGTAGATATGGTTATGTCTACCTAATGAAGCATAAGTCTGAATCCTTTGACAAATTCAAGGAATTTCAGAGTGAAGTAGAGAATCAATTAGGCAAGAAGATTAAGGCACTGCGGTCTGATAGAGGCGGTGAATATCTGAGCTATGAATTTGATGACCATCTGAAAGAATGTGGAATTTTATCAGAATTGACTCCTCCTGGAACACCACAATGGAACGGTGTGTCGGAACGGAGGAACAGAACCTTGCTAGACATGGTCAGGTCAATGATGGGTCAGGCCAAACTTCCATTAGAATTTTGGGGACATGCACTAAATACAGCTGCACTCACTATAAATAGAGCTCCGTCTAAAGGTGTCGAAAAGACTCCATACGAATTATGGTTTGGAAAGCCTCCAAATGTGTCTTTTCTTAAGATTTGGGGATGTGAAGTATACGTCAAACGATTAATTTCAGACAAACTTCATCCAAAATCTTACAAATGTATCCTTGTGGGCTATCCAAAGGAAACAAAGGGGTATTACTTCTACAATACATCTGAGAACAAGGTGTTTGTTGCTCGAGATGGTGTCTTTTTGGAGAAAGATCACATTTCCAAAATGACAAGTGGGAGAAAAGTAGACCTCGAAGAAATTCGAGTCGAACACCAAACTCTAGAGAATGCTCAAGATGACATTCAGGATGAAACTCAGAGATCTTTAGAAGAATCTGGTGAGAATCATGGTCAATCTAGAAATGTTACCCCGCGTAGATCGCAAAGATATAGATCTCAACCGGAAAGGTACTTAGGTATTTTGACGAACGAGAGCTATGACGTTCTATTACTTGAAAGTGATGAACCTGCGACTTACAAACAAGCTATGACGAGCCCTAGCTCCAAGCAATGGCAAGAAGCCATGCAATCTGAGTTAGACTCCATGTCTGAAAACCAAGTATGGGATTTGGTCGATTTGCCAGATGGCTACCAAGCCATTGGAAGCAAATGGGTTTTCAAACTGAAAAAGGACAAGGATGGGAAACTTGAAGTTTTCAAAGCTAGATTGGTTGCAAAAGGTTACAGGCAAGTCCACGGTGTGGATTACGATGAAACCTTTTCACCAGTTGCAATGCTAAAGTCTATTCGGATAATGTTAGCAATCGCTGCATATTACGATTACGAAATATGGCAGATGGATGTCAAAACTGCTTTCTTAAACGGCGTTTTAACAGAAACTGTGTTTATGACACAGCCTCAAGGTTTTGAGGATCCAAAGAATGCTAAAAAGGTATGCAAGCTAAAGAAGTCAATCTACGGATTGAAGCAGGCATCCAGGAGCTGGAATATACGTTTTGATGAAGCAGCCAGTGACTTTGGTTTCATCAAGAACGCAGACGAATCTTGTGTATACAAGAAGGTCAGTGGGAGAAAAATTGCTTTCCTAGTATTGTATGTCGATGACATATTACTTATCGGAAATGACATTCCTATGTTGAACTCTGTCAAGATTTTGCTTGGGAAGTGTTTTTCGATGAAAGATCTAGGAGAAGCACAGTACATATTGGGCATCAAGATTTACAGAGATAGATCTAAAAGGATGATTGGACTTAGTCAAAGCACTTATATCAATAAGGTGCTTGATAGGTTCAAGATGGCAGACTCCAAGCGAGGCTACCTTCCCATGTCTCATGGAATAACTCTAAGCAAGACTCAGTGCCCAAAAACACTTGATGAGCGTAGACGAATGAATGGGATTCCATATGCATCATTGATTGGTTCAATAATGTATGCTATGATATGTACACGCCCGGATGTTGCGTACGCACTCAGTGCTACGAGCAGATACCAGTCAGACCCAGGAGAGGCGCATTGGACTAAAAACCAAGAATATTCTGAAGTACCTGAAAAGGCACAAAGATGACTTCCTGGTCTATGGTGGAGATGATGAATTAATTGTTAAAGGCTATACGGACGCAAGTTTCCAAACCGACAAAGATGATTTCAGATCACAGTCTGGGTTTGTCTTCTGCCTCAACGGAGGTGCAGTAAGCTAGAAAAGTGCTAAGCAAAGCACCATTGCGGATTCTACAACTGAAGCGGAGTACATTGCTGCACATGAAGCAGCAAAGGAAGCTATATGGCTAAGGAAGTTCATAGGTGAACTTGGTGTAGTCCCCTCCATTAAAGGACCAATAGCCCTGTATTGTGATAATAACGGAGCTATTGCACAGGCAAAGGAGCCTAGACACCACCAGAGAGTCAAGCATGTACTTCGTAGATTTCACCTTCTACGAGAGTTCGTTGAAAGAAAAGAAGTCGAGATAAACAAGATTGGAACTGATGACAACATATCAGATCCATTGACTAAACCTCTGCCGCAGGCGAAGCACAACTCGTACACTGCAGCTATGGGAATCAAGCATATTGGAGAATGGCTTTGATATCCCTATTTAATGTTTTAAAGTTTTAGAGTTTAAATCTTTGTAAAACATTATTGGTTAATCATTCAAAACAAATGAAAAGAATTCATTTTTCCATTTAATTTGTGGTTTTTTAAATGATGAGTCCCTTCAATTTGACAATATATTCAAGATAGACTGTCAGGACCAGTCCTGGGACTAAGAAATGTCTATCAAGTGAACTTGAATGTCAAAGGTTGAAAATGGTCCCTAGTCGGAGTTTTCTATAAAATTGGACGAATAGAAAACTTTAGACGACTAGAATGCAAGATGACTAGTAGTTCTGTTTCTTGAACTATGTGGACATGGCAATGTCATAATCGTTTGCATAGATACTTACTTTGGGAAGACTAGTATCGGACAAGACCTATGAAACTTTACTGTAAGAGATGAAAATCTGTCATAAGTAAATTTCATTAAAATTATTAGACACTAAATCCTCAATACCTGAGTGATTTGAGATTACTTGTTTGAGAACTGGTTGCTTTGACGTTGACCAACCGTCGCACCGTAAAAGGAGGCTATAAAGGCAACGCTCAGGTAATCACCTATCAAACGAAGTCTAATCTCAAGATCGTAAGATTGGGATTGTCCTCCCATAAATCGGGATGAGATGCTTAAAAGTTGTACAAGGCCACTCGGAGAGCTAGAAACTGTGAAATGCATGGCCGTGCTCGGATGAATCATAGGCTATGATTATCTGTTTATTTGATCAGTTGAACTCTGAAACCGAGGAACACCTCTGGACATAATAAGGATGACAACTCTTACCTTATGTTCAAGAGCAAGCATCGAGCGACAAAGGAATTAGGAAATGCACACTTGACCCTAAGGACAAGTGGGAGACTGAAGGAAATAATGCCCTTGGTCCAAGTATGCATTCAATGTTAAGTCTAATAAATGCGGTTCAGTATTAATTAACAAGTTAATAATTCAGTGAGATCAAGTGAGCTGAATGCCTAGCTAGAGGCCGCTTCAGTTCAAGTGGAATTAATAATATTAATCCACAGCTTACTCTTGACTGAACCCGTAGGGTCACACAAATAGTACGTAAACGGATCAAGTATTTAATGGCATTAAATACTCCATCTATGGATATTCGGAATCGACGGATCTTGGTTTAAGTGGGAGCTGAGATCGTCACAAGCAAGAAATGAATACTCCGGAAACGATGATATTGCCGAAAACGGAAATATGGATCGTATCGGAAATATAAATATTATCCAAGTCGTAGATGTTGCCGGAAACGGAAACATGGTACGTATCGGAAAATATTATCGGAAATGGAAATTTTTCCGGAATCGGAAATATTGCCGGAAACGGAAATATTGTCAGAATCGGAAATATTATCGGAATCGGAAAATAATTCCGGAAACGGAATTATTAAATATTTGTTCGAAACGGAAATTGATTCCGGAATCGGAAATATTGAATATTGTTCGTATCGGAAATGAATTCCGGAATCGGGAAATTAATCGAAAGCGTATCGTACGAATTAGCATCGGACGAGGCCTGCCAGACGAAGGCCCATCACGAAGCCGGGCCATCGCCCAGCAAGCCAGCGCGCCACAAACGCACCAGCCAAGGCTGCGCCAGGCCCACCGCAAGGCAGGCCCAGCGCGCGCCAAGGCTACGGCAGCGTGTGGGCTTGCGGCAGTGGGCTGCGAGCTCATGGGCTGCGCGCGCGCGCATGGCGTCACTCGTGGGCTGCTGTGCGTGCGTGTGTGTTTGCTACTCGAATCCTGAAGCTACCGGGATTTGTCATATGATTAAATCCAATCCTAAAAGATTTAGTTTATTTAATTAGAGTCCTAGTAGGATTATAATTAAATAAATTAGTATCCTAATAGGATTCCAAATCCTTTTTCATAACTCTATAAATAGGTGCCTAGGGTCACATATTTACATAGAACATTCAAGTATTCAAAGTGAGTTTTTGAGAGCAAAATTCAATTACACAATTGCCTATAAAGTGCCAAAAATAATAGTACCTTAAGGGCGATTCTAGTTGGTCAATCTTAAGGCGGATCCGGACGTGCTGTGGACTATCTACGGAGGGACGACACTTGGAGTCCTAAAGACTTGTTCTTGTTCGGTTCGGGCGCAGCTAGGGAAGGCACGCAACAAAGAGTATGCATCTAAACTATGCTAAATGATTATGTGTAAATAATATGTTTTCCTGGCTTTATGGTTTTTCCGCATGATTTATGAATTGTCATATGTATCATAACCTAACAAAAGCTGGTTGAATACAAAGCTGGTTAGGCTGACATGGTTCAAAAGTACTATGGGGATATAGAACAACGGTTAGAGAGGCAACAGGAGAGAGCTCTTTTCGTCTATGTTTCGGATCAGAATCAGTAATCCCGGCAGAGATGGGTTTACCAACTTTCAGGATCCAACATTATGAGGAGGGTCGGAATGACCGACTATTGAGTCAAGAACTAGACTTCCTCCCAACGATCAGACTCAGAGCAGAAATCAGGTCGGCAACATACAAACAGCGCATCATTAAGGCCTATAACAAAAGGGTAAAACACAAGCAGCTGGGGGTAGGAGATCTTGTGCTACACAGAACTACAACTACCGGTAAGGCCAAGATATAGGGAAAGTTGACCCTAAAGTGGGAAGGGCCATACCAGATATGGGAAGAAATTGTGCCAGGGGCATTCAGGCTAATGGACATGGGAGGAGTTGCACTCAAGAACTCCTAGAATCTAGTGTCCTTACAAAATTCTATGTTTGAAACACTAAATGTAATCCGAACAATCAAGGGCCGATAGATCCAGGCCGATTATGGCCCATGAAATGAAAACAAGAAGTATGAATTCTAAGTAAAACGGATTCAAACACTAAAAGTAGGTCGGTAAGTGTAGACACCTAACTCGTGTCTCCTCTGACGGGATTATGACGATACTATTATCCTATCTAGGTGGTTGGTACAACTCCGTGCGGAAGTCGCAATTGCTAAAATGCATTCCAAAATCCAAAATCCTATTCCCGAGCCCGTTCCCATTAAGTAGTCGTTTTGCGTTCGGATCTCAAATGCAATAATACAATTTCAATTCCGCAATTTCAATAACGCATTTCAATATCGCAACTTTCAATATCGCATTTTGATATTGCACCTTTCAATATCGCATTTCAATATTGCACCTTTATTCTTGCAATTTGAATTCCTCACTTTTTACTCACCTTATTTTAGGTGATGTGGTTTTGTACGCACTTTCAATAATTCCTTTACTTATTGTGATGATGCTTTACTTGTTTATTGCTTTTATCACCTCACATGCTAAATTCAACAATATACAAAAGGTCACATCACGCTTAACGAAGATAATTCTTGGACAAACCGGCCTTAGGTTCCTTTAATTAACTTTAAGGAAAAGTGATCACATACAAGTAGCAATTTCCATGTACTAAATGCATGTTCAAACCAACTTAGTGTCATGATTAGGGTTATCCAAAAACAATCTTTGTCTTGCACTCGAACGTATTTCTAAAGCTCGCAAAATAAGCATCTCGTTCCCTTGCTCAGATCTCACCCATGCGTTTCTAAGATTCAATGCCTTATCCACAAAGAGTCAACTTTGCTCTTTCCAAATCGGACCCTTAAAAATTGATTGGTGGCGACTCCTTCGAAATTCAAAGTCTTCCAAAACCCCTTAGGGAGAAAAAAACGTGAAAAACCCCCCCTACAATTCTGGCGACTCCGCTAGGGAGTTCTAACTTTCAATTCGATTATACGAGCAAAATTTGAGCCACTGCCACGCTCAAGTTCTGGATGCCAGTAGTAGCGCTGGGAGCAGGCCCCTGCGCCAGACGCTGCTTTTTGCATTCAACACAGTGGCTTCCAGTGGCTGGTTGCCCATGCTGCCTAAGTTTTCGAGTGGGAGTTCAGTTCAGATTTTGAATTTCGAAGAACGCTCCCAAACCTTGAGAACGAATGCCGAAAAACGAGCTTTTCAAATACTCTTTCCGTCCCCGATTAGTTGTTACAATGCTAAATTAGGAATGACCCCACAATTATTATATTGTCTCTCTTTTCCCACTCAATATTTTTTGTCCCCACACCCTATCTCATTCAATTGAAAAAATACCCCACTAAATCCTATCAGATCTACTTTTTCAATAAAATAATAATTAATAACCACACTATTACTTATCGCATTAAACCGTGTGCCCAAGATAGTGTAACGACTATTCTGGGACGGAGGGAGTAAAATATTCGAGTACAATTTTCAATTTCTAGGCATGACATACATGTTTTCGAAAACCATATTTGTGCAAAACGAATTTCTACCTTGCCCAATACGAATGTGTTCTACATTCGGGTTAGCCCCGGGGGCAACGAAATGGTGATTCTCCATAAGGTTCCTGACCAAAGTGTATGACCGTTTCCCCGCCTAACGAAACTTGACATTTGATTGACATTCCCGATGTCAAGTATGGAGGTCGTCCGCCAACCAACACCTCCCCCTTGAGGAGGTGAAGCAGTTGTTGTCGGATCTGCCTCTTAGTCAAGCACCCTTTCGACACCCAAAAATGTCGACCACTTGCATCATACAAAAATTAGACCGACCTTAGGTTGAGAACTTTGCATGTCGCATTCATATACATGTTAGTGTGACAACGTGATATTGTGCATTATGTGGGCGTCTTTGCACGCGTGAATGGCTAACCTCGAGTTCTATCTTTGCCAAAACCATTAGCCTCCAACTAGGAAACCTAACCCCTAGGAGAATCATTCAAACCTCATGCATCTAAAATCGCCGATTTAGGGTCTTTTAGGAGTGCCACTCCACTTGATTCAAAACCCCTACACATGCCTCACGCGCAAATGCCAAATTCAAATTCCAATCCAACAGCGTCATAATGCCGGATTTTCAAGTCCAAATTCCAATTCAAAATTCAAATTCCAATCCAACAACGTCATAATGCCGGATTTTCAAGTCCTATTTCCAAAATTCCAAATTCAAAATTCCAATCCAACGGCGTCATGATGCCGGATTTTCCAATCCCAAATTCCAATTCCAAATTCAAGAATCCAATCCAACGGCGTCATAACGCCGGATTTTCAAGTCCAATTTCCAATTTCAAATTTCCAAATCCAACGGCGGCATAATGCCGAATTTCCAATTCAATCATTCAAACCTCCAATTCCATATTCAAAACTTCAAGTTCAAATTTCCAAACTCATAACGGCATAATGCTGAGTTTTCTATTCAATCTTTCAAACCTCAAGCTTGAATCTCCAAATCCATGTTCTTTAATTCAATCTTTCAAGTTTCAAATTCTATGTTCAAAACCTCAAGTTCAATTTTCCAAATCCATGAGGGCATGATGAGCGACATTCATGTCGCTCCTAGCTTAGGATTTCGTGTTAGTTTATTATGATTTTTCGTAGTTTTTATAGTTTTTTATAGCATTTTATGTTTTCTTTCCATCTTGTGCATTATAGGTGAATCTTGTGAAAAATGATGGAAAACCAAATAGATTGGAGCAAAAACAGAGTTGTGCGACCGAACATGGTCATGTGCGCCCGAACAGTGAAGAAGAGGTGGACTCAAGGGAGATGCAGCTCTGTGCGATCGAACGACTATTTTTGTTCGATCGCACAGAAGATCCCTTGTGCGGTCGTGCTCTGTACCACGATCGCACAAAATGGAATTCAGAGGCAGAATGTCCCCAGTTTTGATGTTCAACCGCACAAAATTATCACTCGCCCGCACAAAGATTTGTGCGCCCACACAAAATGGCTGTGCGACCACACTGGAGATTTTGGGAAAATTAGCTAAGTCAGGTCTCTTCGATCGCACAGAAATTCTGTGCGGTCGAACATGACGAAGGAAGTTGGTCTTCACTCTATTTGCTCGCACAAAAGTTATGTGTTCCCACACAAGTTCTCTTTGTTCGATCGCTCAGAGGGTCTGTGCGACCGAACGTCGACGCGGGCTGGCTTAATTTGAATTTCGAGCTTCTATTTGGGGAAACATATAAATAGCTTTTTCTATTTTTTTTCAAATAAAAATTCATTTTAGAGTTTCCAAATTAGTTTTCAGAATATTAGAGAGAGAATTCTTAGTTTTTCAAGCTTTGGATTAGGAGAGAGAAACTACCATTGGAGGAAGCTTCAACTTGTAATTCTCTTTCAACTCTTTGATTCTTATTGGAATTTCAATTCAATCTTTTATGCTTTGTTATTCTTCTTGAATTTCTTGATTGTTCAATTACTTGATGATAGTTTTTGTTGATTCTAATTTTCTATTGATTCCCAATTGAATTCTTAGTTTCTAGATTCTTTAATTCAACTTTTCAATTCAATGTCTACTTGCTTTGAATCCTTGATTTCCTTAGTTAAAACCATGAGTAGTGAGTAGTTTCTAGTTAGGGATAGGAGTGGAAGTAGGGCTAAATTGGGGGAAATTGAAGGATGATTGTTGATTATTGATGTGAATTTGATTTGATGATAGGATTTCCATGACTAATGAATTAGTAGTTGCAAATGCTAGTTTAATTAGGATTGATTGGAGTGCTTCATCTTGATTTGGCAAGAGATTGTGAATCTCTATGATGCATGTGAAAAGTAGGTCTCAATTGCAAGTTGTCTAGTCCTAGGATCATGCGAGAGATTTTCCTAGACTAGAGGACTTAGCGCCCTCTATCCGAGAGGTAGCGAGCTCGTCAATAGTAGCTTTTCTCCTATATGTTAAGTCATTGCATCGTAATTGTGTGATTAGCCTTTTTCCTTCCCCGATTACCCTAGTCTATCCCCAATTCCCTAACGCTTCCCTTTATTTGCAAAAACTTGTTTGATAGCTTAGAATTGTAGTCGATAATTCAAATTCAAACTCCGTCCTAAACTAGATTAACAATTGAACTCACTTCACTCCGTTTCCTTGGGACGATCCCTATGCTTGCCGCTATAGTCAATATAGCCGGTTAGTTAGGTGTTTACAAATTTTGTTTTATAAAGGTGTATTCATTCAACGACGGAAAATACCTCTATCAAAATGGCGCCGTTGCCGGGGAACGGTTGTTGTTTTTGAGTTAAGTTGAGTCTAGTTTAACCATAGAAAATCCAAAAATATTTCATTCTTGCTTTAGTTTTTCCTTTGCATTGCTCACGGTTTGTTTGAGTTTTGTATGCAGGATAGGGGTCGAACTCGCCATAGGCCTCTCTACCCTCTCGACCTAGAGTTAGAGAGGACTTTGCGAAGCTTGAGGCGTATCCGGACCCGTTCGTCGAGCTACAATAGATTCGAACCTTTGAGTGAAGCTACGGAACGTGAGTCAACAAGTCCAACCATTGAGAGAATGGCTCTTCCGGTTAAGAACCTTGGAATTCTGGGAGCCTTTAAGGCGACTTGTGGCATTCAAGCCCCGACTACCAATGCAAACAATTTTGAAATAAAGCCCTTAATTTGGTGCAAAGTCATCCATTTTGCGGAAAGAGTAGCGAATCACCGCATGAACACTTGAAACAATTTGAGCACTATTGTGATACCATTAAGCACAATGGAATGACTTCAGATTACATAAGGTTGACTCTATTCCGCTTCTCCCTCTTGGGGCGTGCTAGTGATTGTATTGACAAGGAGGTCAAGCCAAACTCACTTCGGACATGGAATGAAGTGATAAGTGCGTTCTTGAGCAAGTTCTAGTCGCACGGGAAGACGGGAGAGTATCGTCATAAGATCCAATCATTTGAGCAAAAGCGGGATGAGTCTCTATTTGAGGCTTGGGATCGGTTCAAGGAATATCAAAGGGATTCCTAAATGGCTCCTCCTACAAACATTCTACTTGGGATTGAGCCCTACCTCCAAAACAAGTCTTGATGCGGGGGCGGGTGGTCCTATAATGAACAAGATGGAGGACCAAATAGAAGTGATCATAGAGGATGTCGTGCAAAACTACCAAGCATGGCATGTTGGAACAAGGAGCTATGATGGCAAGAGCAAAGGTGAGGATGGTAAGGGGTCAATCTATGCAATTGAGCAAGCGCGCATCATTGGGAAGCTTAGCTCAAGGTTAGGAAAGCTTGAGAGCACTCCAAGTCAACCTCCATCACCATCAACAATTCCTCCACCATCGACTACTCTTCTCACTAAGGGGACACTACAACAAAAACATTAATTAACAGCGCCTAATTAATAGCGTTTATTTAAAAGCGCTATCATTTGTATAAAACAACATCGCTTTATTTTATATCGTTGTTAAAATATACAATATTCATTTCCACCTTCATATAATACAACGTTTTTCTTTAAACGCTGTGATTTGATAGCTATACTAAGTTTAACTATTAAAAAATAAAAAGAAAAGAATACGTGAATATATGTTTTGATTTTATATATGTAGTTACTTACTTAAAATAAAAAAAATAAAAAGAATTTGGAGTAATGTTTTGACACCTGCCCGCCAAAAACACAATCAATGAAGCCAAGCCCTTAAACGTCAGCAGTTCAACACCGGCTAAATCTCCCACGTTCTCCATCTGCCTTCCTTCTCCCACCACGACTTCCATAGTTAACGATATTCAAGAGTTCAATCCCAATCACTAGTAGAAAAACCCCCTTTTGCAGCCCCCTTGTTGCAGCGTACAAAGATTAATACGCTTCAACAACCTGTAGGTCAACGCGGGTCAAACCCTTTAAAGGGTTATTGCAGCATACAAATTAATTGCCCCCTGCAAAAGAGTTTGTTGCAGCGTACATAGTAAAAGCCCCCTGCAATAGACCTTTCATTTTGCAGCGTACATAGTAAAAGCCCCCTGCAATAGCCCGGGTAAAAAATTAGTTTGCTGCAATATTGGTTTTTCTTTTCTTTCCTCTCTATCCTCCTCTCTATCCTTTTCTTTCCTCCTACGAAATTCACTGACGAGTCCCTCCTCCTACGAACTTCCTCAGTCCCTCCTCCTCCTACGAACTTCGTTTCTTCATGATTTCCTCTCTCCTTCCTGCAGTTATGCTCTCAACCTCTCACCATATGTACTAGGTAAGTTCTTCAAATTTTACATCTTCTTTTTCTCTGTAGAATTTGAATTTATACAAGTTGTTCCATTATTGGCTTAGTGACTAAAAATTTTCGATGAATTTAATTGTATATTAGGGTTTTCTTTTCTATAATTTGGGGCTGAATTTGATTTTTAGAATTTTCGATTTTGTTAGGGTTTTTGGTGTTTCAGATTCGCTTCTCTCAATTTCTGCATTGTCTAGGGTCTTGGTATTTTAAATTCGAATTTTAGGGGTTTTAGTTGTTTCAAATTCCTACCTTCTGTCAATTTACGAATTTTCTAAGTCTAGGTACTTTTAGGGGTTTTTGGTGTTCAGATTTTATCTTCTTTTGATATCTGAAAATTCTTTTCCTGCTCTTAAGATTCGCAGCAACCTGAAGATTCATGATATCTGGTCGAGGATTGGATTCTCTAGCAAGATGTAGATGGTAGGCTCAGTATGTTGTTGAAATGGCTGCGAATACTCAGTATGTTCAGTATGCTGTGGGGTTATTCTTGGGTTATTTTGCGTTTGTGATCATGGTAGAAAACTTACAAGTTAGAGTATCTAGTTTTGATGAATCAGTAGGGATTACTGGATTAGTATCAGCCATATTTGTTTTGGTTCTGAATTTCTTTGCTTTTCCACTCTCTCCCCTTCAGAGTTTTCTTGTATGGAAGCTAGAGCAGTTGTGTTACAAAGTATTTTAGCACTATCAACACCTCTGCCATGGTCATATATATTGTTCATTATATTGAGGGAAATTATATTCAAAATGCTGGAATATTCCCGTTTTTATTGGGTTCTCAGGCATTTCCCCCCTTTTTTGCATATGTTTCTGGGATTTTTCTTAGGTTGATTTGCTTTTGTTGAATTTTCTCTCTAGGATCTGAATTGGTTACCCAACAGTAATAAATAGTTTCTCTGGGATCTGCTGGTATTTTGGTTTGGTTTTCTCATTCAAGATGTATCATTGTAATTGTTTCATGTTTGGCTGTAGTAGATGTTCGAAATCCCATATGTTTTACATGATTGCACTAGCAAATTTTGGAACGAAATAGAATGTTCTCCAAATGTATATATATTAGGAATTCCATTTATTGATACAATAATTGTTTGTTCCTTTCAAGGTTGGTTTTCCTGGAAAAATATTCATTCAATTGAGAAACAAACACTGTGTTCTTCTTCAATGGGAAGGTGGAAAATCGGACTCCATATCTCTTCAAGGAGATACAGACTTGGATCATGAAGAGGTTTCATGCCAATCCAAGCACAAACATTGAACTGAAATATCTGTCAGAGCTGTCTATTGGGGAATCAGAACTTTCATCCCTTTTCTTAGGAATCAGAACTTCAGTTAAGGTTATTTATCTATCAGGAAACCTTTCTTTCTGAAACTTTCATTAATTTAATCTTTGAACTTGCAGAGTGATCATCTAAACCTGGTCATCGTACACTTGAAGGATTTGAGCTCATTGTGTTCTGTACTTTAAGGAAACTGTTAGAGAACTTCATCCAAGTTTGTCGTAGTCTGAAGAATCACATAGCATAATTACTGATACACTTAAGCAGCTGGAGTCTGCTGTCAGATTGCGAGAGCTTAAGCTTCAGAGATGCAGAAGGTATGGAAAATGTTTTTTTTTGCAATTGTTTCTTGTTATTTTTATATCTTAGTTACTCATCCCTCTTTGCTCCACCCAGACCCAGGAGCAACAAAATCGCGCTAAAACCAGCATACTGAAACCTCTTTTCCACACAACTTCAACAATGTCAGCAGCAGTGGAGCAAACTCCGCAACCCTTCATTCTTCGCCTTCAACAATCCCTCGTCTCCTGCTCCAAGGTCCCCTCCCGCATTTCTTTCAAACTTCTAAAATTTATGATCAAATTTATGCAAATGACTGAATAAAACTCTTTCAACAATGTTTACTATGTACACTTTACTGAGTTTTTGTTGCAGGCAGTTGAAGCTGGTGATTTTCGTCAATCGGAATAAGTAATTTCTGGGATTGTTGAGTTTCTCAGCTCAATTTCTGATGCTGCTGTTTCAGATTTTGACGATAAAGAAACCCAGAACAATTCAATCGTTGTTCTCTCTCATATTCACTCTTTCCTTTGAAACCCTTCTCTTGATCAGGTATTTATCTCACTATATTCTCTCTAGTTTGGGGTTTTTAGGGTTGTTTGTGAATTTGTGTGAATAGGGTTTTGTGTAATTTTGAAGATTGAAGCACCCAATTTTGTTGTGGGTTTGTTTTTTGGATTTTGATGGGTTTGGTCAATGGTGCTAAAGAAAACAACCATTTTATAAATTACAACTAGCTTCATGTGTGAGAAGTGAAACATTGTTAGAAGTGTTGGGGTTATGCATCATCTATGGCAACTACATTAGGGGGTGGATTGAGTAGCCATGCCCTAGATGTTTCGGGTTAGGGCACCGTCTAGTGCAATACACCCACTGCTGCTGCTGTACCTGCTATGCAACTCACAGCAAAACACAACACAATGATAGAGGAAAGATTGTAACTTTGATAGATAGAGTGTAAGTTTACAATTACAGCTCTGAGAACATTCGAGAGGTTCTCCACTCTCCCACCAATCTACTTAATAAATCTCAAGATGTTTTTTTCCAGCCTCTCTTCCCTTCCCTTTTAATTACAAAAACTCTCACAATAAATTTAACTGTGTGGCTTCTGATGGTTTCTAACAGGCTATTGTCGATGCCCTTTCATTTGAGTTGCCCAAAGCTATTTCCAAGTTTGCAGGAGTGTCCGAGAGGTGCCGTGGGATCGTTAAAAATATTTTTGATCATTTCTTGACAAAATGTAGCATATTTTGGAATTAGTATGTGTTTAAAATTATCCAACCCCAGGCTAAAATGACATTTTCGCTCCCAACTTTGAACTTAAGAACCTAATAGCTCATTTTAAACTTATTATATGATAAATATGCTTAGTTTTAAGTTTCTAAGACTTATTCTAATCTATTTATGCACATTTAATACTTGTTTTATCGTTGTAGGTCATATTTAGGATAAAATAAGGCATTTTCGCTCCCAACTTTAAAATAAAGAACCTAAGGACTTATTTTAAACTTATTACATGTTTAATATGCTTAGTTTTAAGTTTCTAAGACTTATTCTAACTACTTATACACATTTAAGGCTTGTTTGGTCGTTATAGGACATATTTAGGCTAAAATGACATTTTCGCTCCCAACTATGAACCAAAGAACCTAAGGACTCATTTTAAACTTACTAAATGTTTTATATGCTTATTTTTAACTTTCTAGTACTCATTCCAATCCATTTATGCACACTTAAGGCTCATTGTGTCGTTATAGGTCATATTTAGGCTAAAATGACATTTTCGCTCCCAACTTTGAACTTAAGAACCTAATGACTCATTTTAAACTTATTATGTGATAAATATGCTTAGTTTAAGTTTCTAAGACTTATTCTAATCTATTTATGCACATTTAATGTTTGTTTTATCGTTATAGGTCATATTTAGGCTAAAATGAGGCATTTGCGCTCCTAACTTTGAACTAAAGAACCTAAGGACTCATTTTAAACTTATTACATGATTAATATGCTTATTTTTAAGTTTCTAAGACTTATTCTAACTACTTATACACATTTAAGGCTTGTTTGGACGTTATAGGACATATTTAGGCTAAAATAACATTTTCGCTCCAAACTATGAACTAAAGAACCTAAGGACTCATTTTAAACTTACTAAATGTTTTATATGCTTAGTTTTGACTTTCTAGAACTCATTCCAATCCATTTATGCATATTTAAGGCTCATTGTGTCGTTATAGGTCATATTTAGGCTAAAGTGCCATTTTCGCTCCCAACTTTGAACTTAAGAACCTAATGACTCATTTTAAACTTATTATATGATTAATATGCTTAGTTTTAAGTTTCTAAGACTTATTCTAATCTGTTTATGCACATTTAATGCTTGTTTGATAGTTATAGGTCATATTTAGGCTAAAATGAGGCATTTTCGCTCCTAACTTTAAAATAAAGAACCTAAGCACTCATTTTAAACTTAATACATGTTTAATATGCATAATTTTAACTTTATAAGACTTGTTCCAATCTATTTATGCACCTTTAAGGCTCATTAGGTCGTTGTAGGTCATATTTAGGCTAAAATGACATTTTCGCTCCCAACTATGAACTAAAGAACCTAAGGACTCATTTTAAACCTACTAAATGTTTTATATTCTAGTTTTAACTTTCTAGGACTTATTCCAATCCATTTATGCCCATTTAAGGCTCATTGTGTCGTTTTAGGTCATATTTAGGCTAAAATGACATTTTCGCTCCCAACTTTGAACTTAAGAACCTAAGGACTCATTTTTAAATTATTATATGATTAATAAGCTTAGTTTTGAGTTTCTAGGACTTATTCTAATCTACTTATACCCATTTAATGCTTGTTTGATCGTTATAGGTCATATCTAGGCTAAAATAAGGCATTTTCGCTCCCAACTTTAAAATAAAGAACCTAAGGACTTATTTAAAACTTATTACATGTTTAATATGCATAATTTTAACGATCTAAGACTCGTTCCAATCTATTTATGCACCTATAGGGTCATTGGGTCGTTATAGGTCATATTTAGGCTAAAATGACATTTTCGCTCCCAACTTTGAACTAAAGAACCTAAGGACTCATTTTAGACTATTAGGACATTGTCATTAGTTTCTTGAATGTTAAAATGTGATATTTAATTTGTATTTAATCTAATGTTTAATTTAAATTTCTGTTTTTGTAAAGGTCTACACTCCGAGGATTGCGCCTTATGCGAGGAATTTGATGTGGTTCGTGAGCAATGGGCTAAGTTTTTTACCAGCAAGTATTTATTATTGGCTTTAGCGCGCTTGATCGAGTTGGTTTAGTTGTTATAGAATAAATTGTATATTAAAATGTATGTTTATGTTGAAATTGGAACATATATTTAAATTTAATATGTGCACTTTGGTTTTGGGATATATAGTATACAAAACTCCAGTTGTTGTTTTTATATTTGTTATACAGGTTGCGTTATTATATTATTGTTTTGACAGGTTTCTATATTTGTTGCAAGGCACTCTAGGTATCCCTAAACAAAATTAGAATTTTCCCGCCAAAAGTGCTTTGTTGCAGCGTACATATATATTGTACGCTGCAACAAGGGAAAAAAAATTCGCAAAATTCCAGACTTGTTGCAGCGTACAAATAAATGTACGCTGCAAAAAGTTGAGTCTTTTGCAGCGTACATATATATGTACGCTGCAACAAGTCCAAATTTTTGCCAATTTTTTGGCACTTGTTGCAGCGTACATACATATGTACGCTGCAAAAAACCCCTTTTAGCAGCGAACATTGTACGCTGCAACAAGTTCAGACTTGTTGCAGGCCCCCCAGTTGCAGCATACGATGTACGCTGCAACAGGGGTCTAAAAGCCCGCTGCAATAAGGGTTTTTTCTACTAGTGAATCCAAGTTGACTCAAACCAGAATTTCACAAATCCGAAATTACAGAGTTCCCTTCAATCCAAATCCAGATATTTTCGTATTATGCTTCTTCACCGGCGAACGTTTCTCGGCGGTGATTATTATCCGGCAAACATACTTCCCGGCTGAGTGTGGTTGAAATATCAATTGTAAGTTTCATCTAAATTATCGATTTAATTGGTATTTCAGGACTTTCAATTGAAAATTTGCTAGTTTTATAGAAATTTGATACGCTTGTGTATTACCTAGTTATACTGGATGTTGGGGGTTATTAGAGGTTTCTTATTCTGTAAATTTTAGACGTCCTATTTTAGGAATTAGGAGTTACAGGTCGTTGTTCTTCTTTTTGATTTTCTTTTTGATTCTCATGGTCTTCATCTGCAGTTGGAACATAATTTGATATTTAATGGTTGCTGGAAGTTAATTGTCATTAATATTGGCGTTTTCTGAAGTTATTTTTCTTGAATCTTTCTTGTTTTATGATAGGATAATTGGATGTATGAGTAGTTCAGTAGTGGTTGTTTTTTCGTTTCGTGTGTGTAGTTTTAATGGACCATTGAATGTATGAGGTTGGGTCTGTTGAGGGTTTGCTGGACTTGGGTCTGTTGTCCTCCTGCAGTTTTCTGCATAAACATATTAAATAAAATAGAGGGTCAGGTCAGGTGATATGTGCTACCTCCATGATGGAACCATCAGCAGCTTGTTGTTGCGAAGGAACAAGTTCGACTATGTGGTCGGTTACCGATAAGAGCCAATCGACTTCTTTTCTCCACCTCGCTTTTATATCCGAGGACATTGGCTCTAATTTCTAAGAGTCTCCAAATATAGAAGTTGCGCCATTAATTATCATAGGAAAATATTTAGAACTGATTCACCATTTCCCATAATATTCGGCCAAAATCAAGGGAAAGAGATGAACTTGAAAGATTAGTGATGTCATTTGACAAAGCCAGAGATGATGAAACACCTTTGCCACCACCTGACATAGTGACATGTCTTCACCCAACAACAACTTTGCAAATCTTTCTTTCATCAAATCAACATCCGTGCGTAAAACCCACAACATCACTAACCATTATAATTTGACAAATAATTCATCTGAAAACAACTGATATGGTATACAGATTCTTACCTGAGGACATCTTGCAGACCAACATAATCTGCAGATTGCTGCAAAACAAGTGGACAACAACTCCAACAGAAAAAACCATTTGCTTCTTCAGCCAACAAACCAAGTCACAACTTATACAAACTGCAGTCAGTACTCAGTATTCTTTGTAACCAAACAGGTCAGCTCCAAACAGTCGGCAGAAAAAGCCACCAGCAGTCAAATTTTGCCACATCCAGCCCATACAGATGTAAGCCAGTACTCTGTAGCAAGTTCTTCTCCTTGCTTAGGTTTGGTTCCTCATCATCAATGGCCATGCCTCACAGCGTGTTTTATAATCTCATGTTTATTTGGCTTTATCCTCTAATAGGTTCCTTGACCACGAACTGATAACTTTAATTACTTCTCTCATTTTTTTAAGTGGCCAGGGAGATTTGTTTATAATATTCTGTAAAAACTCTTAGATGGTATGACAAAACAATTTCATTGTTTTGGCATCTTAAGCCTAACTGATATGTGTTAAAGACTTATTGTTTTTTGCTGCTCAATGTGATATGTGGGTCACTGTAGTCCTTCCCTCCCTAGTCAGCATCAGTTAAGTTAAGTGTATCATATTCTTGGTAGTTATAATTATATTTTCTTGCTTTGATTGAATGCTATGGAAAACTGATTAATAGTCAGTGTAGTGTATCATAATATTGGGAAGTTATAATTATATCATCTTGGTTTGATTGAATGCTATGGAAACTGGTGAATTGTGATTGCATTATCAGATTTTTGTTTGAACTGTTTTTCCAATTGTTTGTGTAAATAGTTACTTGGAGAGAAATAAGTTGTTGATTTTAGTAGTGTTAAAGAATGTGTATGCTTGCCATGGCTAAAATTCTAAAAGATTAAACGTACTCAACAGTTATAATAAACTAAGGCAAGGTTGTGAAGTGTATTTTATTTTTATTAATGAGATGTCAATTTTTCTTATTTCTAATGGTGTAAAATAGCAACAATGGATCAAAAATGGATGCTTGCTAGGCGTACTAGTGATGAATATGAGAAAGGGGTGAGGAATTTATTACATTTTCTATTGATTATGCTGAAGATCCGAGTCGTATTTTGTGTCCATGTATCAATTGCAACAACATGGTCCGACATAACGTTGAGGATGTGAGAATCCATTTGGTGGTGAACGGAATTATTCAAACATATAAGTGTTGGATAAAACATGGTGAGACATTAGAGGATTTTCCTTCTTATGTGAGTAATGAGATGTATGGTGAGATGTATGGTGAGATGTATGGTGACACAGAAAATGATGAAACAGAAGCTGATGAAATGGAAGAGGATTTGGATGTGGATTGTTTAGAAGAAATGACACATATCTTAGGGCAGAACATTGAAGGTGGTCCTGAAATGTTTGAGACCTTGAGTAATGATGCAAAGACATCGTTGTACCCTGGGTGTACTAAATTTAGCAAATTATATGCTGTGCTAAAGCTTTATAACCTGTAAGCACGTGGTGGAGTGCCCGATGATATTTTCACAGGCTTTCTTAAATTGGTGAAAGAGATGCTGCCTGCCGAGAATGTGCTTCCTGATCGAAATTATGAGGCAAGGAAGATGTTAAGCTCCGTCGGCATAGGTTATGAAAAAATCCACGCATGCCCTTATGATTGCATTTTATATCGAAAGGAATATGCATCATTAGAAAATTGCCCAGAGTGTAATACTCCACGCTACAAGAAAAAAAATGTTCCATCCAAGGTTATATAGTATTTTCCAATAGTACCCAGATTTAGACGCCTATTTAGCATTGCAGAAGAGACAAAGAAATTGACATGTCATGCAGATGAGAGATTGAAAGATGGTTTACTTAGGCACCCAGCCGATTCTCCACAATAGATCAAGATTGACAATGACTTTGAAGATTTTGGGAGTGAAGATAGAAATTTGCGTCTCGCCCTTGCCGTTGATGGGATGAATCCTTTTGGTAATCAGAGTTGCAATCATAGTACATGGCCAGTGATTTTGATGATCTATAACCTTTGTCCTGACTTGATAATGAAACAAAAGTATATGATGCTGATCATGTTAATTTCAGGCCCAAAATAACCGGGAAATGACATAGATGTGTATTTGGCACCATTAATTGAAGATTTAAAGATGATGTGGGATTTGGGTATACAAGTTTTTGATGCTCATCGCAATGAGAATCTTAATCTGAAAGCCTTGCTTTATGGAACAATAAACGATTTTCCAGCATATGGAAATTTGGCGGGATATAGCGTTAAAGGATATGACGCGTGCCCTATTTGTGAGGAGAATACATTCTCACCTTACTTGAATTTTTCTCATAAGAATGTCTACCTGGGATTTCGCAAATTTTTGCCTATTGACCATCAATATCGAAGGTGGAAAAAAGCTTTTAATGGGGAAACTGAAGAAGGTACTCCTCCAGTGCCGCCATCAGGAGATAAAATACTTGAGAAAATGCAGAAGTTGGATGTTAAGCTTGGGAAGTTAAATGCAAAAAATGTTCCCAGTATCGGGCACAAAAAGTTGTCAATATTCTTTGACCTTCCGTACTGGAGGACCTTGCATGTGAGAGACTTCCTTGATGTCATGCATATTGAGAAAAAAGTTTGTGAAAGTCTTACAAGTACTTTACTTAATGTGCCTGGTAAGACTAAAGATGGGGAGGCTGCTAGACTAGACTTGGTTGACTTGGAGATTAGAGCAGAATTGGCACCAATCAAGCGTAATAGTCGTACATATCTGCCACCAGCGTGCTATACTCTATCTAGAAAGGAGAAAATTGCTTTTTGTGAGTGTCTTTATGGAGTTAAGGTTCCCGAGGGTTATTCTTCTAACATAAAAACACTTGTATCAATGAAAAACTTGAAGCTAATTGGCTTAAAGTCACATGATTACCACATTCTTATGGAGCATCTTCTTCCGGTTGCTATTTGATCCATTCTGCCAGAACCTGTCCGAAATGCTATCACAAAACTTTTCATTTTCTTTAGCGAGACCTGTAGCAAAGAAATCGATCCTTTAAAGTTGAGTGATTTGCAAAAGGACCTTATTATTACTTTGTGTCAGTTGGAAATGTATTTTCCGCCATCATTTTTTGACATTATGATACATTTGACTGTACATTTGGTTAGAGAAGTTCAGCTATGTGGACCTGCTTATTTGAGATACATGTACGCCGTTGAGAGATTTATGAAAATACTGAAGGATTATGTCCATAGTGGAAGTCGACCAGAAGGTTGCATTGTTGAACGCACGTTGATTGAAGAAGCTCTTGAGTTTTGTATTCACTATCTTTCTAATGTCGATGCAATAGGTCTTCCAAAGCATAGGGATCCCGGAGGGTTTCAAGGAAAGGGGATTGTTAGAAAAAAAAAGTGGTGTCTTTATCTCATGAACAGTGGCATCAAGCACACTTATATGTCCTTCACAATAGTATAGAGGTTGATCCGTACGTGGAAGAACACATGTTGTTTTTGACAGGCTTACATCCACGCAAGAGTAAACAATAGATAGCGGAGAAACATAATCGCTCTTTCATTGAGTGGCTGCGAGTTCGAATTTCTGAGGAATTAGCTAAGTCACCCTTATCTATTTCTGACAGATTGAAATGGCTTTCTCGAGGTCCTTGTTTTGAGGTTATGTCATATTCTGGTTATAAAATAAATGGCTATACATTTTACACAAAGGATAGAGACAAGGAGACAACCATGCAAAACAGTGGGGTAGCTGTGTTGGCAGAAGCTATGCACATCTCTAGTGCGAAACATAAAAATCCAATCTATGCAAAGATGACTTATTATGGAGTGATTCAACACATATGGGGATTGGATTATAGGACGTTTAGGATTCCTATATTCAGCTGCAGGTGGGTAGATCAGAACAATGGTGTACATTTCGACAAGCAAGGGTTCACTTTAGTTGATTTTCAGAGAGTGGGCTGTAAGGATGAGCCATTTGTATTTTCTTCCCAAGAAAAGCAGGTTTTTTATGTGATTGACCCGGGTGATGAAAGGCGGCATGTTGTTTTATGGTAAAATAAAAGATATGCATTTGGAGACCATGATGTGGATGACATGGAAGATCCTTCATTCTCTTTACAATCTCAAACAGTTAGGAATAATGAAGTGGAAAATCAGTTTTACATCCGAGATGATCATGAAGAGGGGATATGGGTTGCTGATGAATCAGAGTCAAGTACGAAAAAAGGAAAAGAGGGAAAAAAGAGAAAAAAGACCTAAAATAATTAACATGGATGGTAAACCCAAAAGGATCTTTTGTTGAGTCTTAGTTATGAAAGTTTATTAACTTATTATCTTAGTTACGAAAGGATCTGATGTCAAGTCTCATCGTATAACATTTCATTTATGTATGTTACATTATACATGTTTCTATGTACTGATTAATTTTGATTTTACGCCTTGCGCTCCTCTTTTTTTCCTAATTTGTTTCTATATGTTGTTCTGACTTTTTCTTTGAATTTGACTCTACGACAGGGAGTTGTTCAATGGCTTGCTCTGAAGTTGGAGTTTGATTTTGGTTCTCTTTCCTGAAGTAATGATCAGTGAAAAGGCAAATATTTGTCCGTTGTTGCTTATGGTAGGTTCCACTACTTCTGCTTGTTGTTTTCTGTTTGATTTGCTACTTTGATTTCAGCAAACCTTGAGTTTTTAGCAATGGTAAAGCTTTCACTTCTAGTCTTTCTTTAGATCTCTGATAAATCGTAGTTACTTTGAATTTCTGTCAAAGCATTTTTGTGCTGAACACCTGATAATTTTAGATGCTTGAATTATGGAATGTCACCTAACTATAAAAAGATGGCAGGAGTTACAAGCTTTTCCAAATAACATCTCTTAACTAGGTTACTTCTTTTCAGAGATACTTGATGAATACCGATGCAGGAAATGATATACTGTGAACCGGCCTTAGTTGACTTTCTTGCAAGCTTAATTTCAGACAGGTTTGAACTAATTATATTGCCTCCTTTCGATAAGTCTGAGATACCAAATTGTAAGGCACATATGGCCATATTTCTGCTTTCTTCCCTGTTGATTTCGCCTCTTTAACACCTTATTTGCTTCTGCATATCCTGATACTGTCACCTTCTGCTGCTTCCTGTTTATCTCCACTTTCTTCACCCCTGCAAAACCAACCATATTTCACCTATGTTAGGATATCATAACCTTAAGAAACGAATTACAGTTACTCACTGTATCAAAAAAATAGCAAAAGGGAAGAAGAAATTTACCAGAGAGTGAAGATAAAGTTGCATCAACATCAGATGTGTGTGCCACATTAGTTATAACGTCAAAAGAGTTATCTTCAAATAGAAGCTTAGGATTAACGTTCAAGTCTTGCACAATATATTCTGTCAGGACCTGCAAAAAGAATCTAGTTAGAGTTGCTTGGGATGAGACTAATATTCACCTTTACTACCAGAGGATCAGAGAAAGCATGAATATCAGAACACATCTAAGAGCTTACTTAGTTGCTAGATTCACACTATATTATTCTATAACTGGCACTAATTGTAATTTGCTATTAAATATGTTAGAAACCAGTAAGAAGCCAAGATCACCTCTCTTCACCCACTTCAAGTAGAAAGAAGTTTATCTCTCAGATATAAGTAGAAAGTATCTGTTTGTTACAATTTTATTTGATCCAAAGATTACTTCTTCATTATTACTACCTTTAAGTGGTTAAGAAGTGCTACTATATGGTAAGTAATCTTGTTCAATGTTTATTTCTTGAAGTCGAAAACTTCTCCAGGCATTTGCACATATAGGATATAGTTGACAAAAAAATATGACTATTCCCAGGCTACCAGCCCCTCTTGAAGCTAAGAAATCCCAGTACAACTATTTCCATTACAGGCAAGTGGTTAGACCCTGCTCTGTAACTCTGTACCATCTATTCCCAGGCCCTCTTGATGCTAAGAAATTCAAGTCCAATTTTGTTCATTACAAGCAAGTCGTTAGACGTCGGTCTGTAAGTCTGCATCATCCCTTGAGGCTTGAAATTCCCTTTGTTGGATAGAAAGTTAGAAACAGTATACTCAGCGAAAAAACAAACATATTTCGGAATCAGGACAGAAAGAATAGGCAGAACGGGACTAGAGGAAGAAGACAATATCTAATATGGTTTCAACAGTCTAGCAAGAGAACTAACCCTTATGATAAACTCAATTACAAGAATATCTCCTACAGTTAAAACAAATTGTCAATCGAACAAAAGTCCTAACAGAAGTGTTTTTTATAAGATATTGTTGACATAAAATCATAAAGGCAATACAGTAAGTTGAGTGAAACTGAAAATTGCTAGTATGAGACTTAAAATTGAAAATTACCCAAGCTATGTATTTCCTTGACCGTTCCTTCTGGTTCATTTACCTCAAATCTTGTGGTACAGGTGCAACCCTGACCGGTTTCAGTCACAGTTACAGTTTCAGTTAAGATTCTGATATTCAGATTCAGATTGAGATACTGTATGATATATAACCAACAACTTATCAACTAATTCAACCAAGTAATAGATCAGTGTTTCGTCACAAAGTATGAGACTGAAAATTTCCTTTAACAGTTAAACTTACAAAATTTCATGGTTTCTTCTAGATTAATGGCTTCTTTAAATATTGATCAAGAACGAGGTGGCGATGAATCTGATAATGGAGATGGCCTCCCTTCTTATAAGGGAAAAGAGGATAAAGGTTGTCCCTACTAGGATGGCTGCATTGGTTCGAGCAAGAAATAGAGGTGTGAGATTCGATGTTCAGTGGAATGCCAATGGGCTACCAATCGGGACTGATAGTGATAAATTGATGAGTTATTGGGGGGGCTAGCATCCACAAGAATGTCCCTATCGTCTACGACAATTGGCACAAAGTTCCTAAAAGTTTGAAGGATGCTCTTTTTGAGGATCTCTCAGTAATATTCTTTACTCTATTACTGAAAGAGATTTATGTTTAACCCTTTTGAATAATTTGATTTAATTCTATTATTACTTTAATGCAGATAACATATAGGGTTAGCGAGAGAGAGAAATCCTGGTTTCTAAAGAAAGGAGGGCGGTGTTGGAGTAACTTCAAATCTGATATATCAAGAAATTGGTTGTTTGATCAACATGGAAAGTTGCGAGAAAAGCTACCTAAGAAATATGACTTTATTGATAGCATCCATTGGAAAAAGTTTGTGACAAGTCGTCTTTCTGATGAATTTCAGGTATATATTGCGTCTATAAGAAACTAATTAAGGAACCAACGAAGTATATGATAATTAGTTCAGATTTTTTAATAATCAAACTTACTATTTGATGTTGCTGTAATCATTAATGCTTGCTTGACTAGGAAAAAAGTGAGGCTAATCGAGAACGTGCAAGTAATAATGACTATCCTGAAAGGAAAGGACGAAGAGGTTGTGCTAGATTTGAACAAGATGTGGTATGTATTAAAGTTATTATATTTACATTATATAGTTATTCCATGTAATTGCTCTGACATTTAGTTTTGTTTTGTTTTTAGATTAAAAAAATTCGACCAGAACCAGGTGGTAAAATTATAACATCTGTAGGTCGTGGCCAATTGTGGAAACTTATGAGAACTGACAAAGATGAGAACATTATACTTTCAGCTAAAGAAGTGGATGATCGAATTGTATGAATTTGTCCTTTGTTTTTTAACGTATGTATTTAATCGTATAATGATTTTAATGTCTAAGGAATGTACTCTTATTTGGTTCTAATGTGTTACAAGATGACCTAATGCATCGTTCATCTCAAGGTGAGTTTGTTGATAAAGGACGTGACGATGTACTACAGAGGGCTTTGCAAAAAAAAGAGGGTGGTGGTCGAGTAATGGCTGTTGGTGCTGGAGTAACACCTACACGTTACTGTGGAAAATTGCCTTCAAGGGAAGTCTGCTTAGATAGATGGCTGAAATGGATGCACGTGTGAAGTCAACGGAACGTGAAATGATTGAATTGAAATGTTCAAAGCCCAAGAAAAGAAAGACACATTGTGATGAGGAGGAGATTGTTGAAGATCGAAGCCCTAATGAAGTTTCTTTGTAATTGAAAAGTTTAAAGTCAAAGGAAAAAAAGAGACACCGTGAGGAGGAGATTGTCGTAGATCGAAGTCCTGATGAAGTTGCTTTGAAATTGAAAACTTCAAAGTCTAAGGAAAACAAGAGGCTTCGTGAGAAAGAGATTGTTGTAGATGGAAGGCCTGATGAATTTGCTCTAAAATTCAAAGTTTCAAAGTCTAAGGAAAACAGGACACATTGTGAGGATGAGATTATTGAAGATCGATGCCCGGATGAGGTTGTTCCGGAAAGTAGCAAATGTACTCGTATTCTCGAGGTAACAACTTCTCGTTTTTGCCATCTTTCCAGTACACTAAATATGAATGTACTTTAATTTTTAGCCTGAAAGACAGCCTAGAATGCAGCACGATTCAGTACATTTGTTTAGTTCAAGCAAACTTTGAACCTGTGTGTCTTGAATGCTTGTAACCTTCCAATAAATGATGAAATGTGCCGAGGTTAATACCAATGCAATAATGTAGAAAAAGTTCCTTCCAGATTGCCTAAGTTGTTCAGTGTCAAAGCCAAGAAACCAGGTGAAGTAGTCCAAATTCCAAAAATAGCCAGCTAGCCTGATCCTAGTTTTGTCAGCCATATCCATAGCAATCAAACAGATGAGACATAGGGGTTGTGCCTTTTGAGATCAGCAAATCTCTTAATACAAATGAAGGGCAGCAAAATAAATTAATGCAGGAGTAGTCATAAATACCTCATAAGCATTGCTAATATCTTTGAATTTCTGCTCTGCTCCAGGTTCTCTACAGTAAGAACAAAGCAGGAAAACAAAATTAACGTTAGTACATAGCTCACAGGTACAAGATAAACTTGCAAGAAAATAACACCTGAAATGAGACTTGAAATAATGTACGAAGTATTAGTTGAGATTAAAACATTTTACTAGGAGAAACAAACATTTAAACATCACATTAGGATTGAACCACAAACCTGGAGTAGTAATAAATAGTTGGGATAAATAGAATAGAAAAGGCCAGCACCAGACCAGACTGACTAACTGATTGCACAAATGACAGAACTCTTAAACTTGGGATTTATAGGATTTTTGTCACTTCTAAATATAGTTGGAAGTAAAAACTACAGAAAAGGCCAGCACCAGACGAGACTGACTGACAACAATAACTTGGCCAAAATTGGCCAGGGTTAACCAGAACCAAGCCCTAGAAACATCTGATTTAGCACCAGACCAGACTGACTGTTGGATTCTCTACAAATTATGTGGCTACTGCGTTACTGATTCAGGCACATGGGTCCGAACGCTATGTTGAATCATTCACTATATATAACGAATTGCAGATAAAATTAACTTCAACAGTAGCCAATCTTTTCTTTTTCATACCACAATAGAAAATACAACAGGGTTTAAGTTCTTCCGAATGAAGTATGACTTTAAGTGACTTGTTTTTTAAGCGAAAACTTCAGAGAGAAATACACAATCCTTCAGTTCATTTCTCATATGAATTCTCTGTTGTTCATTAGTAGGCAATGCAGGAGGTACAACCTGTGCACCAGGAATTCTCTATTGTTCATTAGTAGGCAACACAGTAGGTGGTTTACCCCTGCAGATGATGGCGTTCTTTTCTGATTACAATGATTGATTTCTTTATGCAATTCTGCAGACAAAACATCTAGCTGAGCTAAGATTATACACTCTAATTCAACACTGGAGTATAGATGTATAATATATGTTGTCTTACAGTGTTCCGACGCAGCTTCTAGTTGAGCTAAACTCCCATTTCTGGCACTGGAACTAAGTCTCTGTATAGATGTATAATATATGTTGGTTTTGTTTGCAGAGCACTTTTTGGTTTTCGAACCGAAAAAGGATTGTTGAAGAAAATTAAAATGAGCACCAAGTGGATACAGATACAAGTATGTCCTATGATTTATGTTTATTGGAATCTTTATTTGTTTTTTTAAAGTATTCAAAAGTAATTGATTGTATTTTGCCTGTGTAGTGTCCTCGGCAAAAGAATGTCATGGATTCTGGATATTATGTCATGAGATACATGAAAGAGATTATCGACCATAAGCAAACTCGAATATTTGAAGATGTATGTATTTTCCTTTTTTCAATTAATCCTAGACATTATTATATGCATTGTCACTAATTATGTTAATTTTCTCATTTTGTAGTACTTTCATGATTGCAATGTTCTGAATTATGATCAAGGACAAATTGATGAAGTCAGAGCTCAATGGACGCGTCATGTTCTTCTCATGTGAATATTGTGATGTATTAATTATGTTTTTCGACTAGAATTTGTCTAGAACGTTTTAATTTTATTTTATTGGTTTGAAATTAAAAGAAGTATTATATGACAAGGATACTTCTTTCTGTTTTGTAGTGTGTTTTTATTCTACTGTGTATTTAGCCAAATATTATTTTAAGTTATGTACGAGACACCGAGACATTTATTTGATATGATAGAAATGAAGTTGGGTCTTATATGTATTCAATTTGATTACTCTGTGTAGGCTCTAAAATGTTTTTATATTACAGATATTTAATAACTAAAAATTAAAATTTAAAAAGAGCCCGACAAAAATTAAAAAATGCACTTAAACAACAGCGCTTTTTAGTTACACGCTATTAATTAATTTAAATTAAATTAATCATAAAATTTCCAGCCATACTGAGCTTTAATAGCACTTATATATTGAATGCTACTAAATGAGGAAAAAATGACAGTGCTCTTTAAAAGCGCTGTCATTCTTTTAACAGCGCTGCTAATTAACAACGCTTTAAAAGCGTTGTCTTTCATTGAAAAAAGCGCTATTAAAAGCTTATTTTGTTGTAGTGGGAAGAGCAAGGTGAGTTCCTACAACACTATGCCATTAGATACATCCTTTTGTGAAAATTGTCATGAGTATAGGCATTTCACTAATATGTGTCATTTAGCGCATAATGTTTCATATGTGGATTATGGCCCTTCTTATGAAGGACATTTTTATGTGGAATATGCCAAGGCTATGAATGAGAGGCCTTGATATGATGGCCCCCCGAATCAAAACTTTAATAGGCAAGCACCTAGAGGCCCCCCAATGCATGGAACCTACTAAGGCTTCGGCCAAGGAGGTGGGTATGATAATCAAGGCTGAGGTAACTATAGAGCGCCAGGCTATCAAGGCCAAGAACCCTATGGTCAATCTCACGGTCTTGGTAATCAAACTCAATACAATCAAGGAAGTTATGACCCTAACCATCAAGGTGGAGTGGGTTACAACTATCCTTATGGGAAATATAGGGGTGCTTCTAGTGGGGGCTATCCGTCGAACCCGGGAGGACAATATGGTGTTTCTCAATTTCCTCCTCCCGGATTCAATGGGCAAAGGACCTATGGCAATCAATACCCACAAAATCCTATGGGTTATGGCAATACACCTCCACCACTCCCACCTCTCAAGTCTAACCTTGAGGCTCTTATGGCGTCGTTCGTGGGGGTGCAAGCCAAGAAAAATGTTGAGTTCGAGGATGGATTCAAGCAATCCAACACTCATTTAAAAATGATCGAAACCCAACTAGCACAACTTGCTAGCACCATCAAGGAACAAGAAGTGCATACTAGTCTCCCACCCCAAGGTCAAGCTCCTAAGCAAATGTAAGCGGCCATGACTAGGAGTGAGAAGATTTTAGATGATGGTGCTAAGCTTGTTGATGCTCCTAGCTCTAGGGGAGAAGGATCTAATTGAAATGAGTCTACGAACTATGATGTGGGGGAAGAGAAGTCTCACGTTGATGGCGTGATTGATGGTGTAAAGCCGACGGAGGTTACTCTTCTACCTCTTCCTACTCTTCCTCTCCCTATCCTCAAAAGATTGTTGGAAAGAAATTGGATGACCAATTCTCCAAGTTTCTGGAT
This sequence comes from Spinacia oleracea, assembly GCF_020520425.1. Lineage (NCBI taxonomy): Eukaryota > Viridiplantae > Streptophyta > Magnoliopsida > Caryophyllales > Amaranthaceae > Spinacia > Spinacia oleracea. The sequence goes on along the minus strand of NC_079490.1, from coordinate 90,914,765 downwards.
ACTATTAGTAAGCTCTGTGTGTCATTGTCTTTCATTGAGGCGCTTAAGCAAATGCCACATTATTCTCGGTTCATGAGAGACATTTTGTGTGGCAAAAGAACTTGTGGCCCCAAGGACACCGTGCATCTCCCGGAGAGTTGTATTGCCTTGCTTTTGAGTCTGTTTCCCCCAAAGCTCAAGGATCCCGGGAGTTTCTCGATTCCTTGTAGCATCCAAAAGCTGAAATTTGATAACTCTCTTTGGGATTTGGGGGCAAGCGTGAGAATTTTGCCTTACAAAATCTATGAGAAGCTTAATCTTGGTGATCTCACCCCTACCCCTATGTCTTTGCCACTAGCCGATTGCTCGGTTATGTTCCCTTTGGGTAGCGTTGATGATGTTCCCCTTGTGATAGGGAAGTTGACTTTTCTTGTTGACTTCATTGTCTTGGATATTGATGAGGACGCCCACACCCCTATTATCTTATGGAGGCTATTCTTGGCCACGGCGGGTGCTCTCATTGATGTTCAAGGTGGTCTTATCACCTTGAAGGCGAGAGATGCCAAGGCTAGTTTTAAGCTTCCTATTGATGATGAATGTTGTTCCAAGAAAAAAAGAGTTGCATGAAGTTTGACACTATTGCATGCATTGAACATCGTTATGCTAACATTTCTAACGACTCTTGTGTTTCTAAGTTTGATGATAAGCTTGCTAGGAACATGTGAGGGGGTCGAAAAAGCACGAGGCTAATGCGTGACCTCGTCCCTCGTGGGTGTGACGATTCTTTTTTATTCAATCAAGTGTAATTGGATTTCCTGTGAGTATACACCCAATTGACTAGTAATATAGGAGTCGCCATTCAGTTTTTAACGACAATGAGAAAAACTGACAAAATCCGGTTATCGTGACATAAAGGGAGTGCAATTATGTTTGACCACGACGGCCGTAGGTTCCCTTGTGATCCCTGGTGTGGGGATCTCTCAATATACACCCGCAAGGTAGAGATTGAGGGTTCGGCGGACTGTAACTACCGAGAGGAGTACTTCGCTCGTCGATAACTCCAGAGGCAGGATATCCTTACTAGCTCAGCATAAATAATTGAAAGGACATGCGTTAACTATTAAACTAATCTGAGTTGATTTTAGCAATATGCAACATATAATACTAATTCGATCGTGATTATCTGATTTAAATAGCATTAAGGGACCTAGCATGATAATCCGATTTCCCAAAAATATTATATTTGTTAGGCGTGATAGAACAATCAGATTAGGTTAGTTTAACAGTTCATAAAAAGGGCGAGGAAAGCAGTTAAATCATCGAAAAGGGACACATTACGACACACCCTTGAGAGGTGCGTCACGGTTCTTAGAAAACTAACCACTTTGACTTTGCTATTTCTCCTTTTTATTTAACGAATCTCAATTATGGGACAGGATACGTTCTGTTCGATTTATGGATCGATTGCGACAGAACGCGTGAACAGTTTCGCAGCGAGAGGCTTAGGCTAAGGGTTGGAGTCAATACTCAGAATATAATTGTGATTTGTTGTTGTGTTCTTTCACGTTGAATTTAGGGGCCTATTTATAGGGAAGAGTTCGTGGAAAGATAGAATTGCAGAGTTCTAATCCACAAAGAATTAGGAAAAAACACGTACCCAGGTATTTTCAGCGCCCAGGCCTGGGCGCCGAAGATTTCGGCCCCCAGAGCCAGGCGTTGAAAATAGGGTCTGGGCTGTTTTCTTTAGTCAGATTCGGATTCCTGAAATCCGTAGACTCTGAGATTAATTCGAGTCTTTTAGCGCGTATCAATTTTATGACGGAATGCATCTGGGCCCGTTACGAACTCTAGGCTCGTTAGGATTTTAATTAATACGTAACTCTTATTTCTGAATCATATTAGAAATAGGATTCTCGCAGTTTTCTATCTCATTTAGGTTTTATGTTGGAATGCAACACCTAATTCTGACAGGTTTCTATCTTTTATGATTTGCCACTTTTAGAAGCTACCTTTACGACAATTTACTATTTTTAGCAGGTTTCCATAAATAGCAGGTTTCGGGTGAAATGAAATGGGGAATCGAGATTCGTTTATTTTATAGGAGATGCGTTGTCAAGTGGAGATTTACGTTTTCATCATCGAACCTTTCCCTTGCGGGAATGGGGACAAAAGTAGGTGTCTACAGTTAGCCCCCACTTTGACTGAGTCTTGGAATAAGACGATGGTCAAAGTATTAGACGGAGTGCGTCACACAAGCCACGGTGTATTGTGACCTATTTTGCGAGGGTCTCACGAGCCCCCGAGTGATAACATTTGACTTAAGGGTCATCACTTGAAGTGTCGACATATCCCTCACGTGTCATTGGGATTCGTCAACTGATAGTATAGAAACTTCCTCACTTTGTCATTGGAAGGATCTAAAGGTGCGTAGAAACTCCCTTACTTTGTCATTGGGAGTAGCTACATAGTTTTTCGAAATCAAAGCTATAAAGTGTAATTGGGCCTGGCCAAGCCCAATCACGAGGTAAAAACGTTTTTTTTTAAAAGATTCTCATTTTTAGGCTAGCTAAACGAGAAAACCCCCTTGTTTTTATAGGACGTAAAACGAAGGAAAATCCAGCACCCTTGTTTTTATAGGACGTAAAACGAAGGAAAATCCAGCAAAAGTTATCGCTGCAGCGACTAAGGACCTGCGCGGTTAGTGACGCAGACCCCGCCCGCTGAAGGTGGGCGAGCCTGTCCGTTGAGGGTGGACGCCCCGTCCGATAGTAGTGGACGAATCTGTTTTGATGTTTTGAAAATAAGGACCTACGCGGTTTGTGACGTAGACCGCGCCGGCTGAAGATGGCGAACCTTGTCCGCTGAGGGTGGACACCCCGTCCGATAGAAGTGGACGAATCTATTTTGAAATTTATTTTGCTTTTTTGAAAATAAGGACCTACGTGGTTTGCGCCGTAGACCCCGCCGGCTGAAGATGGCGAGCCTATTTTAAATTTGAAGACTTTATTTTTGTCGAAAACTGAGGACCTGCGCGGCTAGTGACGCAGACCCCGCCCGCTGAGGGTGGGAGAGCCCATTTTGAATTTCTTGTTTTGCCTATGTAGAAGGGCTTTTGTAATTACAACCTGTTGGTGGGTCGTAATATTTCCTGATTAGATGCGTCCTATAAGTGGGTCCACACTGTGTATATTTTTGTTCAACAATATATTTTTTGATGCATCCAAACATGATATGGTGTATGGCGCAGTCCGGGAATGTGATTTTGATCGCGCGCTCCTCGTTGGAGTCTATTTTTTTTCGCGAGCCCCCAAGCACTGGGGCTCGTCGTTTGTTTTTCGTATCTTGTAATCATGTTTGGGGTCATGCCCGTATGTGCGAGCGACCTTCTATAGTAGTGTGCTACTTTAGCGAAGCCGTGGAGTGCGACTTTAGTTTTCAGGCGACATCCGGTTTTAGCTTGGCCCTGGATTAACCTTTTGACAGACAAACATTTTTTATTTGGAAAACCAATGACTTGACGACACATATTTTTGGTGTTTCGAAGAATGACCATGATATTTAACTTGCTCTTTTTTTTGAAACTGTACATAAGCATTTTCTGAGACGAGTCTAAGTTTCGACCAAGTTTTAATGTTATTATTTTTTTTCTTGCTTATTTGGGATCTAAAGGTGCTTTGGGCTTGATCCTACTTGCAATAGGGCCTCGTGTTTAGCAACACGGTCTTAAGTCCTTTCCTGTTCCGTGTTTTGTGAAATCTGGGCCTTGGGCTGCATTTTCAGCGCCCAAGTTCAGGCGTTAAAAATTTCGGCGCCCAGGGGTGGGCGCTGAAAGTCCTTTCCTGGTAATATTTGATTTTCGGATTTCTAAACACGTTTCCGAATGGGATCAGGATGTCATTGGGTGAGTTCAGCTATATATAGGGGCTAGATACGTCCTTATTTTCCACCACTCTCAAATTCCTTTCTCCTTTTGCTGTGCTCTAATTATTCACTGCTTTTGCCATGTCGATCCCTGCTTTCTTACTCCAACGGACTGTTAGGCGTTGGCTACGGGCCCTTACTCCCACAGAAAAAACTTTGTTAAAAGAATATCACTTAGAGGCACTTTTAGGCTTACAACAAATTAATATTGATTATAACTTTCTGCATGCTGCCCTAAGCTTTTGGGACTCCGATCATCATGTTTTTGCCTTTCGGGGCAATGAAATATGTCCTTTGCCTGATGAATTTGCTGCGATCCTTGGTTATCCTACTAATGCTACTCCTGTTACCCCTGGCACTATTGAAGAGGGTAAAACAACCATAAGGGCTTTCCTAGGGCTAGATGATAACATGTTTGCTGAAATTGTTGTAGATGACAAGGTTAACTTGGCGAAACTTGTAAAACATCACTTTAGGCCTAGTAAGAATATGACCGAACAAAAATTGAACATTCGAGCCCTTGTATTTTGCTTGTTGAATCATTATTTGCTGTCGAATAATAATGGTGAGTTCGGTGACATAAGGTTGATCCCCTTGATTAGCCAGATGGAAAGTTGCTATTCTATTATGCCGTTGGTTGTTGCCGAGACTTTGCTGAGTGCGGATGAGCTGAAGAAGGATGCCAAATCCGAACATTTTAAAGGAAGCCCCCTATTACTGCAGGTAATCGATTTTTTTCTTTGCGCGCATACACGTCCCCTTTTGCATATATTTCTTTTTGCCTGGGGCTGAGTTTCAGCGCCCAGGGCTGGGCGCTGGAATATTCGGCGCCTGGTCCTGGGCGTTGAAACTGCGCCCCAGGAACCGTTTTTTCTTTCTTTTCATTCTTTTGATTCGATCGTACCTATTTTTGCAGATTTGCCTTGCGGAACGGCTTAGACTTTTGGAAGCTCCTGCCGATCCTAAACATTATCGCCCTATAGCTTTTGGTAACCAAAAATACTTGCACCAAGGCCAGGACGAGGCCGAATGGACCTCCTTTTTTACTTATGTCATTTGTTCTATTAAGTGGGTGGTACCATGGTGGGGTTTGACTACTATGACAGGGGGGTCTGATGTATCGGTTTATGTTTCTTTGTTGGGGCTATCTCGTCCCATTTATATTTTCCCTTACCGAGTCATGCGTCAATATGGTTTAAGGCAGACTATCCCCTTTTCTGATACGGTACCACCTAAGGTAGCGGCCTTTTCACAAACACGGGTCTTAGCGTGGGCTAAGTATTATGATGGTCTCCCGCGTTGGGCCGTAGCTACAAATGGCTTTGTGGGTCTTTCTGAAAATTACAAGTTGTGGATGAGCTCCGATGACAAAGATGTGAGGACCGAGGCTCGTAATGGGGAGCCGGCTGAGCTTTTGATACCTCGTATTCGTGTTAAGTATGAGGGTCCTGATTCTGCCAAACCTCGTACCTATAGTGTTAAGACTGTGAAAGCTCGACCTGATCGAAAGCGAAAGGAAGTTCCTCCCCGTTCCAGCTTTAGGCCTAAAAAGATGCCTAACATGAAGGGGCCTGCTGTTGTCAAAAGAAATGCAAGCTCTCGTGGAGATCGTCGCCGGAACAATGTATGGGTTAGGAAGGCTCAGTCGCCTGTAGAAACAGTGGCTAGTCTAGATGATGATAATAATCCTTCTCCCACCATTGTTTGTGCCCTTGAGGCTGAGCGGGCTATAACTGAGAATGTTTCTGAAGCCTTGGCATCTTTGGAAGTTAGTGTCCAGGAGCCGGTTCTTATGGAGATTGACATTGGGGCAGCGCAGAGGACTGTGGGGGTGGATCCTGCGAATATTGCCCTCTACAAGACTTTATTTGATGATCCAGAAGAACTAGAGTAGTGTAGTTCTTGTTAGGGTGTAGGTGCCCTCTATTTATTTCAGTCGTGTTTGTTTTTATTTTTAGCACTCTGTTTTCCTTCTTATTATATTTTAATAAAAGCGTATTTTTAGTTTTCATTTTCACTCTTTTATTTTGTTTCTCCTCTTTTTTATGTATTTTATACGTCTAACACTTTTTGCACAAAGAATATATTTTTATTTGGACCGAATCCTTGGTAAGGATTGCCTACGTATCTTATCAGAATCAGGTCGCGCGTAGTTCTAGCTTTAGAATAAGTTCTAGTATGCCGGATTTCTGTAGATATGTCCTGAAGTGGAAACATATTACTTAATCGGTCAAATGAGTGAAGTATTTGTCATTATTTTCATCTGCCGTTTTTTTTTTGTCATAGGTTGCGTAAAATTCAACTAATTTGTATAGCTATATTCTTGGTAAACCTATTTGGATACATACTGTACCCCCCAAGTGTTCGTTATTTTTCCGTTGTGTGCGGATAAAATGACGAGCACTTTCAAAAAGAAAACTTTTGGCAGACAGAGAGTTTCAACGCCAAGGCTGGGGCGTCAGAAATTTCGGCGCCCAGCCCTGGGCGCTGAAAATGACTTGGGCGGTCAATTTTTGACGCTTTGCTTCACATGTTCTTGCGTATATTTCTATTTCTTTTTTTTTGTGCCTTGATATTTTGCTTCGTATTTAAAGTTAATTTTGAGGCTATCTTGGAGGCTTTTTTTACTGTTAGCGTGAAATGCACTTTTGTCTGGGTTAATTTTTTCTATTGGTGACTTGAAACAGTTTTGAAAATGGAGTTAGGGTGCGGAAGTTATGAAGATCTTTGTGTAGGCTTTGGAGGTGGGTTGTTAGTGAAGGGTATGATGGAATCTATGTTTTATGAATCTGTTTTTTTTTGTAACATTTGCATTGTTTTTAAATCTTTGATTTCCTTTGATTTTGGGTTGCATATATTGGCTCTTATGATGACACTGGTTGGCTTTTTAGGTTTTGGGGATATGAATGGGATAGTGTGGTTTATTTTGTGGGTTTCGGGAATTGGTTCCCATGGCACTATTTCAAAACCGAGTGGGCTTTGTTTGTTGGGCCTAGAGTGGGCCGCCTCTTTATTTTTGTATTTTGCAAGTACATTTGGTGTTTATTTAGTGTTAGAATAAAAATTTTAGGAGAAATATTACGCCTTTATTGATTATGAAAGTAAGGAAAACACACTGAAATAAAACTGACCCATATTCTAAAGGGCCTTAGGACCATCTAAAGTCTCTATTATTTTTTTTCTATCAATCTAAAGAACTACTAGGCGCTTTTTACTAAGGGTGCTCTATGTGGCTCAAGCCTGGGGTTTAGTCTCATAAAACTTCGGTCCTTCACCGGTACTCATCTTGAATTCCATTCCTTTTGCGTTGACCCACTGATATGTCTTCACCCATCCGTTCTCGACCTCTTCTAGTGTTGATGCAGGAGAGATTAACCGGGTTGGATCGAAACCTTCATCTTGTAAAGCTAGGGTAGTCATCACAGTCTCGTTCTCCATAGGCCTTGATTCGTTAAACAATGTCCATAGAGCCTGGTTGTCCAATATTTCAGCTGTTTTAGTCTTGGTGAAGTGGGGTGCCTCATCCAAGGTGTGGCAGTCATGGAAAATTTCAAATCCGGGTTTTAGCAAGCCATCCTGAACGAAGGGTTCAGGAAAATCACAGCATGGGTGTTCTTCTCCTTCCCGAACGAACATCCCGTTAAGGGTCCTTTGATATGGGGGAAGGAGGGTGGTTTGTTTGGTTTTGTTAAGGCGTAGCCTAGGTAGGCGGTCAGCAATATCTTCCTCCGTTGGTTCATAACCTAAGCCAAAGGGAGTAGATTTATTGGGAAAAGGATGGAATGTGCATTCCTTATTCCTTATGCCCAATGGGGTTCCTGGAAAATAGCCTTGAGCTAATAGCATTCTAGGGATGACTCGGGATGCATACGGGTCTAGGAATCCTGGATCATAATCTTCGATGAACTGGATTGTTTCTTCCATTTGAAACCCATAAAGGTCGTCTGCAGTTTCAGCCGTCCCAACCATAGTACAACTGACGTCGAGAGGAGGGGCGCGGATTTCTAGTATTACCCCATTATGGTTAAGTTTAACCATTTGGTGCAAGGTAGAAGCCACACCTCCTAAGTCATGGAGCCAAGGTCGCCCCAAGAGGAGGTTGAAAGTGGGCTTGATGTCGATTATTTGAAACTCCGTGGTGCGTGCCACAGGCCGGTTTGTATGGTAAGGTTGATTTTTCCCAATACAGGCCTTCGGGAGTTATCATAAGCTAGTACCCCTTGCGTGGAGGTTTGGAAGTCATCGTTTCCTAGCCCCAAGCAATGGGCGGTTCGCAATGGGCAGACATTAACCGCCGAACCATTATCTACGAGCGCTAAGGGGATGTTTTGTCCTTTGCATCCAACCACTAGGTAAAGGGCTTTATTGTGAGCACCCCCCTCTTTGGGTAAGTCTTTATCAGTGAAAACTATGGCCTTTTCCCCGGCATCTCTCGTGACATGGCTAACCAATGAGTCAGGTGTGATATCTGTAGGTACTGAGATGAGGTCAAGTGAGCGAATAAGCTTTTCGCGATGTTCCTTTGAAGTACACATGAGATCCCAGATGGTAATCTCGGCCTTGGTTCTTTTTAATTGTTTCAGGAGAGGATTTTCAATGACTTCCGCGACGGTGGCGTGCCGTCCATTCTCAGGAGTTTGCCTAACCGGGATGTCGTCCATAGGAGGCGGGTGAATATCCGGTTGGTATATCCTTCCGGATCGGGTGAGGTTGTCGACCTCGGGCTCCTGAGGGGTGGTGTCAATGAGAGCATACCCGGGCCAAGTTTCAGTGAAGAAGTCCTGGCCCGAGACATGAGATAGGTAAATATCTTCAGCATCATCGTTCCACACACCGCACACTTCCCTCTCGATTCGATCCATAGGGACCACAGCGAGTGGTGCACCTTGAGGTGTAATATACACCGTGGGGTCGAAATTCTCTGGTTGGTCGAGAGAGATGTGACAAGAGCCGAGTGGGCTCTTGTTGTTGTTGGGTTTGCCAACGTTAGGGAGAGGTATCACTTCATCCTCTATCATGTCCTGGATCGTATGTTTTAGACTCCAGCAGTTTTCAGTGTCATGCCCATTTCCTTGATGGAATTTGCAGTAAGTACCTTCGACCCAATATTTGTTTTTGACAGGAGGGTCACGGGTGGGACCTATAGGTCTCAACTTTCCTTGATTGGTTAGTCTTTCAAAGGCTTGTACCAAAGTCGACCCGAGTGGGGCAAACTTTCGGTCTCGGACCCATCTTGCAGGGTTTCTTCAGACGGGAGCCTCTTCTACAGCATGGACTTCTTGGACTTGGGATGTGTTACCCCGATTATAGGTGTTGGTCTTATATGTGGGTTTGCTCTGTATAGTTTTGGCGAGGTCGTCCTCGATCTTTATTCCCACATCATAAACTCTTTTGAAAGTGTCAAGTCCCAGGTACCTAAGGTGTTGTCTGTAAGCCGGGTCCAGGTTGTCAATGAATTTTTGGACCAATTCTGTTTCGGGAGGCCTATTGATTAGCTGGGCCGCCTGGTCCCTCCATCTAGCAAAGTAGGTTGTGAAACCCTCATTTTTCTTTTGGAAGAGAACTTCCAGCTCGCGCATGGTGACTTGGAAATCCATGTTCGACGAGTATTGCTTGATGAAGACATTGGCAAAGTCTTCCTAAGTGGGGAAGAGCTTAGGGTCCTGGTGATAGTACCATTTGAGCGGCACAGGTTCCAAGGACAAAGGAAAGGCAGGTGAGTACATGGACTTGTCCACGCCTTTCAAGTTCATGGTATTCACAAAGCTCAGTAGATGATCACGGGGGTTGTCCGTGGCCTTGAACTTTGGTAAGTCAGATGAACTGAACTTTTCTGGTAATTTGCCAGGAAAAGGTTCAGGATCGAGGGAGAAGTATTTGCTCCCCATGGTTTGCTGTAGGACCATTTTTTCAATCCTCTTCTCGTTTTCGAGGTCATTTTTGGCTTGCGCAGCCGCTAAAGCTTCATTTTCCATTTTCAGCTGGCCCATAAGTTGGGTCATTTGGACCATCTGGTCTCGCAAATCTTCGATGGACATGTTTGAAGGTGCGAATCGAGGTTGGGGAAGCGGAGATCCTTGGAATGAGGGACGACGGACGGAGCTTAGTGCTACTAAACCTGGTGTTGGTGATGTATCTTCGAGACGCACTAACCGTTGATTCCCTGATCGGCACCACGTGGCAGGACCAGTCCTAGGCATAAGATAAGCTAAAGTTTAGGTTACCAAAGTTTCAAGCATTACTTAGTCTAGACTTCGACTCTCTAAGTTGGTTTTTCACTTTTTCTTTTGTCGGTACACTTTTTGGTATTTTTTTTATTTTGGTCATTCTTTGGATTTTCGAAACACTTGCCCGTGTGACATTCATAGTTGTTAGCATGTTCGGTTTTGGTGCCGAGCATTGCCGTCGTAGGAGGCCCAACAAAGACACAAAGAGTTATTAATTTTTTCACGAGTCGCTTTTTGAAATCGAGTGCTTTTCTTACGCCCTCGTAGCAATTCTTTTGATGAACATTTTTTTTTGCGCTACGTATTTTCCTTTCGCTCGGGCACCGAGGCTGCCGCGCCTGACCAGGAGGCCAAGCAGCAACTTCAGCGCCCAACTAGGGGCGTGAGAAATTCTGGCGCCCAGCCAGGGGCGTTGAAAATGCGTCCCTGGCTGGTTCTCGTTTTCTGTCTTCTGTTTATGCGACTTCGACTTGCGTGCTTCCCTAATAACGTCCTTTACGCGTAACAGCGTTTGTGGGATTCGTTACAGGCCATCCCGAGCGTCGCTTATTTTGTGGCGATCATTCGGGTTTGCGGAACACGTGTTTCGGTATAACTCTTTGGCAACTTAGTCTATGAATGTTAGGGCAGTTTTTAAGTTCGTTGGTTTTCTAGGATAGTTTGTCACACACAATCACATATTTCGCTACACACAACTACATTACAAACATGGATTTGAAAATTAAATATGCCACGTAGTTTATGATAGGCTTCTATGGGTAGTTTATTTGCGCCTGGCTTGGTACCGCTTCTATCGTAGATCCAACACATGCCCCGGTCAAGGTAGTGTCTTCAACAGATGAATTTCGCTCAAGAGGCCAACCCGCAAGTGCAAGCCAAGGGGGCATGCAGGCGAGAGGGACCTAATGGGCGAGCGATTGGGTTCGGGATAGGTGTACTACCTGCACAAGTACCGAGTGGGAAACATGCGCGGCGTATGCACCCCCCTATTGGCGAAAAAAGGTATCCTTAGTCCCAACTCCCGAGGGAGCCGATATTCGTTATGGTCGTCCCAACTTGATGGGGAAATAAACGCGGGGTAAGATCGTTTCACCCTTCGGCTATTTTGATTACCTACAAGCACGGGTATTTCCTTCACTATCCCCAGTGGAGTCGCCACTGTGAGGGGGTCGAAAAAGCACGAGGCTAATGCGTGACCTCGTCCCTCGTGGGTGTGACGATTCTTTTTTATTCAATCAAGTGTAATTGCCTGTGAGTATACACCCAATTGACTAGTAATATAGGAGTCGCCATTCAGTTTTTAACGACAATGAGAAAAACTGACAAAACCCGGTTATCGTGACATAAAGGGAGTGCAATTATGTTTGACCACGACGGTCGTAGGTTCCCTTGTGATCCCTGGTGTGGGGATCTCTCAATATACACCCGCAAGGTAGAGATTGAGGGTTCGGGGGACTGTAACTACCGAGAGGAGTACTTCGCTCGTCGATAACTCCAGAGGCAGGATATCCTTACTAGCTCAGCATAAATAATTGAAGGGACATGCGTTAACTATTAAACTAATCTGAGTTGATTTTAGCAATATGCAACATATAATACTAATTCGATCGTGATTATCTGATTTAAATAGCATTAAGGGACCTAGCATGATAATCCGATTTCCCAAAAATATTATATTTGTTAGGCGTGATAGAACAATCAGATTAGGTTAGTTTAACAGTTCATAAAAAGGGCGAGGAAAGCAGTTAAATCATCGAAAAGGGACACATTACGACGCACCCTTGAGAGGTGCGTCACGGTTCTCAGAAAACTAACCACTTTGACTTTGCTATTTCTCCTTTTTATTTAACGAATCTCAATTATGGGACAGGATACGTTCTGTTCGATTTATGGATCGATTGCGACAGAACGCGTGAACAGTTTCGCAGCGAGAGGCTTAGGCTAAGGGTTGGAGTCAATACTCAGAATATAATTGTGTGTTGTTGTTGTGTTCTTTCACGTCGAATTTAGGGGCCTATTTATAGGGAAGAGTTCGTGGAAAGATAGAATTGCAGAGTTCTAATCCACAAAGAATTAGGAAAAAACACGTACCCAGGTATTTTCAGCGCCCAGGCCTGGGCGCCGAAGATTTCGGCGCCCAGAGCCAGGCGTTTAAAATAGGGTCTGGGCTGTTTTCTTTAGTCAGATTCGGATTCCTGAAATCCGTAGAGTTTGAGATTAATTCGAGTCTTTTAGCGCGTATCAATTTTATGACGGAATGCGTCTGGGCCCGTTACGAACTCTATGCTCGTTAGGATTTTAATTAATACGTAACTCTTATTTCTGAATCATATTAGAAATAGGATTCTCGCAGTTTTCTATCTCATTTAGGATTTATGTTGGAATGCAACACCTAATTCTGATAGGTTTCTATCTTTTATGATTTGCCACTTTTAGAAGCTACCTTTACGGCAATTTATTATTTTTTGCAGGTTTCCATAAATAGCAGGTTTCGGGTGAAATGTAATGGGGAATCGAGATTCGTTTATTTTATAGGAGATGCGTTGTCAAGTGGAGATTTACGGTTTCATCATCGAACCTTTCCCTTGCGGGAATGGGGACAAAAGTAGGTGTCTACAGAACAACATCAAGGAGAAGAAGGTATTTATGAACTCCTCGGTGTTAGGTGATTCATTTGATGATGTGATAACCATTCCCGAGATCTTCGGGATGGGTCTAGATGATGTTGGAGCAGAAACTTCGACTCCCATGGGTAAGGATTCTCCGGTCAAGAAGCCCAAGAGGGTAAAACACAAGCTTAAGGGGATTTGGTTTGATCCCACCTCTATGGGTGGTGTCTTAGGTAAGTTGTTTGCGCCTAAAGGGGTAAAAAGGAGCTATTTGACCCGTGATGACCCCGAGTTGGTTGTGTTTTACCCCCCATGAATATGGGGGGATTCGTCAAGCTAATGACGTTAAACGAGCGTTATCAGGAGGCAACCTGTGTAATGGTACTTTCTCTTGTCCCCCATGAGTTTTGGGGGGGATTCGTCAAGCTAATGACGTTAAACGAGCGCTACCCGGGAGGCAACCCGGTTGTCTAACTCTTAGATTAATTTATTTTTATATACTAACCATTGTTTGTTAGCTTGATTAGTTTTGTTTTTGTTTTAGGGGGAAAGCTTGCTTCATTTTGCAAAATCAGGTCCTGTGCGATCGCACAGCTTTGTGTTCGATCGCACAGGGGTGCCTCTGTGCGATCGTGTTCTGTTATACCGTCGCACAAGGTGTGAATTTGAGATCAGTAGCTAGCCAGGATTTTGTGCGATCGAATGCTTCTTGTGTGTGGTCGCACAGCATCCTGTGCAATCGCACATAATTTCTGTTCGATCGCACAGGTCTGCGGGGGTAGTTCCTGATTCCTTTACTTAAAAAAATCGCGAGCCCTCCTCTTTCTTTTTCATTCTACTTCTCGACATTTTCTCACTCTCAAACTCCATAACCTCTCTTCTTCTACCTTAATACTCCACTCTTCCATCATTCTTACTCATTTCTTCGTACCAGTTTCACTCTACACTCATCACATTCACAAAATCTTCATCATCTAAATCCCTAAATCCCCAAATATTCAGATTTTGTAAAAACCCCCAAAAGTTAGGGTTTTTGAGGAATTTTCAATTTGTGAACTTAAGTGCATTTGGAGCTTTTGGGGCTACTTGGGATTGATCCTTGCTACTTCCTTTGATTGTGGTGACGATTTCTTTCCCTTAATTCTTCATTTTCGTTCCAATTTTTTCCATGTTCATGTCATTTTAGAAATATCTGAAATTTGTGGTTTTTGGGTGTTTTATGATGCATGTTTGATTTTGTATACATTCCTTAATTGTCTAGAAGAGCTATGAATGTTTCATTTCTTATTTCACATGAGCTCTAGACTATTGGTAATGATTGTGTGGAATTTTAGCTAGGGTGATTGTTCTTGGTTGTGGAAGTAATGTTAATTTGATTGTGGAGCAATGTATGGAGTGGTATTGTTGACTTGAACTTCTTGAGGAGCTAGTATAGTGTTTTGGTGTTTGATTGTGATAGTTTGTGAACTAACCTAGTTTTTCCTTCTTTTTGTATCTTGGTTGGTTTTTCGTTTGTTTTGTGTAGATTTTCCTTTGCCTAAGCTCATCATGGCCTCTAAGCGTTCCAAGAAGGGTCCTAGCACCTCTTCATCTAAGAGGAAGGCTCCGGGTCCTCCGGACCTCGAAACCTCTTCATCAACGATCTTGGGAATACTTTGAAGCTTTGTCTAAGAGGGCCATCAAGCCCACCAAATTCTACCATAGGGAGAGTGTTCAAGCTTTAGGGGTTGAAGCGGAGGTCGACAAGTTAATCTCGGGGCTCGGTTGGGAAGAGTTTGTGACATTCAACGCGCCAATATACAAAAGAGTGACCTTAGAGTTCCTTGCCTCGGCTAGGAAGAATATTATTCAAGATGAGGATGGGGATGACGTGATTGAGTTGTGCTTTCAAATCTTTGGCAATCGCCACTCTGTGACCCACCAAGATATAAATGACATCTTCTCCATCGAGTCGACATTGGGCTCATCACCAACCCTATGACCGAATGTGTGAACGATTATGATGAACATAGTTGGTGGCGATCACTAACCGGAGAGAGTGGGAGATTCCTCTCCGCGTCGGCGAAGTCTTCTTCTTTCCATCATCCGGCCATCCGTTACATGAGCCGCCTCCTCATCTACGCCCTTTTCTCCAAGTGTGCTACCGGTGCCTTGTCGGGCACGGAGATTGGGGGCTTGTGGTTGGCTTCAAAGGAGGACAAGGGAATCCTAGATTTTGGCCAATTGCTCATTTCCCGGATCATCGAGGTGCGCAATTGCCACTTGAATCGCGGAGACATTATCCTTGGGGGTATGCTTACTCTACTTGTTCGAGCTCTTTCGGGCAACCCCTATGCGGATGACCTTAATGCCTTGCAACCCGTACCCGGTGACGAATTCTTGAACATCCGGGCAATATACAATGCCAAATGGCTTTCATACACGGTCGACGAGGATCGATCGTTTTGTTTGGATTGTGAAGATGGTTGATTGGTGTAGTCTTCCCGACCAATCCCTCACCTCTTGGACTCCTCGTGTCGGATACTTGATTGCCCGAAATCCCGGTTTCACCACCACCACCATCGACCCTTCCGCTTGTGGTCCTCCTCCTCGGCCTCCTACTCCAGCCATGGACCCTTCCCCTCATGAGGGTGGTACGTCTTCTTCTTCTCCTCCTTTTGATTTTACTAGCTTGCCATCCACCCTTGCGGCCATCTTGCAAGGGCAAGTGGACCAAGCTCGTACCTTGGCTTCTCTTGCTCCTCAAGAGAGCCGCGTGGTGGATTCTTTTCCCGACTTTGACTCGTCCCACTATGGTAGGCGGGTGTACGTTTATCACGTTGACAAGGGGGACTTTGCCCCCTATGTCAACTACCCGTGTCATCCACCCCAACAAGGGCCCGTCCCTTGTTGGAATGATGATCGTACTCCCACTTACCCGTATTGGACGGGCCCTTCTCAACCCGGTGTCACTCTCCCCTCTTACCCGCCCTATGATTACTCTAAAACGGGTGGGAGTGACTATCGTGGTGATCCGATGTATCCCACACCTCCGCCGGTTGATCGACCTAGTGATTGGCCCGAGTGGTTTACCGGGTGGCCCAAAGGATATGTTGGGGGTTGGGATGGTCCTCGAGGAAAGCCTCCTCATGGAGATTACCCCCTTAAGCCCGAATTTTCTTGGCCTCCCTATACCGATGCTTTGGGGCCCGCTGTGGACCCCACCTACAATTTCACCCCTTTCACCGACGAAAAAGCTAGTGCTCATCGTCGTGAAATGGATGAATATTGGAGGCTTTATGATCTAGAGCGTACAGGGAAAGACCCAAGTACCTCTTAGGGTTCACTCCACTTCTCCCCCATCTTCTATTGTGATGGTATGCATGTATTTAGCTTGGGGGGAGAAGTGTGACGTGGGGGTTTGCTTTGAGGAATTGTTGTTTGTTGTTTGTTGGTGACCCTATTGCCACTTTGAGTGGTTGTATATACTTGATGAGCTTATGATGGTTTTTGGTTTGTTTTGGCCATTTGGCCCATATATACTAACATTTTCTTGGCTATTTTTGAGTTTTATTTCTTAGTATGTTTCTTTCGTGTGGATTCACATTTTCCACCTTTGCCTTTCTCGTTGATCTTTTGGTGAGTTTGTTTGATTTTCCGGTTCTTTGCGAGACTTGCTCCCACGGCATCTCCGGTAATATCCTTCTATCTCACATGCATTCTTTGGGACGGGCATATTTCTTGTGGGGCATTTGTTTGGATGGGTAATTGTGCCCCTCCTTGTTTTGTTTTAGGCCTTGAGGACATGGCCTGATTCAAGCTTGGGGGGAGTTTGATTTGTGTGGTTACTTTGTGATTGTTCATACCAATGGAAGTCATGCATTTTGTGTGCTATGTATATACTTTAATGCTTTCTTTCCTTAGTTTCTTTGATTTTTGTTTCTTTTGTTTTATTTTTGTTTTCTTTTGTTTTCCTTATTTTCATTTCTTTTCTTTTCTTTCCTTTTTCTTCTTTTTCTTTCCTTTTTCTTTGTTTTTCCTTTCCTTTTGTCAAGGCAAGTTTTTCTAGTTTATAGGCATTATTCTTGATTTGAGCATAATAAAAATGGAACTTGCAGGTTAGAATGCTTTTATTCGTAATTGCTAGATGTGTGCGCGGTTTTCAATGTCTTGGTTCGAGTCTAGGATTTAGTTGTTAAGAAAGTCGGTTAGAACTTTGGGTAGCATGAGTCTTGAACCCTTGGTTTGTGGTAAGACGGTGTCGATCTCTCTAGTGACTTGAAACCGGAGAGGGTAGTATTTTCTCCTATTTGTGAGGATCATGTTCATTTTTAGCCCAAACACATGTATACATATATTGAGTGGCATGGATCCTTGGTATTGACTTTCTCATATCCCGAATTTGACTTTTTCCTTCCCGAGACCGCGACCAAACTACTTTAGGGGACGATAGAGGCATTTCTTTCGGTGACTATTTTTCTTTTTAGTTTAGGACTTTATTTTCTATTTTTCTCATATATTTTTGTTTGCACTTGCCCCCTTGCTAGCCATTTGAGCCTTGCCCCTTCATTTCTTATAAGCTCATTACAAACCTATTAGACTTTGTTTTATTATCACCCTTAGAAGTGATAGTGAAGCTTTGTGTTATTGTGCTTGATGGTTTTGAATGATTATGCAATGATGAGGAATGATTGATATTGGTTATAATGGCAAAGTTTGGGAAATATGTTGTATATAGTGAATAAATAAGCAACAGCAAAAAGAGAAAGGAAAGTTTTGAAAAAGCCAAAAATAGAGAAAAACAAGGCAATGAGAAAAGTTTCAATTGAAACACAAAAAAAAGGAGAAAATCAAATCAAGAAAAGTTCAAAACGAGTTTTGGTTTAGTTTTGTTGTTGAATAAGCTTGGGGGTACCCCAAATAAGTGGTATGAGTTTGTTTTGGTTCGATTTGCTTGAGTAAGTTCATTGTTGTGCTTCACTTTAGGATTGAGCACCAATTTCCAAATTTGTTCCATGCCCTACCCCTAGCCTATACTATGCACCCTAACAGCCCTCTTGACCCTTTTGAGTTGAGTCATTGTCGGTGGCGGGAGGATTTGGTCAAATTTATGGAATGGGATTGTCATGCTAAGATATCGAGTAACCTTCTCTCCCCCCCTTGCAATTCTTGTCTTTTCCGGCGCCTTCGCGGCGTCACGAGAAGCTATCCTTAAGGGTGGATGGTCTGTAGAGATTTGACGCGGTAAGATCAGTTGAAGGGGAATAGATAAGTGCGAACCCTTAGTTCTCTTTGCTTCACACTTGAATCCTTCACTCGACTTAGGACATTGGTGTTGTAATAATTGGGTTTTCAAGGCAAATACTAGAATAAGAATAAGAACGAGTTTAGGAAATCGTTGCGCCGTGGTAACCAAACCACTGCCTTGAAAACGAGATTCGGTGCAACCGGGGTGCACAATTGTATCCACCGATTCGTTCCCTAAGGTTTACACAACTCTCAACACACAAAGGCACTTTTGGGTGATGAGATGGAGCCACATAAACTTATGCCCAAAAGAATAAGAAGGAAAAGGTTTGAAGAGATACAAATATTCATGACTTAATCATGAACCAAAATTCTTCCATCCAAAACAAAAGGGAAAGGAGGAGGAGAGGAAGAGATCAATATATGTGTGTACCAACAATTCAGAAAATGAAGAGTACTTATAGGATGTGTGGAGGAGACAAAACAATCCAAAGAAATCAAAGGTTTCAAAGGAATTCAATGATATTAATCAACTATAAACCCATGATAATGAAGAGTTGATAACCCCCATAATCAAGAGAAATAATGGACCAACTTAATCACCATAATCAGAATGATAATTGCCCATAAATAATACTTAAAAGGTTATCATAAAGGAGGAATCCAAAGAGAAGATAAAAAACGGACAACACCAAGAACCGATCTCGAAACCTGCCGGTTTTCCAAAACCGGCCGATTTTCGGTTCACTTCAAAAAATGTCTTTTAAGTCCGATTTTCAACTTACACTCGAAACCTGCCGGTTTCGGAAAACCTGGCAGGCAGGTTTTGAGAAACCTGCCGGTTTTCCAAAACCTGGCAGGCAGGTTTTGAGCGCTTTTCCATCTTTAAATTCCAACAATCCCCCACTAAAGATGAGAAAAGATACCAAATGAAAGAGGAAGATATTGGGCATAAGAGGAGCTTAATACATAACACTTGGTGTTACATAAAGTAAATTGAAACCAAATGCTTAGTGAAGTGAATTATGACTTACAAACCCGAGGGTGGACGTACCTTGAAACCCTTAAGTCCTTGATCAAATAGTGGACTAACCTTGAAACTCTAAGATTTAAGTCACGCCCCCACAACACATACCTCACTCCAAAGATTATGTGGACTCCGCAAAGTGTACGCGTTTTAAGCCATGCGTTTACCTTAGTTCTCATGGAAGCTCTAGGAAACTGCCCAAGTTTCCATAGAAGATGGCGAGTCTTCACAACCACGTAGGTGAATTCTCAAGTGCTTCTCAAAATAGCACTTAGTTAATAGGGTTAAATTATTTTCACTTTTAGTGAACCATCAAGAGCTACCTCGCAGCTATATTAACCCCCACAAGACCATAGATTCATTAAGAACATAATATAATGTTCAACCTCTCAAATAATTTGGTTGGTGAATCCACAAGTTGAATGCGTCCATTTCAACATGTTAGATTCTTTAAGAGTTTATACAACTCAACCCTCATACAAGCGGTGGTTCTCTTTAAAGTGCATCTCAACTAGCACTCTACCATTAAGAGTTCAAAGACTCAACCTCATTCAAGCATTACAACACATGCCATAGGGATAAGCAAGTAATGCTTATTACTTTACTCAAATGGGCATGAAGCCTATCCCCCTCGACATTTCAACCATCAAGGATCATTACATGTCCCAATTCAATCTTCGTACCATAGTGCATAGCGTACCTTGCATTAAGATTTTCCGTTAGAAAGTATAACCATAAGCAAGGCATTTAAATGGTATATGCTCACTCAAAAGCACACATGGTAAAGAAATTATAAGATGCTCTGTTCTTGGTTCAACTAACACCAATTAAATTTGATGGGACAATTTTGTAAAACTCAATTTTACAAAAAGTTCTTCATAAAGTATGATCCTCAAATCAACATAGCCACTTTAGTGAAAGTACTTCATCAATATCAAACTTCTATAATTTGCATCGAAAACTTCAAAGCGACATACTTTGAAAACATAGCAAATAAATACCATTCGACCTTATCCATGATACCTTTAAAATGAAGCAAACCCTCGTTCACTAAAAATTTGTGAAATTAAAAACAACTCAATTATTTCACAGTAAATTCACAAATAATAGCTATGTCAAAATACCAACAATACATATCATTATCATAGCGGAAAATATACTAGCGTCCACAACCTAAATCATGTTTTAGGTCCTTTTAAATGTTGAAGCTAAAAATTACATTCCACACATACCCACAAATGATATGATTTATATTTCCACAAATCTTCTCAAAAATTAAGAAAATGACTTACTATGAAAACCAAACATTTGTTTTCATATATTACTCAAAACCATTTACTTAAATAACACTTTCAACTTTCAAGGGAGAAGACAAACTCAATATTCAACATGTGATGTAAATATAACTTGAGCACATCATCCACATATCGAGTAAAATAACCACACATAATGATCACCTTGGAAAAATAAGAATTGAAATTCTCCACCCAAGTTATTAATCTAAACAACTATGAGAATTCAAATTCTACACAATCAATATGTATCAAGATATCGATAAGGTACATGTACCATTACAATGGTGATAACTCCAACACACATAATGAATTCCATAAACACATAATTCTTATCCTCAAGCATGGGAACTCATCACTCATGGTTTTACCACTTAGAACAATCACTTTACATACCTATGATAAAAGAGCATGCAATATAGGAATGAAAATTAAACTGCTCAAAAATCTAAGTGATATAAAACTTGTTCCCAAAATAATAAGAATAAGAAAATCTCACTCCCTTACGTTGATAAGGTTCTCCCAATTCAAGTATAGCCTTGAAACTCCTAATAACCATCCGGTGAATAGTCATCAAACCCTTTCAAGAAAACATCTAGATATTCATATTCCTTAGGTAGGTTGCGAAACTCACAAGTAAGCTTAACTTACTCCCAAAAGCTTCCCCTCAAAGGTTAACGACAAAAAGTCTCCATTGAAAAATCACGGAATTAAGGTCTTACTCATAGGAATTGAAAACACAACACAAATTCAAGGCATACATAAAAACGTCCTTTAGCATAACGGGCAATTCTCATGCCTTGAAAACTCTGACTTCAAGTCTCTTCTAAATTCAACTTGTTCACTACTAACAAAAGAATTAGAAGAAAATAGAACAATCAAGCAAGAGACACTTTAAACCCAACATGCATAGCCAAACAATTAATTGCATCATGCACAAACATGCTAAAAGAAGAATTACCGTTAAAATGAGAATACTCAAAAAAATACATACCAAAACTCATCAATAAGATGAACATCCCAAGAAGTCATGGAATTACATGCATAATAAAAAGAGTACACTCAAATAATACAAGGACCAAGAAAACAAGTCCAACATTGAAATATTAGGCACTTCCCATATAGTGGACTTAAAAGTCTCTTTTACATGACACCTAAAAATTTCGAATCTCGAATATTTGGACTCACAACCACTTTCCAAAAAACACCGGGGTCTAAAGGTTTCCCAAGAGAAACCCTCAAAAATACATGAGCATTCAAAAACAACCCCCACATGGAAATAATAAGCCCAAAAATTAAGATCATAAAATGATCACTCAACAAGGTTAAACTATGAGAAATGCCATAATAAAATTATGTACTCAACAATTCCCATAAAACCATTTTAAGATCAATAAACCCTTAAAACTCAAGTCTCAAAACATTTGGCCAACTTTAATGAAATTCCAACACCAACACAAATAAAAAGGCTATTTAGTCTCAACCATAGAAAATTCATTAAACAACACCATACCAATCATGACAAGATTAATGGTCAAATTCCCAAAAGTGTAGTGACTCGAATAATCAGGTATACATCCAAGGAAAATATTATACGTAAAAACTCACTCAACATATTCCAAGGAAAAGGGTTAACATAGTTTGCTTCCACAAGCTCAAACACTTATGTTCTAGGGGGTCATCACAAGCTTATGATAACTTGCTCCAATGGGTACACAAAAAACTCCAAGGAATTAAATATGAATATTTCCAACAATGCATAAGAAACCATTGATTATGAAGTTACATACCCAATATTCATGGTGATAAACAAGAACTTAGAATCATACGTATACACCAATATTACTATGACAAGTTAGCGCTTGAAATGACAACGTACAAGGCTAATAATTTAATCACTATTAGAATAAAACTACTTACTAAATACCCTTAGTAAAGCAAGTACACAAAGTCACAAGACCAAAATTCCTCTACCAAGGAAAATATGACAATGCACAAATAATTCACATTAGTCTTTAAAAGACTAAAAACATAACTTTAATAAAACTAAGGTCTCCTCATGAAATTAAACATGCATGAAACCAAAGTAAACTGTAGAGTGCAATAACATGTTCATACGTCATAAATAATTCAAATACTCTACTTTCTAGTAATCATTCCAACAAACATCATTTGACAATATAAAAATCAATTTTAATATTGTCATCTTCACAAAATATAATTTGTTGAAATGACTATTAGAAATGAACATGTTAGAATAATATCTTATTAAAAGAAGTAGTTTAGAATGAACCTCCCTTGATATTAAATCAAGTATGTGTATTGTAAGACATTCCAAAATCTTCAATCAATCCTCCATCACGATATCATGACCACCATTCATCAATCATCTTCTTCCAAGACATTACTTTTGACTTTCCGTATCCAGAAAAATCAGGTTCGTTGTTGAAGTTGTAACTGACGATCGCGATCATCCAATGACAATCCGACCGTTGAAATTCAAGCCCAAGATGACCCGGATATTGTGTCAAAATTTCAGGACAATCGGACCACGGATGACCCTCGATCCGGATCAATCTTTGAGACTTCTCCCAGAAAAACTTGAATGAAAAACATCTTTGGAAACCCTCTAAATTCCCTTTATCTTTCACTCAAACTCACAAATATAAATTTCCTCAAAAATCATAAGAAGTATTTAGCCATTGAAATATATCTCGTCTTCAAATTGTTGTAATAATTGGGTTTTCAAGGCAAATACTAGAATAAGAATAAGAACGAGTTTAGGAAATCGTTGCGCCGTGGTAACCAAACCACTGCCTTGAAAACGAGATTCGGTGCAACCGGGGTGCACAATTGTATCCACCGATTCGTTCCCTAAGGTTTACACAACTCTCAACACACAAAGGCACTTTTGGGTGATGAGATGGAGCCACATAAACTTATGCCCAAAAGAATAAGAAGGAAAAGGTTTGAAGAGATACAAATATTCATGACTTAATCATGAACCAAAATTCTTCCATCCAAAACAAAAGGGAAAGGAGGAGGAGAGGAAGAGATCAATATATGTGTGTACCAACAACTCAGAAAATGAAGAGTACTTATAGGATGTGTGGAGGAGACAAAACAATCCAAAGAAATCAAAGGTTTCAAAGGAATTCAATGATATTAATCAACCATAAACCCATGATAATGAAGAGTTGATAACCCCCATAATCAAGAGAAATAATGGACCAACTTAATCACCATAATCAGAATGATAATTGTCCATAAATAATACTTAAAAGGTTATCATA
The DNA here is from genome assembly GCF_020520425.1 of Spinacia oleracea. Lineage (NCBI taxonomy): Eukaryota > Viridiplantae > Streptophyta > Magnoliopsida > Caryophyllales > Amaranthaceae > Spinacia > Spinacia oleracea. Next base: position 90,891,191 of record NC_079490.1, on the reverse strand, counting down.
AAGGAGGAATCCAAAGAGAAGATAAAAAACGGACAACACCAAGAACCGATCTCGAAACCTGCCGGTTTTCTAAAACCGGCCGATTTTCGGTTCACTTCAAAAAATGTCTTTTAAGTCCGATTTTCAACTTACACTCGAAACCTGCTGGTTTCGGAAAACCTGGGAGGCAAGTTTTGAGAAACCTGCCGGTTTTCCAAAACCTGGCAGGCAGGTTTTGAGCGCTTTTCCATCTTTAAATTCCAACAATTGGTTAGCGTGCATTCGTTTATTGGTTAGTAATATTAGCATTCTTTTGTGCTCGTTCCATAATAAAGGCCCTTTTCTTGAATTTTGTAGTTTTATTTTTTACTTTCTTTTCTATTCTTTTCCTTTCTTTTCTTTTCTTTTCTTTTCTTTTTCTTTTTCTTTTCTTCTCTTTTTCTTGGTTTGTTTTCCTTTTAGGTCTTGCCTTGATTGTATTTTTGGAAGAGTTATGGGTGGTTCTCTTTGGAAACCCTTGCGAGATCCCACTCGCCCTCATGAGCGATTGTGGGGTTTAAAGAGCTTGTTGCATTCGCTTAAATGCAACCGTGATTCCTACAAAAGTGAGTTAGGTTGTATATTCTTGTAGTTCTCGTTTTTGTAGTTTTTAGAATCTGAATAATATGCTCATTCTTCCCTATTTCGTGCTTAGTTTGCTAGAGACTAGCAAACGCCTAGCTTGGGGGAGTTTGATGAGCGAATTTTATATCGCTCCTAGCTTAGGATTTCATGTTAGTTTATTATGATTTTTCGTAGTTTTTATAGTTTTTTATAGCATTTTTATGTTTTTTTCCCATCTTGTGATTATAGGTGAATCTTGTGGAAAATGATGGAAAACCAAGTAGATTGGAGCATAAACAGAGTTGTGCAACCGAACATGGTCATGTGCGCCCGAACAGTGAAGAAGAGGTGGACTCAAGGGAGATGCAGCTCTGTGCGATCGAACAACTATTCTTGTTCGATCATACAAAAGAGCCCTTGTGCGGTCGTGCTCTGTACCACGATCTCACAAAATGGAATTCAGAGGCATAATGTCCCCAGTTTTGATGTTCGACCGCACAAGATTTGTGCGCCCACACTGAAGATTTTGGGAAAATTGGCTAAGTCAGGTCTGTTCGATCGCACAGAAATTCTGTGCGGTCGAACATGACGAAGGAAGTTGGTCTTCGCTCTATTTGCTCGCACAAAAATTATGTGTGCCCACACAAGTTCTCTTTGTTCGAGCGCACAGAGGGTCTGTGCGACCGAACGTCGACGCGGGCTGGCTTAATTTGTATTTCGAGCTTCTATTTGGGGGAAACATATAAATAGCTTTTTAGATTTTTTTCCAATAACAATTCATTTTAGAGTTTCCAAATTAGTTTTCAGAATATTAGAGAGAGAATTCTTAGTTTTTCAAGCTTTGGATTAGGAGAGAGAAACTACCATTGGAGGAAGCTTCAACTTGTAAATCTCTTTCAACTCTTTGATTCTTATTGGAATTTCAATTCAATCTTTTATGCTTTGTTATTCTTCTTGAATTTCTTGATTGTTCAATTACTTGATGATAGTTTTTGTTGATTCTAATTTTCCATTGATTCTCAAATGAATTTTTAGTTTCTTGATTCTTTAGTTCAACTTTTCAATTCAATGTTTACTTGCTTTGAACCCTTGATTTCCTTAGTTAAAACCATGAGTAGTGAGTAGTTTCTAGTTGGGGATAGGGGTGAAACTATGGCTAAATTGGGGGAAATTGAAGGATGATTGTTGATTATTGATGTGATTAAATTTGATTTGATGATAGGATTTCCATGACTAATGAATTAGTAGTTGTAAATGCTAGTTTAATTAGGATTGATTGGAGTGCTTCATCTTGATTTGGCAAGAGATTGTGAATCTCTATGATGCATGTGAAAAGTAGGTCTCAATTGCAAGTTGTCTAGTCCTAGGATCATGCGAGAGCTTTTCCTAGACTGGAGGACTTACCGCGCTCTATCCGAGAGGTGGCGAGCTCGTCAATAGTAGCTTTTCCCCTATATGTCAAGTCATTGCATCGTAATTGTGTGATTAGCCTTTGTCCTTCCCCGATTACCCTAGTCTATCCCCAATTCCCTAACGCTTCCCTTTATTTGCAAAAACTTGTTTGATAGCTTAGAATTGTAGTCGATAATTCAAATTCAAACTCCGTCCTAAACTAGCTTAACAATTGAACTCACTTCACTCTGTTTCCTTGGGACGATCCCTATGCTTGCCGCTATAGGCAATATAGCCGGATAGTTAGGTGTTTACAATTTTTGTTTGATAAAGGTGTATTCATTCAACGACGGAAATTACCTCTATCAGGGCATAATGCCGAACTTTCAATTCAATCTTTCGAATCTCCAAATTCTATGTTCAAACTAGGCCTCAAATTTCCAAGTCCATGGTGGCGTAATACCGGATTTTCAAGCCCAAAATTCCAAATTCAAAGCCCCATCTTCTATACAAAACTCCTCTTGTCAAATTCCAAGTTCAAACTCCAAATCAAACTCAAGTTTCAAATTCTCTTTTAAGTCACAAAGATTCTTGTCTATCATTGCTCCCAAATACAAAATTCAAAATATTTGCCATCCTGGGTTGAAAATCCCCTGAAATAGTAAAAATTCAATTTCCACATTCTATCATGGGTTGAAATCCCCCTAAAATATTTCCACATTCCATGACGGGTTGAAATTCCCTTGAAATAATATAAAACTCAACTTCACTTCTATCGGATTGAAATTACCTTGAAATAATACAATATCCAACTTCATTTCCAACGGGTTGAAAATCCCCGGAAATAATACAAATTCGATCTCCTAAAACAATTCTGATGGGTTGAAAATCCCTAGAAATAGTACAATATCCAATGGGTTGAAACTCCCCTAAAAATACTCCAAAACTCCATTTTGGGTTGAAATTCCTTTGAAATATTCCAAGTTCCAATGGGTTAAAATTCCCCTAAAATATTCCAAGTTCTATTGACGGGTTAAAGTCCCTTTGAAATAGTACAAAATCCAATTTCCCTTCTCATGGGTTGAAACTCCCCAAAAATAATACAAACTTCATCCCGGGTTGAAAATCCCCTAAAATATTCCAAATTCGATTCTCCCGAAAAAGTTCTAACGGGTTGCAAATCCCGGAACAAATGTACAAAATCTGATTGGGTCAAAATCCCTTGTCAAAATCCAAGTTCTAATTCTAAATTGCAAATGGTACAAGGAGGAAACCTCCATAAAAGAATGAAGCTTCCTTCAAAATATTTCCAACGGGTTTCAAACCCCGGATACAAGTACAAAATCCAAAATCCCGAGTCTTCGGAGTGGCACTTAGAGTCAAGTCTAGGTCTTATTCATTGCATGCATATCATATCATGTGTCGGGAAGTCCAAGTTCAAAATTCAAGTCATGTGCTAAATAAGTGTTCGGACTCATTCTCTCAAAATACAATTCAAGATGACTTCATTGGCAGCGGTTGTAGCTGAGCTCTATGACCGTATTGAGGAAGCTGAGGCTCGCACAAGGGCTCTCGAAGGCAAACAAGAAAATCTTTTCAATGTTGTGGGCCCTTTCGAAGTAGAGGAAATCTTTCATAACCAGAGGCCCGCACTTGACCTTGTGCAGCTCGATGAAAATTCGGAGTCCGGATTTGTTACTGGGTTACCTCAAGAAGACATTTGTGGGATATGGGCCAGTGAAGATGAAGACATATACCATGATCCCCCTATGGAGAACATCTATGATGATGAATGTCAAGAAATTGTGAAAGCCAATTGGTACTTGGACACTAAGGCATAAAACAGTATTCAGGTCATAACTCGATCCGGCCGAATTCAATAGCCAGTCAATAGGACAACACCGGCAACTAATGTCCCTCCACTCACTGAGGAAAATTCCTTAATCAAACAGTTGAAGCGTACAAAAGCAGAGGTTAATATCTGGCAGCTCATGGCTTCCTCTGTTGAGCATCGCACTGCTCTAATCAATACTCTCGTCAACCTGAATGTCACCCCGGAAGTTACTCCTGTTGAGCTGGTCGGGTTATTTACAAATCTGGAAGAAGGGATTACCTTTACAAATGAAGACCTCCCGCCCGAGGGAGCAAGCCATCACAAGGCACTCTATCTGACTGTTGAATGGAAAGACAATGTCATCCCCATGACTGTAGTAGATAATGGGACAGCCATAAATGTGTGTCCTCTTCGCACTGCTGAGAATTTGGGCTTCACTCCCAGTGACTTTTCTAGCTCCTCCCAGGGTGTTCGTGCCTACGACAACACTCGTCGGGAAGCAATGGGGACTCTCACACTTCTACTCCGAACAGGCCCAATTGAGCGCAAAGTGAGCTTTCAAGTGCTCAACATCAAAGCAAGCTTCAATCTCCTATTGGGGAGACCGTGGATCCATGACCTCAAAGTTGTACCATCTTCACTTCATCAAAAAGTTCGAATGGAGGTCCAAGGAAACATCATTACTCTGAATGCATCCCATCCAAGAACCAAGATACCCGACAAGGCTCTGATATTAATAGAACATGATGACAATGACGAAGACCTTTGGGGGTTCAGTGCTGAAGTAGGAGCCATCGAGTCCAAAATGAATCCCATGGCAAGGCATATAATGATCAAGCCTACCGAATATCCTTTCAAGACTCACGGTCAAACTAATTGTTGTGGTCTGGGATATAGGCCAGCTAAGCATGATAACAAGAAACAAGAGGCCAAGCTAAGGGCCCGCCGAGCTGGAAATGACCAATTCAAAATACCTCCCCGTCGGCGCACACTCAACGGGCAATTCATAAAAGAAGGAGAGGATGATATATACTTTGACTTTCCAGAGCCTTTCAATGACACTTCAAAAGGGATCCTCTACCCTGGGTTCGAGATCTTTCAAGACTGTCACTTCCTCAAAGATGCCACTCCAATGCAAAACAAGGTTAGCCTAGAATGCCTTGATTCATCAGCTTTTGGTCTCTTGTTCGGCCAAGAAGTAGCACCAATCATTTCTGAAGATACTATGGTTCAAATGGTTACTCAAATCGAAGATTTTGACCCGTCTAAGCTTATTGCTCCTAGTGAGAAGATGGTCAATGGCTGGAGGAAGTCCCTCAAGATCATTGCTCCAAATGGCAAAATGTTCAAGATTACTGTGGGCGAAGGATCTATGATGAGCGAGTTCGAGTCAGAGGATGAGTCTAGTGATGAATCAAAGTCTAGGGCTAGAGTCTTGCATTAATCAAGAGCCTCTAAAGGCCAAACCTCAAGTTAAAGCTGTCGATGTAATGATTGCTAATTTCAATAATACTTAAATTTCCTCCTACTCTTCAAGTCCAAACTCAAAACACATTTCTAATCCAAACAACTTTGCTTCACAAGAAACTGACCTTGAAATCTTAAAAGCTATCGAAAATCATGAATACAGGATGCCCATAATTGAGGAAACAGAAAAAGTTAACCTTTCTAACAACAGTGATCCAAATATAGGTCAGATTGGTTTGACTCTATCCCAAGCAGAGCGGGATAATCTTATCAATCTACTTTAAGAGTACATAGACGTCTTCACGTTGTCCTATCATGATATGCTATGGGTTGATCCAAGCATCGGTCAGCATACAATTCCCCTTATTCCAGGTTCAATGCCCGTCAAGCAGAAGCTCTGTCGCATGAAACCGGATGTTTCCCTCAAAATTCAAGAAGAAGTCTGTAAGCAGCTAGAGGCCGGGTTTATTCGAGAATCCAAGTATCCAGGATGGATTGACAACGTCGTCCCAGTTCCAAAGAAGGATGGAAAGGTTCGAATGTGCATTGATTACAGGGATCTTAACAGGGCTAGCCCTAAAGACGGTTTTCCACTGCCTCACATCAACATCTTGGTCAACAACACATCAAATCATGCCTTACTCTCTTTTATGGACGGGTACACAGGCTATAATCCAATTCCCATGGAAGATGAAGACATGGAGAAGACAACCTTCATAACTCAGTGGGGTACATATTGCTACATAGTTATGTCGTTCGGATCGAAGAACGCGGGGGCTACCTATCAAAGGGTATCAAAGAACTTCCATAACCATTATGAGTGACATGTTTCACAGAGAAATCGAGGTATATGTCGACGATATGATAGTCAAATCTAGAGAGCAACATGAGCACACAACAGTATTTCGAAAATTCTTCGATAGGCTCAGGCAATACAGTGTGAGGCAATCCTCAAAAATGTGCATTCGGGGTGACGTCAGGCTAGTTACTCAGGTATGTCATAAGTTCTCGGGGAATCAAGGACGATTCTTTAAAAAAAAAGGCCATTCTAAACATGAAACCGCCATCGAATGGGAATGAAATTCGGGGATTCCTTGGCAAGTTACAATACATTAGCATGTTCATTTCAAAACTCACCATGATTTGTGAGCCAGTGTTTCGAAAACTCTGCAAGAGTGAGCTCAAGGTATGGGACGAAGACTGTCAACATGCATTTGACACCATCAAGGACTATCTTTCAAATCCACCAGTGTTAAAGCCAACAATACCGGGGGCTCCCCTCCGGCTTTACCTTACAACTATTGATTCGGCAGTAGGGGCCATGCTTGCCCAAGAGATCGAACGCAAAGAAAATGTCGTGTACTATTTAAGCAAGAAGATGTTCGAGTACGAGACCAGATATACTCAACTCGAAAGACTCAGTATCTCCTTGGTTTGGGCCACAAAGAAACTCCGCCACTACATGCTCTCTCACACAGTGCACATGGTTTGCAAAGCTGATCCTCTCAAGTACCTATTCAGAAAACCAACTCTCAACGGTCCGTTGTCCAGGTGGGTGGTTATGTTAGCAGAATTCGATATGAAATACGTTCCTCAAAAATCTATCAAGGGTTCAGCGGTTTCTTGTTTCCTAGCCGACTGTCCCATCGAGGCAGAAGTGGAGGACTACGACCAACCCGATGAGCAAATTTTAATGACAAGCGATGACAGTTGGTCGCTGCACTTTAAGGAGGCCTCCAATCATATCGGATGTGGTGTCGGGGTAATCCTAGTATCCCCGGACGGCACTCACATTCCCATATCACCAAAGTTGCAATTCAATGTTACAAACAATGCGGCCGAATATGAAGCATGCATCATGGGCCTGGAAGCCGCCATAGCATTGGGAGTCAAGAAACTTCGAGTATACGGGGACTCTTTAGGGGAATACAGTTGAATACATATTAACGCAGCGGAATAATCCCCAAAGCTAGGAACCATGTATAAAGTACAGATTAAGCAGACTTACATTTGTAGCGTGTTTTCCCTAGTTCAACAAATCACGAACACGAACAAGAAATCCAAATTTCGTTCCTCTACCTGGTTCACCGACACGTTCAGATCCGTCTTGAGATTCGTAGCTTAGACGTCACTTAAGATATTTTAGCTTTTAGGGAAGAACAGTTTTAATGGAGGCAAAAAGAGAATAGGGTTTCTCTTTTAGGTTAAAACTGATGTACGTGAATTAGTTGTGTGTGTATGGAAAAACATAAGGAGAGGTGAGGTGTTATAACCTTAAAGGTTATAACATGACGGACCAAGGCACAAGGCCTCAACCGGCCAGCTTCACGCACAAAGCCCACGAAGCAGCGCGCAGAAGGCAATGCAACCATGGGCCTTGGGCCTCGCTGCTTGCTTGTTGCCAATGTTGTTGTCCGCGCGCGCCCATCCGCAACCTTGTGGGCCTTGCTTTTGCGCTTGCGAGCTGCTGGCTCGTTGGGCCTTGCGTGCTTGGCTCGATGGGCCGGCACTCTTGCCTTGCTCGTATCCGCAACCAATTCCTTACGGCTATTGTTTATGGTATAGTACTTGACGAATCACCGTCGTACGATACGATTATTCGTTTGGCCTAGCTTACGAATATTCACGATATGATATACGATTCCGATCCAACGTCATATCATATATTTATGTTTTTCCAAACTAATTCTCGAAAAGCTATTAAATTAATTTCCGATTCATTTAATCCGATGATCTATTACATGCCAATGGTGTGACCTTATAGGTTCAGTTAAGAGTAAGCCGTGAGGCTAATATAGATTAGGACTCACTGATCGAAAGCGTTGCCTCAGCTAGCTGTTCCGATCACTTGATCTCACTGAATTAATTGTTCGTAATTAATCTGAACCTTGGTATTAGACTAATGCACCTTGGGTGAAGGACATATTTCCTTCAGTCTCCCACTTGTCATTCACACAAGTGTACATTCACATTCCTTTGTCGCTTACTACTACCACTACCACTACTACTACCACTACTACCACTACTACCGCTACTACTACCACTACTACCACTACCACTACTACTACCACTACTACCACTACTACCACTACTACTACCACTACTACCACTACCACTACTACCACTACCACTACTACTACCACTACTACCACTACTACCACTACAACTACTACTACCACTACTACTACCACTACTACCACTACTACCACTACTACTATCACATTCCGAGAGGCCTTGTTACACAACAACACCATATCCTATCAAAAATATGAGGACAATCCATTCTTGCAATCTATGAACACTCACTTTGATTTATAGTACGCCCAATAACTGCTTTTTTAGCCCCCTTTTACGGTGCGACGTTTAGCTAGCATCAAAGCGAACTAATTCTCAAACGAGCAGACATAGTCGCTCATGTTCCGAGGAACGGTTCTAATCACCATTAATGAGAACTACTTATGACATGACTTTAATCGCTTAAAGTGTTCTCATGGTCAATCCGATACAAGATCCAATAAGTATCTATGCAAAAGGTTCTGACATCCAGTCAAACTAGTTCAAAAACAGAACCACAAATCTACTTGCAATCTAATCTTCATTAGTCATTGGTCGTCCACCTTTCAATGACCTGGATTAGGGATCCTTTGTGACTTCAATATTCAAGTTCACTTATGGGTGTTTCTTTGTCGAAGAATCCATCTTGACATCCCATTTAAATGTTTTGAATCACTTGGACTTTTCATTTAATACTAAACCAAAATTAAATGAATATGAAATAAAGATTTTCATAAATATGAAATGGTTAAACCAATTGTTTTAAACACAGATCTAACAGATGTCCTAAAACAAAACTTAGAAAATCAAAGCCATTCTCCAACATGCTTAATTCCTATGGTTGCTACATGTGCGTTGTGCTTCACTTGTGGCAATGCTTTAGTCAATGGATCCGCGACGTTGTCGTCAGTTCCAACCTTGCAAATCTCGATTTCTTTCCTTTCAACGATTTCTCGAAGTATGTGAAATCGCCGCAGTACGTGCTTGAACTACTGGTGGCTCCTAGGCTCATTTGCCTGGCAATGGCTCTGCTATTGCCGCAATATAAAGCCATTGGTCCTTTAATGGAGGGGACAACCCCAAGTTCTTCGATGAACTTCCGAATCCAAACACTTCCTTTGTTGCTTCTGAGGCAGCAATGTACTCGGCTTCAGTTGTAGAATCCGCAATAGTGCTTTGCTTAGCACTTTTCCATCTTACTGTTCCGCCATTGAGGCAGAACACAAAACCAGAATGTGATTTGAAATCATCTCTGCCGGTTTGAAAGCTTGCGTCCGTATACCCTCTAACAATCAACTCATCTGTACCACCATAGACCAGAAACAGATCCTTTGTCCTTTTCATGTACTTTAGGATATTCTTGGCAGCTATCCAATGCGCCTCACCTGGGTCTGACTGTTAGGTTATGATACATATGAATAAACATAAATCATGCGGAAAAACCATAAAGCCAGGAAACATATTATTTACACATAATCATTTAGCATAATTCAGATGCATACACTTTATAGCGTGCCCTCCCTAGCTGCGCCCGAACCGAACAAGAACAAGTCTTTAGGACTCCAAGTGTCGTCCCTCCGTAGATAGTCCACAGTACGTCCGGATCCGCCTTAAGCTTGACCAACTAGAATCGCCCTTAAGGTTCCTTAGATTTTCGGCTATTTGGGTGCAAGTGTTTGGCTGATTTTTGCTTAAAAATCTTACCTTGAATACTTCAATAATCGTCTGTTAAATATGTGACCCTAGCCCTATATTTATAGAGTTTATGGAAAGGAATTATAATTCTACTAGGATATGGATTTATTAATTAGAATCCTATTTGAACTCTAAATCATAAATTTAATCTATTAGGATTAGGATTTAATCATTGCACGAATTCCGATAGGATTAAGATTCGTTACGAACACGAGTGTCGCACGACCACGAGGAACGCACGTACCCGCGCAGGCCTTGCGGCCCACACGAGCAGGCGCAGCCTCGCAGCCCACGAGCATAAGCCCGCGCGCGCCTTGCTTGGCCTGGCCTTACGCTGGGCCTGGCAAGGTTGTGGCAGCTCTGTGTTTGGGCGCTTGGCTTGCTGGGCGCGGGCCTGGCTTCGTGCTGGGCCTTCGTCTAGCAAGCCTCGTCCGATGTTAATTCGTACGATGCGCTTCCGATTAAATTCCCGGTTCCGGAATTCATTTCCGATACGAACAATATTTAATATTTCCGATTCCGTAATTAATTTCCGTTTCGAAAAAATATTTAATATTTCCGTTTCCGGAATTATTTTCCGATTCCGATAATATTTCCGATTCAGGCAATATTTCCGTTTCCGGCAATATTTCCGATTCCGGCAATATTTGCATTTCCATTAATATTTTCCGATACGTACCATGTTTCCGTTTCCGGCAACATCTACGACTTGGATAATATTCATATTTCCGATACGATCCATATTTTCGTTTCCGGCAATATCATCGTTTCCGGAGTATTCATTTCTTGCTTGTGACGATCTTAGCTCCCACTGAAACCAAGATCCGTCGATTCCGAATATCCATAGATGGAGTATTTAATGCCATTAAATACTTGATCCGTTTACGTACTATTTGTGTGACCCTACGGGTTCAGTCAAGAGTAAGCTGTGGATTAATATAATTAATTCCACTTGAACTGAAGCGGCCTCCAGCTAGGCATTCAGCTCACTTGATCTCACTGAATTATTAACTTGTTAAATACTGAACCGCATTTATTAGACTTAATATTATATGCATACTTGGACCAAGAGCATTATTTCCTTCACTGACTGGTACCTACTCGTTAGTGCGAACGAAACATCCGACCTTGGACAAATCATAACATACATGATTGATCCAATAGCCGAAGCGTATGGAGTTTCACTCATCCTTCTACGCTCATCAGATGTCTTGGGACACTGAGTCTTGCTTAGATATGTGCCATGTGACATGGGTATATGGCCTCTCTTGGCTCCCATCATATTGAACCTAGCTAGCACTTTGTTAATGTAAGTGCTCTGGCAATGTCCAATCATCCTCTTAGATCTATCCCTATTGATCTTGATTCCCAATATGTACTGTGCCTCTCCTAAGTCTTTCATTGAGAAACATTTTCCAAGCCAAGTCTTTACAGACTCCAACATAGGAATGTCGTTTCCAATAAGCAGTATGTCGTCTACATACAAGACAAGATTCGTCCTGATTCTTGATGAAGCTAAATTCATGGACTGCTTCATCAAATCGTATATTCTAGCTCCTTGATGCCTGCTTTAATCCATAGATGGATTTCTTAAGCTAGCATACCTTTCCTTGATTCTTTTGATCGACAAAACCCTTTGGCTGTGTCATAAACATAGTATCTTCAAGAACACCATTCAAGAAGGCAGTTTTGATATCCATTTGCCATATTTCATAATCATGAAACGCGACAATCGCAAGGATTATCCGAATAGACTTAAGCATAGCGATTGGAGAAAAGGTTTTATCGTAGTCAACGCCGTGAACTTTCCTGTAACCTTTTGCTACCAATCTAGCCTTGTATATGTATACAATTCCATCCTTGTCTTTCTTCAATTTGAAGTGAAGGAAATAATGCCCTTGGTCCAAGTATGCATTCAATGCTAAGTCTAATAAATGCGGTTCAATATTAATTAATTATGCAAGTTAATAATTCAGTGAGATCAAGTGAGTTGTATGCCTAACTACAGGCCGCTTCAGTTCAAGTGGAATTAATAATATTAATCCACAGCTTGCTCTTGACTGAACCCGTAGCGTCACACAAATAGTACGTGAACAGATCAAGTATTTAAGTGAATTAAATACTCTATTTATGAATATTCAGAAACGACGGATCTCGGTTCCAGTGGGAGCTAAAATCGTCAAAAGCAAAATATGAATACTCCAGAAATGATGATATTGCCGGAAACGGAAATATGGATCATAACCGAAATATAAATATTATCCAAGTCGTAGATGGTGCCGGAAACGGAAACATGGTACGTTTCGGAAAATATTATCGGAAATAGAAATATTGTCGGAATCGGAAATATTGCCAGAAACAGGAATATTACCGGAATCAGAAATATTATCGGAATTGGAAATAATAAATATTTGTTCGAATCGGAAATAAATTCCGGAATTGGAAATATTAAATATTGTTCGAATCGGAAATGAATTCCGGAATCGGAAAACGAATCGGAAGCGCGACGTACGAAACGATCGACGGACGAGCTTGCTAGACGCAAGGCCCAACACGAAGCCAGGCCCAGCGCCCAGCGAAGCCCGCGCGTGCAAGCGAGCAGCAAGGCAGGCCCAACGCAGCGAGCAAGGCAGGCCCAGCGAGCAGCGCCCAACGATGGGCCGCGTGCTGCCAGCGCCCAGGCCTTGGGGCGAGCTGAGCACCAGCGCCCCTTATGGGTTGCGTGGCTGCGAGGCTTCGTACGACCAAGTCCTTGGTTGTTTAGGATTGTGATGATGACGATACCTAATTTGTGTCTCCCATTGGGATGATGACGATACCATTATCCTTGTTAGGTAGTTGGAGCAACCTCGTGCGGAAATTCCAATTGCTAAAAGCATATCCAAAATCCAAGAGCCAAAGTCCAATCCCCGAGGCCGTTCCCCTTCCGGAACTCGGTACAAAATACAAATTTTGAAAATCGAGTTCAAAATCCAAGTACAATCTCACCCAATGGACTATCCCATTGGTCTTACAAGGCCTATTCCACTAAAAATCATATAAGGCAAGTCAAATTCGGGCGCCGACCCACAAAACCGAGCAAGCCGGGCCTCGTCCCGTAAAACCGAATACAAAAACCCAAAACGGCTTGTTTTTAGACGAAAGCTAAGCCTTAATCCCCAAGAAATCACTACGTGCCAAGGTCGTACAAGTCGTACAATGGTACAACAATACAATCCAAAAGCAAGGACGACATCTTTCCGTCCTTTTTGGCAGCATCAACGCCACGTCACCAGCGCTGGGCGCTGCCAGCTGCACGCGACGCTGGCAATGGCTGGCGTTTAGCAGCAAACTCCCCTATAAATACCCCTAATTTTGAGCAGTTAAGGGAGGCAAAATCGACATACAACGTCGTAATACAAAAATTGCACCTCAAAATTCAATACAAAAATCAATACAAAATCCTCCAAAAACACCATACAATCTTCAAGCTTTAAGCAATTCGGAGTTCTAATCGGAAAGCTTGCCTAAACTTAACTAGGTAATTCCGAATCCCAACCCTAATCTATTCAATGTTGCTTTGATTTTCAATTTCAAAATGATTAGTAAGTTGGCATTTTAACTGTTAGAAATGTCAGTTACAACAATCATACATTTCTTCAAAATCCAAACTTATCAAAATACAAAAATGCAAACTTTCAAGATTCAAGGATGTTCAAAGTTGTTTCTAATCACCTCTTTGAACTAGAATCATTTTTAAACATGGAGTAGTCAAAGATGATGCCTTTTTAACTTTTAAAGGTGTAGTCTTTGAGATTCAAGACTCCATTTTTAATATACAAGTTCAAGTTTTCAAATTTCAAGATCCAACAATGTTTAGGGTTGCTCATGACTACTTCCCTAAACTAGGATTCTTTCAAAGTAAGAGCACATCAAATATCTAACCTTTTCATCATTAAAAGGCCCGATCTTTGAGATTCAAGTCTCTTAATTTCAATATTTCAAGTTCGAGTACAATATTTCAAGTTCAAGTTCAAGTATTTCAAGTTCAATATTTCAATTTTCAAGCTTTCAAGTTCAAGTTCTATATGCAAAATCTAGGATACATTGGGGTGAGCAACTTCTCCCAACTTGAGATTTTTGGCTTTGAATTCGTGTCAGACGCACTTATTTTTAAGTAGCCGTTTGGCGTTCGAATTTCATGTGCCCAAGTTCAAATTTCAATATTGCAATTTCAATTATGCAACTTTCAAATCCGCACTTTCAATTCCGCACTTTCAATTCCGCACTTATTTACTATTGTGATGTTGCTTTATTTGCTTTATTGCTTTCATCACCGGACATGCTAAATACAACAAAATGCAAGGTTACATCACGCTTAACAAAGATAATTTCTTGGACAAACCGATCTTAGGTTCCCTTAAATTAACTTTAAAGCAAAGTGACCACAATACAAATTAGAAATTCTATTTGTCCCAAATTCAAACCCACATAGTCTAAACTAGGGTATTTTCGAAAATGTTGTGCCATGTACTTGAATAATTTCTAAAGCTCGCGGAATAAGCATCTCGTTCCCGTGGCTGGATCTCACCCATCTGTTTCGAAGATTCAAAGCCTTATCCAAATCGAGTCACTCTTGGTGTTTCCAAACGGGACCCTAAAATAATGTTTGGTGGCGACTCCTTCAAGATCCAAAAATTAAAAGGTTTCTAAAAAACCGCCCCTTGTAGGGAACAAAAGGCGATCCGGGCCGGAAAAACACCCCCCTACACATGGATTGGAGACCATGAGTTGTTGCGTGCGAAATTAAAATATTAATTTCTATGTTCTAAGGTACAGATAGAAAGTCATCCACATATCTGTGAACTGCTTGGATAAGTAAAATCCAAATAAAGCATCACTAGCAACCTATACAGTTGAAGTAAAAGTAATTATTGCCTAAGAAGCAATAAAAGAGAGTTGTTTACATTAAAGAATTCTTTACTGAACTTGGGTGGATCACATGTTTGCTGACTTGATGGTTCTTCATTTCAAAATGCGTAGAACCACTATTGTAGCAAGAAAGACTAGATCACAAAATAAACATACTCAAAAGATCTTATCATCCTATCTCGAATAACATTCGATGAAAAGGATATTAAGATTGGAAAAGCATGATAACTAAACCTATGCAACAAGTGAGAAACAACACTCACATTGTGGCACTGGAAATCAGGCATAGCTTTGAATTCCATAAATTGTTTTTAAATGGGTTAGAGGCCCATGGTTGTAAAACATTTGGGTTGAACATTTATCATATATGAAATGTATTTTCATATTCCATTTAATCTTGGTTTAGTATTAAATAACGAGTCCTTTCAATTTGACGATATATTCAAGATAGACTGTCAGGACCAGTCCTGTGACTAAGAAATGTCTATCAAGTGAACTTGAATGTGACTAGTTGAAAATGGTCCCTGGTCGGAAGTTTTCCATAAAGATGGACGCATATAAAACGCTACACGACTAGAATGCAAGATAACTAGTAGTTATGTTTCTTGAACTATTTGGACATGGAAATGTCGCAATCATTTGCATAGATACTTACTATGAGAAGACTAGTAAGGGACAGACCTATGAAACTTTACTGTAAGAGATGAAAATATTTCATAAGTAAATTTCATTACATTATTAGACACTAATCCTCAATACCTGAGTCATTTGAGATTACTTGTTTGAGAACTGGTTACTTTGACGTTGTCAACCGTCGCACCGTAAAAGGAGACTATAATGGCAACGCTCAGGTAATCACCTATCAAACGAAGTCTAACCTCAAGATTGGGATTGTCCTTCCATAAATCGGGATGAGATACTGAAAGTTGTACAAGACCACTCGGAGAGCTAGAAACTGAAAAATGCATGGCCGTGCTCAGATGAATCATAGGCTATGATTATCTGTTTATTTGATCAGTTGAACTCTGAAACCGAGAAATACCTCTGGACATAATAAGGATGACTACTCTTACCTTATGTTCATGACCAAGCATCAAGCGACAAAGGAATTAGGCAATGCACACTTGTCCCTAAGGACAAGTGGGAGACTGATGGAAATAATGCCCTTGGTCCAAGTATGCATTCAATGCTAAGTCTAATAAATGCGGTTCAGTATTAATTAATTATGCAAGTTAATAATCCAGAGAGATCAAGTGAGCTGTATGCCTAGCTAAACGCCGCTTAAATTCAAGTGGAATTAATAATATTAATCCACAGCTTACTCTTGACTGGAGTCGTAGGGTCACACAAACAGTACGAGAACAGATCAAGTATTTAAGTGAATTAAATACTCTATTTATGAATATTCTGAAACGACGGATCTCGGTTCTAGTGGGAGCTGAAATCTTCAAAAGGCAAAATATGTGTAGTGTGTGGAGTGTGTTGCAGGTATTTAAGACTCCTTGTACTTTATGCCTTGTACTTGTATGTTTGTATTTGAACTTGACTGATGTTTTGCTTGCTTTTTTGAAAGATTTGGATATACGAGCACTTTCCGACTTTGGCGCCAGAACGTACTGGAGATGCGGCTTACCCGTATGCTGCCTCTTGGATAGGAGCGGTGCGCAGGAGGGTGCCTCTGGCGGCCTCCTGCAGAGCTTGGAGAGTTCTACCTGCTGATGAGGTAATATTTTTGTACGGTTTTTCTCTTTTGTATTTGTATAGTTTCCTGAGTTGTCTGCTTTGCAGCTGGTGTGGCGTCCTTTTGCTAACGCGCCTGTACCTGCCTCGGCTGCTCGTGCCCATTTCTTGTCTGGACGGCAGGCTTTACTCCTAGGGGTGTATCGCCACATGGTATCTGGGGGAGCGAGTGTCCCTTCAGCACAGTTCGAGGAATAGGTTCGTCGCCAAGGACCCAACGGAGTCCATGCTGGCGCCGGTTGAAGAGCTTGCCCGGCTTTATGTGAATTCTAGGGGCGATGTTGTTTGCCGCTCTTGGAGGGACTTTGTGCAAAGGAAGGGTAGCTATGACGAATTCCTGAGGAGGCTGGCTCCACCAGTACGCTTCGTACTGCCGGTGAGCTTTTGAACTTTGTATCTTGTACTCTTGTATTCTTGTATTCTTGCATTCATGTATTCTTCTATTCTTGTATGTTGTATGTCGATTTGATTGTATGATTGTATGTAGGAGGAGGAGGTTGATCCTGAGGACATCCCCTATGCTGATAGGGTAATCCGCTTTGAGAACTCGGACGGGGAACAGGTGGAAGTGACCATCCCTGTAGCTTCTCCTCCGCACCGGAGATCATATGATGCTGTACCTGAGCATTATGCAGCTGTAAGTACTGTTGTATTTGCTTGAAACTAAATGATGACCTTGTATCTGGAAATTGATCTTCAATTTTGTATGCAGGCGGCTCGGGTAAGAGTGCGTCGTTGGATGCTCTTGATTGATTCTTTGAAGAGGCATTGTGCCAAGTTGAACCAGAAGCTTTCTGGCCGAGACAGAGAGGTGCTTTACTTGATTTTGAAATTTTTATTCTGGAAACTCGAACTTGGATGTTGATTCTTGAAATTTGTATTTTGTATAGGAGTGCCGTCGAGACCGCAGAGGTTCCGTTGATAGGGAGCCCCGGGTGGAGACTTCCTCGAGGCAAGAGGGATCGAGCATGGGCCTAGGATAGTGGTCCGGGGCTGGTACTCATCAGAGGCATTCGGATGCTGATCGGGGAGTTTCCCCTTTTGTACATGCTGATCCTACCAGGCATTCGTTTGGAGATGCAAGCAGTTCGAGGCCCTTTGTTCCTCCTCCCGGTTACTACTTCGGAGGGAGTCGTCCTCATCCTTGGGGTGCGGATTCATAGGCTTGCTGGTCGGAGATAGAGAGGATACGTCAGGCTCATATGTTTGCGCCGTACCAGTTCATGGCGATGCAGCCGCCTTATCAGCATCCTTCTCCTCAGCAAGGAGTTCATCTCTCTCCTGGCACTCTTCGTATCTCGGAGCAGTATCCTGGTACCCCTGGGACAGAGCTGGATCGGGATATGGAGCGCCTTAGGAGGCGAACAGGGACAAGGAGCCTATGGTTGACATTACAGGTGATGATGACTTAGACTGACCCTGCATGGTAGCGAGTTCCAACTTGCCTGGGTTGATTTTGTATAGGTTGGGTTATATTTGTATGGATTTGTACGGTTTGGAACTTGAATTTTGTATGGTTGTATGGTTTTGAATTTGAATTGGTTTGGAAATTTTTGAATATTGGCTTTTGTATGTTTGGATATTTGAACTTGTATGCGTTGTGTGTGCTTTGAAATTTGTAGCTATATGCATGCATGAAAAATTTGTAAAAATAAAATTGGAAAAAATTGCCCATTTTTTCGGGTGTATATACCAACTATAAGCCCCCACTTTGACTGAGGTTTTTTTGGTAAGGAAAAGCGCAAGTCAAAGTAAATTCAACTCTTGCTTATGCGTATGCAGACTGGACTTAGGACGCAGATCAAGAACTAGAATGCTTGAATTTTGAATAATTTGAACCGAAATCTGCCCGAAGCGTTGATCCGGACTGCTTGAAATTGCGCGGCTTGCTGCTTTGGAATCTTGAATAATGGAGGTTGTACTTTATTGTCCGAAGCACTAAAGAGTTTGTACTCGGAACCATAAAAGAGGACGGTGGCCTCATCCTTCGGTGCAGGCCTTTGCGCCTGGCGCAGGACATGGCGCCTGGCGCCAGCGGGCTGTCGTGCAAGCCGACTCTTGTATAAATAGGGAGTATTTCGGATCATTTCTTGCATGAATCCTTCCCTGCTATTCCTTGCACACTACTTCCTCACGAAAAATAAGCGAGAATATGGCTATGTCTTTTGAAAATGCCTTGAACTCTTGGCTTGGTTCGCTAGGCAAATTGGAGAAGAGGGAGCTTGATGGCATGCATCTTGGGGTGCTCGCCTCCTTCCGGTTTGTAAAGCTTGATGTGCACTTCATTCTTGCTGCCTTGGAGGCTTGGGATCCGAATCATCATGTGTTCCGCTTTGGGAATAATGAGGTATGTCCCCTCCCTGAAGAGTTTAGCGCCATATTGGGGTGGCCTATTATGCCGGAGCCATGCATGCCCAGTGTTGAAGAACACTTTTTCGTGGGTTTTGAAAGATATTTTGGCTTGAAGCCCCCACTTTTGTGTGCTGTTGTATATGGCAGAGGGGTGGATTTGTCCCTCCTTGTCACCTACTTTGCTGGGCTTGATGTTCCCAAAGTTTTCCGTTTGAGGGCCTTGAGTTTTTGTATCTTTGCTCGCTTCCTCTTTTCGAAACAGGGGTTTGGCAATGGTGATGCGTCCCTAATAGAGATTGTAGAGCAGTTTGCTAATGGTCGGGACCCAATGCCGCTCGTGATTGGCAAAACATTGATGGGCCTTGACATGCTGAAGTCGGACCCCTCTTCTTTGCCGTCGGGAAGTCCGGTATTACTCCAAGTAAGGATCTAGAGCCTTCTTGCATGTTGAATTTGTACTTGTATTTCAATTTTGAATGTTGAATTTCGAAATTTATTTCTTTTATACTCCCCAAGGTTTGGCTTATGGAGAGGCTCAAGCTGGTGGCACCACCGGAGAACATGGAGAGCTATAATAGAAGAGGGTTCACTGTGCGGCCCATGATGTATGGCCGGCTTTCTTTGGACGAGTGGCGACGCACACTCTCTAGGATTGAATCTTGCATAAGGTGTGTAGTTCCTTGATGGGGAATTGCTGCTATGAGACATGCCCCTGGTTCCACTGCTTTGAGGGTGCCATGCCTCACAATGTTGGTTTTCTACTCGCCTACTTGAGTGATGAGACAGTATGGCTTGAAATAGGAGATCCCTGACTGTACTGAAGAGAACCCAAAACCTGTTGCTGAATGCCAATCGACTTAAAGTTTGGAGGCGGTATTAAGTCGCCAAACCATTCTTGAGTATTCAGTTCCCACCTGAGCCAGTTACTCTGTCTGCGGGGCATATTGTATGGATGAGAGGCCTAAGCCAGAGGGACATTTCTCTCTCCGGACTAGCTAGAGTCTGAGGTTCTAGAGCTAGACGTCCTGCATCAACTGACTATGAGGAAGGTGACGGGAGTGTGGCCCATCCGGTGCTTGACCGTTCGGAGTCCAAAGGAGGTTCGTCATCCTCCCGTCATGGAAGGCTAGCAAGTTCCTTCTCCCACCGCTTAGGCAAGGGGAAGATTGATGATTGATTGCGGGAGGAGCCAGGGGATAGTACTCAAGGTGCCAAGACGCGAGAGCATAATCGCCCAACCCTAGATCTTTGTAGGCTAAATGTGCTTGAAATTGTATTGGAGGGAGTTGTGTTTAGAATGTGTTTGGAAGATGTGTTTAGAAAATGTGTTTAGGAAGTGAAAAGGCTTTGAACTTTGCTTCACTTGATCCTAACCTTGTATCCGAATTAGCTTTGAAGGCCTTAGAGCCAAATAAAGAGTATGAGCCAAATGCTTATTCCGCGAGCTTTAGAGCCAAATTAGTATGATCATACTAATTTCAATTCGAAAATGCGGGCAGATTTCGAGCAACAAGCCACTGATCTGCTTAAGTACTGGATGCCAGCACTGGCGCCAGGCGCAGCCCCTGCGCCCAACGCCACTGCCTGCATCCAGGACAGTGGCTCACAGTAGCTAGTCTCCCACTTTTGCTCAACTTTTCGCGTTGGGAGTTAGTCTATTTTTGAATCTGGAAGGACGCCCCCAAACCTCGTGAACAAGTGCCGAAAAACGAGCTTTACAAATACAAATTCAAGTACGATTTCAATTTCAATTTCTAGGCATTTCATGCATTTTTCGAAAACCATATTGTGCAAATTGAATTTCTACCTTTGCCCAAACGGATGTGTTCTACATTCGGGCTAACACCGGGGGCAACGAAATGGCGACTCTCCATACTATTCCCGACCAAAGTGTGAGACCATTTCCGCGCCTACCGAAACTTGGCATTTACATGACATTCCCGATGTCAAGTATGGAGGCCGTCTGCCGACACACACTTCCCTTGGGCGGATGTGAAAGCTTGTCGCCGGATCCGTCTCTTAGTCGAGTACCTTTTGACACCCAAAGTCGACCACTTGCATCATACAAAACTTAGACCGACCTTAGTTTGAGAAATTTGCATGTCGCATTCATATTCATGACTAGTGTGACAACGTGCTACTTGTGCATTGTGTGGGCGTCTTTGCACGCGTGAATGGCTAACCTCGAGTTCTAGCTTGTCAAAACCAATTAGCCTCCAACTAGGAAGCCAAACCCCTAGGAGCATCATTCAAACCTCATGCATCTAAATCGCCGATTTTAGGGTCTTTAGGAGTGTCACTCCATTTGATTCAAAACCCTTAAACACGCCTCACGCACAAATGCCAAATTCAAAATTCAATCCGACGACGTCATAATGCCGGATTTTCATGTCCAAATTCCAAGTTCCAAATTCAAAATTCAATCCAATGGCGTCATAATGCCGGATTTTTCAAGTCCAAATTCCAAGTTCCAAGTTCAAAATTCAATCCAACGGCGTCATAATGCAGGATTTTCAAGTCCAAACCTCAAGTTTCCAAGTCAAAGTTCAAATCCAACGGCGTCATAATGCCGAATTTTCTAGTCCAAATTTCGAGTTTCAAATTCAATCCAAATTTTCAAATCCAAACCTCAATTTTCAAAATTCAAATCCAACGGCGTCATTATGCCGGATTTTCTAGTCCAAATTTCGAGTTTCAAGTTCAAATCCGAATTTTCTAGAACCTCAATTTTCAAATCCAAATCCAACGGCGCCATAATGCCGGACTTTCTAAATTCAAATTTCGAGTTTCAAGTTTCAAGTCGAGACTCAATCCAACGGCACCATAATGTCGGATCTTCTAGTCAAAATTTCTGTTTCCAAACTCAAACCTCAAATTCAACGGCGCCATAATGCCGGATTTTCTAGTTCAAATTTCGAGTTTCAAGTTTCAAGTTCAAATCCAACGGCGTCATGCCGGATTTCCTATTTCAAGCATTCAAGTCTTCAAACCTCAAACTCAAGTTGCCAATTCCAATCTCAAAGTCTCATGTTCAAATATCCGAGCCCATACCGGCATAATGCCAACTTTCCAACTCGACCTTTCAAAATTTCAAGCTTGAAGGGTCCAATTCCAAATTCATGCCGTCGTAATGCCGACTTTTCTATTCTATATTTCAAACCTCAAAGTCCTATACTTCAAGGTTCCAAGTCCACGGCGGCATAATGCCAGACTTTCAAGTTCCTAAATTCAATGTTTCAAATCCACGGCGGCATAATGCCGGATTTTCCAAATACAAAGCCTCATGTTCTGCATACAAAAGTGCGTCCTTTACATTTCAAAGTTCAAACTTCAAGCCAAATTCAAATTCCAAATTCATCTTCAAAATACAAAGAAATCTTGCTTTCCATTGCTCCCCAATAAAAAAATCAAGACATTTCCAACGGGTTGAAACTCCCCAGAAATAATACAAGTTCGAGATTCCATTCAACGGGTTGAAAATCCCCTGAAATAATACAAGTTCAAATTCTATCAACGGGTTGAAACTCCCCTAAAATAATACAAGTCCAATCTTCCAACGGGTTGAAACTCCCCTAAAATAATACAAATTCCAATTCTCGAGCGGGTTGAAATTCCCTTCAAATATTCCAGATCCAATGGGTTGAAACTCCCCTAAAATATTGACGGGTTGAAATTCCCTTGAAATAATACAAAGTCAATTCCCTTTTCAATCGGGTTGAAAATCCCTTCAAATACTCCATGTCCAATGGGTTGAAATCC
This sequence comes from Spinacia oleracea, assembly GCF_020520425.1. NCBI lineage: Eukaryota > Viridiplantae > Streptophyta > Magnoliopsida > Caryophyllales > Amaranthaceae > Spinacia > Spinacia oleracea. Next base: position 90,868,405 of record NC_079490.1, on the reverse strand, counting down.
CCCTAAAATATTGACGGGTTGAAATTCCCTTGAAATAATACAAAATTCAATTTCCTAGTACAGTCCAATTTCCAAATTCTCGAGCGGGTTGAAATTCCCTTCAGATAAGTCCAATTTCCAATAGGTCGAAATATTCTTTTTCGACATTCCAAGTTCTAGTACAAAGAGTCAACCTTCACAAAAGAATGAACGCTCCTCTCAAACATTTCCAACGGGTTGCAAATCCCGAATACAAGTATAAAATCCAAAATCCCGAATCTTCGGAGTGGCACTTAGGGTCAAGTCTAGGTCTCATTCATTGCATGCATATCATACCATGTGTCGGGAAGTTCAAGTTCTAAAGTTCAAAATCATGTCCTAAATAGGTGCTCAGACTCCTCCTCTCAAAATCCTATTCAAGATTAGTTCACTAGCAGCAGCTGTAGCAGAGCTCTATGAACGTGTTGAGGAAGCGGAGGCTCGCATAAGGGCTCTCGAAGACAATCAAGAAACTCTTTTCCATGTTGTAGGCCCATTCGAGGTAGAGGAAATATGTCACAACCAAAGGCCTGTGCCACACCTTGTGCAGCCAAGTGAAAACTCGGAATCTGGGTTACCTCAAGGAGACATTTGCGGGATATGGGCCAGCGATGATGAAGACACATATCAGGACCCTCCTATCGAAAACATCTCTGATGATGAATGCCGAGAAATCGTGAGCGCCGACTGGTACTTGGACCCTAAGGCAGAAAACAATGTTCAAGTCATGACTAGGTCGGGTCGAATTCAAGAGCCAGCCAACAGAACGACACCAGCAACTAATGTTCCTCTACCCACCCAAATGGCAAAATGTTCAAGATTACTGTGGGTGAAGGATCTATGATGAGCGAGTCCGAGTCTGAGGATGAGTCTGGATCCGAGTCTAGCAATGAGTCTAAGTGTCTAGAACTAGAGTCTTGCATCAATCAAGAGCCTTTAAAGGCCGAGCTTCAAGTCAAAACAGTCGATGTAATGATTGCAGATTTCAATAACACTTCAATTTCTACTTACTCTTCGAGTCCTAATTCAAAACACAATCCTAATCCAAACAACTTTGCTTTACAAGAAACTGACTTTGAATTTCAAAAAGCTATCGAAAATCATGAAAACAGGACGCCCATAATTGAGGAAACAGAAAAAATCAACCTTTCTAACAACGGTGACTCAAAACTAGTTCAGATTGGTTTAACTCTTTCTCAAGCAGAGCGGGACGATCTTATCAAACTACTTTCAGAGTATGTAGACGTCTTCGCATGGTCCTATCATGATATGCCAGGGGTTGATCCAAGCATCGGTCAGCATACAATTCCCCTTATTCCAGGTTCAAAACCCATCAAGCAGAAACTCCGTCGCATGAAACCGGATGTTTCCCTCAAAATTCAAGAAGAGGTCTCCAAGCAGCTAGAGGTCGGGTTTATTCGAGTAGCAAAATATCCACAATGGATCGAAAATGTCGTCCCAGCTCCAAAGAAAGATAGCAAAGTACGAATGTGTGTGGACTACAGGGATCTTAACAGGGCCTGCCCTAAAGACGGTTTTCCATTGCCTCACATCGACATCTTGGTCGACAACACCGCAAATCACGCCTTACTCTCTTTTATGGACGGGTATACAGGCTACAATAAGATTCCCATGGCAGAGGAAGACATGGAGAAGACAACCTTCATCACTCAGTGGTACATATTGCTATACAGTTATGCCGTTCGGACTAAAGAACGCAGGAGCAACTTATCAAAGAACAGCCACAGCCATCATGAGCGACATGATTCACAGGCAAATTGAGGTATATGTCGACGACATGATTGCCAAATCCAAAGAACGGCACGAGCATACCTCGGTACTTCGAAAGTTTTTCAACAGGCTCAGACTATACAACATGAGGCTCAATCCTCAAAAGTGCGCATTCGGGGTAACGTCAGGCAAGTTACTCGAATATGTTATCAGCTCTCGAGGCATAGAGGCTGACCCTTCAAAAATCAAAGCATTTCTCGAGATGCAACCACCAACGAATGAAAAGGAAATTCGGGGTTTTCTCGGCAGACTACAATATATCAGCAGGTTCATTTCAAGACTCACAATGATCTGTAAACCAGTATTTCGAAAGCTCCGAAAAAGCGAGCCCAAGGTGTGGGATGACGACTCTCAACATGCATTCGAAACAATCAAGAGCTACCTTTCCAACCACCAGTACTAAAGCCAGCCATGCCAGGGATTCCCCTCAGGCTCTACCTCACAATAACCGATTCAGCAGTGGGGGCTGAGCTTGCCCAGGAAATTGAAGGCAAGGAGAACGTCGTATACTACACAAGCAAAAAGCTGATCGAGTACGAGACCAAATACACTCAGCTCGAGAAACTCAGCATCGCCTTGGTTTGGGCCACAAAGAAACTACGGCACTACTTGCTCTCCCACACAATACATGTGATAAGCAAAGCGGATCCTCTCAAGTATCTATTCGAAAAACCAGCACTCAACGGGCGGTTGTCCAGATGGTTGGTTATGCTAGCAGAATTCGACCTCAAATACATTCCACAGAAGTCTATCAAGGGTTCAGAAGTCTCAGATTTCCTAGCCAACTGTCCTGTCGAGGCAGAAGAGGAAGATTACGACTTACCCGACGAGCAAATCTTAATGACCAGTGATGACAGTTGGTCGATGCATTTTGACGGTGCTTTCAACCAGAACGGATGTGGTGTTGGAGTAATCCTAGTAGCTCCAGACGGTACACACATTCCGATATCAGCGAAACTACAATTCAACGTCACAAACAATGTGGCAGAATATGAAGCATGCATCATGGGCCTGGAAGCCGCCTTAGCACTGGGCGTCCAGAAACTTCGAGTGTACGGGGATTCCTCCCTAATCATCAATCAAATTTCCGGAAAATGGAAAGTAAGAAGAGAGAGCTTAGCTCCATACCAGTCCAATCTCGAACAGTTGTCTGAACAAATAGAAGAGCTTCGCTATACATACCTCCCGAGAGAGGAGAATCAATTCGCCGATGCATTGGCAAAACTGGCTTCAATGATCAACATTCCAAGCAGCATGGCTGAAATGCCACTTACAATTGAAACACGTCAAGAAGCAGCATATGTCCATGCTATTGACAACGTCGAGCAAGACGAAGATGAGCCTTGGTTTACAGACATTCAAAGGTAACTACAAAATTCAGAGTATTCCCCGCACTTTTTAAGCAATAATCAAAGGTCTCTATGATTACAATCAGCCAACTTCGTCATGGAAGGCGGCATTCTATACAAAAGGTCCCTTGGCGGTCCTAACCTCCGATGTGTTGACAAGCACGAAGCTCAAAGAGTCATGGACGACATACATGCTGGAGTCTGTGGCACCCACATGAATGGGAAAATGCTAGCCCTCAAGATCGTCAGGGCACGATACTATTGGAATACCCTCGAACGGGACTGCTACTTCTTTGTCACGAAATGTCCTACATGTCAGAAGTGTGCGAATCTGAAGCACATTCCTCCATCACTACTATGCTCTCAATCATCACCGTGGCCGTTCTCAGCCTGGGGTATCGACGTCATCGGCAAAGTCACTCCAACAGGCACCAGGGGTCATGAGTTCATACTGGTCGCCATCGACTATTTCACCAAGTAGGTCGAGGCCAGATCATTCAAAGTATTGGGTTCCAAGCAAGTGGCCCAGTTCATACAAGAAAACATCATATGCAGATACGGCGTTCCTCAAGAGTTCATCAGTGACCAGGGAACCCATTTTCAAGGAGAGTGTGAAAATCTATTCACCGAGTACAAGATTCAACATCATCGCTCTTCACCTTATCGCCCACAAACTAATGGGGCAGTCGAAGCAGCCAACAAGAATGTCAAGACCATCATCATGAAAATGACTACCAATTACAAGGACTAGCCCCAAAAGCTACATTTCACATTGTGGGGATATCGAACTTCAATTCGCACTTCAACTGGTGCAACTCCGTTCTCATTGGTCTATGGAATAGAAGCACTACAACCTATCGAGGTAGAGATACCTTCTCTAAGGATAGTCCTCGAAAGCAAAATCCCAAAAGCTGCATGGGTACAAGCCAGATATGACGAACTAGTCATGCTCGATGAGCGTCGGCTTCAAGCCGCTCACCATGTACAAGTCTATCAGCGCCAAGTGGACAGATATTTCAACAAAAGGGTCAGAACCCGAAACATCAAGGAAGCTAGGCGAACTTGTCCTGAAAGCCCTTCGCAAAAGCACCATGGACCCAAGGGGAAAATTCAAACCCAACTGGGCAGGCCCGTACATTGTCAAGAAAATCCTCTCCGGGGGAGCAGTCGAACTAACAGACATCGACGGAACAGAATTCAGATCTCTGACCAACCTCGATCAACTCAAGAAGTTCTATGTCTAAGTTCCATGTTCAAATTCAAGAATCCAAATTCAAGTCCTGTAAGGTAGTCAGAACTACGTCCGGCCTGATTCCCTAATGGGACACGTAGGCAACCTTATTTCGAGGCCCGACCACTTTAATACAAAAAAATTCAAAATTTCCTCAATTAAGGGCATCCTAAAAATCAAATCAAAATTCAAAACTCAAATTGTTGTTGTTTTTATTCCAAATGTGCCAATTCAAAGCAAAGCATGTTCAAGCAGAATTTAACACAATAACTCTTTATTTGGCCCTAAGGCCTTCAAAGCTAATTCAAATACAAAGTCAGGATCAAGTAAAGCAAAGTTCAAAAACCTTTTCACTTCCTAAACACATCTTCCAAACACATTCCAAACACAATTCATTCCAAACACATTTAGCCTACAAAGATCTAGGGTCGGGCGACTATGATCTCGAGTCTTGGCACCTTGAGTACTATCCCATGACTCCTCCCGCAATCAATCATCAATCTTCCCTTTGCCCAAGCAGCTGGTGAAGGAACTTGCAAGCCTTCCAAGACGGGAGGACGACGAACCTCCTTTGGATTCCGAACGGTCAAGCACCGGATGGGCCACACTCCCGTCATAAAAATTAAAATTTTAACATAAATTAACAATTTTTATGGTGGATTTTAATCATGGATGCCTAATTAAATTATTAACACTACTAGAAAAAGGACATTTAACGACGAACAATTTCGTCGTTAAAAGCCTCAATTTTTGTCGTTAAAACCTTTAACGACGGTCATGATGTTCGTTGTTACAGGTTCCGTGGTTATTGCCTTTAACGATAAAGTTCGTCGTTAATATTTAACGAACATTAACGATGAAACATCATGTCGTCGTTAAACATTAATGACGGATTACCGTTTCGTCGTTAACAATTAACGACGAATTATGGTTTCGTCGTTATTTGTTAACGACGAATTTAGGATTTCATCGTTAAAAGTTAACGACGAACTATTGTTTCATCATTAAAAGTTAACGACGAATTATTATTTCGTCGTTAGAAAATAACGACAACATGATATTTCATCGTTAAATACTTATTCAAGATGAACAATTAAGCAATAAGACCAAAAAACCATCGTAAAATGTCATTCCAATGGTAAAAAGAAATTAAATTTTTGGCAATAACGACGAACTATTCAATAGTTAATATTGCAATCATAATAACATTATTTACATTCTTCAAAACACCTACATTTTCTCTATGAAACAATATACAAAATAATAAATCAATCAATTAAACAATGAGAATTTCATTACTCAAAAAACATTTGACAATACAACTTCAAGTTATGTGAACACAGCAATCACATCTCGTTGTCTTTAAATTCTAAAAAACTAAGAAATAAATAACTGATGTTTAATCTAATAGAACAAAATAAAATCTAATTAGTTGAAGTGTCTTCTCTTGGAGCCTTAAGCCGTTGTAGCGTTGTAGTAACACCTCTTTAAACGATTTAAGTTCATCTTCAACTGAACTCATGTGGCTCTTAAGCGCATTGTTTTCTTCTTGTACTGTATCCACGCAATTGGTTCTTCTGCCATTATTTTCTGAATTTCCTCCTACACACATATAACCATGGAATTTAGTAGGAGAAAAACAAAAAACAGAGAGTAAAGTGCAGCATTACAAAAAATAGAATCAGGTTGTGGATGAAATATGTCTGTTTGTGAAGCAGTATTATAAATATGTCACTCATAACCTCCCCACTCACCAAATATGTAACATAATTTTTTTTTTCTCCCCAATCTGCTCCCATTGTGTACAGTAGGAGAGCCAAGAAGAAAGCAGTAAAAGACCAAGTTTGACAGCATCAGACAGAACACCAAGACAAGCAGAGGCTAGTAGAGATAACCATTGGCACCTAGCTGAAGGACAAGCAGCAAAAGGAGATGTACTTGGCAGAACTCTAGGCAAATGTAGGAGAATCAAGAATGATAAAACCGTTGAAACAAGTATGCCAAGGTTTTGTTTAAACAATTTGTGTAGCAGTAAAATCTATCACCCATAAGTCATACCCTCCCCACTCCCCAAATATGTAAGAGAAGCTAACATAGGTGAGAAAGGTCATACGCATTTTTGTGTCGCTTCTGCATTTAAAGAGAGAACCTTTGAACTTATTCCAGTTTCTACATTTTCAGTTTATGAACTTATTTCAGTTTCTGCATTTTCAGTTTATTAACTTATTTCTCGATTTTTTCCCCCAATATGTTTATTAAACCTATTTTTTCCAGTGAATTTCTGATGTATATCATTTTCTATGATTATTTGTATCATGTCACTTGCACATTGCCAAGCCTCAACGAATTGGCTGAGTGAAAAACATTGCTAAGCCTCAATGAATTGGCTATATAAGTTCCACCAGGAAAAACAGAAACAAAGAGATAGCAGTTCAATAAACCAACTATAAGAGATAAAAGCAATGATTGAAAATCGCAGATAAGGTATATACCTGTATCGAGTACATGAAGTGAGCACTGACCATAAATCTTCAAATCTTGTATGATAGCCTAGGCTATTCATATTTTTCAGATCCCGTCCTTCTGCTGCTTGTTTTTGTTCTGACCGGTGTCTCCTTTTTTGCATTGCAGGTCAGTGAACTGTAGAAAATAATTGATTACACATGATGGAATGTTGATTCTTAACTGTTGTACATTATAATGAAGCTTTACTTAATTAGCTGTTCGACCTAATTGACTATTAATCACTAAACCTAACATCATTATGCAGCTACAATACTATTTATTTCTGACATTCATCCAAGTGCAGACTTCTGCTAGATTAAGTTAACTAATGAACATGCGCTAAGAAGTTGCAAGACCTAACATGCATCATGAGTTCATGATATCCGTGAGAGCTTAATGTGGATTGTGGAAGTAGGTTGATCAGTAAACCTGGACTTCTTCAATAAACCATCACAACTGTCACATTTAAAATGTTTTATAGCAATACACTCTTACTTGTTTGAATACAATCAATTGCATATGAATAATTAAGTTGTTCAGAATGTCTGAGTTGCAAACCTGTGCCTCAATCTACTGTTATCTTGCTTTATATTTTTTTGTTGGACCCTGCTATTGCAATTATGAGCCTCCACAAACATCATTTTCCAAATATTCTTGAGAGACTGGAGTACCTACATTGTCTCCTCCACTTGGAAGACTTCCTGAAATTTTCACTTGTGTACTAGAACCATCATCTATGGGCCTCAGTATCGTATGAAATAAACCCTGTGTCAAAGTCATCGAAAATATAGACTACAAGAACATTAAAAGTTACAAGTACGGAGTGAAAGAAACATATAGGAACCAAGAAATTCGTTAATCAACGTTCTGTTTCAGATAAATGGACATAATCTCGTTATAACTAGCACAAATGGGCATAGCTTCATAATTTGTAGCAAAAATTGATTTACCCAACTAATGAATTGGTTAAATTGGAATTGAAGTTTACATTAGAAAAACCATAAACAACCCAAATAAATAAGCATCAACTCTTACTCCTCCTCCAAAACACACAACCCGATCACAAGATTGAAGTTCCTTTATAAGCTGGTTGCCCAGTGTACACCAGCCACGATGATTGCACAAAAATCCCCATGATTAAAATATTGCAAGACCAAAATATCTAACTTCAAAATGGTCAACTATGTTTCCAATACTCACCAAATGAGAACTTGGACCTCGACTACCTGTGCATAAAAAGGAAACATAAAGTTCACATCCAAGACTAACATCAGAGAACATATTTCAAACGATGTCACCTAAAATGAGTAGCATATATATCTTGTATGTTCATGAGACACCTTTTTTCAAACAAAATTGAAGCATGGACAATGGCCAGCCAACCAAAAACCCAATAACATAATCTCTTCTACAAAAATGTCATCTCGTTGCAGAAGATAATAATCTGAATCCCAAATTTAAGACTTAAATTATAATACAGAGTACTCTTTTTTCACAAGACTTCAATACCCGAGTAGTCTTGTACTCTTAAAAGGTTCATACTTTAGTTTACTGTATCAGAGCAAGAATAACATAAAAGATATAGAATTACCATTGGTGTAGGAATTGTCAATTCGGTAAAAGCAAAACCTTTATAAATATGTACGGTGAATTCATTTAAGAAATAGAAAGGTTCAAATTCAAAATTACGCAACCAACAAGAGGAAATCTACTAGATGTCGGGAATTATAAAAACACAAGTCCTACCACTGAATACTACTAAGTGACAATAACGATCTGCAAGTATACTTGAAGAATACCTAAGATCTTGTAGAAGCTCTGCAAATTAGTTGCTATCAGCTACAGGAATGACATGCATGAAATATGTCTGATTCACTTTACAACTAAACCAGTTGCTAAAAGACAATGTAGCAAGCAGCCTTGCAATTAGGCATAACGAGATAACAAAGAAACTAGAAGATCCTTTAACCTACCTCTTACAATAACTGGTGCACAAGTCTGCATGATACATGCCTTTTATTCCTGTAAGAAAATACAAATAAAAGCCATAAAACACAAGTACATGGTCAAGTTCTAACGATAATGTTTTGTGTTCTAACCTTGAAACACAAGTATATTCAAATAACACTAAAAGGGACGATCTTTATGATTGTGTTTTAAGTTCTAACCTTGAAGTTTTACCTGATGTTGTGAATCATAAAAGGGTCTACATTACATTCACTACATTACGCTGATGGGTTCATCCACTTGTTGAATAGTACTCACTCCTCTCCCTAAGCCTGAAGACATCAAGAACCAAAATAATAAAGTTCAAAGCACCAAAAGTTACAAACCAGAAAATCAGAGATGGATATTTTTGGAGAATGTCACTATGCCAATTATGGAAGTAATTCTATGCAATAAACTTAAACTACCCATACAATCACACCGAATTGAATTTACAATTATCATTTACCAAAGAACTGTAAATTAGTAGAAGTATTATAGAAAGAAAAAGGCAAAACTTTCCCAGAAAATCACACTTGAGTTAAACTAATGAATATAATAATATAAACAGAAACAAAATCAAATGTAAAATATCAGATAAAAATGCCAGTCACACAAAATTAGTTTACCTAAACGCTGTTATGAAATTTAATTTAATTATTCATCAAAACTAATCAGAACATAATGAAGACATTACTAGAATCAACCTTTTTGTTATAACCACTTCGCACGAAAAAGAAGTTTTCAGGAGACTTTTAAGAATGACTTATACAGATTACTCATGTTCATGGAAACTTCAAATAGAGACCATAAAGGATAAAGGTGAAGCTGGCATAAAGTGCACAATAAATAAAAAATGATTAGTTCACCATACTTTTGATTGTTATTGTCATTTTCTGTAGATTTATAATAGTGATTGTTCACATAATCGATATAATAAATCAACACAAGGGCTATATATTCAAACATAGAGGATCCAAGTGAGGTTGTAAATCAAGAGAGGAGATGATTTATAATCGCTATGAGTTCTATGTAAAGTACAAAGGAAGACCAAAGGAAGAGTCTTGCATACAAAGTTCTAAACTAAATGCTTTAATAGTTGAAGATGACGCAGATTCATATCAAACAGTCCAAAAATCTGAATTCTAGGATCAGAAAATGCCAGTAAATGAAAGTACGAAGTATAAACAAAATTGTTTAGTTCATTACAAACCTAACTAATAATAACAATTCAAATAATATTTGATAGAGAAAAAAGCTAAAGCAATTAAAATTAAAATTAACATTAACATTACCTGCAAACAAGATTAGGGACAAAATCAGCAAGGTGTTCACAATCTATAGGGGTATTCCAAGCCGATTCAACATCATTCTTCTTCCTTTTCGCTTCATTATTTTGAATTTCCATTTGAATCATATTAGCAAAATATTACTGGAAATTAGACAATACTCTTCAACTTTCTCAACTAAAATTCCCCACTTCAACATCCATACTCTTTCATACAACCTCATCGCTATCCAAAATATAGATGAATCTATAAAATTTACAACAAATTAGGCCAACCTCCGCATATCAACTTTCACAGCTAAGATAATAATTAATCAAAATCCCAAGAAGAATATAACAATAGTTAATGAAACTAAATGAACTTTCATAGCTAAAATAGTAATATGACAAGGAAAGATAACCCTAGAAACTTGCAATTAACAAAAATCTTAAGAAACCACAATAAACTCAGATTAACGAAAAATGGAAAGAAAAAATTAGCGAGTTCTATTCATCTTCAATAACATCTTTGGAATACAGGAAAAAATTAAGATGGGTATAGCAAAGAGGAGGATAAAAAATAAAGTGCGAATTAATAGAGGATTTTTGTTTTGATTTCCTTGATTTGGCGCGGTTGATTTTCATGAATTAGGGAATTAACTTACCAGATAATTGCGATTGAGAACCCAACTTCAACAATATATTGAACCAAAAGGCTAAATTAACCCCTATATCCCTTGCGATCTACTTGCATAAATATTTCAACATGTCGATATGATTCTTCAAAACTGGAGGCGAGTGTTCAATGAGGGTTTTAGGTTGAAGGTGAAAGGAAACAGGAGGGGCTTCAAAGGTTATCACGCTAGTATTGGAATTTGGAAACAACGACGGAAAAAGTTATTTTACTTTTCCTTTTTATTTTTCCATTTCACCCACAACGATGAATTTCTTTTTTGGTCGTGGTACAGAAGCGCGCTATCTGCTATTAACGACTAAATTTTAACATTGTCGTTAATGTATGGTCCTTAAATATAGATATTCTAGTAGTGTAATTAATTATGAAAAACAAATCAATTCTAAATTATTCGAATTTCAACAAATTAATCATAATTACAAATTAGGTTGTATAATTAACAAGTCTAGGCATTCATAATTGTTAAACATATACAGTAGGTCAATCAAAAACTCAAGATTTATCAACAAGAAAAGCAAATACTTAATTTAACATCTTAAATTTACAAACTTTTGCGTTCGAAAAAATAAAACCTCCGAAAAGTCAGAGTTAGGCTTCGAATTTGGGAAATCTGGGTTCGGCCGAAAAATATTAATTTTGTCAAAATTTTAGAATGCCTTTTACATGCGGATTTGACACAAAAATCACTCGATTTGGATGAGTAACGAAGAAACTGCCGAAAAACTGCGTACATATAATTAAATAAACGCAATTTGCAATTAATTAACTATTACGAAAATTAATCACCCCTTTTAATTCTTTGCAAATTTGTAAAATTTAACCATGTTCATGCAATTTAGATTACGAATATAATAAGAGGCTCGTGATACCACTGTTAGGTTATGATACATATGAATAAACATAAATCATGCGGAAAAACCATAAAGCCAGGAAACATATTATTTACACATAATCATTTAACATAATTCAGATGCATACACTTTGTAGCGTGCCCTCCCTAGCTGCGCCCGAACCGAACAAGAACAAGTCTTTAGGACTCCAAGTGTCGTCCCTCCGTAGATAGTCCACAGCACGTCCGGATCCGCCTTAAGCTTGACCAACTAGAATCGCCCTTAAGGTTACTTAGATTTTCTGCTATTTGGGTTGCAAGTGTTTGGCTGATTTTTGCTTAAAAATCTTACCTTTGAATACTTCAAAATCGTCTATTAAATATGTGACCCTAGGCCTATATTTATAGAGTTTATGGAAAGGAATTATAATCCTACTAGGATATGGATTTATTAATTAGAATCCTATTAGAACTCTAAATAATAAATTTAATCTCTTAGGATTAGGATTAGGATTTAATCAATGCACGAATTCCAATAGGATTAGGATTCGTTACGAACACGAGTGTTGCACGACCACGAGGAACTCACGCACCCGCGCAGGCCTTGCGGCCCACACGAGCAGGCGCTGCCTAGCAGCCCACGAGCATAAGCCCGCGCGCGCATATGGCCTTGCTGGGCCTGGCCTTGCGCTAGGCCTGGCGAGGCTGTGGCAGCTCCGTGTTTGGGCGCTTGGCTTGCTGGGCGCGGGCCTGGCTTCGTGCTGGGCCTTCGTCTAGCAAGCCTCGTCCGATGCTAATTCGTACGATGCGCTTCCGATTAAATTCCCGGTTCCGGAATTCATTTCCGATACGAACAATATTTAATATTTCCGATTCCGGAATTAATTTCCGTTTCGAACAAATATTTAATATTTCCGTTTTCGGAATTATTTTCCGATTCCGATAACATTTCCGATTCTGACAATATTTCCGTTTCCGGCAACATTCCCGATCCCGACAATATTTCCTTTTCTGATAATATTTTCCGATACGTACCATGGTTCCGTTTCCGGCAACATCTACGACTCGGATAATATTTATATTCCCGATACGATACATATTTCCGCTTCCGGCAATATCATCGTTTCCGGAGTATTCATTTCTTGCTTGTGACGATCTTAGCTCCCACTGAAACCAAGATCCGTCGATTCCGAATATCCATAGATAGAGTATTTAATGCCATTAAATACTTGATCTGTTTACGTACTATTTGTGTGACCCTACGGGTTCAGTCAAGAGTAAGTTGTGGATTAATATCATTAATTCCACTTGAACTAAAGCGGCCTCTAGCTAGGCATTCAGCTCACTTGATCTTACTGAATTATTAACTTGTTAATTAATATTGAACCCCATTTATTAGACTTAACATTATATGCATACTTGGACCAAGGGCATTATTTCCTTCAGTCTCCCACTTGTCCTTAGGGACAAGCGTGCATTTCCTAATTCCTTTGTCACTCGATGCTTGCTCTTGAACATAAGTTAAGAGTTGTCATCCTTATTATGTCCAGAGGTGTTTCTCGGTTTCAGAGTTCTACTGATCAAATAAACAGATAATCATAGCCTATGATTCATCCGAGCACGGCCATGCATTTTACAGTTTCTAGCTCTCCGTGTGGCCTTGTACAACTTTTAAGCATCTCTTCCCGATTTATGGGAGGACAATCTCAATCTTGCGATCTTGAGATTAGACTTCGTTTGATAGGTGATTACCTGAGCGTTGCCTTTATAGCCTCCTTTTACGGTGCGACGGTTGGTCAACGTCAAAGTAACCAGTTCTCAAACAAGTAATCTCAAATCACTCAGGTATTGAGGATTTAGTGTCTAATAATTTTAATGAAATTTACTTATGACAGATTTTCATCTCTTACAGTAAAGTTTCATAGGTCTGTCCGATACTAGTCTTCCCAAAGTAAGTATCTATGCAAATGATTATGACATTGCCATGTCCACATAGTTCAAGAAACCGAACTACTAGTCATCTTGCATTCTAGTCGTCTAACGTTTTCTATGCGTCCATCTTTATAGAAAACTCCGACCAGTGACCATTTTCAATTTTTGACTTTCAAGTTCACTTGATAGACATTTCTTAGTCACAGGACTGGTCCTGACAGTCTATCTTGAATATTTCGTCAAATTGAAGGGACTCATCATTTAATAAACCACAAATTAAATGGAAAATGAATTCTATTCATTTATTGTTAATGATTAACCAATAATGTTTTACAAAGTATTAAACTCTAAAACTTTAAAACATTAAACAAGGACATCAAAGCCATTCTCCAATATGCTTGATTCCCATAGCTGCAGTGTGCGAGTTGTGCTTCGCCTGCGGCAAAGCTTTAGTCAATGGATCTGATATGTTGTCATCAGTTCCAATCTTGCTTATCTCGACTTCTTTTCTTTCAACGAACTCTCGTAGAAGGTGAAATCTACGAAGTACATGCTTGACTCTTTAGTGGTGTCTAGGCTCCTTTGCCTGTGCAATAGCTCCGTTATTATCACAATACAGGGCTATTGGTCCTTTAATGGAGGGGACTACACCAAGTTCACCTATGAACTTCCTTAGCCATATAGTTTCCTTTGCTGCTTCATGTGCAGCAATGTACTCCGCTTCAGTTGTAGAATCCGCAATGGTGCTTTGCTTAGCACTTTTCCAGCTTACTGCACCTCTGTTGAGGCAGAAGACAAACCCAGACTGTGATCTGAAATCATCTTTGTCGGTTTGGAAACTTGCGTCCGTATAGCCTTTAACAATTAATTCATCATCTCCACCATAGACCAGGAAGTCATCTTTGTGCCTTTTCAGGTACTTCAGAATATTTTTGGCAGCAGTCCAATGTGCCTCACCTAGGTCTGACTGGTATCTGCTCGTAGCACTAAGTGCGTACGCAACATCCGGGCGTGTACATATCATAGCATACATTATTGAATCAATCAATGATGCATATGGAATCCCATTCATTTGTCTACGCTCATCAAGTGTTTTTGGGCACTGAGTCTTGCTTAGAGTCATTCCATGAGACATGGGTAGGTAGCCTGGCTTGGAGTCTGCCATCTTGAACATATCAAGTACCTTATTGATATAAGTTCTTTGACTAAGTCCAATCATTCTTTTAGATCTATCTCTGTAAATCTTGATGCCCAATATGTACTGTGCTTCTCCTAGATCCTTCATCGAAAAACATTTCCCAAGCCAAATCTTGACAGAGTTCAACATAGGAATGTCATTTCCGATAAGTAATATGTCGTCGACATATAATACTAGAAAAGAAATTTTGCTCCCACTGACCTTCTTGTATACACAAGATTCGTCTGCGTTCTTGATGAAACCAAAGTCACTGACTGCTTCATCAAAACGTATATTCCAGCTCCTGGATGCTTGCTTCAATCCGTAGATTGATTTCTTTAGCTTGCATACCTTTTTAGCATTCTTTGGATCCTCAAAACCCTCAAGCTTTGTCATAAACACAGTTTCTGTTAAAACGCCGTTTAAGAAAGCGGTTTTGACATCCATCTGCCATATTTCGTAATCGTAATATGCAGCGATTGCTAACATTATCCGAATAGACTTTAGCATTGCAATTGGTGAAAAGGTTTCATCGTAATCCACACCGTGGACTTGCCTGTAACCTTTTGCAACCAATCTAGCTTTGAAAACTTCAAGTTTCCCAACCTTGTCCTTTTTCAGTTTGAAAACCCATGTGCTTCCAATGGCTTGGTAGCCATCTGGCAAATCGACCAAATCCCAAACTTGGTTTTCAGACATGGAGTCTAATTCAGATTGCATGGCTTCATGCCATTGCTTGGAGCTAGGGCTCGTCATAGCTTGTTTGTAAGTCGCAGGTTCATCACTTTCAAGTAATAGAACATCATAGCTCTCGTTCGTCAAAATACCTAAGTACCTTTCCGGTTGAGATCTATATCTCTGCGATCTACGCGGGGTTACATCTCTAGATTGTCCATGATTCTCACCAGAAACTTCTAAAGATCTCTGAGTTTCATCCTGAATGTCATCTTGAGCATTCTCTAGAGTTTGTTGTTCGACTCGAATTTCTTCGAGGTCTACTTTTCTCCCACTTGTCATTTTGGAAATGTGATCCTTTTCCAAAAAGATACCATCTCGAGCAACAAACACCTTATTCTCAGATGTATTGTAGAAGTAATACCCCTTTGTTTCCTTTGGATAGCCCACAAGGATACATTTGTCAGATTTTGGATGAAGTCTGTCTGAAATTAACCGTTTGACGTATACTTCACATCCCCAAATCTTAAGAAAAGACACTTTTCGAGGCTTTCCAAACCATAACTCATCTGGAGTCTTTTCAACAGCTTTAGACGGATCTCTATTTATAGTGAGTGCGGCTGTATTTAGTGCATGTCCCCAAAACTCTATTGGAAGTTCGGCCTGACCCATCATTGATCTAACCATGTCTAGCAAGGTTCTGTTCCTCCGTTCCGACACACCGTTCCATTGTGGTGTTCCGGGAGGAGTCAATTCTGATAGAATTCCACATTCTTTCAGATAGTCATGAAATTCATAGCTCAGATATTCACCGCCTCTATCAGACCGCAGTGCCTTAATATTCTTGCCTAATTCATTCTCTACTTCACTCTGAAATTCCTTGAATTTTTCAAAGGATTCAGACTTATGCTTCATTAGGTAGACACAACCATATCTACTGAAGTCATCAGTGAAAGTGATAAAGTAGCTGAAACCACCCCTAGCATTTGTACTCATTGGTCCACATACATCGGTATGGATTAAACCCAATAGTTCAGTTGCTCTTTCTCCAACTTTAGAGAAAGGTTGCTTTGTCATTTTGCCAAGTAAACATGATTCGCACTTACCATAATCCTCTAAGTCAAATGGTTCTAGAATTCCTTCCTTTTGAAGTCTTTCCATGCGTTTACAATGCCACACATAGGTGAGATCTGAATCATCCTTTTTGGCCTTTTTGGTATTTATGTTATAAACTTGTTTGTCGTGATCTAATAAATAAAGTCCATTGACTAATCTAGCAGATCCATAAAACATCTCTTTAAAATAAAACGAACAACTATTGTCTTTTATTAAAAAGGAAAATCCCTTAGCATCTAAGCAAGAAACAGAAATGATGTTTTTAGTAAGACTTGGAACATGGAAACACTCTTCCAGTTCCAAAACTAGCCCAGAGGGCAACGACAAATAATAAGTTCCTACAGCTAATGCAGCAAAACGTGCTCCATTTCCCACTCGTAGGTCGACTTCACCCTTGCTTAACTTTCTACTTCTTCTTAGTCCCTGTGAATTGGAACATAAGTGTGAGCCACAACCGGTATCTAATACCCAAGAAGTTGAATTAACAAGTGTACAGTCTATAACGAAAATACCTGAAGATGGAACGACTGTTCCGTTCTTCTGATCTTCCTTTAGCTTTGGACACTCTCTTTTGTAATGGCCTATTCCATCACAATAAAGACAGCTTGATGTGGACTTGTCCTGCTTTGATTTAGCATTGCCCTTGGACTTTCCACTTTTCTTGAACGGTCTCCCTTTAGCCTTGAGTAAATCTTTGGCTTCACAGTCCAGTATTATCTCAACCTTTCTGACAAGGTGAACAAATTCTGCAACTGTTTCTTCTCTTGGTTCACTTAGGTATAGTTGCTTGAAGCGACCAAACCCACTGTGTAGTGAATTGAGCAAGATAGAGACTGCCATCCTTTCGCTTATTGGTGTTCCTAGCAGACTTAGGCGATCAAAATATGAAAGCATAAGATCCACATGGAACCTTAGTGGGACGCCTACCCTTTGTTTAGTGCGAAGGAGCTGAACATGTGTTTCTTGGACCTCCATCCGATAACACCTGTTGGGAGAACTAACCTTTAGACCAGACATTGATTCAATCAACTCATGGACGTTCAGGTCCCTGTCCTCCGTGCTTCCACGACAGATATCCCTCAGATTCTTGATGAGCGTGAAAGGTTCATAAGCTACAAACCTTCTAGCCCATTCATTAGGGATATTGTTCAGCATGAGACTCATAACCTTTTTGAGATCCGCATCCCAGGCGGAAAATCTTTCAGGGGTCATGTCTCTGGCATAGTAGCTTGGCATGGGATGTAACAGTACATACTCAAGTCCATTGAGTCTGACTATTTCAACTAGCTTAGCTTCCCATTCAAGAAATTTGTTAGGTTCAGCTTGACCATAAGCTCAGAACCCATGATGATGTTTTGATTGTTGTTTGCCATAGTAAAACTACAATTGAAAAGAATAAACAAATAAATAAGCATTCACAGTTTCTCTTAATAAACTTAAATTCTAGCATACATGCATAATTTAATGTTCATTAAGCATTTTATTCAAGTTATGTGTTCCGGCAGGTGTGAATAAAATGATTCCAAGATCCTAAAAACCATTGAAGAATTAAGCACATTATGTATTTAGACTCAATTCTAAAATCTTTTAGGTAAGCAAAAGCCTTTTGCTAATAGCCTAGAAACTACTCTTGGTTGATAGGTACGTCTAAGAACTTATTAGGTAAACCTATCGATTTTGCCACGACATAAAAGGACTCCTTACTTATATCGTTGAGATTCACCAAACTAACATGTACTCACAATTATTTGTGTACCTTACCCCTTTAGTATCGATAAGTAACACCTCGCTATGGCGGAAAACTATCACTAAGATCGATGAAAAAAGGATATCCAAGTAAGTGTTATTTTGGCATGGCACCTTTTAACTCAATTTTTAAGTTTGGAACTTAAGGCTCTTACTATGTTGGTTAGATTTTAAGTCAACTAAAATCCTTAATTATGCAACATAATTAAGCTTTGATCTCATGCATATTTAAAACATATTTAAAAGCAATAAATAACTTAAAGCATGCATAAGATAAATGTGATTTAGTATGGCCCGACTTCATCTTGAAGCTTCAACTTCAAAGTCCGTCTTGAAAATCCCCGTGGGAGGCGCCATTTTCTTCAAATAGGATAAGCTATAATTAAACTAATTACAACTATTTGATGGTACGCATACCATATTTGAATTGAAAAACAAATTTGGTGCTTTAGACCAATTACATTCAAATTAATGGTACGCAGACCATATTTTCTATCCTATTTGGGCCATACTAGTCACTTCATAACCTGCAAAACAGTACATATACAATATATACCATTCACCCATTCATTATCATGAATGGCCCACATAGCTGGTTAGTAAAACACGTTATGCATCACATAAATATTTGCAGCAATTAATCAAGGGCACCAATAATCTACTAATTATTTAGTCCTTATTAATTATAATCAAGTTGTTTAACCTTAAAGGATTTTTGTAGACCTAATCAAGAGTTTATGACTAAAATTGCTCCCACTTAAACCAATAAATTCATATGCTTTACTAATTTTAAACATAAAAATGTATTTCTAGTCTAACCGGAAACATACAAATTTAATTAAAATTTAAAGCTCATATAAATTTATAATTGAATCCATTTTATTTAATTTATTTTTCAGTTGAATTTAAATTATTTCAAGGTTTTTAATTTTAGTAAAATAATTAGAATAAATTAAAATTTATAATAATTATAATATTCAAAATTAAAATCCAAGAAAACAATTTAAATTATTAATTTTAAAATTAATTAAAATTACTCGAACTGAAAATTTCAAATTAAAATTTAAAACGATTTAATCGTAACACAAGGTACGCACATCACCACGCAACGCACAGCCATAGGCCACACGCACACGCAGCCATCGCTGGCCACGATACGCACAGCCTCTGTGCTGTGTCGCGTCTACTGCTGCTCACCCTCGCAAGGCACCGCTCGCTGCACGCGAGCCAGCGCTCGCTGCGCGAGGCAGTGCGCGCTGTGGCGCAGCTCGCTTGCTGCCCACACGCGACTGCTCGCTTCCCTTGCCCCTCGCCCTCGCCCATCGCATAGCACACACTGTCAGCTCCTTTGCTTCGCGCGCGCGCCACGCTATATTTCTCACTGCATTCGTACCGCACGTAGCTTCCATTGCTTTGTGCGTGCAACATTCATGAGCGTTTTCATAAAAATTTAAAATTTTTAATTTAAAATTAATGACTAATTAATAAAACATATTAATTTCATAATTTTAGGGCGAAAAATCGAAAATTTATTAATAAATTAATTTTCGATTAACATGGATTCAAATCTAGGTCATAAAAATTTAACATAAATTAACAATTTTTATGGTGGATTTTAATCATGGATGCCTAATTAAATTACTAATTAATTATGAAAAACAAATCAATTCTAAATTATTCGAATTTATACAAATTAATCATAATTACAAATTAGGTTGTATAATTAACAAGTCTAGGCATTCATAATTGTTAAACATATACAGTAGGTCAATCAAAAACTCAAGATTTATCAACAAGAAACGCAAATACTTAATTTAACATCTTAAATTTACAAACTTTTGCGTTCGAAAAACTAAAACCTCCGAAAAGTCATAGTTAGGCTTCGAATTTGGGAATTCTGGGTTCGGCCGAAAAATAGTACTTTGTCAAAATTTTAGAATGCCTTTTACATGCAGATTTGACACAAAAATCACTCGATTTGGATGAGTAACGAAGAAACTGCCGAAAATCTGCGTACATATAATTAAATAAACGCAATTTGCAATTTAATTAACAATTACGAAAATTAATCACCCCTTTTAATTCTTTGCAAATTTGTAAAATTTAACCATGTTCATGCAATTTAGATTACGAAAATATTAAGAGGCTCGTGATACCACTGTTAGGTTATGATACATATGAATAAACATAAATCATGCGAAAAAACCATAAAGCCAGGAAACATATTATTTACACATAATCATTTAGCATAATTCAGATGCATACACTTTGTAGCGTGCCCTCCCTAGCTGCGCCCGAACCGAACAAGAACAAGTCTTTAGGACTCCAAGTGTCGTCCCTCCGTAGATAGTCCACAGCACGTCCGGATCCGCCTTAAGTTTGACCAACTAGAATCGCCCTTCAGGTTACTTAGATTTTCGGCTATTTGGGTTGCAAGTGTTTGGCTAATTTTTGCTTAAAAATCTTACCTTTGAATACTTCAATATCGCCTATTAAATATGTGACCCTAGGCCTATATTTATAGAGTTTATGGAAAGGAATTATAATCCTACTAGGATATGGATTTGTTAATTAGAATCCTATTAGAACTCTAAATAATAAATTTAATCTCTTAGGATTAGGATTAGGATTTAATCAATGCACGAATTCCAATAGGATTAGGATTCGTTACGAACCCGAGTGTTGCACGACCACGAGGAACGCACGCACCCGTGCAGGCCTTGCGGCCCACACGAGCAGGCGCTGCCTCGCAGCCCACGAGCATAAGCCCGCATGCGCCTATGGCCTTGTTGGGCCTGGCCATGCGCTGGGCCTGCGAGGATGTGGAAGCTCCGTGTTTGGGCACTTCGCTTGCTGGGCGCGGGCCTGGCTTCGTGTTGGGCTTTCGTCTAGCAAGCCTCGTCCGATGCTAATTCGTAAGATGCGCTTCCGATTAAATTCCTGGTTCCGGAATTCATTTCCGATACGAACAATATTTAATATTTCCGATTCCGGAATTAATTGCCGTTTCGAACAAATATTTAATATTTCCGTTTCCGGAATTATTTTCCGATTCCGATAACATTTCTGATTCTGATAATATTTCTGTTTCCGGCAATTTTTTCCGATTCCGACAATATTCTTTTCCGATAATATTTTCCGATACGTACCATGTTTCCGTTTCCGGCAACATCTACGACTCGGATAATATTTATATTTCCGATACGATCCATATTTCCGCTTCCGGCAATATCATCGTTTCCAGAGTATTCATTTCTTGCTTGTGACGATCTTAGCTCTCATTGAAACCAAGATCCGTCGATTCCGAATATCCATAGATAGAGTATTTAATGCCATTAAATACTTGATCCGTTTACGTACTATTTGTGTGACCCTACGGGTTCAGTCAAGAGTAAGCTGTGGATTAATATCATTAATTCCACTTGAACTGAAGCGGCCTCTAGCTAGGCATTCAGCTCACTTGATCTTACTGAATTATTAACTTGTTAATTAATACTGAACCGCATTTATTAGACTTAACATATATGCATACATGGACCAAGGGCATTATTTCCTTCAGGAACTGGATACTCAGGAATGGTTCGGCAACCCAATACCACCTCCAAACTTCAAGTCGACTCGCATTCAGCACAACAGGTTTCGGGTTCTCTTCAGTATAGTCCGGGATCTCCTGTTTCAAGCCATATTGTCTCATCACTCGAGCGGGCGAGTAGAAGACCAGCATTGTGAGGCTTGGCACCCTCAAAGAAGTAGAACCAGGGGCATGTCTCATAGCAGCAATTCCCCACCAAGGAACTACCCACCTTATACAAGATTCAACCCCAAAGAGTGCGCACCGCCATTCAGTCAATGAAAGCCGGCCATGCAGCATGGGTCGCACAGTGAATCCCTTTCTATTATAACTCGCCATGTTCTCCGGTGGTGCCACCAACATGAGCCTCTCCATAAGCCAAACCTTGGGGAGTATACAAGAAGCACATTTCAAAATTCAACATTAAAAATTCAAATACAAATTCAACATACAAAACAGCTCCAGATCCTTACTTGGAGTAACACCGGACTTCCCGATGAAAAAGAAGAGGGGTCCGACTTCAGCATATCAAGACCCGTTAATGTTTCGCCAATCACAAGCGGTATTGGGTCCCGACCATTAGCAAACTGCTCTACAATTTCTATTAGGGAGGCATCACCATTGCCAAACCCCTGTTTCGAAAAGAGAAAGCGAGCGAATATACAAAAACTCAAGGCTCTCAGGCGGAATACTTTGGGAACATCAAGCCCAGCAAAGTAGGTGACATAGAGGGACAAATCCACCCCTCTTCCATATACAACAGCACTAAAAAGTGGGGGCTTCAAGCCCAATTACCTTTCAAAACTCAAGAAAAAGTGTTCTTCAACACTGGGCATGCGTGGCTCCAGCATGATGGGCCACCCCAATATAGCACTAAATTCCTCAGGGAGGGGACATACCTCATTATTTCCAAAATGGAAGACATGATGATTCGGATCCCAAGCCTCCATAGCAGCAAGAATGAAGTGCAAATCCAATTTTAGAAACCGGAAAGAGACGAGCACCCCAAGATGCATGCCATCAAGCTCCCTTTTCTCCAATTTGCCTAGCGAACCAAGCCACGAGTTCAAGGCACTCTCAAAGGACACAGCCATATTTTCTTTTCCTTTCGAGAGGAAGAACTATGCAATGATAGCAGGGAAGGATTGATGCAAGAAATGATCCAACAAGCTCCCTATTTATACAAGAGTCGGCTTGTACGACAGCCCACGAGCGCCAGGCGCGGGGGCCTGCATCTAAGGATGAGGCCACCGTCCTCTCTTATGACTCTAGGTACACACTCTTTAGTGTTTCGGGCAGCAGAGTACAACCTCCATTATTCAAGATTCCAAAGCCGCAAACCGCGCAACTTCAAGCAGTCCGGATCAACGCTTCGGGCAGATTTCGGGTCATTTCAAAATTCAAGCATCCTAGTCCTAGATCGGCGTCCTTAGTCGAGTCTGCATATGCATAGCAAAAGTTGAATATACTTTGACTTGCGCTTTTCCTAACCAAAAAACCTCAGTCAAAGTAGGGGTGTATAGTGGGTATATACACCCGAAAAAATGGGCAAATTTTTTCAAATTTTTTGGCAAATTTCTCATGCATGCATCTAGCCACAAATTTCAAGGCACACACAACGCATACAATTCCAAACATTCAAGCATACAAAAAACCAATCTTCAAATTTTGCAAACCTATTCAAAGTTCAAAAACCATACAACCATACAAAAATTCAAGTTTCAATCCATACAAATACAATACAACCCAGCCTATGCAAAATCAACCCAGGCAAGCTGGAACTCACTACCATGCAGGGTCAATCTGAGTCATCATCAACAGTGACATCAACCACAGGCGCCTTGTCCCTGTTCCGCCTCCTGAGGCGCTCCAAATCCCGATCCAGCTCCGTCCCAGGGGTACTAGGATCCTGCTCCGAGATACGAAGTGTGCCAGTGGAGGGATGAACTCCCTGCTGAGGAGAGGAATACTGATACGGCGGCGGCATCGGCATATACTGGTACGACCCAAACATCTGAGCATGACGCATCCTCTCCATCTCTGCATAATAAGCCCAGGAATCTGCACCCCAGGGCTGAGGACCACTTCCTCCAAAATAGTAACCAGCGGAAGAAACAAAGGGCCGTGAACCGCCTGCACCTCCAAACGAATGCCTAGTGGGATCAACATGTACAAAAGGCGAAGCTCCCCGCTCAGCATCAGAATGCCTCTGATGAGCACCAGCACCGGACCCCTGTCCCAGATCCCTCCTGCCTCAAGGACGTCTCCGCCTGGGTTCTCTGTTGACGGATCCTCTACGGTCTCCACGGCGCTCCTATACAAAATACAATTTCAAGAATTCACATCCAAGTTCAAATTTCCATAATACAAATTTCAAGATCAAGAAAGGCACCTCTCTGTCCCGGCCAGAAAGCTTCCGGGTTAGCTTGGAACAATGCCTCTTCCAAGAATCAAGCAAGAGCATCCAGCGACGCACTCTCACCCGAGGCGCCTGCATACAAAATCCAAGATCAATTCCCCAGTACAAGATTACGAACTGTTTCAAAAAATGCAACAGTACTTACAACGGCATAATGCTCAGGTACAACATCATATGATTTCCGGTGCGAAGGAGAAGCAAAAGGGATGGTCTCCACCACCTCTTCCCCGTCCGAGTTTTCATAGCGGAGGATCCTGTCAGCATGGGGAATATCCTCAGGATCAACCTCCTCCTCCTATATACAATCATACAAGAATACAAGAATACAAGGTTCAAAGCTCACCGGCAGTACGAAGCGTACTTGTGGAGCCAGCCTCCTCAGGAAGTCGTCATAGCTCCCCTTCCTGTGTACAAAATCCCTCCAAGAGCGGCAAACAGTATCACCCCTAGCCTCCACATAGAGCCGGGCCAGCTCTTCATCCAACGCCAGCATGGACCCCGGTGG
Organism: Spinacia oleracea; assembly: GCF_020520425.1. Classification (NCBI taxonomy): domain Eukaryota; kingdom Viridiplantae; phylum Streptophyta; class Magnoliopsida; order Caryophyllales; family Amaranthaceae; genus Spinacia; species Spinacia oleracea. The sequence continues at coordinate 90,843,594 of NC_079490.1, read as the reverse complement.
GTCCTTGGGGATAAGTCTCTCCCCCGAATTGTGCTGAGGGGACACTCTCTCTCCTAGGTACCACATATGGCGGTACACACCAGGAAGCAAAACCCGCCGCCCAAACAGGAAATGGGCACGAGCAGCCGAGGCAGGTATAAGCGCGTTGGCAAAAGGACGCCATACCACCTGCAAAACAGACAACTCAGGCAACAACAAAAATACAAATACAAAGAGGACATCACAGTACAAGAATATTACCTCGTCAGCAGGTAGGACTCTCCAAGCTTTACGAGAGGCCGCTAGAGGCACACTCCTGCGCAGCGTTCCTATCCAAGAGGCAACATACGGGTAAGCCGCATCTCTAGTACGATCCGGCGCCAAAGTCGGAAAGTGCTCATATATCCAAATCTTTCAAGAAGCAAGCAAAACATCAGTCAAGTTCAAATACAAGCATACAAGTACAAAGTAAAAGGTACAAGGAGTCTTAAATACCTCCAGCACACTCCACAGAGCAGCCATGCTCGGGTCACTCCCCACCGGGAAGCCCGCTTCATCTCGTACAAAAGGTGGCTATATGCCAAGCCACCCGTGATCATAGCAAACTCAAATGGGGTAATGGTGATCTCCCCCCATGCCATGTGGAAGGTGTTGGTGGTATCCCACCACTGCTCCAACAAAGCCCATAGTCGGGGCTTGATCCCCGTTCTCCTCGAAGTGCCTCCCATGGCACGCCAGAAGTCGGCCAGGCCCGTCTGCGACCAAATCTCCATGGCCTCCTCATCAGCACGAAGAGCTTTAAAAGCCCTCTGAACCTCCACCAAGGACCAGAAAGTACGAAACGGCTTTCCATCGGCCTACAGGTGAACGAGTTAACTCCAAACCTATACAAATACAAGATACAAATTCAAAGCACAATACAAGACTCACCATGCCAGCGCGAGGCCGCTGAGACAAGTGTCACTCCGGCCGAAACACCAGGTCGGAAGGGCTCCAACCAGTACCACTAAAAGTAGGCGCATCCCGGGGAACCATACCCCCGTTGGGCCCATTTATTGCAGTCGCTTTATCATCCAAAGCGTCCTCCTCAGCAGCTTGAACTACCGACGATTCGGCGAGCTTCCTCCGAGTGTGACGAGGCATACTAAATCAAGTGGAGTACAAGGTATCAAAATTCTAAACTGGGGGTTATCCTATACTAGCCTAAACAAAGTCAAAAAATTCAAGACGAATCCCCAGTGGACCTCTAGTTCAAGGTACAAGTTCAACACCAGCGCTTAGGCTACCCATGCCAAAGCAGGTATACAAATTCCACAACAACGCCTAGGCTACCCATGCCGAAGCCGATACAAAAATATACATTCAAGAAAACTTTCAAAATTAAAAGCTACAAGTTCCAACAGTTCAACTTCAAGTGGCTATCAAACAGTCTTCTACAAGATTCAAAAATCTTAAGCATACAAGCATCGTTTCAAAGTACGAGAAAATCAAAACTACATGCAATCCTAGAGTTATTTCATAAGCAAATACATGCAATACTTACATGGATAAGGCAAGAACAAGACCAAGGAAAGACAATTCGACCTTTGAGAGAGAAAGAGAGCAAGAAAGCAAGATGTTGCTCCTCAAAATGGCACGGTAAGGGGCACTTATATAGTGCATCCCCGCGCCACACGCAGCCCCAGCGCCCAGCGCTGCCCCCTGCATGTGCGAATCTTCAGCGCGCGGTCTCCCGTGCTGATTGCACGTCCTTTGCTGCTACGGTCTTCCGCACCAAGCATCAAACATCGCATCAGGCCATCCATCGAAAATACGGGTATACACCTGTATCTACAAGTACAAACAGATGCATATTTCAAACATACAAAGTCCAAAAAATACAACGACTTAGGCGTTCAACTCCCAACGGACCCAAGCTCCGGGAAAGTCAGTTGAAATTCCAAATTTTAAGGGCCAGCAAAAAGCTCTTATCCCCAGAAAAGCATATCCCCAACGGATTAACTCCGGGTATTCAAAAATTCAAGATTCAAAAAATTCAAGATTCAAATTTTCGATGCCAAGCTCTGTCCTGAACTGAAGGCGGAAAAATACAAGTACAAACCGGAGTCATCACCAACCGCACCGAGGTAGACTCTATCCTTTTTTCTAACGCCTGTTTTATGCAGGTACCGGCGTACAAAGAGTGGTCTCGATTGCAGAACATCTTGATCATTCTCCGTCCCTTTCGAAATACTTTGACTTGCGCTTTCCTAACCGAACGCTCAGTCAAAGTGGGGGCTTCTGTAGACACCTAATTTGTGTCTCCCCTTTGGGATAATGACGATACCATTATCCTTATTAGGTGATTGGAATAACTCCAGGCGGAAATCCCAATTGCTAAGAATGCTTCCAAAATTCAAGATCCAAAATCCAATCCCCGAGACCGTTCCCCTTTCGGTTCTCGGTACAAAATACAACTTTCCAAATCCAATTTCAAAATCCAAGTACAAACTCATCTAGTAGACCATTCCCATTGGTTTTACTAGGCCTTTTCCACTCAAAATCATATAAGGCAAGTCAAATTCGGGCGCCGACCCACAAAACCGAGCAAGGCGGGCCTCGTCCCTTAAAACCGGAATTCAAACCCGAGAAAGGCTTGTTTTTAGACGCTAAATGATGCCTTAACCTCCAAGCAAATACAAAACGCCAAACCTAGTACTATTCATACAACAGGTACAACACTACAAGACGAAACAAAGACGGAGCCGCGTCCTTGCTTTGGTAGCATTCAAGCCACGTCAGCAGCGCACTGCGCTGGTCCAGCGCCCTGCGCTGACGTGTGATGGCGCGTTGCACCCATTCCCCCTATAAATACCCCTCATTTTCAGCACAATGAGGAAGATAACAACAATACAACGTCGTAATTTTGACATTACGCCTCAAAATACAACTCAAAAACTCCTCAAAAACACATACAAAATTCCTAAATTCAAAAGCAATTGGGAGCTCTTGCCTAAACCTAACTAGGTAAATCCGAATCCCATTCTAATCAACTATGTTGCTTTGATTTCTAAATGATTAGAAAGTTGGTGTTTTTAATCATTAAAAAACACCACTTGCAACAATCATACATGTTTTCCAAAAATACAAACTTTTTCAAAGTACAAAATACAAATTTTCAAGATTCAAGGATGTCCAAGTTGTTTACAATCACCTCTTGGACTAGAATCACCTTCAAACATGGGGTAATCAAAGATGACACCTTTTAACATTTAAAGGTTTAGTCTTTTGAGATTCAAAACTCCATTTTTCAATATACAAGTTCAAGTTTTCAATTTTCAAGATCCCACCATGTTTAGGGTTGTTCATGGTTATTTCCCTAAACTAGGATCCTTTCAAGTTCAAATTTCAAGTTATTTCAAGTTCAAAACTTCAATATTCAAGCTTTCAAGTTCAAGTTTAACATGCAAAATCTAGGATATTTGGGTTGAGCAACCTCTCCCAAGTTGAGATTTTTGGCTTTGAATTCGTGTCGGGCGCACTTATTTTTAAGGAGCCGCTTGGCGTTTGAATCTCATGTGCCCAAGTACAAATTTCAATTATGCACCTTTCAATATTGCAATTTCAATATCGCACCTTTCAATACCGCAATTTCAATATCGCACTTTCAATACCGCATTTTCAATACCGCATTTTCAATACCGCAATTTCAATACCGCAATTTCAATTCCGCACTTTCAATTCCGCATCTTTACTTGCCTAGTCCATTTCTAGGCAATGTGGACCTACTCCCTAGTCCTTTTCTAGGGGGTCTTATATTTACTAATCCCGCACTTTATTTAGTATTGTGATGTTGCTTTATTTGCTTTATTGCTTTCATCAACGCACATGCTAAATACAACAAAATACAAAGGTTACATCACGCTTAACAAAGATATTTTTTTGGACAAACCGGCCTTATGTTCCTTAAATCAATCTTTAAAGCAAAGTGACCACCATACAATTAGAGATTCTATTTGCTCTAAATTCAAACCCACATAGTCTAATCTAGGGTATATTTTCGAAAAAATGTTGTGCCAACATACTTGAATATTTCTAAAGCTCGCGGAATAAGCATTTTTGTTCTCGTTCCCGGATCTCACCCATCCGTTTCAAGGATTCAAAGCCTTATCCAAAATAGAGTCACTTGCGGTCTTTCCAAACAAGACTTTAAACAATGTTTGGTGGCAACTCCTTCGAGGTCCAAAAATTCTATGGTTTTCTAAAGAACCGCCCCTCTTGTAGAACGGGAAACAAGTTTTGCACAAAAAAAACCCCTACAATTCTGGCGACTCCACTGGTGATCATACTAATTTCAATTCGAAAATGCGGGCATATTTCGAGCAACAAGCCACTGATCTGCTTAAGTACTGGATGCCAATCTTCCAACGGGTTGAAACTCCCCTAAGATAATACAAGTCCAATCTTCCAACGGGTTGAAACTCCCCTAAAATAATACAAATTCCAATTCTCGAGCGGGTTGAAATTCCCTTCAAATATTCCAGATCCAATGGGTTGAAACTCCCCTAAAATATTGACGGGTTGAAATTCTCTTGAAATAATACAAAGTCAATTCCCTTTTCAATCGGGTTGAAACTCCCTTCAAATACTCCAAGTCCAATGGGTTGAAATCCCCCTAAAATATTGACGGGTTGAAATTCCCTTGAAATAATACAAAATTCAATTTTCTAGTACAATCCAATTTCCAAATTCTCGAGCGGGTTGAAATTCCCTTCAAATAAGTCCAATTTCCAATAGGTCGAAATATTCTTTTTCGACATTCCAAGTTCTAGTACAAAGAGTCAACCTTCACAAAAGAATGAACGCTCCTCTCAAACATTTCCAACGGGTTGCAAATCCCGAATACAAGTACAAAATCCAAAATCCCGAATCTTCGGAGTGGCACTTAGGGTCAAGTCTAGGTCTCATTCATTGCATGCATTGAAGGAAATAATGCCCTTGGTCCAAGTATGCATTCAATGATAAGTCTAATACATGCGGTTCAGTATTAATTAACAAGTTAATAATTCAGTGAGATCAAGTGAGCTGAATGCCTAGCTAGAGGCCGCTTCAGTTCAAGTGGAATTAATGATATTAATCCACAGCTTACTGTTGACTGAACCCGTAGGGTCACACAAATAGTACGTAAACGGATCAAGTATTTAATGGCATTAAATACTCCATCTATGGATTTTCGGAATCGACGGATCTTGCTTTTAGTGGGAGCTGAGATCGTCAAAGGCAAGCAAGTGAATACTCCGGACACGATGATATTGCCGGAAACGGAAATATGGATCGTATCGGAAATATAAATATTATCCAAGTCCAAACCTCAAGTTTCCAAGTCAAAGTTCAAATCCAACGGCGTCATAATGCCGAATTTTCTAGTCCAAATTTCAAGTTTCAAATTCAATCCAAATTTTCAAATCCAAACCTCATCTTTCAAAATTCAAATCCAACGGCGTCATAATGCTGGATTTTCTAGTCCAAATTTCAAGTTTCAAGTTCAAATCCGAATTTTCTAGAACCTCAATTTTCAAATCCAAATCCAACGGCGCCATAATGCCGGACTTTCTAAATTCAAATTTCGAGTTTGAAGTTTCATGTCGAGACTCAATCCAACGGCACCATAATGCCGGATCTTCTAGTCAAAATTTCCGTTTCCAAACTCAAACCTCAAATCCAACGGCGCCATAATGCCGGATTTTCTAGTTCAAATTTCGAGTTTCAAGTTTCAAGTTCAAATCCAACGGCGCCATGCCGGATTTTCTATTTCAAGCATTCAAGTCTTCAAACCTCAAACTCAAGTTGTCAGTTCCAATCTCAAAGTCTCAAGTTCAAATATCCGAGCCCATACCGGCATAATGCCAACTTTCCAACTCGACCTTTCAAAATTTCAAGCTTCAAGGGTCAAATTCCAAATTCATGTCGTCGTAATGCCGACTTTTCTATTCTATATTTCAAACCTCAAAGTCCTATACTTCAAGGTTCCAAGTCCACGGCGGCATAATGTCGGACTTTCAAGTTCCTAAATTCAATGTTTCAAATCCACGGCGGCATAATGCCGGATTTTCCAAATACAAAGCCTCATGTTCTGTATACAAAAGTGCGTCCATTACATTTCCAAGTGCAAACTTCAAGCCAAATTCAAATTCCAAATTCATCTTTAAACTACAAAGAAATCTTGCTTTCCATTGCTCCCCAATACAAAATTCAAAACATTTCCAACGGGTTGAAACTCCCCAGAAATAATACAAGTTCGAGATTCCATTCAACGGGTTGAAAATCCCTTGAAATAATACAAGTTTAAATTCTAACCACGGGTTGAAACTCCCCTAAAATAATACAAGTCCAATCTTCCAACGGCTTGAAACTCCCCTAAAATAATACAAATTCCAATTCTCGAGCGGGTTGAAATTCCCTTCAAATATTCCAGATCCAATGGGTTGAAACTCCCCTAAAATATTGACGGGTTGAAATTCCCTTAAAATAATACAAAGTCAATTCCCTTTTCAATCGGGTTGAAACTCCCTTCAAATACTCCAAGTCCAATGGGTTGAAATCCCCCTAAAATATTGACGGGTTGAAATTCCCTTGAAATAATACAAAATTCAATTTTCTAGTACAGTCCAATTTCCAAATTCTCGAGCGGGTTGAAATTCCCTTCAAATAAGTCCAATTTCCAATAGGTCGAAATATTCTTTTTCGACATTCCAAGTTCTAGTACAAAGAGTCAACCTTCACAAAAGAATGAACGCTCCTCTCAAACATTTCCAACGGGTTGCAAATCCCGAATACAAGTCCAAAATCCAAAATCCCGAATCTTCGGAGTGGCACTTAGGGTCAAGTCTAGGTCTCATTCATTGCATGCGTTGAAGGAAATAATGCCCTTGATCCAAAGAAGCATTCAATGATAAATCTAATAAATGCGGTTCAGTATTAATTAACAAGTTAATAATTCAGTGAGATCAAGTGAGCTGAATGCCTAGCTAGAGGCCGCTTCAGTTCAAGTGGAATTAATGATATTAATCCACAGCTTACTCTTGACTGAACCCGTAGGGTCACACAAATAGTACGTAAACGGATCAAGTATTTAGTGGCATTAAATACTCCATCTATGGATATTCGGAATCGACAGATCTTGGTTTCAGTGGGAGCTGAGATCGTCAATGGCAAGCAAGTGAATACTCCGGACACGATGATATTGCCGGAAACGGAAATGTGGATCGTATCGGAAATATAAATATTATCCAAGTCGTAGATGTTGCCGGAAACGGAAACATGGTACGTATCGGAAAATATTATTGGAAATGGAAATATTGCCGGAATCGGAAATATTGCCGGAAACGGAAATATTGTCAGAATCGGAAATATTATCGAAATCGGAAAATAATTCCGGAAACGGAAATATTAAATATTTGTTCGAAACGGAAATTAATTCCGGAATCGAAAATATTAAATATTGTTCGTATCGGAAATAAATTCCGGAATCGAGAATTTAATCGGAAGCGTATCGTACAAATTAGCATCGGACGAGGCCTGCCAGATGAAGGCCCATCACGAAGCCGGGCCATCGCCCAGCAAGCCAAAGCGCATCAAACACACGCCAAGCCTCGACCAAGCCCGACGCAAAAGCCAGGCCCAGCCGAAGCTTTGGGCGCGCATCCGGAGCAAGGGTTGCGACGAGTGGGCCTTGCGCTGTGCGTGGGCCGTAAGGCCTGCGTGCGGTGCTTGTGCGCCACTCGTGTGTGTTACTCGAAATCCTAAGGCTACCAAGATTCGTCATATGATTAAATCTAATCCTAAAAGATAAACTTTGTTTAATTAGAGTCCAAGTAGGATTATAATTAAATAAATTTGTATTCTAATAGGATTACAATTTCTTTTCCATAACACTATAAATAGGTGCCTAGGGTTACAGATTTATACATACAATTGAAGTATTCAAAGGTAAGATTTTGGAACAAAATCAGCCAAACACTTGCAACCTATTTAGCCGAAAATCCTAGGAACCTTAAGGCCGATTCTAGTTGGTCAAGCTACGGCGGATCCGGACGTGCTGTGGAGGGCACGCTACAAAGTGTATGCATCTGAATTATGCTAAATGATTATGTGTAAATAATATGTTTCCTGGCATTAAGGTTTTCCGCATGATTTATGTTTTGTCATATGTATCATAACCTAACAGTGGTATCAGAGCCTCTTATTATTTTCATAATCTAAATTGCATGAACATTGTTAAATTTAACAAATTTGCAAGGAATTAAAACGGGTAATTATTTTTCGTAATTAATTGCAAATTGTGTTTATTTAATTATATGTACGCAGTTTTTTCGGCAGAATATTCGTTACTCAACCAAATCGAGTGATTTTTGTGTCAATTTCGCATGTAAAAGGCATTCTAAAATTTTGACAAAAATTATATTTTTCGCCGAAACCCAGAATTCCCAAATTTGAAGCCTAACTATGACTTTTCGGAGGTTTTAGTTTTTCGAACGCAAAAGTTTGTAAATTTAAGATGTTAAATTGAATATTTGCGATTCTTGTTGATAAATCTTGAGTTTTTGATTGACCTACAGTATATGTTTAACAAATTTGAATGCCTAGACTTGTTAATTATATAACCTAATTTGTAATTATGATTAATTTGTTGAAATTCGAATAATTTAGAATTGTTTTGTTTTTCATAATTAATTAATAATTTAATTAGGTATCCATGATTAAAATCCACCATAAAAATTGTTAATTTATGTTAAATTTTAAATTTTTATGACCTAGATTTTAATCCATGTTAATCGGAAATTGATTTTTAGCCCTAAAATTATGAAATTAATATGTTTTATTAATTTGTCATTAATTTTAAATTAAAAAGTTTAAATTTTTATGAAAACGCCCATAAATGTTGCACGCACAAAGCAATGGAAGCTACGTGTTACCCTTAAGGGGTGTTGTATAGTGCGGGCACGTGACGACGAGCAAGGGAGCTCGTCGCCCGTGCGGTACGAATGCAGCGAGCAGCATAGCATGGCGTGCGCGCGAAGCAAAGGTGCTGGCCGTGTGTGCTATGCGATGGGCGTGGGCGAGCGGCAGGGCAAAGCGAGCTATCGCGTGTGGGCAGCAAGCGAGCTTCGCCACAGCGCGCACTGCCTCGCGCCAGCGAGCGCTGGATTGTGCAGCGAGCAATGGCTCGCATGCAGCGAGCAATGCCTCGCGAGGGAAAGCAGCAGCAGACGCGACACAGCACAGGGGCTGCGCGCAGCGTGGCCAGCGATGGCTGCGTGTGTGTGTGGCCTGTGGCTGCGTGTTGCGTGGAGCTATGTGTGCCTTGTGTAGCGACCAGTCGTGCACACGATAGGACTTGGGCGCAAGCCCAAGTGCTCGTCGTGTTACGATTGAGTCGTTTTGAATTTTAATTTTGAAATTTTCAGTTCGGAAATAATTTTAATTAATTTTAAAATTAATAATTTAAATTGTTTTCTTGGATATTTTAATTTTGAATATTATAATTATTATACATTTTAATTTATACTAATTATTTTACTAAAATTAAACCTTGAATTAATTTAAATTCATTTAATTCAACTGAAAAATAAATTAAATAAATGGATTCAATTATAATTTTATATGAGCTTTAAATTTTAATTAAATTTGTATGTTTCCAGTTCGACTAGAAATACATTTTTATGTTTAAAATTAGTAAAGCATATAAAGTTATTGGTTTAAGTGGGACCAATTTTAGTCAGAAACTCTTGATTAGGTCTACAAATCCTTTAAGGTTAAACAACTCGATTAGAATTAATAAGGACTGAATAATTGGTAGATTATTGGTGCCGTTGATTAATTGCTGCATATATTTATGTGATGCATACAACATGTTTTTACTAACCAGCTATGTGGGCCATTCATGATAATGAATGGGTGAATGGTATATATTGTATATGTACTATTTTGCAGGTTATGAAGTGACTAGTATGGCCCAAATAGGATAGAAAATATGGTCTATGTACCATTAATTTGAATGTAATTGGTCTAATGCACCAAATTTGTTTTTCAATTCAAATATGGTCTGCGTACCATCAAATAGTTGTAATTAGTTTAATTATAGTTGATCCTGTTTGAAGAAAATGGCGCCTCCCACGGTGAAATTCAAGACGGAGTTTCCAATCCATTTTCAAGACGGAATTTGAAGTTGAAGCTTCAAGATGAAGTCGGGCCATACTAGATCACATTTATCTTATGCATGCTTTAAGTTATTTATTGCTTTAAATATGTCTTAATTATGCATGAGATTATGGCTTGATTATGTTGCATGATTAAGGATTTTAGTTCACTTAAAATCTAACCAACATAGTAAGAGCCTTAAGTTCCAATGTTTAAAAATTGAGGTAAAAGGTGCCATGCCAAAATAACACTTACTTGGATAACCTTTACATCAATCTAGTAATAGTTTTACGCTCAGCGAGGTGTTACTTATTGATTCTAAAGGGGTAAGGTACACAAATAATTGTGAGTACATGTTAGTTTTGGTCAAACTCAACGATATAAGTAAGGAGTCCTTTTATGTCGTGGCAAAATTGATAGGTTTACCTAATAAGTTCTTAGACGTACCTATCAACCAAGAGTAGTTTTTAGACTATTAGCAAAAGGCTTTTGCTTACCTAAAATATTTTAGAATTAAGTCAAAATACATAATGTGCTTAATTCTTCAATGATTTTAGGGTCTTGGAATCATTTTATTCACACCTGTCGGAACAATAAATTCGAATAAAATGCTAATAACTTGTTTGAATTGCATGATTGCTTTAATTTTCAAGTTATTATTCATGATAAAGTTTAGACTTTGCATGCTTCAATGTATGTTTTAATTATTGTTTATAATTAAATATCTTGCACTGCAGTAAATCCTTTTAGAAAGGTAACAGTAAATTTCCTCGATTGGTAGTGAATCCAAGAACGATTCATGGAAATGAGAGAAAGTGAGCAATTTAAAATGTACGTTTCTTTAGCGACTTTTATGGTTGTTTTCGAGTATCAAAGTCGAATGGCAAACCAATTGGTGCTTGTGGATTCAAAATACAATGTAGTTTTGAGATCATAAAGCATTGAGTTTAAACGCTCAGCTTTACCAATGGTTAACAACCTGACATCTTTGTCCATTTAATTCTCGAATGAGTCTAGCCCCTAGACATTCGAATAGATCGATTCTTAGAGAACTTTAGAAGCTTCTGGTAAGATCATCTAGTTGAAACAAAATATTCAACATAAATTAAAATGGTAAGAACTTTGTTGGAGTGACATTGGACATGTCTAAACAAAGTATAAAAGTCAACACTAGAGAATTCAATTCTTAAGAAAGGGTACAATAAATAGGAAAACAAGGAACAAGTGAAAGGAATTTACAATTCCGTTTCTACCTAAAAGTTAGTGTTTAAAGAAAAGTGACCTGGCAATCAAACTTCCTTGGTATCATATACCGCTTGAGGTTCTTACTTCGGTAATAACTCAAACAATGGAAGCTAGGCTACACTAATGGCCTACAAGTGGGAAATGAAGCATGGCATTGCTACATTAATTGTAGGGTCGTCTAGTTTGTTTTAAGTCCTTTCAAAGGCTGGAACTTAATGGCTATTTCGTTCCAGAATCAGCATACCTAAATTTATGTTTTCAAACACAGAAAGACTCACATTCAGAAGAACAAAAACAATGCTTGTTTGTTTGTTTATTTGAATGAAATGGTCATTTACGGGTTGAGTCAATATGCTTGATTAAAACAAACAACTCTTTAACAATAGGACTTTACTAGGTTCAAATCAATCTCTTGATTTGAGTTCCACTAACCTTTAGCATTGTTGCTTAGACCATATCAACAAGTTAACATTCAAAAGCTCTATTTTGATGGACTTTTGAAATTTCATTGATTTCTAAATCAATTTAAGACAACTAGTCTTACTTGTTGAAAGTAACAAAAGATATGAACTGTTGTTAGAACGCCTAGACAATAGAGCTCAAAGCTAAAGAAATATTTTATGACTTTATTATTTCACATAGATTTGAGTGAATATAAGTTTATTTACTCAAAGTGATATAAGTTTGAATATGTTTGGCTAGTTCAAAGATTTAGAAGTATAAAATCCACTTGGTAAGAAATCATAAAGATCTAGGATAGATCATGTTGATGATTACTTGAGACCAAATATGATCATCAATGATTGTGTGTTGTAATTTCACAATCTAGGTCCATAAGATATGGCATATCTTAGTTGGAATAATCGAAGTCAATTAGTACTTGATTCGATTAATGATGAATCATAAAGACTTTTCCTATAATTTCTAAACAAAATGCTCAACTACCACCAAACTAAACCAAATTCGTCAAAGCTATTGAAAAGTAATTTCAGTATATCTTTTCATAATATATCTAAAGAGTTCCTAAACTCAGTGGGAGCTTAGTGTTTGTTATTCAACAAACTAAGTCCCAAGTATAGATATATGTTTCATTATGATTTATTCAAATGAGACACAAGGGTATTGTTTCTACCACGAATTTTTTAGAACATAATGTTTGTTTGCTCGAAATAATGTCCTTTTGGAGATTCGTTTCCAAAATGACAAGTGGGAGAAAATAGACCTCGAAAGTCTTCGAGGCGAACAACAAACATAAACGGACATTCCAGGAGGCTTTTCGAAGTTCTTCAGAAAATCCGAACTTATTCTTTAAGGAATTTAGAAGTGGCTTTAAAGAATAGACATCTCTTAGAAGACTTTACAAGTTCTTCATGGAGAGCAGAATATTCAAAGGACTTTCAAGTGGCTGTTGATATTCTATTGTTTGATCGATGTTCCATACCCAAGTAGGCATAGAGTTCAAATCACTGAAACTATGAGATTCTTCTATTAGATAGTGAAGAAACATGGAGTTCAGGTCACTATGCAATTATTCTATTAGATAGTGAAGAAACCTGGAGTTCAGGTCACTATGCAATTATTCTATTAGAAATGAATACTCCGGAAACGATGATATTGCCGGAAACGGAAATATGGATCGTATCGGAAATATAAATATTATCCAAGCCGTAGATGTTACCGGAAACGGAAACATGGTACGTATCGGAAAATATTATCGGAAATGGAAATATTGCCGGAATCGGAAATATTGCCGGAAACGGAAATATTGTCAGAATCGGAAATATTAACGGAATCGGAAATTAATTCTGGAAACGGAAATATTAAATATTTGTTCGAAACAGAAATTAATTCCGAAATCGGAAATATTAAATATTGTTCGTATCAGAAATGAATTCCGGAACCGGGAATTTAATCGGAAGCGCATCGTACGAATAAGCATCGGACGAGGCCTGCCGGACGAAGGCCCAGCACGAAGCCAGGCCATCGCCCAGCAAGCCAGCGCGCCACAAACGCCTCAAGCAGAGGCAGCGCCCAGGCCCACCGCAAGGTAGGCCCAGCGCGCGCCAAGGCCACGTCAGCGTGTGCGCCTCGTGGCATGGGCTGCGAGCTCGCAGGCCGCGCGCGCATAGGCGCCCCTCGTGGGCTACCGTGCGTGTGTGTGTGTTTGTGTTCATACACGAATCCTAAAGCTATTAGGATTTCATATATATGATTAAAATCCTAATCCTAAAAGGATAAATTAATTAATTGGAATTCTAATAGGATTCTAGTTTAATTAATTCGTATCTTAGTAGGATTCGATTACTTATTCCATGGTCTATAAATATGAGTTAAGGGCTCATAATTTATATCGACAATTCAAGTATTCAAAGTGATTTTGAGAGCAAAATTCAGTCACACAATTGCCTACAATTAGCCGAAAATTCCAAGTACCTTAAGGGCGATCCTAGTTGGTCAAGCTTAAGGCGGATCCAGACGTGCTGTGGACTATCTACGGAGGGATGACACTTGGAGTCCTAAAGACTTGTTCTTGTTCGGTTCGGGCGCAGCTAGGGAGGGCACTCAACAAAGTGTATGCATCTAAACTATGCTAAATGATTATGTGTAAATAATATGCTTTCCTGGCTTTATGGTTTTTCCGCATGATTTATGTTTTGTCATATGAATCATAACCTATCAATGTGATCTTCCCAAGTTCAATGAAGAACTCATTAATATAAACAACTCTGTTTTATTGCTTCTTAGGCAATAAGTACTTTTACTTCAACTGTTTAGGTTGCTAGTGATGCTTTGTTTGGATTTACTTATCCAAGCAGTTCACATATATGTGGAAGACTTTCCAGCTGTATCTTAGAACATTAATATTTAATTTCCCACGCAACAAACTCATGGTCTCCAATCCATGTTGCCATTTCAAAACACGATGCTCTTTAGCTCATCCTTGTCAATGGTTAACTCCAAAGGAATCTTGCTTTGATCCTTTGCCAGTGTTTATGCGTGTAGCATCAATATTTAGCATATCTTTATTTCCTTGAATCAAGAACTACTCTTATGTACCTTTTCAAGTACCATAAGTTTTTCTTGATCTCAATCTAGTTGATCTTCACTTAGATCAATAGAGATTGGTATATATTCGTCATGCCTAAAGTCATACGATACGTTTCTGGCGATCCTCATATTATATCATACATGATAAATTCTTTTGCAGAATAATTCCCAATTGAATTCTATTCATGTACTTTTAGCTCATTCAATTTTAGTAGATACTGAATCCAGCTAAATTCTTTGACATGTAATATAGGTTAAGAATCTTACTTAGATTCTTTGATGTTTAACTTAGTAAATGCTTATACATAGTTCAAACATCCTTTACTTAGATTTATTCATATGGGTCGAATATCTCCAATGGAGTCTTTCGTGTTTGATTTAGTAAATGCCATTACTTAATCCAAAACAATATCATAAGATCTTTGTAAATAGATCTTAATACCCAGTATGTACTAAGTTTCGCCTTGGTCCATCATTGATGAATAATTTCAAACCCAAGTCATTAGCATTTGAATGTTATTTCACAATAGAGAGACATGTGTGTGATACACATAGGACCAATTGAGTTTTTATGTACTCCCACTAAACTTCTCATATATCTATAAGAATCATGTACATTTTATGAAACTAAAATACTTATTAGCTTCACTAAAATACATTTCCAATTTCCCAGTTGCTTGCTTAAATCCATACTTAGATTTCATAAGCTAGCATTCATTTCAAGCATTATTTGGATCCACAAATCCTATGACATTCCATGTACATAGTTTTCTTCCCACATTTGATTGAGGAATACGTTTTGTCATCCAATTGCCATATGTACCAATATGCAATCATTGCTTGAATTATAGACTTGAGCATTACGATTATGCATGAGGTTTCAACACCATCCATGCCATGAATTTGCTTGTAACCTTTAGCAACTAATCTAGCTTTGTGTGTTAACACAATTTCATGTTTGATGGTTTTTATCCTTAAAACAAACTTGCAACCAATAGGTGTGAAACTATTCTTGCAAATCAACAAAATTTCAATTTTGTCATCAAAACATTGAGTATGTTTTATGGCCTCTAATCATTTAAAACATTTGAGTCTATATATGGCCTCTAACCATTTTAGGGAATCTGGGTTTCGTCATAGCTTTCTTACAGGTCACAAACTCATTAATAGTTTGACTGCAAGTTGTAGGTTTCTTCACTATCTAATAGAAGAATTGCATAGCTTCAGTGACCTGAACTCCATGTTTCTTCACTATCTAATAGAAGAATCTCATAGTTTCAGTGACTTGAACTCTATGCCTACTTGGGTATAGAATATCAATAGCCACTTGAAAGTCCTTTGAATATTCTGTTCTCCTTGAAGCACTTGTAAAGTCTTCTAAGAGATGTCTATTCTTTAAAAGCCACTTCTAAAGTCCTTAAAGAATACGTGTTCGGATTTTCTAAAGAACTTCGAAAAGCCTCCAGATTGTCCGTTTATGTTTGTTGTTCGCCTCGAAGACTTTCGAGGTCTATTTTCTCCCACTTGTCATTTTGGAAACGAATCTCCAAAAGGACATTATTTCGAGCAAACAAACATTATGTTCTCAAAAAATCGTGGTTGAAACAATACCCTTGTGTCTCATTTGAATAAATCACAATGAAACATATATCTAGACTTGGGCCTTAGTTTGTTGAATAACAAACACTAAGCTCCCACTGAGTTTAGCAACTCTTTAGATATATATAATTGAAAAGATATCCTGAAATTACTTTTCAATAGCTTTGACGAATTTGGTTTAGTTTGGTGGAAGTTGAGCATTTTGTTTTACAAATTATAGGAAAGCTTTTACGATTCATCATTGATCGAATCAAGTACAAATTGACTTCAACCATTCCAACTTAGATATGTCATATCTTATGGAGCTAGATTGTGAAATTACAACACACAATCATTGATGATCATATTTGGTCTTAAAGTAATCATCGTCATGATCTAACCTAGATCTTAATGATTTCTTGCCATGTGGATTTTATACTTTTGAATCTTTGAACTAGCCAAACGGATTCAAACTTATATCACTTTGAGTAAATAAACCAATATTCACTCAAATCTAGGTGAAATAATAAAGTCATAAAATCTTTCTTTAGCTTTGAACTCTACTGTCTAGGCGTTCTAACAATAGTTCATATCTTTTGTTACTTTCAACAAGTAAGACTAGCTTGTCTTGAATTGATCTAGAAATCAATCAACTTTCAAAAGTTCATCAAAATAGAGTTTTGTTGAATGTTAACTTGTTGATATGGTTTAAGCAACAGTGCCAAAGATTAGTGGAACTCAAATCAAGGGGTTGATTTGAACCTAGTAAAGTTTTTATTGTTAAAGAGTTGTTTGTTTTAATCAAGCATATTGACTCAACCCGTAATTGACCATTTCACTCAAATAAACAAACAAACATTGTTTTTGTTTTTCTTAAATGTGAGTCAATCTGTGTTTGAAAACAGAAATTTAGGTATGCTGATTATGGAACAAAATAGCCATTAAGTTCCAGCCTTTGAAAGGACTTAAAACAAACTAGATGACCCTACAACTAATGTAGCATTGCCATGCTTTATTTCCCACTTGTAGGCCATTAGTGTAGCCTAGTTTCTATTGTTTGAGTTATTACCGAAGTAAGAAACTCAAGCGGTATATGATACCAAGGAAGTTTGATTGCTGTGAGGGGGTCGAAAAAGCACGAGGCTAATGCGTGACCTCGTCCCTCGTGGGTGTGACGCTTCTTTTTATCAAATCAAGTGTAATTGGATTTCCTGTGAGTTTACACCCAATTGACTAGTAATATAGGAGTCGCCATTCAGTTTTTAACGACAATGAGAAAAACTGACAAAACCCGGTTATCGTGACATAAAGGGAGTGCAATTATGTTTGACCACGACGGCCGTAGATTCACTTGTGATCCCTGGTGGTGGGGATCTCTCAACGTACACCCGCAGGGTAGAGATTGAGGGTTCGGGGGACTGTAACTACCGAGAGGAGTACTCGCTCTTCGATAACTCCAGAGGCAGGATATCCTTACTAGCTCAGCATAAATAATTGAAGGGACATGCGTTAACTATTAAACTAATCTGAGTTGGTTTTAACAATATGCAACATATAGTACTAGATCGAGCGCGATTATCTGATTTAGATTGTTTTAAGGGTCCTAGCATGATAATCCAATTTCCCAAAAATATCATATTTATTAAGCGTGATCGAACAATCAGATTTAGTTAGTTTAACAGTTCATAAAAGGGCGAGGAAAGCAATTAAACCATGGAAAAGGGACACATTACGACACACCCTTGAGAGGTGCGTCACGGTTCTCAGAAAACTAACCACTTTGACTTTGCTATTTCCCCTTTTATTTAACGAATCTCAAATTATGGGACAGGATACGTTCTGTTCAATTTATGGATCGATTGCGACAGAACGCGTGATCAGTTTTTGCAGCTTGAGGCTTAGGCTTAGGGGTTTAGAGTCAATACTCAGAATAATAATTGTGTGTTGTGTCCTTTTTTCACGTCGAACATGGGCTATATTTATAGAAAAGAGTTCGTGGAAAGATAGAATTGTAGAACTCTAATCCACGAGGAATTAGGAAAAAACACGTACGAGGTATTTTCAGCGCCCAAGCCTGGGCGCCGAAGATTTCGGCGCCCAGAACCAGGCGTTGAAAATAGGGTCTGGGCTGTTTTCTTAGTCAGATTCGGATTCCTAAAATCCGGAGTATTTGAGATTTAATTGAGTCTTTTAGTGCGTATTAACCTTGTGACGGAATGCGTCTGGGCCCGTTACGAACTCTAGGCTCGTTAGGATTTTAATTAATACATAACTCTTATTTTCGAATCGTATTAGGAACGGGATTCTTCTCGCAATTTCTATCTCATTTAGGATTTATGTTGGAGTGCAACACCTAATTCTGACAGGTTTCTATCTTTTATGACTTGCCACTTTTAACAACTACCCATTACGGTAGTTACTATATTTAGCAGGTTTCCATAAATAGCAGGTTTCTATAAATAGCAGGTTTTGGGTGAAATGAAAAGGGGAATTGAGATTCGTTATTTTATAGGAGACGCGTTGTCAAGTGGAGATTTATGTTTTCATCATCGAATCTTCCCTTTCGGGAATGGGGACAAAAGTAGGTGTCTACAGTTAGCCCCCACTTTGACTGAGTCTTGGGGTAAGACGATGGTCAAAGTATTAGACGGAGTGCGTCGCACAAGCCATGGGACCTGTTTTGGCGAGGGTCTCACGAGCCCCCGAGTGATAACATTTGACTTAAGGGTCATCACTTGAAGTGTCGACATATCCCTCACGTGTCATTGGGATTTGTCAACGGATAGTATAGAAACTTCCTCACTTTGTCATTGGAAGTATCTAAAGAGGCGTAGGAACTCCCTCACTTTGTCATTGGGAGTAGCTACAGATGTTTTCGAAATCAAATCTATAAAGTGTAATTGGGCCTAGCCAAGCCCGATCACGAGGTAAAAAATGTTTTTAAAGATTCTCATTTTCAGGGTTAGCTAAACGAGAAAACCCCCTTGTTTTTATAGGACGTAAAACGAAGGAAAATCCAGCACATCGTTCTTTTTTGGAAAAAACGGAAAACCAATCTTTGGAAAAAGGGAAAGCTACTCACATCGTTCTTTTTTGGAAAAAGGGAAAACCAGAAAAAGTTATCGCTGCAGCGACTAAGGACCTGCGCGGTTAGTGACGCAGACCCCGCCGGCTAAAGATGGTGAGCCTGTCCGCTTAAGGGTGGACACCCCGTCCGATAGAAGTGGACGAATCTGTTTTGAAGTTTGTTTGTTTTTTTTTTTGAAAATAAGGACCTACGCGGTTTGTGACGTAGACCCCACCGGCTAAAGTTGGCGAGCCTATCCGCTAAGGGTGGACACCCCGTCCGATAGAAGTGGACGAATCTGTTTTGAAATTTGTTTGAAAATAAGGACCTACGCGGTTCGTGACGTAGACCCCGCCGGCTGAAGATGGCGAGCCTGATTCATTTTGTTTTTGAAGATTCTATTTTTCGAAAACTGAGGACCTGCGCGGCTAGTGACGTAGACCCCGCCCGCTGAGGGTGGGCGAGCCCTTTCCGCTGAGGGTGGACGTCCCTGAATTCGTTTTTTCGATTTGGAAACTCGCGTGGTTCGTGACGCGATCTAGCCAACTGAAGATGGGCAAGTCCCTATTTCTTTTGTTCTTTGTGATTTCTTTTGAGAATTTCTTTTTATTCATTCTTGTAGGAGCGAATTCTTTCGAGGGATGCTCGGATTTAGTTGTAACCTGAATGTGGTTTGGCAACATACTTAGACGGACCATTGTCTTGTGGTCATCTTCCTTCATGGTTTTGAGCTAGTCCTTACGGCTCAATTTTGCCACTACCTGGGTCCTTGATTGGGGGACCATGTATAAGTATCAACGGCGACCTTTGTCTTGAGGTCGTAAACCGGTTCTTTTTCTTTTGAGATTATCCAAACACGGGATTTCGTACAGCGTAGTCTGGGAATATTATTTTTAACTTTGCATATTCTCTTTTGAAGTATATATTTTCTTTCGAGCCCCTAAGCATTCGTGCTTGACGGCCATTTCTTGTTGAAGAGTTTCCTTGGGGATATGCATTTTGTAATATCCTTGATCGTGTTTGGGATTGTGTTCGTAAGTGCGAGCGATCTTTGTAGTGGTGTGCTACTTTTAACAAAGCCGTGAGGTGTGACTTTCAGAAATCGACAATTTTCGAGTCGAACGGATACAGCAGGGCCCTATAGAAGTCAGGGGCCTCTTTTTTTTGGGTCTGGGATTATTTTCGGCGCCCATGCCTGGGCGTTAAAGATATCGGCGCCTAGCGCTGGGCGCTGAAAATAATTTCTGGCGAGCTTTCTTGATAACACAGTTGGCCTCTTGTTCGTTCGTGTTTTTTTTTTTCTTTTTGAACGCGTTCGTAAATGTTCGATACTTAGAAAAGATGATATGTAAGTGCGAACGAGCGTTCATAGAATGGCCGTTGTGTGCGGTCCATCAATCAGTTTGTTTGAATCAATTTTTTTTGAGCAATGACTGATTTTGAATAGTTTGCTTAGAAGCTTGATAGGGTTCAGGCCCTTTGACGAGGTGGGCTCAAACATCGTGCCCTTTCGATTGTTCAAACATTTTCTTCGAGATTATTTTATTTTGCTATGGTTGTTTCGTAGCTTGGAGCCCCCAAGTATGCATGTTGGGATGCTTCCTTTTGGCGTACGATTTTTGTAGGTTCTTTCGAGACAGATGCCCTGGGGTTCCGCTCGTGTAGGTGCGAGCTATCCCTTTCGTGGTAGGTAATATTTTTCTACTTTCAATCCTTAATGTAGAAGTCGTGTGGCTTGCATTTTGAATTTGGGCGATAAATAGTCTTTGCCTCTTTTACACGTGTTCTTGGTCGTGCCCGCATTAGCGCAACATGCCTTATTCTTTTTTTTTTTAGACTTGTACCGTGGGCCGGTTGAACTTATGGTGCGGCGTAGGCTTGTGTGGCCTAACAGCGTGTCTTAGAACATTCCTTCAGGTGTTGGGATATCATTATTATTTTTTGCTTTGGAGTACTTCCTCATGCCTCGTTCAGGTGCTCGAACAAGTGTAGCACCTTCTGCGTGGGTTTGCACGGCTTATTACTTCGTTCGATGCGAGGATTCATAGATGTTTCTTTCTTGTTTTTATATCTGGGCAAAACTTGGCTAGCAGAAAAAATCAGTGCCCAGGCTGGGGCATTAAAGATATCGACGCCCAGCTCTGGGCGTTGAAAATGATTTCTGGGCAGAATTTTGACAGTTT
Organism: Spinacia oleracea; assembly: GCF_020520425.1. Classification (NCBI taxonomy): domain Eukaryota; kingdom Viridiplantae; phylum Streptophyta; class Magnoliopsida; order Caryophyllales; family Amaranthaceae; genus Spinacia; species Spinacia oleracea. Next base: position 90,822,315 of record NC_079490.1, on the reverse strand, counting down.
TTTTTTGATTTTTTTTCTTTCGCTTTTGCTTTGGAACGATGTAGACTGTGTAACGGGCGCTTTATAAGGCGAGAGTTATGTGCAGTGGTTTGATCGGAGTTTTGGTGACTCGCGATTTTCAGTTACCCTTGTTAGTGGGGCGACTTTATATACTCTAAGTAGTGCTTAGAATTTGGGAGGGGTTGTAGCCATTCTAAGGTTCGTTTTACACGATTAAAGCTTAGGATTGTGCCTCTATGATGTATGTATAACATTAGCGTCGAGAATTTGCGATAAAATCGTCATTTCGAGCATTTTTAGAGTGTTTTTCTCAAGCCCCCAATTGTAGCTACGGGATTGGCTTGGTGCTATAATGCTTTGCATACGTTTTTATGCATTCATGGTTACACGGATCATGAATAGTTTGAACCAGACTCGTTTAGTGCGAGGCACGTTCGAGTAGTGATTTGCTACTTCTCTTGTAAATGTCGTATTTGTGCGACATTGCCATGGTCAAGGTAGCCACATGTTGAAGTGTGCCTTGACCAAAATCTAGGTGCCTTTCTTTACCCATAATCATATTTAGAAATCTTTTGACTCACTTGCAACATCGAGATATACTTAGCTTAAACCAACGATACTTTATTATGTTCGAAGAAGTCTTTGAAAATTATTTGAAGTCCGAGTCCTACTGTGTACAATCCGAAGTGTCCAAGGTAAGTTGACTTATAGAAAGGTTCGTACAGGATTATATGAGTGAATCAAAATACTGTTACGATTTTTGGAATGCTGTCTAAGGATTTGCTGGAAGCCAGGGTGCAGGCGTCAAGATATACTTGTGCCCGTTTGGCGTATGCTTTAGGCTTTTAGGGCCATCTTTTCCAGAATTGCGGGCTTATAAACCGTTTTCAAATCGACTTAGATTTACTTGGTGTATGTCTGTACAAAAGGTCAAGGTATACTTAGTTCTTTCCCTGGCTCTTTCATTTCAATTTTTAGCCCCCAGTTGTTGTTATGTCTTCCCATTAATGATGCTTTCAGATTTCGATTTTAGATGCCCGTGTCATATGTCTGAGTAGGGTGAGCCTTGGTTAAGTGCCAAGTCCTATTGACAATGTCTGTTTTTTTTTAAAAGGGGATTCGCAAGCATTTGAATTACCATGAACGGGTGCCCTGAGTTCGAAGGAACGATAGGGCGAAGCCGTAGAACAATCCTCTTTATTGCAAGCTTACTGCCTTTACTACTTGTTGGCGATCATGACTGTGTCTAGTGGTGAAAGAAGGTCTTTAAGCGAATGGCTATGTCTGGTGGTGAAAGAAGGTTTTTAAGTGAGTTAGTTCGCTTTAGGTCAAGTCGAGTACTTTAGAGGTCATGGACGCTTGCGCTAGCCCCCATTCAATTGAGGCAAAGCGATCTTTTGAATCTTGGCTAAGTGCCTAGGAGTGTGAGTGCTCCTTCTTGCAAGGGTACGTGCCCTTATTATTTTTCGATGTGTGCTCATTAATTTTGGCATCTTGATGACTTGGATTCTTCTTTTGACTTAAGTTTTTCTTTCGACTTGGATTGCAAGTGCTTAAATTTCAATAAGGGACTCTATTTCTTATTCTTGTTATTCTATAGGCTTTGACATTTTTGCAAATTGATTGGACCGAATCATGGATTGCCTACGTATCCGCCTTAAATAGATTTAATTTGGAATCAGGTCTTGCGTAGTTCTTAGCCTAGAAATGGCTTCTTAGAATGCTGATTTTAAACAAGTACGTTCAAGTGGAATCGTAATGTTTGAAATAGGGTGAAATAAGTGAAGTTTATTATTATTTTAATCTGCCGCTTCGCCTTAAGCCAAAATTTTGTTTTATTTTTTTCGAGTACATGTATTTTTTGGTGGTACGTATATCTGAATACGTGCTGTACCCCTCCAAGTGTTCGTTATTTTTCCGTGTATGTGCGGATAAAATGACGAGCACTTCTGGACAAAATTTTGCGAGCAGAGAGATTCGGCGCCCAGGCTGGGCATTAAAGGTTTCGACGCCCACCTGTGGGCGTTGAAAATTATTTCTGGGCGGATCTTTTTTGGTGCGCTAAATGCTTCTTTTTCTTTTTAGACTAACTTTAGAGGCGCTTTTGCAAAGTTTCTTTTTTTATTATTTTTGCACTTTTCATTTGTCTTCCTTTTTTATTTGTGACTCAAGACGGCTTGAAAGATGGGTTGAATGAGATAGGGTAATTTGTATAGGTATTGGTCGAGCATGAGGATTATATCTGCTAGGACTCACAATTTGCAGCCTCAATCTAGTGTCATTAGTTTACATCAACCAAGGCCAATGAGTAGCATGGGGACGGCTCAAGGGTATATCAACAGGATGTATCCACACAAGTTATATGGTCATTATGCTAATGGTGATGCAAGAGCAGGTTTGGGCATTGGAAATAATGGGTATGACGCACGTGTCAATGGCCGTACGTGGTTGACAACAAGTTCAAGAACAAGAGTCGAGGTAATGGTTTCTTGGGTTATGGCAATGAGAGCATGGATGGGTTAAATGAGCTGAACAGGGACCCCAGAGCGAAGGCATCTAAGAGCATAAGCATTGGAAAGGGTAGGCATCGTAGAATTTTATGATTTGGATTGGTTGACTCAATTCTTTTCCTTCGTTTACTTGGGTAAATGTTGCACTACGGGATAAGTATTCCATGGCTTGCTCTTTTCGCTCTCCCTTTTCTCTTTCTTTTTAAGTATTTCATGGCTTGCTCTTTTCACTCTCCCTTTTCTCTTTCTTTTTTCCTTTTTGCTTGGGATTTCTCCCCAACATAAATTTTTTATTTGGGCTAAAAAAAGGTAGATGGTTGTGGTCTTTGAGTCACGAGGCGAGACTGAGTGAGCCTCGTTTTGTAGGCCTATAGTGGACCTCTAACTTTAGCAGGCCTAGGGTGGACCTTTTAAATTGTCTTACTTTGCAAGCGTATTTAGTTGTTTCTTAAAATGTGCAAATAGCGTAGATTCAAAATGTTGTTTTTACCTTATTGAAATTTAACGAAAGAATTACATCGAAAATAATTTTTTACAGTTTTCGGGATTTAATTGGAAGTTGTGATTTAGACTCAAACTTTCATTAATCTTTCTGATTAAAACCCGTGTATGAATATAAGGAGGTGGCCTAGACTCAAAATAATGACGTGGCGTAAGCCTATAATACTTGACCAAGCGACTCTCAGACTTAGGCTAATTGGACCATAACTTTCGTTGTTTGACACTTTAGATTTTAACCCTTGGGTGTTCATTTGTCATGTGCCATTTTGCTTAATGTTGGCAAGGTAGTTAATTGGGGAGATCGAATTTTCATTTTCGCAAGACTAGAATCATTAGTGCGGCTTCTCTCTTAGTGTGTATTGCTTTACCCCAATGGTAGCCTTATGGTATGCCGATTTGGGTATTTTCATGGTTGGTCATGTTGCATTCATGGAAAATCTTTTAGTCCGTACTTAGTAGTATTTCATGGAGCGAGTGACTCGAGAGGACTATGATAGTCGTGACCCAATGTGATTATAATCCTTGAGGCCATTAATTTTTTCTTTGCCAATGGTATTGACACCTTAGGTTCACTTTGGGGGTTGTGCGACTTTGGGGGAATGATTTTCAGAATGTGACCGTTTCCATTTTGCAAATACATAACATATTCTTTTTATGGGTGAGAGAGAGTATTGAGGCCGTAGACTCTTAACAAGGGATGACAATTACATATGGGTGCTTATTGATTTAAATGTTAGGAAGGGAGACTCAATATGGTTTAACCTTTTGACTTGCAGAACGACACCAAGCATTAGGACCGATTCTATGGATAAGACAACTAAGACTTAGGATTTAGATTGTACTTTGGCATAGCCTAGTCTAGACTCGAATTTACTTTTTATTCGAACATTATTTTTCCTTAAAAACTTCATTTGAACATTATTTTTGAATACTTTGCCCATGTGACATTCATAATTATTAGCATGTTCGGTTTTGGTGCCGAGCATTGTCGTCGTAGGAGGCCTCACAACGACGCAAAGAGCTATTCTTTTTTATGAGTCGCTTTTAGAATCGAGTGCTTTTCTTACGCCCTCGTAGCAATTCTTTTTACGAACAGTTTTTTTTTGTGCTACGTATTTTCCTTTTGCGCGGGCACCGAGGCTGCTGCGCCTGACCAGAAGGCCAAGCAGCAACTTCAGCGCCCAGCGTAGAGCGTGAGAAATTCTAGCGCCCAGCCAGGGGCGTTGAAAATGCATCCCTGGTTGGTTCTCGTTTTCTGTCTGCGTCTACTTTTGTTTATGCGACTTCGATTTTGCGTGCTTGCCTACTAACGTCCTTTACGCGTTACAGCGTTTGTGGGATTCGTTACAGGCCATCCCGAGCGTCGCTTATTTTTCTGGCGATCGTTCGGGCTTGCGGAACACGTATTTTGGTATAACTCTTTGGCAAATTGGTTTACGAATGTTTGGGCAATTTTTAAGGTCGTTGGTTTTTCTAGGATAGTTTGTCACACACAATCATATATTTCGCTACACATAACTAACATTCCATCATGAGGCAATAATAATATGTCATGTAGTTTATGATAGGCTTCTATGGGTAGTTATTTGCGCCTGGCTTGGTACCGCTTCTATCGCAGATCCACCACATGCCCCGGTCGGGGTAGTGCTTTCAACAGACGAATTTCGTCCCAGAAGGCCAACCCGCAAGTGCAAGCCAAGGGGGCATGCAGGCGAGAGGGACCTAGTGGGCGAGCGATTGGGTTTGGGACGGGTGTACTACTAGCGAAAGTGCCGAGTGGACAACATTCGAAGCGTATGCACCCCCCGGTTGGCGATGGGTATCCTTAGTCCCAACTCCCGAGATGAAACACCAAGGGAGCCAAGATTCGTTATGCGGTTCTGCCCGTTCACATTAATATGCTGATTTTCAGGTCGTCCCAACTTGATGGGGAAATAAACGCGGGGTAGGATCGTTTCACCCTTCGGCTATTTTGATTACCTACAAGCACGAGTATTTCCTTCACTATCCCCAGTGGAGTCGCCACTGTGAGGGGGTTGAAAAAGCTCGAGGCTAATGCGCGACCTCGTCCCTCATGGGTGTGACGCTTCTTTTTGTCAAATCAAGTGTAATTGGATTTCCTGTGAGTTTACACCCAATTGACTAGTAATATAGGAGTCGCCATTCAGTTTTTAACGACAATGAGAAAAACTGACAAAACCCGGTTATCGTGACATAAAGGGAGTGCAATTATGTTTGACCACGACGGCCGTAGATTCCCTTGTGATCTCTGGTGGTAGGGATCGCTCAACGTACACCCGCAGGGTAGAGATTGAGGGTTCGGGGGACTGTAACTACTGAGAGGAGTACTCGCTCTTCGATAACTCCAGAGGCAGGATATCCTTACTAGCTCAGCATAAATAATTGAAGGGGCATGCGTTAACTATTGAACTAATCTGAGTTGATTTTAACAATATGCAACATATAGTACTAGATCGAGCGCGATTATCTGATTTAGATTGTTTTAAGGGACCTAGCATGATAATCCAATTTCCCAAAAATATAATATTTATTAAGCGTGATCGAACAATCAGATTTAGTTAGTTTAACAGTTCATAAAAGGGCGAGGAAAGCAATTAAACCATGGAAAAGGGACACATTACGACACACCCTTGAGAAGTGCGTCACGGTTCTCAGAAAACTAACCACTTTGACTTTGCTATTTATCCTTTTAATTAACGAATCTCAAATTATGGGACAGGATACGTTCTGTTCGATTTATGGATCGATTGCGACAGAACGCGTGATCAGTTTTTGCAGCGTGAGGCTTAGGCTTAGGGGTTTAGAGTCAATACTCAGAATAATAATTGTGTGTTGTGTCCTTTTTTCACGTCGAACATGGGCTATATTTATAGAAAAGAGTTCGTGGAAAGATAGAATTGTAGAACTCCAATCCACGAGGAATTAGGAAAAAACACGTACCAGGTATTTTCAGCACCCAGGCCTGGGCGCCGAAGATTTCGGCGCCTAGAACCAGGCGTTGAAAATAGGGTCTGGGTTGTTTTCTTAGTCAGATTCGGATTCCTAAAATCCGGAGTATTTGAGATTTAATTGAGTCTTTTAGTGCGTATTAACCTTGTGACGGAATGCGTCTGGGCCCGTTACGAACTCTAGGCTCGTTAGGATTTTAATTAATACGTAACTCTTATTTTCGAATCGTATTAGGAACAGGATTCTTCTCGCAATTTCTATCTCATTTAGGATTTATGTTGGAGTGCAACACCTAATTCTGACTGGTTTCTATCTTTTATGACTTGCCACTTTTAACAACTACCCATTACGACAGTTACTATTTTTAGCAGGTTTCCATAAATAGCAGGTTTCGGGTGAAATGAAAAGGGGAATTGAGATTCGTTATTTTATAGGAGACGCGTTGTCAAGTGGAGATTTATGTTTTCATCATCGAACCTTCCCTTTCGGGAATGGGGACAAAAGTAGGTGTCTACAATTGCTAGGTCACTTCTCTTTAAACATAAACTTATAGGTAGAATCGGAATCGTAAATTCCTTTCATTTGTTCCTTTGTTTTCCTATTTCTTGTACCCTTTCTTATAGTCTTAAGAATTGAATTCTTTAGTGTTGACTTTTATACTTTGTTAGACATGTCCAATGTCACTCTAACAAGGTTCTTAATTACCATTTTAATTTATGTTGAATATTTTGTTTCAACTAGATGATCTTACCAGAAGCTTCTAAAGTTCTCTAAGCATCGATCTATTCGAATGTCTAGGGACTAGACTCATTCGAGAATTAAATGGACAAAGATGTTAGGTTGTTAACCATTGGTAAAGCTGAGCGTTTAAGCTCAATGCTTTATGATCTCAAAACTACAGTGTATTTTGAATTCACAAGCACCAATTGGTTTGCCATTCGATTTTGATACTCGAAAACAACCATAAAAGTCGCTATAAGAAACGTACATTTTAAATTGCTCACTTTCTCTCTTTTCCGTGAATCGTTCTTGGATTCACTACCAATCGAGGAAATTTACTGTTACCTTTCTAAAAGGATTTACTGCAGTGCAAGATATTTAATTATAAACAATAATTAAAACATACATTGAAGCATGCAAAGTCTAAACATTTATCATGAGTAATAACTTGAAAATTAAAGCATTCATGCAATTTAAACAAGTTATTAGCATTTTATTCGAATTTAATGTTCCGGCAGGTGTGAATAAAATGATTCCAAGACCCTAGAACCATTGAAGAATTAAGCACATTATGTATTTTGACTCAATTCTAAAACATTTTAGGTAAGCAAAATCCTTTTGCTAATAGTCTAGAAACTACTCTTGGTTGATAGGTACGTCTAAGAACTTATTAGGTAATCCTATCGATTTTGCCACGACATAAAAGGACTCCTTACTTATATCGTTGAGTTTCACCAAAACTAACATGTACTCACAATTATTTGTGTACCTTACCCCTTTAGTATCGATAAGTAATACCTCGCTATGGCGGAAAACTATTACTAAGATCGATGAAAAAAGGATATCCAAGTAAGTGTTATTTTGGCATGGCACCTTTTAACTCAATTTTTAAGTTTGGAACTTAAGGCTCTTACTACGTTGGTTAGATTTTAAGTGAACTAAAATCCTTAATCATGCAACATAATCAAGCTATGATCTCATGCATATTTAAGACATATTTAAAAGCAATAAATAACTTAAAACATGCATAAGATAAATGTAATCTAGTATGGCCCGACTTCATCTTGAAGCTTCAACTTCAAAGTTCGTCTCGAAAATCTCCGTGGGAGGCGCCATTTTCTTCAAATAGGATAATCTAGAATTAAACTAATTACAACTATTTGATGGTACGCAGACCATATTTGAATTGAAAAACAATTTTGGTACTTTAGACCAATTACATTCAAATTAATGGTACGCAGACCATATTTTCTATCCTATTTGGGCCATACTAGTCACTTCATAACCTGCAAAACATTACATATACAATATATACCATTCACCCATTCATTATCATGAATGGCCCACATAGCTGGTTAGTAAAACACGTTATGCATCACATAAATATTTGCAGCAATTAATTAAGGGCACCAATAATCTACCAATTATTCAGTCCTTATTAATTCTAATCAAGTTGTTTAACCTTAAGGGATTTGTAGACCTAATCAAGAGTTTATGACTAAAAATGCTCCCACTAAAACCAATAAATTCATATGCTTTACTAATTTTAAACATAAAAATGTATTTCTAGTATAACCGGAAACATACAAATTTAATTAAAATTTAAAGCTCATATAAATTTATAATTGAATCCATTTATTTAATTTATTTTCAGTCGAATTTAAATTAATTCAAGATTTTAATTTTAGTAAAATAATTAGAATAAAAAAAATTTATCATAATTATAATATTCAAAATTAAAATCCAAGAAAACAATTTAAATTATTAATTTTAAAATTAATTAAAATTACATGAACTGAAAATTTCAAATTAAAATTTTAAAACCATTTAATCGTAATACAAGGTACGCACATCACCACGCAACGCACAACCATAGGCCACACGCACGCAGCCATCGCTGGCCACGTGCGCGCAGCCTCTGTGTTGCGTCGCATCTACTGCTGCACACCATCGCAAGGCATCAATCGAAGCATGCTAGCCACTGCTCGTTGCGCGCGCCAGCGCTCGATGCACGCGAGCTAGCGCTCGCTGCACGAGGCAGCGCTTGCTGCAGGCGAGCCAGCGCTCGCTGCGCGCGAGCGTTCGATGTAGGCGTAGCGTTCGTCGCACGCGAGCCTCGCTCGCTGCGCGAGGCAGTGCGCGTTGTAGCGCAGCTCGCTTGCTGCCCACACGCGTCTACTCGCTGCCTTGCTCCTCGCCCTCGCCCATTCGCCCATTGCACATAGCACACGACACAAGGCAGGGCTACTGCCTTGTTCTCGTGCACCATTGCCTTGCTCGCTGCATTCGTACCGCATGGGCGACGAGCTCCCTTGCTCGTCGTCGCATGCCCGCACTATACAACACCCCTTAAGGGTAACACGTAGCGTCCATTGCTTTGTGCGTGCAAGTTTTATGAGCGAATTGCATAAAAATTAAAACTTTTATTTCCAAAATTAATGACAAATTAATAAATCATATTAATTTCATAATTTTAGGGCGAAAAATCGAAAATTTATTAATTAATTAATTTCCGATTAACATGGATTCAAATCTAGGTCATAAAAATTTAAAATTTAACACAAATTAACAAGTTTTATGCTGGTTTTTAATCATAGGTATCTAATTAAATTATTAATTAATTATGAAAATCAAATCAATTCTAAATTATTCGAATTTTCAACAAATTAATTATAATTACAAATTAGATTACATAATTAACAAGGCTAGGCATTCAAACTTGTTAAACATATACAGTAGGTCAATCAAAAATACAAGATTTATCAACAAGAATCGCAAATATTTAATTTAACATCTTAAATTTACAAACTTTTGCGTTCGAAAAACTAAAACCTCCGAAAAGTCATAGTTAGGCTTCAAATTGTAGAATTCTGGGTTCGGCCGAAAAATATGTTTTTTGTCAAAATTTTAGAATGCCTTTTACATGCGGAAATGACACAAAAATCACTCGATTTGGATGAATAACGAAGAAACTGCCGAAAATCTGCGTACATATAATTAAATAAACGCAATTTGCAATTAATTAACAATTACGAAAATTAATCACCCCTTTTAATTCTTGCAAATTTGTAATATTTAACCATGTTTATACAATTTAGATTATGAAAATAATAAGAGGCTTGTGATACCACTGTTAGGTTATGATTCATATGACAAAAGATAAATCATGCGGAAAAACCATAAAGCCAGGAAAGCATATTAGTTACACATAATCATTTAGCATAGTTTAGATGCATACACTTTGTTGCGTGCCCTCCCTAGCTGCGCCCGAACCGAACAAGAACAAGTCTTTAGGACTCCAAGTTTCGTCCCTCCGTAGATAGTCCACAGTACGTCCGGATCCGCCTCAAGATTGACCAACTAGAATCGCCCTCAAGGTGCTAGGATTTTCGGCTAGTTTAGTGCAAGTGTATGGCTGAATTTTCTTTCAAAAATTTACCCTTTGAATACTTCAATTTGTCTCTATAAATTATGACCCTAGGCTCTTATTTATAGAGGTATGGAAAGGGAATTGGGATCCTAGTAGGATACGAATTAATTAAACTTAGAATCCTATAAGAACTCTAATTAATTAATTTATCCTTTTAGGAATAGGAATTTAATCATATACCAAATCCTAATAGCTTTAGGAATCGTGCATGAACACAAACACACATACGCACGGCAGCCACGAGGGCCGCCCATGCGCGTGCGTGCTAGCAGCAGCCCACGCCACGAGGCCCACACAGTCGTGGCCTTGGCGCGCGCTGGGCTTGCCTTGCGGTGGGCCTGGGCGCTGCCTTGGTTGGGCGTGTGGCGCGCGTTTGGCTTGCTGGGCGATGGCCTGGCTTCGTGCTGGGCCTTCATCCGGCAAGCCTTTTCCGATGCTTATTCGTACGATACGCTTCCAATTAAATTCCCGGTTCCGGAATTCATTTCCGATACGAACAATATTTAATATTTCCAATTCCGGAATTAATTTCCGTTTCGAACAAATATTTAATATTTCCGTTTCCGGAATTATTTTCCGATTCCGATAATATTTCCGATTCTGACAATATTTCCGGTTCCGGCAATATTTCCGATTCCGGCAATATTTCCATTTCCGATAATATTTTCCGATACGTACCATGTTTCCGTGTCCGGCAACATCTACGACTTGGATAATATTTATATTTTCGATACGATCCATATTTCCGTTTCCGGCAATATCATCGTTTCCGGAGTATTCACTTGCTTGTGACGATCTCAGCTCCCACTGAAACCAAGATCCGTCGATTCCGAATATCCATAGATGGAGTATTTAATGCCATTAAATACTTGATCCGTTTACGTACTATTTGTGTGACCCTACGGGTTCAGTCAAGAGTAAGCTGTGGATTAATATCATTAATTCCACTTGAACTGAAGCGGCCTCTAGCTAGGCATTCAGCTCACTTGATCTCACTGAATTATTAACTTGTTAATTAATACTGAACCGCATTTATTAGACTTAACATTGAATGCATACTTGGACCAAGGGCATTATTTCCTTCAATATATATATATATATATATATATATATATATATATATATATATAGGACCAGGTTCTGGTGAGAACCTCTCTTAAGATGAGAACCTACCTTATGATGAGAACTTATAGAAACCGTTAGATCTAAATAAAACGTGCAGACGAGATTTAATATCACATCTCAACTCTCCAACGAAATCAAATTGCATCGACATTTCTTTCTACTTCCAAACAAACAGGGCGTTTCTCTCTTTACTCCCAAAACACTCTACAGTCCACTCTTCGACTTTTTTCGAATTTCAAAAAACTGGATATATTTTTCCAATTTAAAGCTGCAATTACATTCAAAATTTGGTTTTCATTGAACTATTTCAGCAATTCGATGTATGCTTAGGCGAAATTCAGAGGTATTACGCACGATTTCTTAACTTTTGTGATAGTTTACAGCCAAATTAGGTCTAAAATTAACAACAGTCATTGCAAGTGATTTTTTATGTTTTTGGCGTAATTATTACTTGTTTTTGGTGAATCTTAGAGTTCGTATTTGTGCGAAACTCCAGAGATGTTGTGAACGAATTTAGAATGAATTCTTAGGAATATTATCGCATTGAATTTTGTCTGATTTTTTGAGCAATGTTAGTGTTTTTTGCTACTAATTTTGTGCGAATCTTCATATTGTTTGTGACGAATTTTTTCAAATTTCTGCGGATCTTAGATATTATAATTTGTGGGCGAAATTATTTGAATTTTGAGAAACATTGCCTATTGATTTAGAGCTCAAAGGCTAGAGCTTATGTTTTAGATATTAAATCTGTTGATTTCTTCAACAAAAACAGACTCGGAATAAAATGGATTTAACTAATCTGAGCAAGAGTTAAAAGTAGATGTAATTAAAGGAAAGATTGAATTAAATGATCCACAAGTAAAGCAAAAATTGAAAAACGTAAACAGAAATGATCCAAAAGTAAACAAATTATGGTCAGGTTCTGGTTGGTGGGTACTATAGGTGACTTGAAGCAAGTTGATCAGGTTGACTTTGTGTTATTGGTTTCGAATTCAGTCAAGCTGCTTGCTGGTTGTTGACCTTAGTTGACTAGGGGATGGTGCACAATCTATTGTTGGTCTGCAATGGTTGCAGAACTGTTGTAGCTTACTGTTTTGTTTTGCAGGGGTCTGCGTCATGTTTGGATAGTAGTTTGTTGTTGGTATGGGTGGTCTTCTTCCAGTGTTGAGTTGTGATTCCTGTTGGACAGCTGATATGGTCCGTATAACCGCTGTCAATATTGATGTGTGTGTGTGTGTGTTATTGCTATGACAGTTGTATGTGTTTTAGTTGGGGCTGGATGTTTAATTTTTCTGCAGTTGTGTGTGATATTGCTAGAAATCCTCAATGCAGATCTGCTTCCAACTCTGTTGGTATACCTGAACTTAGTGGTGTCACCAGAGATTTGAATTCAAAGTGTAAATAACAAAGTAAATATAATCCATCTAAAAGTAAATAAAATCTCGCAAAATGTAAACTAAAACTTATGCTCTCAAAGTAGGATACTATTTGCTACTGGGCAGTTGGTACTGCTTATATAATTTGCTTCGTTTGTGTTTGATCTGCAAAATGATGTATGTCAAACCTTCTGGGAATATTCGCTAACTATATTGCTTACAGGGACTAATGCAGATTTGTGTAAATTATTGACAGAGATGGTGTTGAACGATGTTTCTCTGTTTTGATCATCGATTTGAATGTACCGCATTTATCAGCACCTTTTGTGTTGATAATGTACACAACTCATAACCAAGATTACATAGTGGTCTGAAGTGGTGACAGCAGTTACATCAATTATATATTTCTCTTAAATGTTTTATGAAAACCTATTAGTTCAACTGGTAGAGCACTATGCAAATGCATAGGGGATGTAGGTTCGATTCCTACATAGGTTGTCTCTAAAAGTACATTTTTAAAAACTCAAAAGTAAATAAACGAAACTCAAAAGTAAATCAAAGTATCTCAAAAGTAAATCATAATAACTCAAAAGTATCTAAAAATCTTATAAGTAAATCAGAAAATCTCAAAAACTTATTATAATCAAATAGTTCAAAGTGGCAAATGATCGAGCAAGACTTTCATCGCTCTACAATATGAAACAAACTATAAGAAAGAAATATATGTTCGGATGTTAAAGTAAAGGTTTTCAACTTAAAAGTAAATAAAACAATTCAAAAAGTAAATAGAAATAGGAAACTCTGATTATTGGAGTATATAGGTTAAAGTAAAGGTTTTTCAATTATAAGTAAATAAAATAATGTAAAAAGTAAACACGAACCTACGTGGGATTCGAATCCACATCTTTTGATGTTTAGTAGTAGTCATCACAGGAAAAAAAAAATGCAATCTATCGAGGTGATTTACCACATCCCCTGCATTCTTTTGTTAACAACCAAGTCTCCCGCTCCCCATCCAGTCTTGCACTGCGCTTCTCCAGCAGCTACATGTAATCCCCCGTAAATTTAGAAACATTATTTATATATTTTAACGTATAGTTAGTTATATTTAAATAGAATTTACGAATTTTAGAAATAAATATGTAATTAACGAATATTTATTTTTATACGTTTTAAATATTTCAACGATTTATGAAATTAAAATAATTTAAGAATTCGATGTTGAAAAGAATTTGAATTACGAAAACACGGTCGAATTTAGAAAACAATCATAAGCGGTGTTGAATGCAAATACTAAGACTAAGTGTTAATTCTAGCCCAATTGGGTGAAGCCCAAATGATAAAGCCCAAAGCTCTTTACTCATTTCAATTGCACGGCAAAACCAAAAACAAAGAAAAGACAAAAAAAAAAGAAAAACCCCTTCTCCACTCCAAATTCACGTGAAGCTTTCTCAAACCCTCCTCCTTCTCTTCGACGTTGCTTCCCTGGCTGCTGCTGCTCAGCCCCGCCGCCACCAGCCACCGGCGATCCATACCGCCGGTAACTCCTTCTTTCTCTCCTTCTCCTTCCTCCTCTTCTCTTTTCGTCTTGCCCTAACCGTTTTGCTCTCCTCCTTAATTTGTTGTCTTCGCACGCAGTCACAGCAGCGGCGCGAGTCTTTCCTCGCCGCCAGCCCAGCCGCCGCGAAAGCTCCACCGTCGCACCGCACGGTAGAACTCTCCTCCTCCTCCTCCTTTCTTTCCCTTCGTTTTTTCTTTTTCTCTTACTTTCGTGGCTGATCCTTGCTCATCCGCGCAGCCACCACCACCGCACCACCGTGTGCCGCCAACCTTGCTCAACCATCGCCGCCATGACTCTGTCCGGCCGCCCAAAACCCTCCTCTTTTCTTGGTTATTTCTTGAACTCTAAGCAATTGAATTAAATATTCTAATTTAAATGTTATTAATTTAAGTGATATTTTAATTAAATTGAATTTTTGAATTTATGATTTAATTAGAATTTCAGAATTTTATATTATGTTTAAATAATATATTTAATTTTCAGATTATATAAATACATTGAAATATTAATTTTGATCGTTTAAAGTATGAAATTCAAAGTTTTTATGATTGTAAATCATGGTAGGTTGAGTATGGATTATTAAATTTGTTGTTTTGAGATACTAGGAACGTAGATTGACCTTGGTGAAGCTTTCAAATGAATTTATATTGCTGAAAATTTAAAGTACGATGTTTGCAAAAAGTTTTCAACGAATTTCAATCACTACTTCAATAATTATGATGCTAGGAAAGCAAACTTTTAAGTTTTGATATTGGGGAAGGTTCTAAATATGCTTAGGATGCATTTAGAATGCTTTATTATGGTTGTCAATGATTAGAAATTGATTGGGATTATTTGTTGGTTGTTTTAGGCGGAGAATTCTCTTTAGGCGACTTTTGAAAGTGTTAAAGTGGTCTATCAGTTTGTTTACACAAGGTACGTACATACCTGTGTGCTTGGAATGTGTGCTATTTGTTGAAACCATGTTGAAATTGTTGATGAACTTGGTTATGTTGAGATTGTTGATGAACTTGGTTATGTTGATATTGTTGATGAACTTGGTCAGGTTGAAATTGCATGTTTAATACTGTTGGATGGACATATTGAACCTATTTTGCATTATGAGAATTATAACATGTTAGTATGGATGATTGATGCAAACATGTTGGTTGGGAACACTAGATTATTCTATATATGTTGGTTTGGATCGATCGATCGTTGTTCCCTTTTTAGCTTTTCACTACTTTATGAGGGATGTGGACCTTGTTTAGTAAGTTGAAACCTTATACCCATATACAGGGGTTGACCATGGTTAAAGGAAAGGTTGGATTAATTGGAATGAGTCTTGATTGATGCCTTTATGATCACTTACTTAATTCCAAGATAAAAACAGTTGTGAACAAATGTGGATTGTATGCCTTATGTGATTATTGAGTCATAACAGAGTCTCAATTTGTAACTCATGTAAAGTGAAACTGAGTAGCAATAGATTTAGACTGTGCACGTCTAAAGTGACGGACAAACAGGAGTTGGGGTTCATGGTGGTATCCCATGGCCTTTTATTGGACCGAATTGATGTTCTATTTTTATTCAAACGTTCCTCGATATCGTAGGTCACTGAGGGTACGGAGTCGCGCCCTTACCTCGTCTTCCTTAGTGAAGACTTCTGGATGGACAACTCGGTCCATTTTCTATTTCAACCAAAATAATATTATTGTTATAAGTCTAGCCTAGTCTAGTCAAGTATGGTCGTCAAATTATCATGTTTTGTCTGCCCTTATTTATGTTCATTAGTATCATGTTAGGGTTGTTCGTTTAATAGTATCATGTTAGGATTATTATTTTTTTAGTATGTAGTACTCAGCTTTGCTGATTACGTGCTTTGTTTGTGTGTGTTGATCATGGCTATGCCTTATTGATCCTGTGATGACCCATCTTTGGTGAGCAGTCTCTAAGGATCAATAAGCGTTTCCCATCTACAGGTTTGAAGATGATGCATCATTGGGATCGGGATTAGAGAGCTTGTAGTTAGATTTGTTTTGTTAAGTGATTTGGTTTTTTAATTTGGATTTGAAATTTGTCGTACTATTCGTATTTCCTTATTTCCGTTAATTGGTTTTGGGACTTAATATGTAATCGATTATTTATAAACCTAAAGGTTAGTTTTCTGTTTTCCGCTGCAAAATTCTGAATAAGCCATTACGTTTTTACACGGGCGATAATACTTTGATAATTCTCTATAGTTATATTTATAAAAGGTTATTTTAGAAAAAGTAAATTGTTGGGGTATTACAAAGTGGTATCAGAGCCAGGTTTTACTGACTTTTCGTGTCTACTTTTTAAATTTTTAGGCGCCTAAACTAGCTAGTTTCCTAAAACGAATTTCCTAGAATTGAACTCCTATTTACTATATCATTCAAAAATGCGTACTTTTTTTTTGGGGGACCAAATTCATTTTATTTTTTTTGAAAACATATTAATATTTCTTATTTAAGTTCGAAATTAACTTATTTATTTGAAACTCTTCGTTTGTTTGAATTAAGTACGTTCTTTTTCTTTTCGAATTTAATTAAATATATTCGAAATATATATATATATATATATATATATATATATATATATATATATATATATATATATATATATAAATAAATTAATAATAACAAAAAAAAAATTCTTTATTTTATTTATTCGTTTAATAAAATTATTTCTTACTAATCGTCCTTGTTTTATTCTTTAAATTCTTCAATATTTGACCTATTATGACTTATTATGAGAGATGGGTAATATAGGAAAGGGCATATAGAATAGAAACATTATGTCTGCATTAAATAGTTAGTTCAACACGATTGTATTTTCTCTACTTGTTAAATGTCTATGTCTTTCTCATACTTTATTATTGCCATTGTTCTTACTTATTGTGTTATGGGATCGTACGGTAAGCCGAGAGTACTAATTACTAACATAAGGACTATGTTTAACTGTCATAGATCACTAACCATGTCTGGCATAGAAGAAAATAGAGTAGGGAGCCACTCCAACCCTATCGATCTGAGCGATGATGAAAATGTGATGAATCAAGAATCTGACAACGATAGATTGAGCGAGAGCGCACTTGGCGCGAGACTATGAGAGTAGGTGTGTTTGATAGTGATGATGAGTCAATTCGTGAGTATGACCGTGCTGTAGGCCAAACAAAAAGGGATATCTACAATGCTTTTATGAGGGTTGAAACGTATTCTGGACCTGAAGAAAGCGAGGACGAGGACGAGCCTCAACTTGAAGTTCCGCGGAGATCCGCAAGAGGAATAAGACGAGTCTATTATTATATGTTGACGATGAGGATGAAACTGAATATGGTCTATTTATCTCAGAAAACAACGATGAGTCAAAAGATAAAAGTGACGATGTTTCTCTCTAGATTGTTTATTTATTTAGTTGTGTTTGTTGGATTAAGGTTTGACAATTCGTACAACAATAGTTTATGTTTATATCATAGAACTTTTATTTTATTTTGAGGACAAGTGTGTTGTTAATATTTAGAAATTGTTATAAACATTCTTTTGAGGAATAAAAGTTAGATTATTGGTTATCCAAAGGATCAAAAGTTTATTTTGGGACGCAAGGGGAATGTTTCTTCTTTTATGCTACCTTGTTATTCGTGATGATTGGACTGTGTTCCTTATTTCTCAGTTGAATGTCCTGTATGTGGACATTATTCATAAATGATCGAGGGGATTACCTTCGTAAATAAATGTTGCACATTCCACTAGTGGAAAAAGGGTCATTTGCGTCGAGAGCTTTTGCCACGCACAATGTGCGACGCAAATGCACTTAAATGTGCGATGCAAATGACCCTTTTCCACTAGTGGAATGTGCAACATATATTTACGAAGGTAATCCCCTCGATCATTTATGAATAATGTTCACATACAGGACATTCAACTGAGAAATAAGGAACACAGTCCAATCATCACGAATAACAAGGTAGCATAAAAGAAGAAACATTCCCCTTGCGTCCCAAAATAAACTTTTGATCCTTTGCCTGAAAAGTCATTTGCGTCACACATTTGTGCGACGCAAATGACCCTTATTTGCGTCGCACATTAAGCAAATGTGTGTGGCAAATGACTTTTCAGGCACCATGTTGAAAAGTCATTTGCCACGCACATTAGCTTAATGTGCGACGCCAATGACTTTTCAGGCGCCAAAATAAAAAGTCATTTGCCACGCATAATAGCTTAATGTGCGACGCAAATGACAATTTGAGCGCCAAAAAATTCAGTCATTTGCCTCGCACAATAGCTTAATGTGCGACGCAAATGACATTTTTGGTGCCAAAAAATTAAGTCATTTGCCTCGCACATTGAGCTACGTGCGTGGCAAATGACTTTTTTTGTTTTTTTTAAAATTTGTTTTTTAATATTTTAGTTGGAAATTCCGACATGATCGTCTTTGAAATTAGACGCTTCCCAATACCGGGAATACATTTATAAATAATACATGTCACAAAGTTTACAACGTAATTAATGTTCCCAATAAAAGGCAATTAAATTCGTCATAGATCAACCAACATGTTACAACAAACATAAAATTATTACAACAAAGGTAGCTAGCTAGAGATCGAGTTCATATTACAAATTAAGCTAAAAATTCGACATTGTTCATGAAGTAATCTGCCCAAAAATCTTTCACCTCATTAATCTCCTCTGGTGAATAAGGCAATGTTCTTGAAAAATCCTAAAAAAGTGTAAATAATTCAATTTATCAACGATCAATATAATAGTTTTGTGTACTTCAATTTATTATATAAAGTACGTATGAGAACATACCTTAGTAAGATCTTGACTATTACCATGATTCATTATTATGTCGTACATAAAACGCATGACGTAATAGCCACAATCTAGTGATCCCGGTTGTTGAGCACACTACATGCATTAAAATAAATAACACAAGTAAAATTTCTATCACATTGTATGTTATAATTTTGAAAAACTTGATTCTTAGGTAAATAATAAACTAATTATACCTGTGCTGGAATCCATATTAATTTAGTTCCCTTAGATTGTCCACTTAGTCTCTTGTAACTCCGAAAAGCACTACACATTCGATAAAATATGCAATTATATATACTTTGTTTACACATGTAAATGCAAAGAATATTTTACATGTAAGTGCAATTATAAATCACTACTTTACTTGTTTCCTTGGGTCATATTTAGGCAAAAATGAAGTTTTCGAACCTAACTTTGAACTAAAGAACCTAAGGAATGTTTACAAACTTATTACACGTATAATATGCATATTTACAACTTTCTAAGGTTCTTTACAATCTATTATATCACATTTAAGGCTATTTGGGTCGTTCTATGACATATTTGGGCAAAAATGACATTTTCGAACCCAACTTTAAACTAAAGAACCTAAGGAATGTTTTCAAACTTATTACACGTTTAATATGCGTATTTACAACTTTCTAAGGCTCTTTACAATCTATTATTTCACATTTAAGGCTAATTGGGTCGTTCTAGGACATATTTGGGCAAAAATGACGTTTTCGAACCCAACTTTGAACTAAAGAACCTAAGGAATGTTTTCAAACTTATTACACATTTAATATGCATATTTACAACTTTCTAAGGCTCTTTACAATCTATTATTTCACATTTAAGGCTAATTGGGTCGTTCTAGGTCATATTTGGGCAAAAATGACGTTTTCTAACCCAACTTTAAACTAAAGAACCTAAGGAATGTTTTCAAACTTATTACACGTTTAATATGCATATTTACAACTTTCTAAGGCTCTTTATAATCTATTATTTCACATTTAAGGCTAATTGGGTCGTTCAAGGTCATTTTTAGGCAAAAATGAAGTTTTCGAACCCAACTTTGAACTAAAGAACCTAAGGAATGTTTTCAAACTTATTACACGTTTAATATGCATATTTACAACTTTCTAAGGTTCTTTAAAATCTATTATTTCACATTTAAGGCTAATTGAGTCGTTCTAGGTCATTTTTAGGCAAAAATGAAGTTTTCGAACCCAACTTTGAACTAAAGAACCTAAGGAATGTTTTTAAACTTATTACACGTTTAATATGCATATTTACAACTTTCTAAGGCTCTTTACAATCTATTATTTCACATTTAAGGCTAATTGGGTCGTTCTAGGTCATATTTGGGTAAAAATGGCGTTTTCGAACCCAACTTTGAACTAAAGAACCTAAAGAATGTTTTTAAACTTATTACACATTTAATATGCATATTTACAACTTTCTAAGGCTCTTTACAATCTATTATTTCACATTTAAGGCTAATTGGTCGTTCTAAGGCTCTTTACAATCTATTATTTCACATTTAAAGCATGACAGGAAAATAGTTTCATCCATGCTATCGTAATCAAGATTTGTAAATCTAGGCTTACACCTTGGTTTGAAGATGTTCATTCTACCTATGACTACTCGCTCAGGTTGTTTTAGGAAAAGGTTATATGACTCTTTGTTAATATCAAAATTGAAAGTCATGAGCAGCTGCTGTGAGCTAGCCACCAGATATTGCATCAATATTCTGCGAATGTACTTTCATAAATAAAGGATTTGAGACCATCTGTAAGGTAGCTTTGAATTTATTAGTCAGGCCGTGATCTATATTAGGTGCTCAAACTTACGCAAATCAGCCTCGGTATCATAATGCACGAACAGAACAGAAGGAACAGCATAGGATGCACAGAACAACAACATAACAACACAGAACAGAACATGAACGAAACAGAACAGAACAGAATAACAACTAAAATGAACAGATCACACCTGCTGCTGTCTGTAGACACCTACTTTTGTCCCCATTCCCGAAAGGGAAGGTTCGATGATGAGAACATAAATCTCCACTTGACAACGCATCTCCTATAAAATAACGAATCTCAATTCCCCTTTTCATTTCACCTGAAACCTGCTATTTATGGAAACCTGCTAAAAATAGTAACTGCCGTAATGGGTAGTTGTTAAAAGTGGCAAGTCATAAACGATAGAAACCTGTCAGAATTAGGTGTTGCACTCCAACATAAATCCTAAATGAGATAGAAATTGCGAGAGAATCCTATTCCTAATACGATTCGAAAATAAGAGTCACGTATTGATTGAAATCCTAACGAGCCTAGAGTTCGTAACGGGCCCAGACGCATTCCGTCATAAAATTAATACGCACTAAAAGACTCAATTAAGTCTCATACACTCCGGATTCTAAGAATCCTAATCTGACAAAGAAACGGCCCAAACCCTATTTTCAACGCCTGGCTTTGGGCGCCGAAATCTTCGGCGCCCAGCCCTGGGCGCTGAAAATACCCGGGTACGTGTTTTCTCCTAATTCCTCGTGGATTAGAGTTCTACAATTTTATCTTTCCACGAACTCTTTTCTATAAATAGGGCCCTAAGTTCGACGTGAAAACACATCAACACACAATTATTATTCTGAGTATTGACTCTAAACCCCTAAGCCTAAGCCTCACGCTGCGAAACTGATCACGCGTTCTGTCGCAATCGATCCAAACATCGAACAGAACGTATCCTGTCCCGTAATTTGAGATTCGTTAAATAAAAGGAGAAATAGCAAAGTCAAAGTGGTTAGTTTTCTGAGAACCGTGACGCACCTCTCAAGGGTGCGTCGTAATGTGTCCCTTTTCCATGGTTTAATTTCTTTCCTCGCCCTTTTATGAACTATCAAACTAATTAAATTTGATTGTTCTATCACGCCTAATAAAGATAATATGTTGGGAAATTGGATTATCATGCTAGGTCCCTTAAAACAATCTAAATCAGATAATCGCGCTCGATCTAGTACTATATGTTGCATATTGTTAAAATCAACTCAGATTAGTTTAATAGTTAACGCATGTCCCTTCAATTATTTATGCTGAGCTAGTAAGGATATCCTGCCTCTGGAGTTATCGAAGAGCGAGTACTCCTCTTGGTAGTTACAGTCCCCCGAACCCTCAATCTCTACCTTGCGGGTGTATGTTGAGATATCCCCACACCAGGGATCACAAGGGAACCTACGGCCGTCGTGGTCAAACATAATTGCACTCCCTTTATGTCACGATAACCGGGTTTTGTCAGTTTTTCTCATTGTCGTTAAAAACTGAATGGCGACTCCTATATTACTAGTCAATTGGGTGTAAACTCACAGGAAATCTAATTACACTTGATTTGACAAAAAGAAACGTCACACCCACGAGGGACAAGGTCACGCATTAGCCTCGTGCTTTTTCGACCCCCTCACAGTGGCGACTCTGCTGGGGATAGTGAAGGAAATACTCGTGCTTGTAGGTAATCAAAATAGCCGAAGGGTGAAACGATCCTACCCCGCGTTTATTTCCCCATCAAGTTGGGACGACCTGAAAATCAGAATATTAATGTGAACGGAAAAAACCGCATAACGAATCTTGGCTCCCTTGGATGTTTCATCTCGGGAGTTGGGACTAAGGATACCCATCGCCAACCGGGGGGTGCATACGCTTCGAATGTTGTCCACTCGGCACTTTCGCTAGTAGTACACCCGTCCCAAACCCAATCGCTCGCCCATTAGGTCCCTCTCATTGGTGCATGCCCCCTTGGCTTACATCGTGATTGGCCTCTTGAGCGAAATTCGTCTGTTGAAGGCACTACCTCGACCGGGGCATGTGTTGGATCTGCGATAGAAGCGGTACCAAGCCAGGCGCAAAAACTACCCATAGAAGCCTATCATAAACTACATGACATATTATTATTGCCTCATGATGTAATGCTAGTTATGTGTAGCGAAATATGTGATTGTGTGTGACAAACAATGTTAGAAAACCAAAGACCTTAAAAAATTGCTCAAACATTCATAAACCAATTGGCCAAAGAGTTATACCGAAATACGTGTTCCGCAAACCCGAACGATCGCCACGAAAATAAGCGACATTCGGGATGGCCTATAACGAATCCCACAAACGCTGCACAACGCGTAAGGACGTTATTAGGCAAGCACGCTAAATCAAAGTCGCATAAACAAAAAATAGACGTGAATAGAAAACGAGAACCAACAAGGGATGCATTTTCAACGCCCCTGGCTGGGCGCCATAATTTCTCACGCCCTACGCTGGGCGCTGAAGTTTCTGCCTGGCCTTTTGGTCAGGCGCAGCAGCCTTGGTGCCCGCGCAAAAAAATATGTAGCAAAAATGAACCATTCGTAAAATAATTGCTGCAAGGGCGTATGAAAAGCACTCGATTCTTAAAGCGACTAAAAAATAAATAAATAACTCTTCGAGTCGTTGTTAGGCCTCCTACGACGACAACGCTCGGCACCAAAACCGAACATGCCAATAACTATGAATGTCACAATGGGCAAGTGTTTCAAAAATCCAAAGAATGACCAAAAGAAAGAACCAAAAGTGCACCAACAAAAGAAAAAGCGAAGAAACCAATAGAGAGAGTCAAAGTCTAGACTAAGTAATGCTTGAAACTTTGGGGCCTAAACTTTAGCGTATCTTATGCATAGGACTGGTCCTGCCACTTGGTGTCGATCGGGAAATCAAAGGTTAATGCGTCTCGAAGATACATCGTCAACACCAGGTTTAGTGACTCCAAGCTCCGTCCGTCATCCCTCATTTCAAGGATCTCCGCTTCCCCAACCTCGATTCGCACCCTCAAACATATCCATCGAAGAATTGCGAGACCAGATGTCCCAAATGACCCAACTCATGGGCCAACTGAAAATGGAAAACGAAGCCTTAGCGGCTGCACAAGCCAAAAATGACCTCGATAACGAGAAGAGGATTGAAAAAATGGTCCTACAGCAAACCATGGGGAGCAAGTACTTCTCCCTTGATCCTGAACCTTTTCCTGGCAAACTACCAGAAAATTTTAGTTCATCTGACTTACCAAAGTTTAAATCCACGGACAATCCCCGTGATCATCTATTGAGCTTTGTGAATGCTATGAACTTGAAAGGTGTGAATAGGTCCATGTATTTACCTGCCTTTCCTTTGTCCTTGGAACCTGTGCCGCTCAAATGGTACTACCACCAGGACCCTAAGCTCTTCCCCACTTGGGAAGACTTTGTCAATGTCTTCATCAAGCAATACTCGTCGAACATGGATTTTCAAGTCACCATGCGCGAGCTGGAAGTTCTCTTCCAAAAGAAAAATGAAGGTTTCACAACCTACTTTGCTAGATGGAGGGACCAGGCGGCCCAGCTAATCAATAGGCCTCGCGAAACAGAATTGGTCCAAAAATTCATTGACAACCTGGACCCGGCTTACAGACAACACCTTAGGTACCTGGGACTTGACACTTTCAAAAGAGTTTATGATGTGGGAATAAAGATCGAGGATGACCTCGCGAAAACAATACAAAGTAAACCCACATACAAAAGCAACGCCTACAACAGGGGCAACACATCCCAAGCCCAAGAATTCCATGCCGTAGAGGAGACTCCCGCCCGAAGAAACCCTGGAAGATGGGTCCGAGACCGAAAGTTTGCCCCACTCGGGTCGACTTTGGTACAAGCCTTTGAAAGACTAACCAATCAAGAAAAGTTAAGGCCTATAGGCCCCACCCGTGACCCTCCTGTCAAGAACAAATATTGGGTCGAAGGTACTTACTGCAAATTCCATCAAGGAAATGGGCATGACACTGAAAACTGCTGGGGCCTAAAACATATGATCCAGGACATGATAGAGGATGAAGTGATACCGCTCCCTAATGTTGGCAAACCCAACAACAACAAAAGCCCACTCGGCTCATGTCACCTCTCTCTCGACCAACCAGAAAATGAGAACTTCGACCCCACGGTGTATATTACACCTCAAGGTGCACCACTCGCTGTGGTCCCTATGGATCGAATCGAGAGAGAAGTATGCGGTGTGTGGGATGATGATGCTGAAGATATCTACCTGTCTCAAGTCTCGGGCCAGGACCTCTTTACTGAAACTTGGCCCGGGTATGCTCTCATTGACACCACCCCTCAGGAACCCGAAGTTGACAATCTCACCCGATCCGGAAGGATATATCAATCGGATATTCGCCCACCTCCTATGGACGATATCCCAGTCAGACAAACTCCTGAGAATGGACGGCACACCACCGTCGCGGAAGTCATTGAAAATCCTCTCTTGAAGCAGCTAAAAAGAACCAAGGCCGAGATTACCATCTGGGACCTCATGTGTACTTCAAAGGAACATCGCGAAAAGCTTATCCGCTCACTTGACCTCATCTCGGTACCTACAGATATCACACCTGACTTATTGGTTAGCCACGTCACGAGAGATGCTGGAGAAAAGGCCATAGTTTTCACTGACAAAGACTTGCCCAAGGAGGGGGGTGCTCATAATAAATCCCTCTATCTAGTGGTCGGATGCAAAGGACAAAACATCCCCCTAGCGCTCGTAGATAACGGTTCAGCGGTTAACGTTTGCCCATTGCGAACCGCCCATTGCTTGGGGCTAGGAAACGATGACTTCCAAACCTCCACGCAAGGGGTACGAGCCTATGATAACTCTCGAAGGCCTGTGTTGGTAAAAACCAACCTTACCATACAAACCGGGCCTGTGGCACGCACCACAGAGTTTCAAATAATCGACATCAAACCCACTTTCAACCTCCTCTTGGGGTGACCTTGGCTCCATGACTTGGGAGGTGTGGCTTCCACCTTGCACCAAATGGTTAAACTTAACCATAACGGGGTAATACTGGAAATCCGCGCCCCTCCCCTCGACGTCAATTGTACCATGGTTGGAACGGCCGAAACTGCAGACGACCTTTATGGGTTTCAAATGGATGAAGCAATCCAGTTCGTCGAAGATTATGATCCAGCATTCCTAGACCCGCGCGCATCCCGAGTCGTCCCTAGAATGTTGTTAGCTCAAGGTTATTTCCTAGGAACCCCATTGGGCATAAGGGAGAAGGAATGCACATTCCATCCTTTACCCAACAAATCTACTCCCTTTGGCCTAGGCTATGAACCAACGGAGGAAGATATTGTTGACCGTCTGTCTAGGCTACACCTCAACAAGGCCAAACAAACCACCCTCCTTCCCCCATATCAAAGGACCCTTAACGGGATGTTCATTCGGGAAGGAGAAGAACACCCATGCTGTGATTTCCCTGAACCCTTCGTTTAGGATGGCTTGCTAAAACCCGGATTTAAAATTTTCCATGACTGCCACACCTTGGATGAGGCACCCCACCTCACCAAGTCCAAAATAGCTGAAATATTGGACAACCAGGCTCTATGGACATTGTTTAACGAATCGAGGCCTATGGAGGACGAGACTGTAATGACTACCCTAGCTTTACAAGATGAAGGTTTCGATCCAACCCGGTTAATCTCTCCTGCATCAACACTAGAAGAGATCGAGAACGGATGGGTGAAGACATATCAGTGGGTCAACGCAAAAGGAATAGAATTCAAGATGAGTATCGGTGAAGGACCAAAGTTTTACGAGACTAAACCCAAGGCTTGAGCCATATAGAGCACCTTAGTAAAAAGCGCCTAGTAGTTCTTTAGATTGGTAGAAAAGAAAAAATAAAGGCTTTAGCTGATCCTAAGACCCCTTATAATATAGGTTAATTTTATTTCAGTGTGTTTTCCTTACTTTCCGAATTAATAAAGGCGTAATATTCCTCCTAAAACTTTATTTCTAACACTAAATGAGCACCAAACGTACTTGCAAAGAGGCAGCCCACTCTAGGCCCAATAAACAAGGCCCACTCAGTCTTGAATCGGGACATCGAAATTCATCAAAATGAACCACATTATCATATTACCAAAACATAAGGGTCTAACCCATGCAACCCAAAGAAAGGAAAAGAAACCATGCAAATGTTGCTCAAGAAAAAAACTCATAAAAATAAACACCGCCCCCGGCATCAACACGCACCTCAGCCCACTCAAAAGCCTACACAAAAATCTTCATATCTTCCACATACTAACCCAATTCTCAAAAACGTTTCGAGTCACGAATAGGAAAAATTAATCCGGACAAAAATGCGTCTCACGCTAACAGTCAAAAAAGCCTCCGAAATAGCCTCAAAATTGATTTTAATACGAGTAAAAAAGCAAAAGCACAAAACAAAGAGAAAAGAAATAAGTGCAAGAACATGTGAAGCAAAGCGTCAAAAAACGACCGCCCAGGAATCATTATCAGCCCCCAGGGCTGGGCGCCGATATCTTTGACGCCCCAGCCTGGGCGTTGAAACTCTTTGCCTGCCTAACTTTTTGCTAGAGAGTGCTCGTCATTTTACCCGCACATAACGGAAAAATAACGAACACTTGGGGGGTACAGCACGCATCCAGATATGCGTACCAAAAAATAGCCTATAAAAAGAATTCCATAAATTTTTTACGCGGCTTCCTTCACTCATTTGACCGATTAAATAATATGTTTCCACCTCAGGGCATATCTATTGAAATCCGGCATCCTAGAATTTATTCTAAGCTAGAACTACGCGCGACCTGATTCTGACAAGATACGTAGGCAATCCTTACCAAGGATTCGGTCCAATATAAAAAAAACATATATAAATTGTGCAAAAGTGTTAGACATATATAAAAAAAGAAGGAGAAACAAAAAATGAAAATAAAATAAAACACGCCTTTATTAAAAAATAATAAGAAGGAAAACAAAAGTGCTAAGAAGGAAAAACAAACACAACTGGAATAAACAAAGGGCACCTACACCCTAGCAGGAACTACACTATTCTAGTTCTTCCGGATCATCAAATAAAGTCTTGTAGAGGGCAAGGTTCGCAGGATCCACCCCCACAGTTTTCTGCGCTGCCCCTATATCAATCTCCATAAGAACCGGCTTCTGGACACTAACTTCCAAAGATGCCAAGACTTCAGAAACATTCTCAGTTACAGCCTGCTCAGCCTCAAGGGCACAGACAATGGCGGGAGAAGGATTATCAACATCAACTAGATTAGTCACTGTCTCTACAGGCGGCTGAGCCTTCCTAACACATACATTGCTCCGGCGACGATCTCCGCGAGAGCTTGCATTTCTTTTAGCAATGGCAGACCCCTTCATGTTAGGCATCTTCTTAGGCCTAGAACTGGAACGGGGAGGAACTTCCTTTCGCTTTCGATCAGGACGAGCTTTCACAGTCTTAATACCATGGGTGCGAGGATTGGCAGAATCACGGCCCTCATATCTAACCCGAATACGAGGTATCAAAAGCTCAGCCGGCTCCCCATTTCGAGCCTCGGTCCTCACAGCTTTATCATCGAAGCTCATCCACAACTTATAGTTTTCAGAAAGACCCACAAAGCCATTTGTAGTTACGGCCCAACGCGGGAGACCATCATAATACTTAGCCCATGCTTGAACCCGTGCTTGTGAAAAGGCCGCTACTTTAGGTGGTACCGTATCAGAAAAGGGGATGGTCTGCCTTAAGCCGTATTGACGCATGACTCGGTAAGGGAAGATATAAATGGGCCGGGATAGCCCCAACAAAGAAACATAAACCAATACATCAGAACCCCCCGTCATAGTAGTCAGACCCCACCACGGTACCACCCACTTAATAGAACAGATACCATGAGTAAAAAAGGAGGCCCACTCGGCCTCGTCCTGGCCTCGATGCAAACACTTCCGGTTACCCAAGGCTATAGGGCGATAGTGTTTAGGATCGGCAGGAATTTCTAAGAGCCTAAGTCGTTCCATGAGCCAAATCTGCAAAAAACGGGTACGATCAGATCAAAAAATAATAAATAAACAAATGAAGCCTGGGGCGCAGTTTCAACGCCCAGGACCAAGCGCCGAAAATTCTAACGCCCAGCCCTGGGCGCTGAAACTCAGCTCCAGGCAGGACGAGTAAAAAAAGAATGCAAAAAAAAATGCGCAAGGAAAAGATCGATTACCTGCAGTAATAGGGGGCTCCCCTTAAAATATTCAGATTTGGCATCCTTCTTCAGTTCATCCGCACTCAGCAAAGTCTCGGCAACAACCAATGGTATGATAGAATAGTAGCTTTCCATCTGGCTAATCAAGGGGATCAACCTTATGTCACCGAACTCACCATTGTTATTCGACAGCAAATAATGATTCAACAAGCAAAATACAAGGGCTCGAATGTTCAATTTTTGTTCAGTCATATTTTTACTAGGTCTAAAGTGGTGTTTTACAAGCTTTTCCAAATTAACCTCATCGCCTACAACAATCTCAGCAAGCATGTTAGCATCTAGTCCTAGGAAAGCCCCTATGGTTGTTTTACCCTCTTCAATGGTGCCAGGAGTGGCAGGAGTAGCATTAGTAGGATAACCAAGGATCGCGGCAAATTCGTCTGGCAAAGGACATATTTCGTTGCCCCGAAAGACAAAAACATGATGATCGGAATCCCAAAAGCCTAGGGATGCATGTAGGAAGTTATAATCAATATTAATTTGTTGTAAGCCTAAAAGTGCCTCTAAGTGGTATTCTTTCAACAAAGCCTTGTATGTAGGAGTAAGGGCTCGTAGCCAATGCCTAACAGCCCGTTGGAGTGAGAAAGGAGGAATCGACATAACGAAAGCAAGGAGTGATTAAAAACGTAGCAATTAAAAGAGAGAAGGAAATTGAGAGTGATAGAAAATAGGGACGTATCTAGCCCCTATATATAGCTGAAGACATCAAGTGACATCCTGATCCCATTCGGAAACGCGTAAAGAAATCCGAAAACCAAAAATTGCCAGGAGAGGACTTTCAGCGCCCACGGCTGGACGCCGAAATAATTAACGCCCTTCTTTGGGCGCTAAAAATGCAACCCAAGGCTCAGATTTCACAAAACGAGGAACAGGAAAGGACTTAAAACCGTGTCGCTAGACACGAGGCCCTATTGCAATTAAGATCAAGCCCAAAAGCACCTTTAGCACTCAAATATCAAATGAATGTTAAAACTTGGTCAAAACTTAGACTCGTCTCAAGGAACATATGTGTACACTTTTCAAAACAAATATGAGCAAAATAAATATCAAGGTCATTCTTCGAAACACCAAAAAAGATATTGTTAAGTCGTTGGTTTCTCAAAAATGAAAAATGTTTGTTTGTCAAAAGATTAATCCGGGCCAAGCTAAACCGAATATTATTGGAAAATAAACTTTGTCGCCCGGAAACTGAAGTCGCACTCCACGACTTCGTCAAAATAGCATAACACCATAAAGGTCACTCGCACATACGTGCATGACCGCAGACATGATTAAAAGACGTTATAAGCTACGTA
Organism: Spinacia oleracea; assembly: GCF_020520425.1. Taxonomy (NCBI): domain Eukaryota; kingdom Viridiplantae; phylum Streptophyta; class Magnoliopsida; order Caryophyllales; family Amaranthaceae; genus Spinacia; species Spinacia oleracea. The sequence continues at coordinate 90,791,923 of NC_079490.1, read as the reverse complement.
CCCCTCTTGGCGAAAAATGACCGACGAGCCCAATTGCTAGGGGGCTCGCGAAAAAATATATAAGAGTGTGAAGGTTAAAATCATGTTCCCGGACTACGCTATACACAGTCCCGTGTTTGGATAATCTAAAAAAAAAACGATATTTCAAACAAAAAATAATATCGTTAACAGAAATATACACAGTGTGGGCCCACTTATAGGACACACTTAATCAGGAAATATTGCGACCCACCAACAGGTTGCAAACACAAAAGCCCTTCTACATAGGAAAAATGAAAAGAAAGTAAGAAATTCAAAATGGGCTCGCCCACCTTCAACAGGCGAGGTCTGCGTCACTAGCCGCGCAGGTCCTCAGTTTTCGAAAAATAAAGTCTTCAAATTTAAAATAGGCTCGCCATCTTCAGCTGGCGGGGTCTACGTCACAAACCACATAGGTCCTTATTTTCAAAAAGCACAAACAAATTTCAAAATAGATTCGTCCACTTCAATCGGACGGGGTGTCCACCCTTAGCGGACAGGTTCGCCATCTTCAGCCGGCGGGGTCTACGTCACAAGCCGCGTAGGTCCTTATTTTCAAAACATCAAAACAGATTCGTCCACTTCTATCGGACGGGGCGTCCACCCTCAGTGGACAGGCTCGCCATCTTCAGCTGGCGGGGTCTGCGTCAGTAACCGCGCAGGTCCTTAGTCGCTGCAGCGATAACTTTTTCCTGGTTTTCCCTTTTTCCAAAAATTAAAGGATTGGTTTTCCATTTTTCCAAAAAAGAGCGATGTGCTGGATTTTCCTTCGTTTTACGTCCTATAAAAACAAGGGGGTTTTCTCGTTTAGCTTGCCCTGGAAATGAGAATCTTTAAAAAACATTTTTACCTCGTGTTTGGGCTTGGCCAGGCCCAATTACACCTACTTTTGTCCCCATTCCCGAAAGGGAAGGTTCGATGATGAGAACATAAATCTCCACTTGACAACGCATCTCCTATAAAATAACGAATCTCAATTCCCCTTTTCATTTCACCCGAAACCTGCTATTTATGGAAACCTGGTAAAATAGTAACTGCCGTAATGGGTAGTTGTTAAAAGTGGTAAGTCATAAAAGATAGAAACCTGTCAGAATTAGGTGTTGCACTCCAACATAAATCCTAAATGAGATAGAAATTGCGAGAGAATCCTATTCCTAATACGATTCGAAAATAAGAGTCACGTATTGATTGAAATCCTAACGAGCCTAGAGTTCGTAACGGGCCCAGACGCATTCCGTCATAAAATTAATACGCATTAAAAGACTCAATTAAGTCTCATACACTCCGGATTCTAAGAATCCTAATCTGACAAAGAAACGGCCCAGACCCTATTTTCAACGCCTGGCTCTGGGCGCCGAAATCTCCGGCGCCCAGCCCTGGGCGCTGAAAATACCCGGGTACGTGTTTTCTCCTAATTCCTCGTGGATTAGAGTTCTATAATTTTATCTTTCCACGAACTCTTTTCTATAAATAGGGCCCTAAGTTCGACGTGAAAACACAACAACACACAATTATTATTCTGAGTATTGACTCTAAACCCCTAAGCCTAAGCCTCACGCTGCGAAACTGATCATGTGTTCTGTCGCAATCGATCCAAACATCGAACAGAACGTATCCTGTCCCGTAATTTGAGATTCGTTAAATAAAAGGAGAAATAGCAAAGTCAAAGTGGTTAGTTTCTGAAAACCGTGACGCACCTCTCAAGGGTGCGTCGTAATGTGTCCCTTTTCCATGGTTTAATTGCTTTCCTCGCCCTTTTATGAACTGTCAAACTAATTAAATCTGATTGTTCTATCACGCCTAATAAAGATAATATGTTGGGAAATTGGATTATCATGCTAGGTCCCTTAAACAATCTAAATCAGATAATCGTGCTCGATCTAGTACTATATGTTGCATATTCTTAAAATCAACTCAGATTAGTTTAATAGTTAACGCATGTCCCTTCAATTATTTATGCTGAGCTAGTAAGGATATCCTGCCTCTGGAGTTATCGAAGAGCGAGTACTCCTCTCGGTAGTTACAGTCCCCCGAACCCTCAATCTCTACCTTGCGGGTGTATGTTGAGAGATCCCCACACCAGGGATCACAAGGGAACCTACGGCCGTCGTGGTCAAACATAATTGCACTCCCTTTATGTCACGATAAACGGGTTTTGTCAGTTTTTCTCATTGTCGTTAAAAACTGAATGGCGACTCCTATATTACTAGTCAATTGGGTGTAAACTCACAGGAAATCCAATTACACTTGATTTGACAAAAAGAAACATCACACCCACGAGGGACAAGGTCACGCATTAGCCTCGTGCTTTTTCGACCCCCTCACACTGTCAGAACTGCTGCTCCCAGAACTGCTGCTTCCAGAATTGCTGCATAGAAATAGCAAGACCATAAATTTATTAGAAACACAACGAGAAACAACCATTCTTAAGAAATCCAGGGGGGTTGGAAAGCTAGAAGGTGAGGAAACATGAACAAAGAAACAAGAATAAAACTCACTGTGCAGAAGAAACAATAAAATTGATCATAACCATGTTGAATTGAGCCATCAAATTCTACACCTAACTCAAGAAGAAAAGTTCAGAATAATGCTCTACTTTTACCAAAAAAAATTGAGTATGATTCTACATATATGTTTGCCAGACCAAGAAAAGGTAACAACTTTCAGGAAACATCTGCTCTAAAACAGTAAACAAGACTAGTTGTATGTGACTTCCATATAAGATTAGCTTAGTGGAACTGAACTTACACATATATTATTAACTAGACACTCTATAATAGAAGATTTCATACAATTGGTAGCACCCAAAATTCATTTAGAGTGTACTAAAAACTATAGTGACAGTATTTACAGCAGCAGCAGAAACCATGACATCTTCATGGCCACGGACCAGGCGCTCAGTGAGGCGAGAAGAAAAAATTGGCTTCATTCTGTATTACCACCTCGAATAAAGAATTCTGGAAGATCTTTTAGATGCAGGGAAGGACTACGTACTAATTGCATGAATCTGATATAGAAAATATGGAACTGTATTAGCAATCTTCATTGCTTTACTATTAACATTTCTCTTGTCTATAGAGAAAATTTTCTTAGATGGATAAAATGACTTTGGTGAGTGGATAACTTTTATTTGTACACCCTGACAAAAAGTTATGTAAAATACTTATAACATACGGAGTGCAATACAAAATTAAGGAGATTATTTGAGTGACACAAGCAAATAGGGAAGACATAATATTATCCCCTTATTTCCATGGCTGACAAGGCTAGCCATTGCCTGAGTAGCGAAGAACCTGTCAATCATTTCATCAGATTTCAGCATCAGTGCAAGAAAAGGTATGACACGGACAATTGCAGGGTCACAAGCAACACTAGCATCTTGGAATAGTATAGAGAGGAGCAGAGCACTGATCCATACACCCTCGGCATCTTCAAACTCATCCTGTCAATGTAAAAGAAGTAGCTAAATATGATCATCTTTGTCATCAGATATCCATCAAGAAATCCTAACTGACAATCAGACATTTTTAAAGGATATAATTCATAGCATCTTAAAATAACAAAACCGAATTGCACCAGAAAAACGATATATCAAAGCATTAATACAACTATACAAGTATTTGCAGAATACTTAAAGAAGCTCTTCAATTACTTGACATGAGATAATAGGAAAGGATATGGCTATAGAGTTACTGATACACCACTCTCTATCATTACAGTGCAACTGCAGACAAGAGAATCCAAATGATCCTTATATTCATCTATACTAACAAAAAGACAGCAACAACAAGCCATTAGATTAACTTCTGAGAATAGTCAGCCAGAATGCATCATGTATCTCATTCTTCATGGACATGATACAGTCAGCTAAGTTCCAGAAGCTTGCAAGTACCTCTACATGATTAGTTGAACACTAAACCTATACAACACAATACAATAGACCAAGCAAAACATAGTTCTCATAAATCTATCTTTGATGAGCATGATACACCAGTTGAACATACTGTAGAACAAGTTAGCACCCAGGCCAGAACTTGAATTCATCAACAACTTGTGATTCCTATTTGTTAGATATTGTAATAAGATAATATACATTTACAATCACAATATAACTAGTTGTTGAACTTGTTATTTCCCTTAAACAACCCCAACTAGTAGTAGGAATATTAGGACAACTAGTGCGATAATAAATCCTGGAGGAATACAGTATGCAAAAAAAGTTAAGTACAATAACTAAATGTAAATTGTGTTAGTTAAAAAAGCTAAATTTATACCACAAATTAATCAAATTAACTAAAATTAAGGCAAATAAGAGCTAATCCAGCCAAAAGTTCACAAAACTTGCACCAAATAAAATTAAAAAAGAACTAATTATTCTACAGCATAAACAAATTAACAAACCCAATTCAAAAAAATCAAAACCCACTTTAGACAAAAAAAAAAAAAAAAACTCAATCAAAATTAACAAAAACTTATAAAACCCCAGAAAGCCAAAATCAATCAATATTAAAAATCTAGGACAAAAATAATATCAACAATTATAATTCAATTATAATGCATAATTAAAATTCAATCATAATGTCTACAATTAAAATTAAAATGCACAATTAAAATTCAATAAATATCAAAATTAAAATTCAATACCTAAGAGAGGATAGAGGACAATGAACAATGGAGGCGGAGTGGGCGGCGGCGGCTGTGCTGTGGGAGACAGCCGTGGGCAGCGACCGTGCTGTGGGCGACTGCCGTGGGCGGCGGATCTAAACAAGGAGCGGCAGAACCGCAGGGGAAGCAGGGTTTAGGGGAACCGCAGGGTTTAGGGGAATGGCAGAACCGCGGGGGAAGCAGGAAGGAGTGCAGCGCAAGGGGAACGTAGTGAAGAAGTGGGCGACGACAGTGACGCACTTGATTGAGTAAATTGCGTCGTAGTTTTACTAATCTGCGACGCAAATGACTCTGGAAGCATCCTAGTGTCATTTGCCTCGCAGTTTAACAAAGCTGCGACGCAAATGACTAAATTTTATGCGAAAATTTGTCTTTTGCGTCACATGTTCAGAATGGCGACGCAAATGCAGCGATGCAATTAAACGTTTTTCCACTAGTGTTCGTAAATGTTTGTTTATTTTACGTGAATTTTGGTTGTTAAGGTGATATTACGTAGCTACGACGCTATTAAGTGACGTTTCGAACCTAAAGTAGAATATATTAATTTCAGGTCGCGTTCTAGGATGACCATCAATAATGACCTAGCTGCTGCTATTCATCTCTTGGCAGAAAGGCTAACCCAGGAAAGAACTGTGCGTCCCGATTTTACAGGGGACATGTTTGAAAGGCTTGCGAAAGTTAAGCCACCATACTTCAAAGGGCAAGCAGACCCGACCTTCCTAAAAAACTGGATCAAGGAGTCTGAAAAACTATTTGGGGCGGTAAACTGTCCTGAAAACATGAAAGTAGGTCAAGCCGTCCTTTACCTAAAAGATGAGGCCGATCTGTGGTAGAAAGAGAATGGAACTAGGCTAAGCATTGTTGAAGGATTTAATTGGGACTCATTTGTTGTTGCATTGAGGGAAAAGTTTTATCCTCCTTTTATAACTAAACGAAAAGCACAAGAACTCATAAACCTTGGGATGGAGAGTATGACCATCGCTGAATACTATAGCAAATTTATAGCGCTGTCGAGGTTTGCACCTGAGGTTATAGCCACAGAGGAGATAAAGGCTCAAAGGTTTGGGTTGACCGATAAGATCCAGTTGGGATTAGATGGGGAAAATTTTACATCTTTAGATAATGTGTATGAGAGAACCGCCCATATTTATGGTTTGCAGTCTAGAAGAGACAAGAAAAATGTGGTTGGGGAGAAAAGAAAAGAGTTTAATGCTGGGAAAAACCAAGGGAATTTCAAGAAAAATACGAAAGTGAATAGGAAGGAGAGTGGAAATGGAAATTTTCAACGGAGGAACAATCAGGGGCACAACAATAGCAACCAATCGGAGAGAGTGCATCACTGTAAGATGTGCAGCAACAACCATCCTGGTAAAAACTGCAAGGGCGAATTAGTGACATGCAACTATTGTCAGAAAAGGGGGCATAGGGAGTATGAGTGCTTCACCGAGCAGAAAAATGAACAAAATGGTAATGGAAGTGGAAATCAAGTGAGGTTTAACCAGTCTGGAAGCCAAGATTCAAAGCTTAGAGGGGCACAAAACAATCAAGGAAACTATGATAAGCCTGCAAACGATAACAACAACCAGAATAAGGCTCCAGGAAAACTGTACATGATGAGTCAGAATGAGGGTGAACGATCTGACGATATAGATTCTGGTACTTTCCTATTAACTACGTACTAGTTAAAGCATTAATTAATTCGTTGGCAACTCATTCTTTTGTTTCGTCATCTGTTCTCAAGAGTCTGAATTTAGTAGATTTTGAGGTGATTGATTTACCTGTTAGTGTACCTACTGGTGTAACCATAAGGTGTACCAAGTTGTTAAAGAACTTTCCTTGTAAGATAAAAGATTGTGTTTTCCTTCTGATTTGATAGAGTTTAATCCTGGAAACCTGGATGTAATTCTGGGGATGGACTGGCTAAGTTTGTACAAGGCTAAGGTAGATTGTGAAATTCAGAAAGTAAGTTTAAGGAACCCTATTGGAAGGTTGACCTCATATATATGTTTTGAGAAGACCAAGAACCTTTAGTTATTTCGGTAATGTAAGTGAGGAAATTGATGAATAGGGAGTGTGAACTATTTTTCTGAAGTGTGTTAGAGGTGAGTAACGAAGTTGGAGTGAAAACCGAGGATGTTGCCATTATGAGTGGATTCATTGATGTGTTTCCGAGTGAAATTGCAAGTATGTTACCTGTTAGAGCCTTTGAGTTCACTATAGACTTAGTTCCTGGAACGACGCCTATATCTAAAGCAGCATATAGAATGACACCTCCCGAAATGAGCGAATTAAGACACAATTGCAAGAGTTGTTTCGTTAAGGGGTATATTAGGCCTAGTGCATCACCATGAGGAGCTCCTGCGTTGTGTGTTAAAGAGAAAGATAAGAGTATGGAATTATGCATCGATTTTAGGGAACTAAACACCATCAAGAACATGTATCCTTTGCCTAGGATAGATGACATATTGGATCAATTGAATTGGGCGAGTGTGTTCTCGAAGACTGATTTGTGTTTGAAGTACCACCAATTGAGAATAACTAATAAGGGCCTAAGACCTCATTAGGTCTCGTTATTGTCATTATGGGTTTAGAATAATGTCTTTAGGGTTAACCAATGCACTGCCATAAGTATGTTATTGATGATATCCCGATTTATTCAAGGAATGAGAAAGAACATGACAAACACTTGAGAATTATATTGGACACGCTTAGAAAGAATTTATTTTTAGGAAAATTTGTAATTATTAATCCAACCTTTGCCCGGTTTTCTTTAATTAAGCCTACCTATGCGATATTTCTAAATAATCCAACCTTTATGACCCAACTACTATTATTAAGCCTAGATGACCGATTATCTGCTACAAAGTCAACGTTAAAAACGTTGACAACCTAAAGTTGGTTTCCCTCCTAAAATATTGGACACGTCATCATCACTTGCCACCTAAACAAGGATTTCATTTTTTTTCAAAAAATTCTTAACCCTTCTCTTCTCTGTACCGTGTTTCAATTCCTCTCTCCTCCATTACTGCTGCTTCAACCACAATTATACTGGTTCATGACATCATCAGCGATTTTCTTGTGGAAATAGGTGACTTCATCCACGCGCATTCAAATTTCGTCTCCAAAATCGTACAATTGAAGGTGAACTTACGAACCTTAGCGTTTTTGTTCATTTTTTGGTAAATTTTGAATTTTGGGCTTCCTTGAGGGTCAGTTCGTAAAAACCCGAGTTGTTGCAATAATATAGTTTTTTTTTTTATGTTGTGGGATGTTGGTTATTGTGGTCTTGTTGAAAATTTAGAAAGAAAAAAAAACCTTGAATTTGAAGAAGATCCAGGTCCAACAGGCAATTGCAGGCAATTGCTTTACCCCAGCCATAGCAATTGCTGATTATTTTTGATGAACTTCGAATGGAGAGGTATGACCGTATGAGGGATCGACAATGGTGGAGAAGAGGTAGAAGAGAAATAATGGAGAGGAGTGGAGGGATGAAGCAGAAAATCGCAGAGGAGAGAGGAACGAAAATTAAAATAGCAATTAAAGAAAATAAGGGAAAAAAAGGTAAAAAAAAATTATAATTGTTATATGCCACGTAAGGGTGAATACCGCCTATAGCAGGTTAGTAACTTGTTAGGCTTAATAATAGTAGTTGGGTCATAAAGGTTGGATTATTTAGAAATATCGCATAGGTAGGCTTAATTAAAGAAAATAGGGCAAAGGTTGGATTAATAATTACAAATTTTCCTTATTTTTATGTGAATGAAGTATACAAATCTTGAAGTAATGTGTGTATAAGTGACATCGATGGAAAAGTGAGGACTAAGTTGATTGAAAACTATGTTACGTGAGGGAATAAATTTAAGAGAAGATTCGAGTGGTCCAGGATCGTTAGAAATCATTTGGCGTCTTGAAAAGATGAAAAGAAATATATGAATTGGTGAAAGAGCTAGGAGTTGTGCCCAAAAGTTATACATCCATGAAAGGCATAATGAGGTTTGGTAAAAAGGAAAAGTTGACCAGAAATAGTCTCTGTAGATCCTGCTAAGATTCAAGCTGTGAGTGAGTGACCTATTCCAAGAACGTGTCTGATATCTAAAGTTTTCTAAGCCTAAATGACCATTAAAGGAGGTTGTGAAAGACTTTTGGAAGAAAGCAAAACCAATGACCAACTTGTTGAAAAAGGAATCGAAATTCAAGTGGAGTGAGAAATGTGAGGAAGCTTTCCAGATTTTAATGGAGCATTTGACCTCCACACTCGTTGTCGCGTCAGTTGAAACGTTACGAGGCTAATTAACCTACTCATGACCTAAAGCTAGCTGCTATTGTGTTATCTGCGAATATTTTGAGACATTGCCTTTATAGGGCAACATGTAAGATCCTTACCAAGAACAAAAGTCTGAAATTTTGGCAATAAGGTCAAGTTGAATCTCGGGGACAACATTGAAAAAGAGTACTGCTTTCCACCCTGCAATTGACGGTCAGCCTGAGAGGACTAAGCAAACTATGGAATATATGTTGAGAGCCTGTGTTATTGACTCTAAGGGTAGTTGAGAACCACATAGATTTGATTGAATTTTCTTACAACAATAGTTACCATGCGAGCATTAAGATGGCACATGTTGAGGCATTGTGTGGAAAGAAGGGTAGAAATCCTACTTGCTACGATTTTAGTGGAAATATAGCATTGGGGACATGATTCGTTGAAAAAGAAATATCCAAAATGATTCCCTGAGATGAGTTACGAGGGCGTAACTCGTTTTCTTTAAGGGGGGTAGAATGCGATAGAAATTCGCGCTTTTAACCTATTTTTATAGCAATTTTATGCATTTTATGCCCATTTTTAGCAACTTATGAATGTTGATGCAAGTAAATAGATTCTGCGCATAAGAAAAAGGTGTTCATGAGTAACACAAGGAATTTTAAGTTGACAAAAGAGTGCACATAAGTTTCACAAGTATTTCTCCAGTAAGAATAAGTTAAAGACTTTTGAAAGATGTGTGAGTTCTCGTGTCAAGTTTCGGGACGAAACTTCTTTTAAGAGGGGTAGATTGTAATCCCCCGTAAATTTAGAAACATTATGTATATATTTTAACGTATAGTTAATTATATTTAAATAGAATTTACGAATTTTAGAAATAAATATGTAATTAACGAATATTTATTTTTATGCGTTTTAAATATTTCAACGATTTATGAAATTAAAATAATTTAAGAATTCGATGTTGAAAAGAATTTGAATTACGAAAACACGGTCGAATTTAGAAAACAATCATAAGCGGTGTTGAATGCAAATACTAAGACTAAGTGTTAATTCTACCCCAATTGGGTGAAGCCCAAATGATAAAGCCCAAAGCTCTTTACTCCTTTCAATTGCACGTAAAAACCAAAAACAAAGGAAAAAAAAAAGCAAAACCCCTTCTCCACTCCAAGTTCACGTGAAGCTTTCTCAAACCCTCCTCCTTCTCTTCGACGTTGCTTCCCTGGCTGCTGCTGCTCAGCCCCGCCGCCACCAGCCACCGGCGATCCATAACGCCGGTAACTCCTTCGTTCTCTCCTTCTCCTTCCTCCTCTTCTCTTTTCGTCTTGCCCTAACCGTTTTGCTCTCCTCCTTAATTTGCTGTCTTCGCACGCAGTCACAGCGGCGCGAGTCTTTACTCGCCGCCAGCCTAGCCGCTGCGAAAGCTCCACCGTCGCACCGCACGGTAGAACTCTCTTCCTCCTCCTCCTCCTTTCTTTCCCTTCCTTTTTTCTTTTTCTCTTACTTTCGTGGCTGATCTTTGCTCATCCGCGCAGCCACCACCACCGCACCACCGTGTGCCGCCAACCTTGCTCAACCGTCGCCGCCTTTACTCTGTCCGGCCGCCCAAAACCCTCATCTTTTCTTGGTTATTTCTTGAACTCTAAGTAATTGAATTAAATTTTCTAATTTAAATGTTATTAATTTAAGTGATATTTTAATTAAATTGAATTTATGATTTAATTAGAATTTCAGAATTTTATATTATGTTTAAATAATATATTTAATTTTCAGATTATATAAATACATTGAAATATTAATTTTGATCGTTTAAAGTATGAAATTCAAAGTTTTTATGATTGTAAATCATGGTAGGATGAGTATGGATTATTAAATTTGTTGTTTTGAGATACTAGGAACGTAGATTGACCTTGGTGAAGCTTTCAAATGAATTTATATTGCTGAAAATTTAAAGTACGATGTTTGCAAAAAGTTTTCAACGAATTTCAATCACTACTTCAATAATTATGATTCTAGGAAAGCAAATGTTTAAGTTTTGATATTGGGGAAGGTTCTAAATATGCTTAGGATGCATTTAGAATGCTTTATTATGGTTGTCAATGATTAGAAATTGATTGGGATTATTTGTTGGTTATTTTAGGCGGAGAATTCTCTTTAGGCGACTTTTGAAAGTGTTAAAGTGGCCTATCAGTTTGTTTACACAAGGTACGTCTATACCTGTGTGCTTGGAATGCGTGCTATTTGTTGAAACCATGTTGAAATTGTTGATGAACTTGGTTATGTTGAGATTGTTGATGAACTTGGTTATGTTGATATTGTTGATGAACTTGGTCAGGTTGAAATTGCATGTTTAATACTGTTGGATGGACATATTGAACCTATATTGCATTATGAGAATTATAACATGTTAGTATGGATGATTGATGCAAACATGTTGGTTGGGAACACTAGATTATTCTATATATGTTGGTTTGGATCGATCGATCGTTGTTCCCTTTTTAGCTTTTCACTACTTTATGAGGGTTGTGGACCTTGTTTAGTAAGTTGAAACCTTATACCCATATACAGGGGTTGATCATGGTTAAAGGAAAGGTTGGATTAATTGGAATGAGTCTTGATTGATGCCTTTATGATCACTTACTTAATTCCAAGATAAAAACAGTTGTGACCAAATGTGGATTGTATGCCTTATGTGATTGTTGAGTCATAACAGAGTCTCAATTTGTAAATCATGTAAAGTGAAACTGAGTAGCAATAGCTTTAGACCGTGCACGTCTAAAGTGACAGACAAACAGGAGTTGGGGTTCATGGTGGTAGCCCATGGCCTTTTCTAGGACCGGATTGATCACCGTGTTCTATTTTCATTCAAACGTTCCTCGATATCGCAGGTCACTGAGGTTACGGAGTCGCGCCCGTACCTCGTCTTCCTTAGTGAAGACTTCTGGATGGACAACTCGGTCCATTGTCTATTTCAACCAAAATAATATTATTGTTATAAGTCTAGCCTAGTCTAGTCAAGTATGGTCGTCAAATTATCATGTTTTGTCTGCCCTTATTTATGTTCATTAGTATCATGTTAGGGTTGTTCGTTTAATAGTATCATGTTAGGATTATTATTGTTTTAGTATGTAGTACTCAGCTTTGCTGATTACGTGCTTTGTTTGTGTGTGTTGATCATGGCAATGCCTTATTGATCCTGTGATGACCCATCTTTGGTGAGCAGTCTCTAAGGATCAATAAGCGTTGCCCATCTACAGGTTTGAAGATGATACATCATTGGGATCGGGATTAGAGAGCTTGTAGTTAGATTTGTTTTGTTAAGTGATTTGGTTTGTTAATTTGGATTTGAAATTTGTCGTACTATTCGCATTTCCTTATTTCCGTTAATTGGTTTTGGGACTTAATATGTAATCGATTATTTATAAACCTAAAAGTTAGTTTTCTGTTTTCCGCTGCAAAATTCTGAATAAGCCATTACGTTTTTACACTGGCGATAATACTTTGATAATTTTCTATAGTTATATTTATAAAAGGTTATTTTAGAAAAAGGGAATTGTCGGGGTGTTACACTACAACTCTTCCCACTGCAGCGACAACCCACAACTGAAATGAGAGCATGCTGAAATATGCCAGCAAACCAGACCGCTACAACACAAGAGGACCATAAAATTAAAAAAATCAAAAGTAAATAATATTAACTCAAAAGTAAATTTAAAAATCTCAAAAGTAAATCAAAAAAATTAAAAAGTATTTGTACAACATAGAAACTCCGAGTATTAGAGTATATGGAGGCCAAAGTAAATGTTTTCAAACTAAAAGTAAATAAAACAATACAAAAAGTAAAGATGAACCTACGTGGGATTCGAACCCACATCTTTTGTGCATTAAGACAATGCTCTACCAATTGAGCTAGTAGGATAGTGTTACCTTACCATCGAAATAATTCAAAGTAAAGGTTTTTAAACAAAAAGTAAATAACACCAGAGGATAATATATAGGACTGCAGCAACAAAATAGTAGCAAACGATTGATCTACTCAACAATAACCCTGAAGCCTATCAAAATTTTAACAGCAGCAACAGAGGAGAATCTGAACAATACTGTAATCCCCAACATAACTAAGCAGGCCTGAAGCACCAAACGAAAACAAATCAGACCATTTAATTGGGAAGTCAAGCAAAAATAACAGCATCACCCTAGAAATAAACTGCAAGCCAATAAACACCTAGTTTAATGAAGTCAACGCAAGTCAACTCTTGCCATATCATAATTTTATTGATCTAGTTTAACGAAGTCAACGCAAGTCAACTCTTGCCATAGCATAATTTTATTGATCTAGATTTCTCCTCTTTCTATCTACATCATGGCTGCCAATCTTCCATGCCCTCCTGTGATAACCTCAAAGGGCGATGGTTATTTTGTAGTAGAGACATCAGATGGTGGTTATTCTACAAGCTCGTATATTGTACATAATAAATACAGAATACTAGAACATATATAGCGAACAACAGGGATTCACAAATATATTAATGGCATGCACTTGAGGCAAGTGATGGTTGCGACAAAAAGATAGAACAGAAAAGGCAGAATAATCCAGCACTTTGTCTGCCGAACAAGACCAGATGGAAGCACGCATGGGAACCTACACATATACAATATTAGCTCTTGCTTGAAACAACATAAGGCATGAGTTGAAGTACGATCCATGAACTAAATAGAAGCAGATTAAATCCCTTTAAAAGTAGATTAACTCCCTCTAAAAGTAGACTAAATCCCTCTAAAAGTAGATTAACTCCCTCTAAAAGTAGACTAAAAGTAAACAAAACAATAATGAAACGTCAATTGTAATTATTTTTCTTAAATATTTTCTTAAAACCTAATTGCTCAAATTGACCATGAACTGAACAGAAGCAGACATCAGCAACAAGCAAAACAAATCTGAACTGACCTGCTACAAATTTAACTTTGATAATAAGCTGACTCTGACCAGAACAACTAACACATAATGCCAAAAACATTGATCAATGGTACCGTAAGCTACTGCTATGATAGAACCCACCCCAAGTAACCAATCATTCACAAAACCCAACACAATAAACTAATGCCTTTTATGTAATTTGACAACAGTTGAGCAATTTATATCTAAGATAGAGGAACTGCAGGTGCATCAGGAAAAAACAGTTGAAATAGCTATATACTTCAAGATATGACACATGAAAAAGCTCGGCAAGAATCAAACAAAAACAACAAAGTCAACTTTGGCCAACAAAGGCCAAAATGACACAAACAACTCCAAATAAAACCACTAAGCATCAAGCAACATCCTGCTTGAAATGCCCATTAGAATTGCAGCACCAACAACGCAGCAGAATAGCAAAGAAAATTCAGGAAAAGCTGATATCATATCAAGTTTCAGGGGGTTCCAGTCTTCCAATTTCAAGACAAAGAAAATTCTGAATTGAACCATGCTGAAGGTGGCCACAATATGTCAGAATATCCAGGAAAAGCTGATATAGGTCCAGCTTTCCCATCCTCAAAGTGGAATACAGTAACTCCCCAATTCCTTGCTAGCTCCACTGATGATGATCCAATTTTAAGAGTAGCACCATGATCAAATCCAGGAAATACGTCAAGCTAAGGAGAAGAAAACTCTCCATGGAGTTTAACCATAATAGGCTTGAGAAAACACTGCTCAAGAAAATCTATAAAGCTCTCATTTTCGGAGCAGGGAAAAGGAGAATATTCTCAAAATGTTTCTCCTATTCCATAGGTGCCACAAGGCAACAAAACTCTATTTTCAGTTGAAAATCATGGCTCGAAGTAAAAGCAAATCAATCATCCCAATACAAACACACAAAGGAGGAAGAATTAAAAATTTTGGGCTACTCATGGAAGGTGAAAATATAGATATATCAGTACATAATTTGTCGTTCATTTATTTTCGAAGTAGATAAAAAATTTCAGAAAAGTAAACAATGCAATCTATGAAAGTAAACTATGATAAAATAGGAGAACGTACAAATAACAAGCCAAACTCTATTCTTCTCATCTCAACCTTGTAAAACTGAAGTAGCAACATAAACTACTTCATATTATTTGATCATTCAAATTTTTTACCAAAAATCTTCTGTAAATAAAAAACAAAATATGTAAAAAATCAAGAAAAAACAGATTAAAACCCTAAAAACTAGAATGCTAAAAAATCAGCATTTGAAAACCCCAAATTTAGATTTTATAATCACAAACAATGTAACAAAAAATTTAAAAGCATAAATTAATTCCATTACAAATACTTGTTCAATTAAACATTAATTCAACCAAAACAAAACTGAAACCCTAAAAAATCGACAAAATTTTGATACAAATCAGAACATAAATCCAAAAATCGAAAAAATTAATAGCTGAATTTCAATTAATACCTGCGAGACTTGAGAGAGATAAAATCGCAAGAAGGTTAAGCAATTGCAAGAACAACGAAAATTGAAGACATGAAGAAGATGAAGTCGGTCGAGAGGAATTGCAGGAAGAGAGAGAAAACGAGAAGAAGAGAGAGAAAGAAATAAAACTGAAAATCGGGAAAGAGGGGATGTCATTCAAATCGACGAAATTACCAATCTACCCTTATTTTTTTATTTGGTCGGGCGAAATAATGGTCGTTGGATTGAATTTATCAAGGGCTGAGATTAGTTCTCAATTCTCATCTTAAGGGGTGGTTCTCACCGGATCCTGATTATATATATATATATATATATATATATATATATATATATATATACATATATATATATATATATATATATATATATATATATATAAAGGAGACATATTTGCTGAACTATTAGAGCGCCACGTAGGATTACTAATAGTTTCGCCCAATAAAAATAAGATCTCTAATTTATTTGAATTATTAGAGCACCACGTAGGATATCTATTGATTTCGGCCAATGAAAAATAAGATTTAGGTGCCACATATCTTTGACTACTAATATAACTCTACATTAGAATTACAATGCCAATATCCTTTCTTAATAGTTGATACGTAGTATAATTACGATCTCATAAAAGGAGAATTTTGCGCCAACCCAATAGGATATGATATTAGATGCACATAACATATAGTATAAGGAATAGCAAATTTTACTAATTATTCAAGACTAGCAGTCAATTATAGTAAGGAGTACTGGAGTAGGACATTACTACGTAATTACCAAATAAGCTCACATGATATTCCAAATATCTAAATTTGTTATCCCATTATTTCCATGATAAAATTAGAATACAACATACATATAAATCATAGAAGTTCTAATCAAATGTTTTGGACAAATTTTACCTAGGGTTGAATTTGTTGGAGGGAGGGGGTGCTAACAATCCGAATAAGCAAGACAATATAAAGATGGAGAGAACAAGGATATGAAACTCTTACAGAAAAAGGGGGAGAGGAGTAGTTTATTATATGAAGTGTGAATGTGTATGAATCCGTGTCTACAATGAACAATAACATGCTATTTATACATGAGTAATTCAATTGCAATCATAAAAACCATCATTAAACCAAGGATTTATTTCATGTAACCCCCTAGCCTTAATGATTGTAACATCCCCTTGATTTCAGCCTTGCATTAAATAACTGTAACCGCCCATTGATTCCATCATCGCTTTTAATGTTTGTAACCGCTAATTTACTTTAGCCGTTCTCCTTGATCAATGCCGTAGCTTTTATTACTGTCTTGATGGTTGTCATATGACCCTTGAATGGTCCACCTTGCCACGTCACGGGGACGTTATTTTACCTCCCAAACAATTGTCCCCAAACCCATTTCGAATTCTTCCGAGAAGCTCGAAGGAGAGGATAAGTTTAATCTTCAAAAAAGGAAGGAAAACAACTTCCCGACTCTTAACCAACCGGTAAGATGTAATGATGACAATAAGAATGCCAACTGATCCTGAGAAAATGACAACATTAAAAGGTAAATGATTAGCGTTAGTATAAGTAGAAGATATGGGATGACGAGACTGAGTCGTCTATGGTTGGAGTTTTTATAGGGGCCGGCAGGTCGTCCCGTTAGAGATTGACGAGATGAAGTCGCCGGTTGATGTTGTAAATCTGAATGACGACATGGAGGTGTTGCCTGCTGAAAATGCCGAGCTGAAGGCGTCGCTGGACAAGGTTGGGAGTGTGTCTCGACCTAAGCCCGTCACTGTGGTGTCACCTAAGCCCGTCACTGTGGTGTGTCTCGACCTAAGGCTTCCACCGATGCTACGGTGATTGGGGAGACTGGAGCGTCTCTGCCTGCCGAATTCAAGATGCCGCCTCCAACTCAGAAGAGGAAGCTCACTGTGGAGTTCCCTCACGACTTCGGGCCGGCAGGTGCTCCAAAACATCAGCTTTGGCCAGAAGTTGACCGCCTGTGGATGCTGGTCAAGAGACCCCGTCCCCAGTTGCTGCAACTGTTGAGAGCGTCTCGAGTGCTTGGAAGGTATGTTTTACTTTAGTGCCTCAGCTTTTATTAATGTATGTCGTTTTTATGTCGTCGTATGGTGACTGATATGCCTTCTTCTTTCTTCTTGTCTCTTTTTGTTGTCAACATAGGCCCTGCAATCTGCTTTGGCTACTCGCCATCATGTCATAACAATAGAAGATTAGTTAGTGAAAATGAAGAGTGACATAAAAAAAAGCTAAGCAGGAGGTTGGCCGACTTGGTGGCGTGGCCAAGGAGGCGACAACCAAGGCCGAGATTGCTGTGTTGAATGCCGAGAAGGAGGCGCTGGCTGCTGAGGTTGACGAGCTAAAGACGTCTCTTACCAAAGTCAAGGCGAGGATTTTTGAGTGTTCTGGTTACTACACTTGGAAAATGAAGGCTGAGATGATGGAAGACTTTAAGGCGGGCAGACATGTGAACTGGACTCCAGAGGAAGATATTTCCCAATTCAACGTTGTATTCCCCGAGGAGTATGTCCCCCTGGTGTCGTTAGCGATGAGGAAGACGTTGAGGAGGGTGCAACAGCAACCAGTCCCAATGCCGAGACGGTGGCGGCACCAGGCGATGGAGAACAAGGGGAGAATGCAGGTCCAGCAGACCCTCAAGAGTAGCTCTGTCCCCCCTTCCTTAAAATTTAAAATTTCAATGGTGACTTCGTTCTTTAAACAATGGTTTTTGTGTTTGGCCTTTGAGGAGGTCAGAAAAAATATTGTGGCTGTGTTTCGTCTTAATGGCGGCAGTCTTTTGTGTGTTTTAGGGCTTGTCCAAGGGGACAAGTCATGTAAATATTTGTGGACTTTTTAATTTTTCAGGCTGGGTTTGTGTGAATTTCTTGTGTGTTTGGAGAGTATGTGTTTGGGTTTGTGTTTGTTTTGCAGGTGGTGCACGTACCTTGAGTTTGACTTTGGCGACGCCTCCAGCCTGTCAGGCAAGATGCTGCAAAATGTATACTGTAGACAAAATGTAGATCTGTATGCCATTGTGTATGTAATGTACAATGTAGTGTACCAGGCGTTTTTGTCATGGCCTAAATTGTGTTTTGTAATATGTAAGGTTGTAATATGTAATTTGTTTCCCAAGCATTTTGTATTGGCCAACGTTTCCCAGGCGTTTTGTATGGCCCAACTTGTAAGATGTAAATTTTAAATTGTAAATGTAAGCGTAATTGTAAATTGTATCCCATGGTTCAACAAGACTTGTGTAATGTATGTATACGCCTTGAAGTTTCACTAAGATGGATCATCAAGATTGTTTGTTCTGCAAGACGAGCTAGAGGCGTCAAAGTTGGTCGTTGAGTGTGTCAACGACCCTCCGATGCTTAAGTCAATAATGGTAAGAAAATGGACAAATGAGAAGGGAGAGGATCGAGTTGTTGAGTTACTTAGCTGGTTTGGGAATCGTCTAGCGTGGATGTTATCCTCTGCGTAGTGTTTGCGACGGGTTTGTGTTGTCCCCCGTCTCGGAGTCGTCGGTTTGATTCCAGCAACAGTGACCTGTTCATCTCTGCAAGTGGGGCGTTTTCATAAAAGATAACATACTTGTACACAATGAGTTAGAGACTAGAAATGATACAACTTTAAGTTGTCCAGCTTCTCGGTATTGGTTTTCCATCTCTTTCTGCCAGTTCGTATGCACCATGATCTGTTCATCTTTCGACACGATAAGGGATTTCCCATGTTGGAGCCAACTTTCCATGTCGCAGACCTTTGGTGTTGGGGAAGGCTTTCCTTAACACCTAGTCGCCTTGCTGGAAGACTTAACCCGTACATTCTTGTTGTAACTTCTTGCAATATTTTGTTGGTATGACGCCATTTTAACCTTGGCAGCGTGTTGTTGGAAACTCGACTTCAGGTGGGATCGCGGCTTCACATCCGAACAGTAATGAAAAATGGGTTGTGGTCAGTTATTGTTTTGGGTGTCGTCCTGATGTGGGAGTTTGTAATTGACTTGTGGAAGGTTGTTCACTGATTGAGAAGGTATCTTTTGTGATGGTTGGATGCATGAGGTGTATAATAGAAAAAATGGGTTAGTTTTATCGGGTTGATGTTAGGTTTTCTAGTGCGTCGGCTTGGGTGTTTTTGGTCTCTTGGGATTTGCTGGAGGATGCACAAATCAAATTTTTTGACAAGTGCCTTGGCTGTCTCGAGGTAGGCTTGCATCTTGGAATCTTTTGCTGCATAAGAACCGTTAATTTGACTAATAATCAATAATGAATCACGGCGTACCTCAAGTCATCGAATGTGAATGTCGCGAGCTAGCGTCAATCCTAAGATCAAGGCTTCGTACTCCGCTTCGTTGTTGGTAGCTTTAAACTCGCAGCAGAAAGATTGTACTATCATGTCCCCTTGTGGAAAATTTAACACGAGCCTTATCCCTGTCCTCCGTATGTTGGAGGATCCGTCAGTGAATAATGTCCATGTTGGTGGGATAGTGTCGTCTTACAGCATGTTGACTTCATGGTCGACTTCGTGTTGCATATTTAGGATGATGTCGTAACACCCTAACTGTACGACCCATTTAGACATCCTGCCAGGTAACTCAAGTTTCCTCATGAACAACTTCATGGGATAGTTAATTCTCACAATTATAGGATGTCATTCAAAATGATGGCGTAATTTAGTAGATGCTACAAGTAATGCAAGTACAAGTTTTTCGAGATGTGAGTACGTTGTTTCGGCGCTAAGTAACGACTTACTGAAGTAGAAGACTAGTAGTTTCTTACCGTCATCATCTCGTGCAAGGACTACGCTGATTGTCGACTCTGTGACTGCGAGATATAACTACAGCTCCTCCTTGTCCCGTTCTTCCTGAGTATGTCATAGAATAGTTTGCATTCGTCGGGTATGTTGTCGATCCATGTTGACCACATGAAGTCGTCAATCTGTTCACGGTTTTGCGTGTTATCGCGTTTAAGATGTTAGGCTATTGCCTATGTGGTTACATCTTTTGACGTTCTCCAGTTTCGTCGTTAGTGTTGTGTATACAAATAAAAAATAAAATTGTAACATGGGAGCAATACCTTATGAAAATAAAATAGAGTGTAAGAGTTTATAGATGATACGGTTTTGCGTATGTCGTGGTTCCGTCTCTGTCTACTGTGCTTTTGTCGATATTGACAAGTTTCTTGATATAATCCAAGTCGGTGTTGTCGTCGTTGACAGTGTCGTCAATCATCATCGACAATGTCGTCGGACGTCATCGTCAGTGTCGTCAATCATCATCGACAATGTCGTCGGACGTCATTGACAGTGTCGGCGGACGTCATTGACAGTGTCGGCGGATGTCATCAACTTTATACTTGCAATCAAAGTCTTGTGTGTGATGTTATCACGAAAAATAAATCATATAATTGCATTGTTAGTTATAGCATATAAATAAGATTATGATAAACATTTAAGATCATGAATATGAGTAAAGTATACTATCTCGTCCCCCTGTGGCAACTTCAAGAAAGTATTTGAGTTGGAGTTAGCCACAAATAAGATGTCGTATGCCAATATCTGATGTCGGATATTTGTAACGCCATGATGAATTGTTCTTATGTTCTTGACATTCTGGTTGTGTCGTCTTCATGTCGTTGACGTCTTCATGTCGTTGTTAGTGAATCACATCGTCATGATCGTCTTTCCAAACTTTCTTTTGCAGAGACGTCACTAGCTAGTTGATGTTGAGCCAGCACTGCCTCGACATGGAGTTGGCATCAGGAGACGACTTATGGGTGTCGCAACATTAACCCTTCTGACGACATCATTGGTTTGGGATTTGTGACGATAAACAATGACAACATGGTCTTTTGCATATCTCGTTTTCTTAGTCATTTGAGAAGGTGAACCTGTTCACAACAACACTAAGGTGACTTGTTAAAATAACATGAATATGAGTGGAGGCTTATCTCTATTATCCGTCGAGGAGCGTCGTTGTCTGTTAAGAATCTCCAAACGTTAATGTATCGTGACTTGAAGTGGTGTTTTCCAAGTTATCCTTCATTCACGGTATGTCGTTCACTTGGTGGATGACGATGTCATGACTGTCACCTGCCACAAATTCAATGGAACCAAGCGAAACAATTAGTTAAATCTGATAGTAAGGGAATCCATTACCCATTTTTTGTCTCGTCAAGGATTGACGTCTTCATGAAGACGATCAAGTCGGCCTGCATATATGTGACACCACTTCACGAACTCATCAGGTCTGGGTTGTTTGACGTTACTCCACACTCTGATGTTGAACCGTACTTTGACGACGACACAATCTCGACACATCTCTATCGACGCGCGCTCCGACATCGTCTCGTACTTTGATGACGACATTGTCTCGTCACATCTTCCTTCGACGTACACATGCTGCCACTGACTCGTACTTTGATGACGACACGGTCTCGACACATCTTTTGATGACGACACGGTCTCGACACATCTACTTGACAGCGGCACGGTCTCGGCACATCTTCTGATGACGACACGGTCTCGACTCATCTTTTGATGACGACACGGTCTCGACATATCTTCTGATGACGAGGTGGGTTTGTACTCAGATTGGGGAATGGTGGCGATGGAGGTTGCGGATCTTATATGCGATTGTAGAACTCCATTCTCCCTCTGGAGAAGGCTGATGTGCGTCTCCATGGTTTTGAGACGGCGAGTAACATTATTGGATGAGATTAGGAATGCGGACATGGTGGAGAATTAGGTTATTTTTAGTGAACGAATGAGATTATCAGGCTCTTCTCGATTGTCAGCCCCACGGTGGGCGCCAAATTGTTTTGGACAAATTTCACCTAGGGTTGAATTTGTCGGAGGGAGGGGGTGCTAACAATTCGAATAAGCAAGACAATATAAAGATGGAGAGAACAAGGATATGAAACTCTTACAGAAAAAGGGGGAGAGGTGTAGTTTATTATATGAAGTGTGAATGTGTATGAATCCGTGTCTACAATGAACAATAACATGCTATTTATGAAGGAAATAATGCCCTTGGTCCAAGTATGCATTCTATGTTAAGTCTAATAAATACGGTTCAGTATTAATTAACAAGTTAATAATTCAGTGAGATCAAGTGAACTGGATGCCTAGCTAGAGGCCGCTTTAGTTCAAGTGGAATTATTGATATTAATCCACATCTTACTCTTGACTGAACCCGTAGGGTCACACAAATAGTACGTAAACAGATCAAGTATTTAATGGCATTAAATACTCTATCTATGGATATTCGGAATCGACGGATCTTGGTTTCAGTGGGAGCTGAGATCGTCACAAGCAAGAAATGAATACTCCGGAAACGATGATATTGCCGGAAACGGAAATATGGATCGTATCGGAAATATAAATATTATCCAAGTCGTAGATGTTGCCGGAAACGGAAACATGGTACGTATCGGAAAATATTATCGGAAATGGAAATATTGTCGGAATCGGAAATATTGCCGGAAACGGAAATATTGTCAGAATCGGAAATATTATCGGAATTGGAAAATAATTCCGGAAACGGAAATATTAAATATTTGTTCGAAACGGAAATTAATTCCGGAATCGGAAATATTAAATATTGTTCGTATCGGAAATGAATTCCGGAATCGGGAATTTAATCGGAAGCGTATCGTACGAATTAGCATCGGACGAGGCCCGCTAGACGAAGGCCCAGCACGAAGCCAGGCCATCGCCCAGCGAGCCGCACGCACCAACGCACACCTCGACCATGCCCAGCGCAAGGCCAGGCCCAGCCAAGGGCGCGCGCGCGCAGCACAGCAGCGTGGGATGTGCGCCTGTCGTGGGCCGCAAGGCTTGCGCGGGTGCACGGCTTGTGCAGTGCTTGTGCGGGAAATCCTAATCCCATTAGGATTTGTGCAAAGATTAAAATCCTAATCCTATTAGATTTGCTTTGTTATTTAGAGTCCTAATAAAGTTCTAACTAGCAAATCCACATCCTAGTAGGATTACAATTCCTTTTCCATACTCCTATAAATAGGTGCCTAGGGTCACAATTTATGGGTACGATTGAAGTATTCAAAGGGTAAGTTTTTGAAATAAAAATCAGCCATACACTTGCAAACACTAGCCGAAAATTCCTAAGCACCTTAAGGGCGATTCTAGTTGGTCTAACTTGAGGCGGATCCGGACGTACTGTGGACTATCTACGGAGGGACGACGTTTGGAGTCCTAAAAACTTGTTCTTGTTCGGTTCGGGCGCAGCTAGGGAAGGCACGCTACAACATGTATGCATCTATTCTATGCTAAATGATTATGTGTAAATAATATGCTTTCCTGGCTTTATGGTTTTTCCGCATGATTTATGAATTGTCATATGTATCATAACCTAACAATTTATACATGAGTAATTCAATTGCAATCATAAAAACCATCATTAAACCAAGGATTTATTGCATGTAACCCCCTAGCCTTAATGATTGTAACATCCCCTTGATTTCAGCCTTGCATTAAATAACTGTAACCGCCCATTGATTTCATCATCGCTTTCAATGTTTGTAACCGCTAATTTACTTTAGCCGTTTTCCTTGATCAATGCACGTAGCTTTTATTACTGTCTTGATGGTTGTCATATGACCCTTGAATGGTCCACCTTGCCACATCACGGGGACGTTATTTTACCGCCCAAACATCAAATTATAATGCAATACAGCTTTTCAAGATAGAAATTGAAAATTATAATCAAACCATGATCCATGATTCCACGTTAAGATAAGAATTGCCAGTTCTAATCATATTCAAATTTATAATTGATTAAGTCCGGCCTATAAATTGATCGTTTGTTCAACTCATAACCCATCGACAATCACATCTTTCACTTTAATTTTTCATAACCTTTACACAATCACATCTTGGACTTTAATTTTGGTGTACCTATGTATTCACCAAAACGCAACCTAATAACATAAGTAAAAATAGTTATTAAAAATAAAAAAAATTGAACGAAACCCGTGCATCGCACGGGCTTCAAAACTAGTTTTATATAAATAGTTAACCAAACATACATACTTGAATCCAAAATATGCCGAACCAAACACACTCTTAGAGTCTTAGGACCCGTTCGGTGTCATTTTGTGTTTTAAAAACTGAAAACTGATTTTTGTTTTGGATTTCTGTTTTATTAAAACTGTTTAATTTCCATTTGTCTTCTCGGGCCAGGCCCAAATTTGTAGCCGTAAATAGGCTGTGAAATACTCCGTATAGAAGTATTGAACTCCTATGGCTTGCTTTACTCGCTCTTCCCGCTCCTGTTCTATGGAAAAGGTTGCTGTGTAACAGAGTAGACCTGGTTATTGGACAGGGTAGTCCAATGGATATAGGGTTAGGGTCAAGTTAATAGGGCTTTTATTGGACAGAGCTCTTATTGGACAGGGTCTTTATTGGACAGGGTCATCATAGGGTCAAACTTATACTACAATTATTTTGAAAATTAAAATAGTAATGATACAAAAAATTACGTGTATAGCTTCGTATTTACTTGTACTTGCACATGGCTCTTTTGTTTTTCATTTTTCATTGCTCGTTTATTGACCCGCCCACTAATGACCCGCTACTGACCCGCGACCCGCGACCCGCTTTTGACCCGCCCATTACCAACCCGCTAAAAATGACCCTTTCAATACCTGACTCTCTTTTGACCCGCACCGCCCAATAACCAGGTCTAATATAGAGTAACTGCTATCTTCTTCTTCGTGAATGCTTCTTAGTTCCTGCCGCCAACCTTATTTCAGTTTTCCGGCGGAAAAACTCATACAATTAGTAAGTTTGCTTGGGAAACGTGAATATTAGACTGAAATCTCGTGTCCCATTCGTTTCCGGGGTGATTTCAGTTTCAATTACGTCTCTATTTTCTCAAAACGGTTTTGGCGCGTTTCGAAACGCGTTTACCGGTTTCACGTTCCAGGACGTTTCGGAAACGGTACGTCGTGATTTTTTTGCCGTTGTAGTGATTATTACTTACTTATCTACATTAACTTTTTGGCGAATTGTGGAAGCTTTTGTTTAGTTCTGTTTTGCCAATCATAATAGGATTGTCTAAATAAAAAAAAATCAATTAAATTGTTTCTCCGTCTTGGCGACCGATCATACAAGGATCCAGTGCCGATTCTATACAGGGATCTTTGTCGCTTTACCTAGACCCGGGTATGAGGGCGAGTTATCGAAGTAACATTATAATTGAATAAAGTTAGCAACTTTTAATCTGTTTAGCAAACTGCTCAGTGCTTGTAGATATTTATTACTGAATTGTGTAAGCTTGTTTAGTTCTGTTTTGCCAATCATAATGTTTTCACATTTGGATTGTCTGAATAAAGAAGAAAGATGGATGTCCAAATGTAAGACTATTAGTCGTAGTAGATTGCCTGAGCTACCAAATGAAATTTGGATTGAGATTATGTTGAAACTGCCTATTAAGCCTCTTCATATATGCAAATGTGTATCCAAGACATGGCACTATCATGTCTTGCACATTTTCGAAAGGGATTAGAGCTTCCAACTTGTGGCATTTTATTCGAAATTGTGCATCTTGACCATAATGCGAATGATGTAAAAGGAGAGTACGATTTGTGTTATTTATCCCTTGGTGACTACAAGATTACAAAATGGTCCATAGATGATCAAACCGAAAACGCTACCCTAGAGATGACTGACCATCAAAATACCCATGAAGATTATCATGATGGTAATGTTAGTGGATTGTTGCTGGGTAACTTAACCATAAAATTTGGCGGCTGGATCTCAAATGCCAAAAAGTACAAAATATGGAACATGCACCGTGGCTTGATGCTTAGCATCCTCGATTCTCATACTTATCATGTATACAACCCTGCCACCAATGAGGTTTTTGTCCTACCTAAGTCTCCTTCTCAACTTTCCAGAATTCGACCCACTGAGCTAGCAGCCATCGTTAATTTTTCAGATTGTCTTTTCTCTACTGAATGTAACTTCAGGGTCATTAGTTTTTCCAAGGACACAAGAACAGAGAAAAGCATGGTATTGGTTGAGATTTATTCTTGTAACAAGCATGAATGGTTTGTGTCAGAGTTCCCCCTTGAAAAGGCAGTCTATTTAGAAAAATGGAATGTGTCTGGTGCTGTGTTTCTGGATAACACCTTATTTTTCATGACGAACAAGAGACATGTTGTGGCAGTTCAATTCCATACAAGGGACGAAGTAAGCCTTTACTCTATGCGCCTGCCTTCTTGTATTGCAAAGGGCTTTCTTGAATCAAAGTTGTATGTCTCTCAAGGATGTCTTTATCTTACCTACCGTAAGTCTCGCAACCTATGGATTTGGAAACACAATGGAAGATCAACAGATTCTGATGCTTGGATCCCGCAGTTTATATTCAAGAAATCGGGTACTTGTTTATGCCAACCAGTTGTTGAGAAATTTTTTCGTCAAGTTGTGAGAGAAGAGACTTCTCCAAGGATCATAATCATCCATCCTGAGGCACCGATTGTTTTCATTAACGTGCATTCATCCATCTATGCATTCCATCTTTTTAATGGTACTGTTGAGAAGATTGCTGAGATTTCTAAGGAAGAACTTCCTTCGTTTGGTACTGCCTGCATATATTCTCCATGCTTTGCCTCATTGAAGCGTCTAAACTCTAAAGCCAGCAAATCCAGATCGTTGTGATCAATGTACGAGATATGTATTCTCTTATTGTTTGCACATTGCTAGCTCTGGTAGAATTATATCTTGTGTTATAATTTCTTACATGGGATCCTTGCCTTGTGCAGCTAGTTGACCGAGTATCTTGTTTGATACTTCTCAAGAGGACAACAAAGGCAACTAAACAAGACTGATGCATGCAACTAGTATTCCTGATATATCATTCTAGACTTGCATGGTCCAAACTAGTATGAAGGCGCAACTTCATCCTGATGAAGACATTGAATTATCATCTAATTATACTGTATTTATTTCAACTTTTTTGATACTATGCATTTTTATATGTCCAAGACATTGAATTATCATCTATTTATCATCTAATGATGGAATTCTTACTAAATATTGTGTCTCATCATATATAATAATATAGGGACTATGAAAAAACTTTTAATTTTGGACCGCATATTTTCCGGCGAGATTCCGACAAGTTAGGAATATTATGTTAAAGTTACACTAACTTTTACTATAATCAAGCCTGACTTTTAATACAAAAAGACTAACTTTAATATTTTTCACTCAAGAATGCTAACTTTAATTTATGAGGTTTCGCTTGAGTGAAAAATTAGGAATATCAATATAATTCATAAAAGTTACGAATATTAATATAAAAATTAGTATTGATATAATAAAAATTTGCCAAAAAGAACCTTTTATAACTCAAATTTTGCGAGAAAGGACCTTATATAATTTTTTTTGTGAAAACACACCTTAAAGTAATATTTTTTGCGAGAAAGAACCTAAGGGAAGTTTCCGGCATTAACTGAGCTTTTCCGGCCATTAACTTGCACGTGAGCAGCACATGTGGCTTACGTTGGCTAAAGACACTGATTTTCCCGACTCTTGAATTTTCAAACTTGATTTTATTTTGGTTTTTTTTTTCAACTTTAGGTTTTAAAGCTTAGAATTTTGGAGGAAAATTGGGTGTGATTAGCAAAATAAAGCCACACGTGCTTCTCACGTGCAAGTCAATGGCCGGAAAAGCTCAGTCAATGCCAGAAATTTCTTTTTGGTTGTCTTTCGCAAAAAAAAATTACATTAATGTGTGATTTCACAAAAAAAAATTATATAAGGTCCTTTCTCGCAAAAAAAAAATTATATTAAGGTGTTATTTCACAAAAAAAATTATATAAGGTCCTTTCTCGCAAAATTTGGATTATAAAATGTCCTTTTTAACAAATTTGCCTAAAAGTTAAGAACTTTTTTTTTATCAATTTACCTAACTTTTAATGCAAAAAACATAACTTTTACTTTTTTTTTTAATCAAAAAGACTAATTTTAAAACTTCTGATGTTTCACTCAAGTGAAAAGTTAGTAATATCAATATACTCCGTAAAAGTTAAGAATATGAATATAAAAGTTAGCTATGGTGTACAGTAAAAGTTAAGAAAAGTGTGTATCAGTTTACCTAACTTTTACTACACGAAAGCTAACTTTTAATGCAAAAAACAAATTTTACTTTTTTACTAAAAAATGCTAACTTTAAATTGTGAGACTTCACTTAAGTGAAAATTAGGAATATTAATATAAAAGTTAATAATATCAATATAAAAGTTAGGCCTAGTGTAGTAAAAGTTAACAAAAGTTTTATATCGGTTTACCTAACTTTTACTATATCAAGCCTAACTTTTAGTATAAAAAGACTAATTTTAACATTTTTTACTCAAAAATGCTAACTTTAACTCACGAGGTTTCACTTAAGTGAAAAATTAGGAATATCAATATAATTCGTAAATGTTTAGAATATCAATATAAAAGTTAGTCCCGATATAGTAAAAGTTAAGAAAAGTTTTATATCAGCTTACCCAACTCTTATTACATGAACACTAACTTTTAGTGTAAAAACCCTAACTTTTACTTTTTTTACCCAAAAAGACTAACTTTAACTTATGATGTTTTACTACATGAACACTAAGTTTTAATGCAAACAACCTAACTTTTACTTTTTTACTCAAAAAGACTAACTTTAACTTATGATGTTTTACTTAAAGTGTAAAGTTAGGAATATCAATATACTCGTAAAAGTTAAGAATATCAATATAAAAGTTAGCTCTGGTGTTATAAAGTTAGGAAAACATTTATATCAGTTTATCTAACTTTTACTACATGAAGGCTAACTTTTAATGCAAAAACACTAACTTTTACTTTTTTTACTAAAAAATGCTAACGTTAACTTATGAGGCTTCACTTAAGTGAAAAAATAGGAATATTAATACAAAAGTTAATAATATCAATATAAATGTTAGTCCTAATGTAGTAAAAGTTAATAAAAGTTTTATATCAGTTTACCTAACTTTTACCATATCGAGCCTAACTTTTAATGCAAAAACCTAACTTTTAATATTTTTTACTAAAAAAGGCTAACTTTAACTTATGAGGTTTTATTTAAGTGAAAAATTAGGAACATCACTATACTCCGTAAAGTTAAGAATATCAATATAAAAGTTAGCCCTGGTGTAGTAAAAGTTAAGAAAAGTCTTATATCAGTTTACATAACTTTTACTACATGAAGGCTAACTTTTAATGCAAAAGAATCAACTTTTACTTTATTTTATGGAAAATTTGCCAAATACAACCTAATAAAGTTCTCTATTTGCCAATTACAACCTCAAATTTCTAATTTTGCCAATTACAACGACCTTAAACTTGTACATATATTTTAAATTACAACCCGAAACCATTTCCCGACAAAAATCACCGGAAAATGATGTCATAACGTTATTAAAAAAGATTATGAAGTACATAATATCGGTATAAAATATTATTTTTTCGATTTAATTTTTTTATTATTTCTTATTTATCGATTTAATTTTTCTATAGAAAATATGTAACTATTTTTTTTAATAACATTATGAAATCGTCTTCCGGTAATTTTTGCTGAAAAATAATTTCTGGTTGTAATTTAAAATGGATTTATAAGTTTAAGGTTGTAATTGGCAAAAATAGAAATTTGAGGTTGTAATTAGCAAATAGAGAACTTTATTGGGTTGTATTTGACTAATTTTCCTTATTTTATTCAAAAAGGCTAACATTAAAATCCGAGTTTTCACTTAAGTGAAAAATTAAAAACCATAAAAGTTAGCCCTGATGTAGTAAAAGTTAAGAAAAGTTTATACGTCAATTTACCCAATATGCAAATGTTTGAACACTAAGGCTGTTAGTTCAAATGGTAGAGCAATGTGCATTTATGTACATGGTATGGGTTCAAGTCCCATGTAGCCTACATACTATTGGGTTGCGTTTTGGTTCGATATACCGAGAAATGACTAACAATATAAAGTCATGCCAAAATTGTTAGAAGCTAGTTACCACAAAATGCCGTTTTATTTTTCATAATAAAACCAATAGCCTAAATAGAATTTGAACCTACATCTCCGAGCAAGTTACACGTTGCTCGCCTAGTTAAGCTAATATGGTTACAAAAATAAAAACACACAATGCAGAACATATGTATGCGCTACAAATTCCTCTGCATCCCCCACCTGTGAAGGAAAACTCCTAACAAATCCAAAGGCAAAAAACAGTCAAACACCTAAATTAATTAGGTTTTTTTCCCACCTAAATAAAAAAAAAAGTGAGAATATATGACACCAAATTACATTCTTCTTTAGTAGGGGATGGAAGTGTGCTTCTTCCCCCCAAAAGAACTCTGATGTAGTGGCAGCAGGAGAGTTGGAGGCAAAAGATTCTTTTCTGCATCCTTTACAAGCTGAGTTAAACAATATTCTACCATATCCATTTCTAAGCTTATGGAATTGTCATCATTTAGCCCCTCTTTTTGTTCACCAGCTTTCTTCTCTTCCACTTTTATGGTGGCAGTCTCCAGTTCTGCAATCCCCGTATCCAACTCCTTGATACGTGATTCAAGGGAAACATGAGAGAGTTCTGACTCAAGCTCATAATCATTAATGTATCAAAGTACAACTTGCAGGTTACAATCTCAAAGGACGCATCATCAATCTGCAAAGATTTATATATACTTAACTGAAGAAAGCATCCGAAGAGTAAAGGCGACTTTCGTACAAGACCTCCTTGGTCTTCCCGAAGTAACTCCATCTTTTTCCTTATCAGCGTCATTTTCACAAACACCTGGTGTGCTACTACTTGCAACCTCTTTCTTCATTCTATTGCTTGGCTTAGCTTCAACCTCTTCACCATCATCCCCGCCTTCTCCCTTGCCACCCTTCTCCAGCACAGATTTCGCAATTTCCAAATCTAGGTCTTTGATTGTGTAGTTCAAGTGAACCATAAAAGAGAATTATTCATCTGCAGAAGATTGTAGATAACAAAACAAATAGATATGTAGGTTCATAATCACAAAGAAAAGATCGCATTCGGTAGAATTTTCTCATAGAATTGAATGATTTTTCGCGAGTTTGAAGTTTTCCCCCTATTTTCTCAACTGAATTTTGCAACTACGCTCTCCTATGGTTTTGCAGCTTCTAGTTCTCCTTCCTCTGTTTCTGCTTTCTCTATTCTCAATAGCTTCGTTTCGTTCTTCAATTTAACAATTTCGCACGTGTGAATTCTTGGTGTACTTTAATATTAACGTGCACCTGTTGCGCGCAAGACTAATTGCTTTTTTTTATTTTTCACGTTGTCTCTTTTTATTTTACGTTTTCTTTGTTGGATGTCCTAAAATATTCTTTACATTTTCTTTTACATTACTCCCTCCGTATTTTAGAAAGAGATATAATTTGACCGGCACATAGTTTTAAGAGAGTGAGTTGAATTTATTAAAGTAAAATGAAAATAGTGGTAGTGGATAAATTATTTATTATAGTAAAAAGATGATTTGAGTAAGTGTGACTGTGTGAGGATCACAAGAAAGAGAGAAATATTAATACTTCCTATAATTTTTAATACTCGCAACGTTTATGATTTCTACACTATTCACATATTATTCATTGGTCATTGTTGGTGAATTATACGTAAGATAAAACATAGTCATGTGGGATCTTGTTAGATTCGTCTTAATGTGTATTTTCAAAATATTAACTTTTTATAATTTTTGCTACAATAAAATTAAAGATATTAATGATCAAAGTTGTGCATTGTTATGCGTGAAAGTGACAAACGTTGCGAATAAAAATGAACGGGGGAATTATAATGGAAGTGAGGAACAAAACATATCAAAAAAGGAAAGTGTACCTCTTTTTAATATACAGTTGTTTAAGGAAAGTGTGTCTCTTTTTAAATACAGAGAGAATATCACATAAATGTTTTAATATTCTATCAAAATTTATGTCAAATGATTTTTCTAAACAATTAAATTCAGTGGGTCATGTGAGGGGGTCGAAAAAGCACGAGGCTAATGCGTGACCTCGTCCCTCGTGGGTGTGACGATTCTTTTATTCAATCAAGTGTAATTGGATTTCCTGTGAGTATACACCCAATTGACTAGTAATATAGGAGTCGCCATTCAGTTTTTAACGACAATGAGAAAAACTGACAAAACCCGGTTATCGTGACATAAAGGGAGTGCAATTATGTTTGACCACGACGGCCGTAGGTTCCCTTGTAATCCCTGGTGTGGGGATCTCTCAACATACACCCGCAAGGTAGAGATTGAGGGTTTGGGGGACTGTAACTACCAAGAGGAGTACTTCGCTCGTCGATAACTCCAGAGGCAGGATATCCTTACTAGCTCAGCATAAATAATTGAAGGGACATGCGTTAACTATTAAACTAATCTGAATTGATTTTAGCAATATGCAACATATAATACTAATTCGATCGTGATTATCTGATTTAAATAGCATTAAGGGACCTAGCATGATAATCCGATTTCCCAAAAATATTATATTTGTTAGGCGTGATAGAACAAGCAGATTAGGTTAGTTTAACAGTTCATAAAAAGGGCGAGGAAAGCAGTTAAATCATCGAAAAGGGACACATTACGACGCACCCTTGAGAGGTGCGTCACGGTTCTCAGAAAACTAACCACTTTGACTTTGCTATTTCTCCTTTTTATTTAACGAATCTCAATCATGGGACAGGATACGTTCTGTTCGATTTATGGATCGATTGCGACAGAACGCGTGAACAGTTTCGCAGCGAGAGGCTTAGGCTAAGGGTTGGAGTCAATACTCAGAATATAATTGTGTGTTGCTGTGTGTTCACGTCGAATTTGGGGCTGTATTTATAGGGAAGAGTTTGTGGAAAGATAGAATTGCAGAGCCCTAATCCACAAAGAATCAGGGAAAAACACGTACCCAGGTATTTTCAGCGCCCAGGCCCAGCTCCGGGCGTTGAAAATAGGATCCAGGCAATTTCAGCGCCCAGGGCTGGGCGTTGAAATTGCTGTTTGGGCCGTTTCTTTGTCAGATTCGGATTCCTAGAATCCGGAGTGTTTGAGATTTTATCGAGTCTTACATTGCGTATTAATTTTATGACGGAATGCGTCTGGGCCCGTTACAAACTCTAGGCTCGTTAGGATTTTAATTAATACGTAACTCTTATTTCCAAATCATATTAGGAATAGGATTCTCGCAGTTTTCTATCTCATTTAGGATTTATGTTGGAGTGTAACACCTAATTCTGACAGGTTTCTATCTTTTATGACTTGCCACTTTTAGAAGCTACCCTTTACGGCAGTTACTATTTTTAGCAGGTTTCTATAAATAGCAGGTTTCGGGTGAAATGAAAAGCGGAATTGAGATTCGTCATTTTATAGGAGATGCGTTGTCAAGTGGAGATTTACGCTTTCATCATCGAACCTTCCCTTTCGGGAATGGGGACAAATGTAGGTGTCTACAGTTAGCCCCCACTTTGACTGAGTCTTGGAGTAAGACGATGGTCAAAGTATTAGGCGGAGTGCGCCACACAAGTCATGGTGACCTGTTTTTGCGAGGGTCTCACGAGCCCCCGAGTGATAACATTTGACTTAAGGGTCATCACTTTGAAGTTTCGACATATCCCTCACGTGTCATTGGGATTTGTCAACTGATAGTATAGAAACTTCCTCACTTTGTCATTGGAAGGATCTAAAGGTGCGTAGAAACTCCCTCACTTTGTCATTGGGAGTAGCTACAGATGTTTTCGAAATCAAAGCTATAAAGTGTAATTGGGCCTGGCCAAGCCCAATCATGAGGTAAAAATGTTTTTAAAGATTCTCATTTTCAGGGCTAGCTAAACGAGAAAACTCCCTTGTTTTTATGGGACGTAAAACGAAGGAAAATCCAGCACATCGTTCTTTTTTTGGAAAAACGGAAAACCAGAAAAAGTTATCGCTGCAGCGACTAAGGACCTGCGCGGTTAGTGACGCAGACCCCGCCGGCTAAAGATGGCGAGCCTGTCCGCTAAGGGTGGACACCCCGTCCGATAGAAGTGGACGAATCTGTTTTTGAAATTTGAACATAAGGACCTATGCGGTTTGTGACGTAGACCCCGCCGGCTAAAGATGGCGAACCTGTCCGCTAAGGGTGGACACCCCGTCCGATAGAAGTGGACGAATCTATTTTGAAATTTGAAAATAAGGACCTACGCGGTTTGTGACGTAGACCCCGCCGGCTAAAGATGGCGAACCTGTCCGCTAAGGGTGGACACCCCGTCCGATAGAAGTGGACGAATCTATTTTGAAATTTGTTTGTGCTTTTTGAAAATAAGGACCTACGTGGTTTGTGACGTAGACCCCGCCGGCTGAAGATGGCGAGCCTGTTTCATTTTGTTTTTTAAGATTCTATTTTTCGAAAACTGAGGACTTGCGTGGCTAGTGACGCAGACCCCGCCCGCTGAAGGTGGGCGAGCCCTGTCCGCTAAGGGTGGACGCCCCGCTCGCTGGAGGTGAGCGAACCTGAATTTGTCTTTTTTTTATTTGGGAACTCGCGCGGTTCGTGACGCGATCTTGCCAACTAAAGATGGGCAAGTTCCTATTTCTTTTGTTCTTGTGATTTCTTTGAGAATTTCTTTTCTTATTCATTCTCGCAGGAGCGAATTCTTTCGAGGGATGCTCGGATTTAGTTGCAACCTGAATGTGGGTTGACAACGTGCTTAGACGGACCATTGTCTTGTGGTCATCATCTTTCATGGTTTTGAGCTAGTATTTTCGGCTCAATTTTGCCACTACTGGGGTCCTTGATTAGGGGACTATGTATAAGTATCAACAGCGACCTTTGTCTTGAGGTCGTAAACCGGTTTTAGTTTTTGAGACATCCAAACACGGGACTTCGTACAACGTTAGTCTGGGAATATTGTTTTAATTTTTCATACTCTCTTTTGAAATATATATTTTCTTTCGAGCCACCAAGTACTCGTGCTTGGCGGTCAGTTCTTGTCAAAGAGGTTCTTTGGGGATACGCATTTTGTAATGTCCTTGATTGCGTTTGGGATCGTGCTCGTAAGTGCGAGCAACCTTCGTAGTGGCGTGCTACTCTTGACAAAGTCGTGAGGTGCAACTTTCAGTAAGGAAATTGGCAATTTTCGAGTCAAATGGATGCGGTAGGGCCCACTAGAAGTTAGGGCCTTTTTCGAGCCTGGGTTCATTTTCGGCGCCCAGGCCTGGGCGTTGAAATAATTCACGCCCAGGTGGGGCGTTGAAAGTGTTGTTTGGGCTGGTCTTTTGATGACACAGTTGGCCTCTTGCTCATTCGTGTATTTCACTTGGAAGTTCTATGTATTCTCTTCTCTTTTGTTTTTTCTTTATTTTTAGAACGTGATGATTTTCTTGAGAAGCCGTAACCGATTGGTGGACTACGGTGCTTGTCGCTTTGGGGCGATTATTTTAAGGAATTGTTGCTCTTAAGGCGTACAGTTATTGCAATAGTTGGGCGAGTCTATTTGGCCCGAGGAACATACCTCGAGGCGTAAATTTTGATCGCTCTTGTATATATATTTTTTTCCTTTTGAACGCGTTCGTGAATGTTCGATACTTAGAATGATGATGTGTATGTGTGAACGAGCGTTCATAGAATGGTCGTCGTGTGCGGTCCATTAACCAGTTTGCTTGAATCATTTTTTTTGAACAATGACTGATTTTGAATAGTTTGCTTAGAAGCTTGATAGGGGTCAGGTCCATTCATGAAGTGGGCTCAAACATCGCCCTTTCGATTGTTCGAACATTTGCTCCGAGATTTTTTATTTTGCTATGGTTGTTTCGTAGCTTGGAGCTCCCAATTATGCATGTTGGGATGCTTCCTTTTGGCGTACGATTTTTGGTAGGTTCTTTTGAGAAAGATGCCTTGGGGTTCCGCTCGTGTAGGTGCGAGCTATCCCTTCCGTGGTAGGTAATATTTTGCTACCTTTAATCCTTAATGTAGAAGTCGTGTGGCTTGCATTTTGAATTTGGGCGATAAGTAGTCTTTGCCTCTTTTACACATGCTCTTGGTCGTGCCTGCATTAGTGCAATATGCCTTACTCTCTTTTTTAGACTTGTACCGTGGGATGGTTGAACTTATGGTGCAACGTAGGCTTGTGTGGCCTAACGGCGTGTCTTAGAACATTCCTCCAAACGTTAGGATATCATTATTATTTTTGCATTGGAGTACTTCATCATGCCTCGTTCAGGTGTTCGAACAAGTGTAGCACCTTCCGCATGGGTTTGCACGGCTTATTACTTCGTTCGATGCGAGGATTCATAGATGTTTCTTTCTTTTTTTTATATCTGGGCAAAACTTGACTAGCAGAAATATTCAGCGCCCAGGCTGGGGCGTTAAAGATATCGGCGCCCAGCTCTGGGCGTTGAAAATGATTTTCTGGGTATATTTTGGCAGTTCTTATCCTTGATTTTTTTTCTTTTGTTTTCGCTTTGGAACGAGGTAGACTGTGTAACGGGCGCTTGTAGGGCGAGCGTTATGTGCAGTAGTTTGATCGGAGTGTTGGTGACTCGCGATTTTCAGTTACCCTTGTTAGTGGGGTGACTTTATATATTCTAAGTAGTGCTTAGAATTTGGGAGGGGTTGTAGCCATTCTAAGGTTCGTTTTGCACGATTAAAGCTTAGGATTGAGCCCCTATGACATATGTATAGCATTAGCGTCGAGAATTTGCGATAAAATCGTCATTTTGAGCATTTTTAGAGTGTTTTTCTCAAGCCTCCAATTATAGCTACGGGATTGGCTTGGTGCTATAATGCCTTGCATACGTTTTTGTGCATTCATGGTGACATGGATCATGAATAGTTTGAACCAGACTCGTTTAGTGCGAGGTACGTTCGAGTAGTGATCTGCTACTTCTCTTGTAAATGTCGTATTGTGCGACATTGCCATGGTCAAGGTAGTCACATGTTGAAGTGTGCCTTGACCAAAGACTAGGTGCCTTTCTTTACCCATAACCATATTTAGAAATCTTTTGACTCACTTGCAACGTTGAGATAGACGCATACTAAGCTTAAACCAACGACACTTTATTATGTTCGAAGAAGTCTTTAAAAATCATTTGAAAATTATTTAAAATCTGAGTCCTACTGTGTACAATCCGAGGTGTCCTAGGTAAGTTGACTTATAGAAAGGCTCGTACAGGATTATATGAGTGAATCAAAATACTGTTACGATTTTTGGAATGCTGTCTAAGGATTTGCTGGAAGCCAGGGTGCAGGCGTCAAGGTATACTTGTGCCCGTTTGGCATATACTTTAGGCTTTTAGGGCCATCTTTTCCAAAATTGCGGGAATATAAACCGTTTTCAAATTGACTTAGATTTACTTGGTGTATGTCTGTATAAAAGATCGAGGTATACTTAGTTCCTTCCCTATCTCTTTCATTTCAATTTTTAGCCCCCAGTTGCTATTATGTCTTCCCATTAATGATGCTTTTAGATTTCGATTTTAGATGCCCGTGTCATATGTCTGAGTAGAGTGAGCCTTGGTTAAGTGCCAAGTCCTATTGAAAATGTCTGATTTTTTTTATTTTTTTTCTCTTCAAAGGGGATTCGCAAGCATTTGGATTACCATGAACGGGTGCCCTGAGTTCGAAGGAACGATGGGGTGATGCCGTAGAACAATCCTCTTTATTGCAAGCTTACTACCTTTACTACTTGTCGGCGACTATGACTGTGTCTAGTGGTGAAAGAAGGTCTTTAGGCGAACGACTATGTCTAGTGGCGAAAGAAAGTCTTTAAGTGAGTTAGTTCGCTTTAGGGAGGGTCAAGTCGAGTACTTTAGAGGTCATGGACGCTTGCGCTAGCCCCCATTCAATTGAGGCAAAGCGATTTTTTTGAGTCTTGGCTAAGTGCCTAGGAGTGTGAGTGCTCCTTCTGGCAAGGGTACGTGCCCTTATTATTTTTCGATGTGTGCTCATTTTGGCATCTTGATGACTTGGATTCTTCTTCGTGCTTATCATTTTTCTTTCGACTTGGATTGCAAGTAATTAAATTTCAATAAGGGACTTCTATATTTATTCTTGTTTTTCTATAGGCTTTAATATTTTTGCAAGTTGGTTGGACCGAATCATGGATTGCCTACGTATCCGCCTTAAATAGATTTAATTTGGAATCAGGTCTTGCGTAGTTCTTAGCCTAGAAAATGGTTTCTTAGAATGCCGATTTTAAACAAGTACGTTCTGAGGTGGAAACATATTATTTGAAACGGTAGAATAAGTGAAGTTTTATTATTATTTTTAATCTGCTGCTTTGCCGTAAGCCAAAAATTTGTTTTATATTTTTTTGAGTACATGTGTTTGCGCAAAATCTTTTCATGTGTTTTTCGGTACGTATATTTTAATACGTATATCTGAATACGTGTTGTACCCCTCCAAGTGTTCGTTATTTTTCCGTGCATGTGCGGATAAAATGACGAGCACTTCTGGACAAAATTTGGCAAGCAGAGAGATTCAGCGCCCAGGCTGGGGCGTTAAAGATTTCGGCGCCCAGCTGTGGGCCCTGAAAATTAT
The DNA here is from genome assembly GCF_020520425.1 of Spinacia oleracea. NCBI lineage: Eukaryota > Viridiplantae > Streptophyta > Magnoliopsida > Caryophyllales > Amaranthaceae > Spinacia > Spinacia oleracea. The sequence continues at coordinate 90,753,021 of NC_079490.1, read as the reverse complement.
TTCTGGGCGGATTTTTTTTTTTGGTGCGCTAAATGCTCATTTTTCTTTTTAGACGAACTTTTAAAGACGCTTTGCAAAGTTTGCTTTTTTTATTATTTATTATCTTTTTGTAATTTTCATTTGTCTTCTTTTTTTTACTCGTGACTCAGGACGGTTTGAAAGATGGGTTGAATGAGATAGGATAAATTGTATAGGTATTGGTCAAGCATGAGGATTATATCTGCTAGGACTCACAATTTGCGGCCTCAAGCTAGTGTCACGAGTTTACATCAATCAAGGCCAATGAGTAGTATGGGGACGGCTCAAGGGTATATCAACAGGATGTATCCACACAAGTTATATGGTCATTATGCTAATGGTGGTGTAAGAACAGGTTTTGGGCTTTGGAAATAATGGGTATGACGCACGTGTCAATGGCCGTGCGTGGTTTGCGGTTGACAACAAGTTCAAGAACAAGAGTCGAGGTAATGGTTTCTTGGGTTATGGCAATGAGAACATGGATGGGTTAAATGAGCTGAACAGGGGCCCCAGAGCGAAGGCGTCTAAGAACATAAAGATTGGAAAGGGTAGACATCGTAGAATCTTATAATTTGGATTGGTTGACTCAATTCTTTTCCTTCGTTTACTTGGGTAAATTTCGCACTTTGGAAGGTACGGGCTAAGTATTTCATGGCTCGCTCTTTTCGCTCTCCCCTTACTCTTTCTCTTTTTTCTTTTTTGCTTGGGATTTCTCCCCCTTTTGATTTAGGCTAAAAGGTAGATGGTTGTGGTCTTTGAGTCACGAGGTGAGACTGAATGAGCCTCGTTTGGTAGGCCTATAGTGGACCTTTAATTTTAGTAGGCCTAGGGTGGACCTTTAGCTTTAGTAGGCCTAGGGTGGACCTTTAAATTGTCTTACTTTGCAAGCGTATTTAGTCGTTTCTTAAAATGTGCAAATAGCGTAGATTCAAAATGTTGTTTTTACCTTATTGAAATTTAACGAGAGAACTACATCGAAGATAATTTTTTGCTTCTTTTCAGATTCCGGTTTCAGGGATTTAACTGGAAGTTGTGATTTAGACTCGAACTTTCATTAATCTTTCTGATTATAACCCGTGTATGAATATAAGGAGGTGGCCTAGACTCAAAATAATGACGTGAAGTAAGCCTATAACACTTGACCAAGCGACTCTCAGACTTAGGCTAATTGGACCATAACTTTCGTTGGTTGACACTTTAGATTTTAACCCTTGGGTGTTCATTTGTCATGCGCCATTTTGCTTAATGTTGGCAAGGTAGTTAATTGGGGAGATCGAATTTTTATTTTTGCAAGGCTAGAATCATTAGTGCGACTTCTCTCTTAGTGTGTATTGCTTTACCCCAATGGTAGCCTTATGGTATGCCGATCTGGGTATTTTCATGGTTGGTCATGTTGCATTCATGGAAAATCTTTTAGTCCGTACTTAGGAGTATTTAAAGGAGCGAGTGGCTCGAGAGGACTATGATAGTCGTGACCCAATGTGATCCTAAACCTTGAGGCCATTAATTTTTTTGCTAATGGTATTGACACCTTAGGTTCACTTTGGGGGTTGTGCGACTATGGGGGAATGATTTCCAGAATGTGACTGTTTCCATTTTGCAAATACATAACACATTTTATTGGTGAGAGAGAGTATTGAGGCCGTGGATTCTTAGCAAGGGATGACAATTACATATGGGTGCTTTATTGATTTAAATGTTAGAAAGGGAGACTCAATATGGTTTAACCTTTTAACTTGCAGAACGACACCAAGCATTATGACCGATTCTATGGATAAGACAACCAAGACTTAGGATTTAGATTGTACTTTGGCATAACCTAGTCTAGACTCGGATTTATTTATTTTTTATTTGAACATTTATTTTTTCTTGAAGACTTCATTCTAACATTATTTTTTGAATACTTTGCCCATGTGACACTCAAGGTCGTTTAATTAGCATGCTCGGTTTTGGTGCCGAGCATCGTCGTCGTAGGAGGCCTAACAACGACACAAAGAGTTATTTATTTTTATATTTTTTTTGTCGCTTTTAGAATCGAGTGCCTTTTCATACGCCCTCGCAACAATTTTTTTCGAAAAGTTTTTTTTTTGCTACGAATATTTTTTCATGCGCGGGCACCGAGGCTGCTGTGCCTGACCAAAAGGCCAAGCAGCAACTTCAGCGCCTAGCGAGGGGCGTGATAAATTCTGGCGCCCAGCCAGGGGCGTTGAAAATGCGTCCCTGGCTGATTCTCGTTTTCTGTTTTACATCTACTTTTGTTTATGCGACTTCGATTTGCGTGCTTGCCTAATAATGTCCTTTACGCGTTGTGCAGCGTTTGTGGGATTCGTTACGGCCATCCCGAGCGTCGCTTGTTTTTGTGGCGTTCGTTCGGGCTTGCGGAACACGTATTTTGGTATAACTCTTTGGCCAATTGGTTCATGAATGTTTGGGCAATTTTTTTTAAGGTCGTTGGTTTTCTAGCATTTTTTTGTTTAGCATTATTCGTACGCACAATCATAACATAGTCACACAGTTCGCTACACATAACTACATTACAAACATGGATTTGAAAATTAAATATGTCACGTAGTTTATGATAGGCTTCTATGGGTAGTATTTGCGACTGGCTTGGTACCGCTTCTATCGTAGATCCAACACATGCCCGGTCGAGGTAGTGTCTTCAACAGACGAATTTCGCTCAAGAGGCCAACCCGCAAGTGCAAGCCAAGGGGGCATGCAGGCGAGAGGGACCTAATGAGCGAGCGATTGGGTTCGGGATAGGTGTACTACCTGCACAAGTACCGAGTGGGAAACATGCGCGGCGTATGCACCCCCCTATTGGCGAAAAAAGGTATCCTTAGTCCCAACTCCCGAGGGAGCCGAGATTCGTTATGCGGTTCTGCCCGTTCACATTAATATGCTGATTTTCAGGTCGTCCCAACTTGATGGGGAAATAAACGCGGGGTAGGATCGTTTCACCCTTCGGCTATTTTGATTACCTACAAGCACGAGTATTTCCTTCACTATCCCCAGTGGAGTCGCCACTGTGAGGGGGTCGAAAAAGCACGAGGCTAATGCGTGACCTCGTCCCTCGTGGGTGTGACGATTCTTTTATTCAATCAAGTGTAATTGGATTTCCTGTGAGTATACACCCAATTGACTAGTAATATAGGAGTCGCCATTCAGTTTTTAACGACAATGAGAAAAACTGACAAAACCCGGTTATCGTGACATAAAGGGAGTGCAATTATGTTTGACCACGACGGCCGTAGGTTCCCTTGTGATCCCTGGTGTGGGGATCTCTCAACATACACCCGCAAGGTAGAGATTGAGGGTTTGGGGGACTGTAACTACCGAGAGGAGTACTTCGCTCGTCGATAACTCCAGAGGCAAGATATCCTTACTAGCTCAGCATAAATAATTGAAGGGACATGCGTTAACTATTAAACTAATCTGAATTGATTTTAGCAATATGCAACATATAATACTAATTCGATCGTGATTATCTGATTTAAATAGCATTAAGGGACCTAGCATGATAATCCGATTTCCCAAAAATATTATATTTGTTAGGCGTGATAGAACAAGCAGATTAGGTTAGTTTAACAGTTCATAAAAAGGGCGAGGAAAGCAGTTAAATCATCGAAAAGGGACACATTACGACACACCCTTGAGAGGTGCGTCACGGTTCTCAGAAAACTAACCACTTTGACTTTGCTATTTCTCCTTTTTATTTAACGAATCTCAATCATGGGACAGGATACGTTCTGTTCGATTTATGGATCGATTGCGACAGAACGCGTGAACAGTTTCGCAGCGAGAGGCTTAGGCTAAGGGTTGGAGTCAATACTCAGAATATAATTGTGTGTTGCTGTGTGTTCACGTCGAATTTGGGGCTGTATTTATAGGGAAGAGTTTGTGGAAAGATAGAATTGCAGAGCCCTAATCCACAAAGAATCAGGAAAAAACACGTACCCAGGTATTTTCAGCGCCCAGGCCTGGGCGTCGAAGATTTCGGCGCCCAGCTCTGGGCGTTGAAAATAGGATCCAGGCAATTTCAGCGCCCAGGGCTGGGCGTTGAAATTGCTGTTTGGTCCGTTTCTTTGTCAGATTCGGATTCCTAGAATCCGGAGTGTTTGAGATTTTATCGAGTCTTACATTGCGTATCAATTTTATGACGGAATGCGTCTGGGCCCGTTACGAACTCTAGGCTCGTTAGGATTTTAATTAATACGTAACTCTTATTTCCAAATCATATTAGGAATAGGATTCTCGCAGTTTTCTATCTCATTTAGGATTTATGTTGGAGTGCAACACCTAATTCTGACAGGTTTCTATCGTTTATGAAATTAGAGGAATCTCAATGCACATTAATTAGTCGTTCAAACATGTGCAAAATATCAAACGTAAAGAACAAAAAGAGACGGATGGAGTATTATACAATTACACACGATTTAACAAATACTCCGTAAAAGGTATTACAAGTACGATGTGTACAATAATGAAAGATACGAAGTATTAAAATATTTTTACTTAACTTTTACTCTGGTGTACGATATTTTTTGTCCACCACCTTTAATAAGAACTAGCTTTTGAACCCGTTCAAAGAACGGGCGGTTGTATAGTGGTTATTTAGTTTATCTTTTTAAGTTCTAACACTACTAGAAAAAAAACATTTAACGACGAACAATTTCGTCGTAAAAAGCCTCATTTTTCGTCGTTAAAACCTTTAACGACGGACATAATGTTCGTTGTAACAGGTTCCGTCGTTATTGGCTTTAACGACGATGTTCGTTGTTAATATTTTAACGAACATTAACGATGAAACATCATGTCGTCGTTAACCATTAACGACGGATTACCGTTTCATCGTTAACAATTAACGACGGATTAGGGTTTCATCGTTAACAATTAACAACGGAACGACGAACTATTGTTTCATCGTTAAAAATTAACGACGAATTATTATTTCGTCGTTAAAAAATAACGACAACATGATGTTTCATCGTTAAATACTTATTCACGATGAACCAATTAATCAATAACGACCAAAAAAACCATCGTAAAATGTCATTCCAACGGTAAAAAAAATTAAATTTGTGGCAAGAACGACAAACTATTTTGTAGTTAATATTGCAATCATAATAACATTATTTACATTATTTAAAACACCTACATTTTGTCTATGAAATAATATACAAAACTATAAATCAATCACTTAAAACAAATGAAAATTTTATTACTCAAAAAAAATTTGATAATAGAACTTCAAGTTATGTGAACCCAACAATCACATCTCGTTGTCTTTAAATTATGAAAAACTAATAAATAAATCACTCATGTTCAATCTAATAGAACAAAATAAAATCTCAATAGTTGAAGTGTCCTATCTTGGAGGCTTAAGTCGTTGTAGTAACACTTCTTTAAATGATTTAAGTTCATCTTCAACTGAACTCGTGTGCCTCTTAAGTGCATTGTTTTCTTCTTGTACCGTATCCACGCGATTGGTTCTTCTGCCATTATTTTCTGGATTTCCTCCTACAACACATATAACCATGGAATTTAGTAGGAGAAAAGCAAAAAATAGAGGGTAAAGTGCAACATCAGTTTGTGTAGGATCAAGCTGTGGATGTAATATTTCAGTTTGTGTAGCAGTATTATAAATTTGTCACTCATAACCTTCCCACTCACCAAATATGCCAGTTTGTGTAGCAATATTATAAATCTATCAGGTTTGAAAGAACGGATGAAGGATATACTCAACTACTATTGCTTGTGCACTTGGATAGTACAAGATAACCAGAGAATGAAGATACAATTAATTTTTTACGATATACAAAAGAAAAGAAAAATGGAAAGCTGAAGAACTACAAGAGAAAACAAAATTGTGTAAAGAAAACGAACCTTTTATACATTTACCTCAATCTCAATTTTTAATTCACACCCTCTTACCATATTAAGTCTAGGCTTGGCACGATCAAGACTTATAGATCTCCTTCCTGCAAAGTCCATGCTAGGTGTTCTTATAGAGCATTCATGCTAGGACCCAAGCTGCAGGACCCCCTTTTGTAATGCCTTCAGATTCACCAGAGGCACAATTGTTGGCCTTCCGTGAGCACACTACATAAAGAAACTGTGAAAATAAACTCGGGCTAATCTGCAGAACAAAACCTAGAGATCCCCATGGTTTAGAGACTTACTTGAAAACACAATGATGTTCGCTTCAACTCTTCAAAAATGAGGGAACATTCAGACGACATGAGTTTGTCCCCAAACATAATCACATCTTCAGAATAAAAATCAAATAGTAATGTTACTAATGGAATATTGGCAGCAAGGACTAGTAACATATCCAAGTCATGTAACCAGACTATAATGGGCGTAGGAAGAACTATATAAGATTCCATTGTATTCAATTTCATAAAATACAAGTCGTGTAGAAGTTTCAATCATAACTTGCAAGGTATAATGACATGGAACTTTTTTCATTACTTTCAGTCGGGCATGATTTTGTTTGTTTCAATCATGATTTGACAGATTCTGTTTTGACAATATGAGAACAGAATCTTTAAGTGTTATTTGACAGATAAATTGATAGGCTCAATCTGTTCAAGATAAAACAATATCATGATCTGAGTCCAGCAATTCGACTAATTCATGGAACTTCTGGTTTTTGTATACTAACAGTAACTATGGGAGCGCAGAGACAATGAACAAACAGACCATGGGACAATCTCAAAAATAGCACAGCGAGCAGTAAGAGTTAGCAGTGTGCACTGGCAAAGGTGTTCTGCATTAAGGGTTGTAGGCGTGTAATGAAATAGCTGGTACACTCTGCTTGTAAAATTACCAGGGAATAAGTTCAATTGCCTAAAGTGAACAGCCAGACCATCCAAATTCTCCTTTCAAAATATTAGTTTGACGCTCCCTAGAGGAACAAAAGCCATCTTGAAGTATCAAACAATTAAAAAAATCCTCAGACATGGCTTGGACAGGACCTGCCTAGGCCCCCTTCATATGATCATATTTGAGCTCTATTATAGCAGCAAGCATGAAACGCAAGAAGTTTAAGTTTCAGGGTTCTGTCACATGGTTATAGGGTACAAAAAGCACTTAACTTGTAATGACCTTCTATTCTTCTGTTAACATAATGAATAGAGCAGATTAGACTAATAAGGCACCTTATTATTAAAAGTTTCTGACAGAAACACTTGAATAACAGAAATATCAAGAGACTTGGCACATGTTTAGCTTTTAAAACTTAATGCTAAAAAATGTTTGTTCTTAAACAATGATAAAAACAAAACTACATTGAAGTCTTTTAGAAATTGATGTAATGGTTGACCATCTTTAAGTTACTTGATGATTTTGGGCACCATAACGCAACAACAACCTCAAGCACATAAGAGTATTTTGCAGGAAACTTTTTTACTACAGGCATCTATTAATGAAGTAATTAAGTACCTAACTTTACCAGCTTCTATCTTTGATTGTACGTTCAATTCTTTTTACTGCAATCTCGCAGTTCTGGTGCATATGAATAATGCTCACGCTCCTCAACTGCTAGAAAATTGGCCACTATTATGCATTAAGCTAATATTATAACAACATACCATGAAAAATAATAGGGAATGTTGTAGCAAAGAAAGAATTTTCTAGTATATTCTGGATTGATCTGCGTAGGGCAGGGGGTGAGAAGGTTGAGTTACAAACTCCGTTGGCTTTCGCAAGGAAGCATCTCGAAAGTTCCGAAATCTATCTAAGCCCCCCATATAACTGAGAATTTCCTTGATCAGAAGCTCAGAAAATCAACTAAAAATTCATGTAGAAGGTATGAAACAATTTACAACTACAACAGTTGTGAGGAACAATGACTTTGACATTTAATTGGAGAAGCCTCCCCTTTAGGACAACAAGAAACTTAAGCTATAATGGACAGGCTAAAGGCAGAAATAAGTCAAATAACCTAATGACGCAAATCATAGAGATGATACGCCAATATAAAGAAGGTTTCTTCTCTGCTTCATTGCATCAGTAAAACAACAGTATCGGATCCCCTATATGCTCTCTGTTTCTTATTCAAAACTTATAAAGATACATTAGCAGGTTTTTCTATAGCATAATTTTGTAAGGCCAAATGTAAAATGAGGAACCATTAAAGCTAAAGTTTTCACAGGCAAAAATATATTTTACTGTTTCTTAAAGGCAACGAATCTCCAAGGGATGCTAGCAATACACTATCCATACCTAGAAAAGGATCAACCTTCAATCAAAGGCTAACGAATAGTTCAACATATTCAAACATATCACTGGTGAAATCAAAGTCTATAAGCTAATTATCCTAATTCCTATTATTAAAAAGCTTACAAATACATAAAGTCATGGTTAAACCTACAACTCTAGTTATAAAGGTCCTTATATAGAAAGACCAATGAATGAAGTACTGCATACTAGCATTAAGATATTGACTATACATTAAAAGAGATTGCAACAAGAAATAAAAAGTGCAAAGAGGATATTTAAATTTTGACCAACTTACAATTATACTTTCCACTCGAAGAGAATACCTAAAGAGGTATGCACAGAACACACAGAAACCTCAGTAACAAGTGCAAGAATCGAGCAAGTAGTGCCAAGTAGCTATTTTTGAAAGATTTTGAAGTCAAACTGAAGCTTGCTAGCTTTTGTGTCTTACTCAATCTTACAAGCATGTGAAAGTAAACTAAATACAAATGGCTAATTATATACATCACTTGTAGCCTACTGATAGTCGGTAACAAGTGAATGGTTATAACCGCTCCAATTTGTTAATCAATGATCAGTTTTAAAGGGCTTAATTAAGGATATGTAGGGTTTTCTATCAAAAATCTGAAATAATTTTATAGGCAATCTAGAGGGAAAATTCAAGATATTGTGTAGCTAAAAAAAGTTGGACAAACAAACCTTAAACATAACCATATGGATATAAAATCATTCTGAGGTCTCCAATGGAATTCGATAATATGTAAACCAAGTTTTAGGCATATAATCTATTACAATCCGATATTTAACTGTTTAAATAGTAACTAGGGGATAGTAACGAACTCCAAATTGGTTGCACTATCAATATGAATAAGCAAAAGGAATCAATGTGTCTAAACACATGTCAATAATTATAAAACTAAAGAACAAAAGGTAAGTCCATAATTAAGATCATAAGAAATTCTGTCGATATAACCAAAGTAACAGAGTTTCTATACACCTGTAATAAGTTTATTAACACTTTTAGTGTTCTTCTTCAATCAATATCGCTGCCTATAGGTGGTAGATGACAATTGCCATGGATGTTAGATAGGAGTTTCTACCAACTCTGACATTAGGAACGAACACTTATATTTTCCTATTCCATCTAGAAGTAGAAATTTCTGGGTTGGCAACAATAGTCTTGTGAAAGATCAATTAGCTGAAATCGACTGGATTTGAGAAACCACAAAATTCTATCATTTCTATGTTCATCTTGCAATTGACCAGAATAAAAATATATAATGGATAAATTGCAAACTAATTTCTATGAGAATGGACTTTAATTGTAGATTTCAATTCATGTAAACAACAATTCGCCATAACAAAATTATTAAAACTAATTGAACTCTACAAAAGAATGATGGATTAATTGACTAATAATTAACTAATTACACAAAGTAAATTCAACCAAAAAAACTATTAAGATTGTAACTTGAATAAAGCGAGATTCAAGCAGAAATCGACTTACTAACCTATTTTCGGCGCCATATAGCGCTACTACCACCGTAGCTCCCATCACCTTCTTCGACACCGCCACCTTTCCAAATGCAGACCCTAACCAGAAATGACCCCCACCGCCTGGACCTCCGCCTTTAACAAATCCTGAATCCCTCAATGGAAAGGTAAATTTTTCGGCAAATCTATGGTAAGAGATCCCTCGCTAGTCGCCGCCATGGAATTTGAGAACAGAGAACTAGAGAACCAAAAACTATATAAAACATGCAAAGGGTTTTTCATTTAGGTTTTGGAGAGTTTGGTTATCAGCCGCTTTAAACCTGCATTAACGACGAAACAAAAGTAAAATAAATCGTTCTATCTTAATTTGTTAAATGTTTTGGATAACCCGCGTTAATTTCTTTACTTTTTCTACTTTCTCGGTTTTAACGAGTAGTTTTTAACTTCCGTCGTTAAAGATTGGTCGTTAAATGTGCCATTTCTAGTAGTGTAATTTTATTGAGCTTGTGATTTTAGAGAGAATATATGATTTAAATAGAGGTAAATTTTGATAATTGAAATAATACATAAATTAAATAGTGTATTAATATTGATTGTTAATCGGGAAGAGGGCGTGGGAAATGTTGAATGAATAGATTGGTGAATTGATGTTGTATGAGGAAGATGGAGTGAAAGAGGCGATTGGAGTTGTATAATACGAAAACAAACAACAAAGAAAAAAGAAAAAACCAAATTGATGGAGAAAGAATGGATTACATGTTTCAACTAATCAAATGTGTTGACACATGTCATCTAATCAAATGTGGTTTCCCTTTTTAAATACCAGGTATAGATTTGTGTTTAACAAATACTCCCCCCGCATCTAATTACTTTTCTTGTTTTCCTAATAGGAAATATCATAATACGTTTCTTGTTTCCCTTTCTTCTATCTTAAGCTATATACTTCGTATAAATGTTCTCATTTTACCTTCATAACAACAATTAAATACTTAAAATCACCATAACGTTTTCAAAAATTTGTTCCAAGAAAATAATAGTTAAAGAGATAAACATGATTGTTTTTTCTTACTCGCACTTGCTTATTTTTACACACACTTATTTTTTCCACCCAACCATCTTCATATCCACTTTTTGTTGTACTTTTTCACTATATAACACTTTAATTTCTCCCCTTTCCAATACATGCACAACTCACTTGTTGTTTTTTATTACACACACACACTTATTTTTTCTTAATATACGCGTTTTTTTCCAAATAGAAAAAGTAATAAGAATATACAGGAAGTAGTTAATGTGGATAAAAATTCTTATTTGTTTTACTTAAACAATGCAAATTGATGTGGGACTTTTTACCGGTGATGATGTGTCACACTTCCACGGAGGCATCAGGTATGCACTGGACAATATTTCTGACAACCTGCAAAATAATTCTCTTCGATACTTAAGTAAGTATTTTTTAGAGAGAGAAAATCTAGAGAAAAGGCAGAGCAAAATAAGGAAGTTATGTGAGAATAAATTGAATGTACTTCTACCTTGGGAATTGGACTATTTATAGGGTAGGATTTTGGGATTTGTTCCCAAAACCTAGCTATCTGGCTGGCTAACTCTTTTGGAGGGGACATGTGTCCTTGGTGTGCATCTTTAAGAGGCTTAATGGGCTTCTTCATTTTTGGGTCATTTTGTCAATGGGCTTACCTAGGAGGTTGATCAAAGAAGATCTTTTAGAAAGGTTTCGCACTATCTCTTCCATGATGTCCCATGTGTTTGGTCTAGGTTGGTTCGAGAGGATCCAGATCGATAGTAGCCTCACATATGAGGAAATACCCGTGAAAATCCTTGATAAGAAAGTGTGTAGTACACACGATAAAGACGTCAATATCGTGAAAGTGCTTTGGTCGAATCATGAGTTCGAAGAGGCAACGTGGGAAGCCGAAGCTAAAATGAAGAAGAAGTATCCAGAGTTATTCCCTGAGGTGAGTTACGAGGGCGTAACTCGTTTTCTTTAAGTGGGGTAGAATGCGATAGAATTTTGCGATTTTTACCTATTTTTATGGTATTTTTATGCACTTTTATGCTTATTTGGGCAAATTACACATGTTGGTGCAAAGTAAATAGGTTATCCGCATAAGAAAATGTGTTCATGAAGTAACACAAGCAACTTTAAGTTGGCAAAAGAGTGCATATGAGTGGCACAAGTACTTCTCCACTGAGAATGAGTTAAAGACTTTTGAAAAATGTGTGAGTTCTCCTGTCAAGTTTTAGGACGAAAATTCTTTTAAGAGGGGTAGATTTAGTCCCCTTTAAATTTATAAATTTTATTAATATATTTTAACGTATAGTTATTTATATTTAAATAAAATTTATGAATTCTATTAAGATATATATATATATATATATATATATATATATATATATATATATATATATATATATATATATATATATATATATATATATATATATAGTATTTTAATGATTTATGCAAGTAAAATAGTTATTAGAATCATGCTTTGAAAAGGGGTTGAAATATGAAAACACTTTTTGGATTTGGAAAATATTTCTAAATGGGTTTGAGGAACTTAAACACTCTCAAATTAGGAAAATGAATCTTAATCCAAACCCAATTGTTTTTCCTAAGCCCATAAAATACATAATCCCCATAAACCTCAAATTTTACCTACACAACTATTTTATCTCTCCTCCCTCCTCACATATGCACGGCATTCTCTTTTCTCCTCTTCTCGTTCACGTTCTTTTCTTCTTCTCTCTTTTTCTTTCTTTTTCTTCTTCCTCCTCTCTTTTATTTCTCTCACGCGCGGCCCTCCACCGCCATCGACTTGCCACTTCACCGCCTGACCACCTTCCGCGTGCTGCTCTGCCTCTGCTCCCCTCCCTCTGTCGCCGCTGCTCCTTCACGCCGACTTTCTCTCTCTCTTTTTGGTTATTTCTTTACCCTTTAAATTATATAATGTTTTATTTTTGTTTTAGTAATTTAATTTATATTTTCATGATTTAAAGTTATAGTTTTGATGATTTAAATATATAATTCAGATTATATATTTTGTATAATAAATTAATTAAATTTCAGATTCATTAACTTTGTTTAAATAAGGGTTTTAATTATCAAAACATGGATTTTTAGGGTTTTGAAAGTTAGAAAATCATAGTAGGTTATTATAAACTATGAAATATATTGTTTTTATTGATTTTATGCATATTGAGCATGTTTTGAGGAAGTTTTAAACTATAATATATTGCTGAAAATTTAAAGGGAGTGTTTTTATGGAGTTTATGATGAATTGTGACCACTAGTGTAGTAAGGCCCTGTTCTTTTTGGCTTAATTTCAGTTTCATGACTTATTTGGCAGTTCAGTTCAGTTCAGTTTAATTCAATTCAATTTAACTAAATAATAATAATAATAATAATAATATTATTATTATTATTATTATTATTATTAATATTACTTATATTATTATTTATATTATTGTATTACTTATTATTTATATTTATATTATTATATTACTTATTATTATTATTATTTATAACTATTATTTATTAATAATTAATATAATTTATTTTTATTTTTATTAATTAGTTACGGATTATTAGTTATTAATTATTTAGTTATTAGTTATTAAATATGAATTATTATTATTATTATTAATATTTATCATTTATTGTAACTATTTAGTAATCAATTACAGATTATTATTATTATTATTTATTATATAGTTATTTAGTAATTAGTTAATAATTATTCTTTAGTTATTAGTTAACATTTATCATTATTATTTTTTATTTTTTATTTTTTATTTTTTATTTTTTATTTTTTATTTTTTATTTTTTATTTTTTATTTTTTATTTTTTATTTTTTATTTTTTATTTTTTATTTTTTATTTTTTATTTATTATTGGGTTTTTTACGATTTACCACCTACAAAAAATTCAAATTTGTGTTTTACCACCTAAAAATCTCAAACTTTTATTTTACCACCTAAAAAATTTTAAAAATATTCGTTTTACCACCTTTTAATAGTAAAGTTAACGAAATCGTTATTGAACCCACTTCAACGGCTAGTATAGCATAACCCTTATAAAATTCCACAATGTTTAAGCATGTTGTATAATATAAGTTTGTAATTTGATTAATTTGGAGATTTGAAGTGCAAAAATGGGTGGTGAAAATTTAAGAATAGTAAATAAGAAGGTGAAAAAATTGAAAGAGAATGAGTAAAAAAAAGATACTCACATAATTTGGTTAAAGAGAAGCTTAATTTGTGGGCTCCACGAACGTTTTCGTTAACTTTGCCGTTAAAAGGTGGTAAAATGAACTTTTATTTATTTTTTTAGATGGTCAAATAAAAGTTTTAGAATTTTAGGTGGTAAAACACAAATTTGGATTTTTTTAGGTGGTAAAACACAAAATTTCCTTTATTATTTATTATTTATTATTTATTATTTATTATTTATTATTTATTATTTATTATTTATTATTTATTATTTATTATTTATTATTTATTATTTATTATTTATTATTTATTATTTATTATTTATTATTTATTATTTATTATTTATTATTTATTATTTATTATTTATTATTTATTATTTATTATTTATTATTTATTATTTATTATTTATTATTTATTATTTATTATTTATTATTTATTATTTATTATTTATTATTTATTATTTATTATTTATTATTTATTATTTATTATTTATTATTTATTATTTATTATTTATTATTTATTATTTATTATTTATTATTTATTATTTATTATTTATTATTTATTATTTATTATTTATTATTTATTATTTATTATTTATTATTTATTATTTATTATTTATTATTTATTATTTATTATTTATTATTTATTATTTATTATTTATTATTTATTATTTATTATTTATTATTTATTATTTATTATTTATTATTTATTATTTATTATTTATTATTTATTATTTATTATTTATTATTTATTATTTATTATTTATTATTTATTATTTATTATTTATTATTATTATTTATTATTTATTATTTATTATTTATTATTTATTATTTATTATTTATTATTTATTATTTATTATTTATTATTTATTATTTATTATTTATTATTTATTATTTATTATTATTATTTATTATTTATTATTTATTATTTATTATTTATTATTTATTATTTATTATTTATTATTTATTATTATTATTTATTATTTATTATTTATTATTTATTATTATTATTTATTATTTATTATTATTATTTATTATTTATTATTTATTATTTATTATTTATTATTTATTATTTATTATTTATTATTTATTATTTATTATTTATTATTTATTATTTATTATTTATTATTTATTATTTATTATTTATTATTTAGCAAGATTGGAACTGATGACAACATCTCAGATCCATTAACTAAACCTCTGCCGCAGGCGAAGCACAACTCGCACACTGCAGCTATGGGAATCAAGCATGTTGGAAAATGGCTTTGTTGTCCTTATTTAATATTTTAAAGTTTTAGATTTTAATACTTCGTAAAACATTATTGGTTAAACATTCACATTAATGAATGGAATTCATTTTTCCATTTAATTTGTGGTTTATTAAATGATGAGTCCCTTCAATTTGACGATATATTCAAGATAGACTGTCAGGACCAGTCCCGTGACTAAGAAATGTCTATCAAGTGAACTTGAATGTCAAAAGTTGAAAATGGTCCCTGGTCGGAGTTTTCTATAAAAATGGACGCATAGAAAATGTTAGACGACTAGAATGCAAGATGACTAGTAGTTCTGTTTCTTGAACTATGTGGACATAGCAATGTCGTAATCATTTGCATAGATACTTACTTTGGGAAGACTAGTATCGGACAGACCTATGAAACTTTACTGTAAGAGATGAAAATCTGTCATAAGTAAATTTCATTAAAATTATTAGACACTAATCCTCAATACCTGAGTGATTTGAGATTACTTGTTTGAGAACTGCTTACTTTGACGTTGTCAACCGTCGCACCGTAAAAGGAGGCTATAAAGGCAACGCTTAGGTAATCACCTACCAAACGAAGTCTAATCTCAAGATCGCAAGATTGGGATTGTCCTCCCATAAATCGGGATGAGATGCTGAAAGTTGTACAAGGCCACTCGGAGAGCTAGAAACTGTAAAATTCATGGCCGTGCTTAGATGAATCATAGGCTATGATTATCTGTTTATTTGATCAGTTGAACTCTGAAACCGAGAAACACCTCTAGACATAATAAGGATGACAACTCTTACCTTATGTTCAAGAGCAAGCATCTAGTGACAAAGGAATTAGGAAATGCACACTTGTCCTTAAGGACAAGTGGGAGACTTAAGGAAATAATTCCCTTGGTCCAAGTATGCATTTAATGGTAAGTCTAATAAATGCGGTTCAGTGTTAATTATACAAGTTAATAATTCAGTGAGATCAAGTGAACTGAATGCCTAGCTAGAGGCCGCTTCAGTTCAAGTGGAATTAATAATATTAATCCACAGCTTACTCTTGACTGAACCCGTAGGATCACACAAATAGTACGTAAACGGATCAAGTATTTAAAGGAATTAAATACTCCATCTATGGATATTCGGAATCGACGGATCTTGGTTTAAGTGGGAGCTGAGATCGTCAAAGGCAAATTATGAATACTCCGAAAACGATGATATTGCCGGAAACGGAAATATGGATCGTATCGGAAATATAAATATTATCCAAGTCGTAGATGTTGCCGGAAACGGAAACATGGTACATATCGGAAAATATTTTCGGGAATGGAAATATTGCCGGAATCTGAAATATTGCCGGAAACGGAAATATTGTCGGAATCGGAAAATAATTCCGGAAACGGAAATATTAAATATTTGTTCGAAACGGAAATTTATTTCGGAATCGGAAATATTAAATATTGTTCGAATCGGAAATGAATTCCGGAATCGGAAAATTAATTGGAAGCGCGACGTACGAAATAAACATCGGACGAGCTTGTTAGACGCAAGGCCCAGCACGAAGCTAGGCCCGCGCCTAGCGAAGCCCGCGCGCACAAGCAAATTCATGGGCGCAGCCCACTGCGACCAAGCAAGCAGGCCCAGCCAAGCACGAAGCAAGGCCAGGCCCGCGAGCAAGGCGAGCGAGCTGGCGCGCCCTTCGTGGGCTGCGAGCAGCTGCTGGTGTAATACCTCGTATTTTTATAATATTTATAAGTATATTTTATTATATTTATAAAGCATTTTAAGATTTATTACCATTTAAATAATATTTAAATGCATTTTATTTAATGTATTTTAATTAATTAGAATATTCATTATTTTAATTAATTATGAAAGGAATTTAATTCTTGAGTCGGGAAATAAAATGGGTTGCAAATGATTTTTAAGGCTTCGGGTTTTAAATAAAAAGTCCAATTCGTTTTATTAAACGAGCCCAATCAAAAGAATTTAAGTCCAAGCTCTTGGCTAGCCCAATCATTAATTGTTAAGCCCAAACCTAATTCCCTAAGCCTAGCCCATTAAAAATAAGGAGCCTATAAATAGGACACCTCATCATTAATTGAAACCCCTAAATCTCATAAACCCTCTCTTTTGCTTTGCTTTCCCATTACTCCAACTCCCTCTCCTTTCTCTCGTCCGCACGCCCGCACGCACGCAGCCCCGTGCTCGTGCCTTCGTGCTGTTGTGCCTCGTGCTGCTCGGCCTCACGCCCCAGCACGCGCTGCCCTGTGCCTTCGAGTGTTGTCGCGCCCAGCGCTGCACTCCCTCTCGCTCTCTCGCTCTCTCGCTCTCTCTTTCGCGCACAGTGCCCAGCCTCCCTCGTCCCTCTCGCGCACCTAGCGCGCTGCTCTGCCTTGCTCCCTCGCGCCCCAGCGCGCGCGTCCCTCGCTGCTCCCTCACGCCCCAGCGCGCGCGCGTCCCTCTCTTGCTCGCGCCCGCTGCTGCTGCCTTGTCCCTTCGTCGTTGCGCGCACCCGCACACGAATTGTGCGTGTGTGTGCGTGTGTTCGTTCTTGTTCATTTTTTCGCCCAATAACTTTAAATTCGTGGTTGTTCCGTGCTATAGGCCGGATTGGTATAATTCTCTTCTTCCTTACCTATTCTATTTAAATTCCGTATTTTAAATTATAATATTAATATTATTTTGAGTAATTAAAATGCTGGGAACCGGTTATGAATACCGTGGTTTGAAAATTTGCGTGTTGTGATTCATTAGGTTCATTTTTAATTATTAAAGGATGAATTTTCAGATTTGTTTATAGAATAAAGCATTGATTTTTGTGATAATAAACTAGTTTTATTGGGATTTTCAAGTTAGGGTTTTAACCTAGACCTAATGAGTCAATTGATTAGCATAATTAGAAGATGATTTTAATTATGATAATCAATTATATTTTCAGATTTGAATAAAGGCTTAAAGTGTTGATTTTTATTGATTTTAAAGGCGGAAAAAGTATGTTTTTGTACTAGGGATTGATTTTGCAAATTGAGACGATTATATTATTGAAAAACGATTGAATTCTAAAGTTTAAAGGAGGTTTTAAATTTTATAAAGTTTCTGGAAATTTAATGAACATGGAAATAATTTAAGTTTCATTATTTTGATGATAGGAGGTGATTTCTAGTTGAGTGCTCGTTATTGCAAAGTGGCCCCTACGCTTAGGTATTCAAGGTACGTACAAGTCTAGGGCGACCACACCTTTTGTCAATGACATTACATGATTGTTGATGATGTGAATTATATTATGTGGAATCATATTTATTTTGGTGAACGAACATGTGATTTGTGATGTTGGATTTATTGGATTAATTGTTGAACAAGCATGTTGGAATTATTATGACTATGGATTTCATTGTCAATCATGTTGTTCAATATTTATGCATGTATGGTTTGTTTCACATGCAAGGGATGGATTATTTATTGTATGCTATTGTACGGGATGTCTAGCATACTTTGAGCTAATTATTCGTACCTCGTTGTACTATTTATTTTACCACATGTGAAGGGTTAGCTCACGTAAGCCACCGCACATGTAGGGTTCAGTTGGGAATATTATGTATGAAATGAATTAGGATTTGTCGTGCAAGGGCACAACCCTCATGTTAATGTGCATGATGTAGAGTCTCACTTTGGTGAGGAGGAACATGGTAGTAATTTCACAAGTGTTTTTCCTTGTTGATCACAAGTCCTAAAGCATTTAAAATAAGATTGTTTTGGTTGTTGTTTATTAGTTGTATGTGTGCATGTGGGTGAGTCTTGTGTTCGCCTTTAATAAAATATTAATAAACGTAAAGTGCAACCAGAACAAGCTTCAAAACTCTTTGAACGTATATACCTTGAGTATGAACAATGGGGGGAGTCTTGCCGGAAAGCTCATACTCCTACTAATGATACAAGACGTTGTTTCATTTATAATATGCGCAGGAATTCCATCGGTATGGCCCGACACTCGTTATGGCCCGAATTTATTATTTATTATTTGATGTATGGTTGGCTCCCATCACCTTTTTCCTTTATGGAATATTCTTTTGGCCCGTTCGAAGCTTATTCTAATTAAATTGTGAGTCAAGAGTCGAGTCAAGAGTCGAGTCTTGTATTCATGACTTGTTTGGTAATTATTATATGGCTTTTGTATGTTGATTAGTACTTAGTGTGTGATGCATGTTTTAGTTTAAGTTCACTCTATTCTTGTAAGTACTCAGCTTTTGCTGACTACGTGCTTTGTGTGTTTTGGTCGTGGCCTTTGCCTTAATGACCCTATGATGATCTATCATTTGCACTTGCATTGATGGGGAGTAGAATAATATAGCAGGTTGGTAGATCGGAATCATGTGGCTTGGGATGATCGAGAGAGTTGCATGTTTTCGTATTTTGAACTATTTAATAATACTTTAATTATGTTTGAAATGTTTGAACTATTTATGTTTTGGGTTTTGGGCCATTATGGTTCCGAATTGTAGGAGGCCTCGATATTTCATTAATTATGTTTTTAAAAGTTAGTTGACATTAAATTCCGCTGCGTAATTCTGGTAATAGCCTTAACCGTTATCACGGTGACGGTAATGCTTTAGTAATTCCTTAATTTTAAGTTGGAAAATGATTTTATAAAAGCAAGGAATTATTAGGGTGTTACAAAGTGGTATTCAGGAGCTTAAGGCTACTTTGTAGTAAGTAATACTACAAAGTGGTATACTAGAGCTTAGTTTCATTCCTCCTTTGTAGTAATAAATACTACAAAGTGGTAATCGGAGACTAATGCGGAACTTTAGGATTTTTAAATATTATTTTCCTAAAGTCAAAACGTATTATTTTGAGTACTCAATATTTTAAAGGTCAAATATCAATTATTTTGGGTCGTTTGAAATGAATTGAAAAGTTGGGTTATTATTTAATTTAATTAAAATTTCCGAAATATTTTTTTTTTTTATTTATTTCACTCGAAAATTTCGAACTAAATTCTAATAAATCTTATTATTTTCGGATTTTCTTAAAATATCCGAATTATTTATTTTATTTAATTAATTATTTATTTATTATTATTCGAATATCTTTTTTCGAATTTATATTTTAATTTTCCGGATTTCTTTTATTTTTAGTTATCCAAAATTTATTTATTTATTTATTTAATTAATCAGTAATTCTTATTAATTTTCGATTTTAATTTAAATAATTTCAACTAAGTTAGGAGTTATTTCATAATTAATTTGGAAAATTAATATTATTTTCAAGTGAGAAATGGGTAGACTAAGAAGGGCATATTAGTTTAAGTATGCATTTTATGTGATTATGTGGATTGTTAATTGCCATGTATATGTTCTAACCATGTTTTATCTTGATTTATGTGATTAAGTGCATCATATTTCATGTTGAGCATATATTTGTGCATTGAAAATTGTATGGCTCCACGAACTATTTATTGTATCCTTTTGGGGTTGGAATTTCTATGGAAACGCGTTAGTAAGACTTTTGAGTTGTGAATTTTCAGGAATTAAGGATGCTACCTTCTAAGTTCACCAGTCTAGGATACTTAGAGAAGATGGGTAATGAGACTCCTCGCACGTATGTTCAGAAGATCGTGTTTGCTTGTGACTATTTGGCTTCGACCAAGAATATGCCCCACCTTAGGCACAAAGATATGATGGCTAGTATGGTTAGACATTGTTTACCCCATAAGAACCCTTATATAGACCTCAAGAACAAGTTCAGTGACATGCATTTTGGTGATGGTACCCCTAATTGGTACAAATATGGGACTAGTGATGGTAGGTGGAAGTATGATTCTGAGGTTCTTGCTACTATTTTAGAGGTTGCGGAAAATAGCTATGAGGATGGGAAGTATTCTGCGGGTCTAGGTATGGGCTATGGAGGAATAGAAAGTGATGGTGAGGATGGCATGATCCATGATGAGCAAGCTAGTGAGGTTGAGGAGGATAGTGATGATGATGTGGTAGAGATTGAAAATCCTAACCCTATAGTTCCTGAACCAACCATTGAGATATCCAGTGGATCTGAAGATGAGCTTGAAGAGAACAATGTGGTTGATAGTGAGCCACAGCAAAATGATGATCGAGGCTATGGATGAAGACTCGGATCCGGAAAAATACTTGGATGATCCTAATGATCAAGACTTTACTCCAGAGCAGTACAAGGAAAGAAATGATCGTCGTGATGACGTTAGTCTCTAGAGAAATGTAATCCTTAGTTTTATTTTTCGTTGATTAATAAAGTGGCAAAGCTACTATTTATGGTTTTTAGTTTTATCATAGTTGGAGAATAAATTCTATGGCATTAGTGGATGTAAGACTTATTCATTGGAGTTTTAATAAAAGAATAGAATTTCCTTTTTTGTTATCCTTTAAGTTCAATTCTCAATTCTAAGTCTTGTGGGTATCGCAAAGGGATTACTTGTTGTTTCTTCAATGAAATTTTATGTGCAAGGTGGTCTAGTAGCAACCATCTAAATTTACTTGCAGCGAATAGTGGGGCGAGAAGGCCCAAGAATGGCGCCAACTCTTCCCCTAGGTTGCGCCTAAATGTGTTCTTGTTGTGAGTAGGTTCGTTGTTAAACTAGTGCCTTAGTAATGTCATGTCCAACCAATATTAAAGTTAGCCTTTTTATTTATTCAGGAGAAGGGATATGGCTAACCAAGAGATTTCTGAAGTGGTTAGACAACTAGCTGAGGTAGTTCGAGACCTAGCTCAAACTAGAGCCAACCCAGTGCATGATCCGGCTGGGGAAATATTTAAGAAAATAGCTCAAAGCAAGCCTCCACTCTATAGCGGAGAGATTGAGCCAAGTGTGCTTGAAAACTGGTTGAGAGAGTTTGATAAGCTCATTGTAGCTGTGAAATGCCCCGAGAACCTTAGGGTGAACAGTGCTGTGTACTACCTGAGAGGTGAAGCTGATTTATGGTGGAAACGATGTGAGAATACCCTTAGAGCCACACCTAACTTTGGGTGGGAAGCGTTCATAACTGCACTAAGGAACAAGTTTTACCCATCTGAAGAAGCAAAACGCGCAGGAGTTCATTGAACTCAAAATGGGAGGTCTGTTTGTGACGGAATACTATTCTAAGTTTATAGAGTTGTCTAGGTTTGCACCTGAAGTGGTGGCAACGGAAGAGCTCAGGGCTCAAAGATTTGAGAATGGTTTGACCATGGACTTACAGCTATTGTTGTTTGGAGAGACCTTTACCTCATTAGACACCCTGTACGGGAAAGCTACTCACCTTTATGGGTTACAACAAAGGAAGAATGGTAGTGCTGAAAAGAGAAAGGATGGTGGAAGCTCGAATCAAGGGAATAACCATCAGAATCAGGGGAATTTTAAGAAGCACAAAGGAAATGGGAATTTCCAGTTTAGGGCTTACAATGGTGGTAATCGCAACAACCAAGGTGGTGGAAATCAGTCTGGAAGGAATGGAGTACGGACCTACGAATGTAGGCGCTGTAACATGAATCACCCTGGAAAGGATTGTGGTGGAAACTTAGTGACTTGTAGATTCTGTCAGAAGTTAGGCCATAGGGAGTATGAATGCTATTCTAAGAATGGAAAGCCTAACCAAGGTAACCACCAAGGCAATAATCGGAACAATCAGAACCGGAATGGGGGAAATGGAGGTGGAAACCAAAGGAACTACCAAGGTGGTAACAATGGCAATAACAATGGCAATAAAAATGGCAATCACCAGAACCATGGAAAGCCTGGAGGAAACCAACAGCAGAATGGGAACCGAAACAACAATGGGAACACCAATGGAGGTGGCTATAACAAAGGAGTTGCCCAAGGAAAGTTGAATGTGATATCTAGGCAAGAAGCGGAGACTTCCTCTGACGTCATAGCGGGTACTTTTTCTATTAATTCCGTTTTAGTTAAAGTTCTATTTGATTCTGGTGCGACTTATTCTTTTATATCAGTAGATGCTTTGGGGAAACTAGGGTTGAAAGAGCCTGAAACAATTGAAGTACCTATAGTCATACCTACTGGTAGTATAGTGAAGTGTACCAAAATCCATAGAGATGTGCCTTTGACCATAGCCAAGATCGTGTTCTTATCTAACCTAATCGAGTTTGAGTTAGGGGAGCTAGATGTAATTCTAGGAATGGATTGGTTGGCCAAGTTCAAAGCCAAAATAGATTGTGAGAAGCAGAAGGTTCACTTGAGGTCTAGCCTAGGCAAAGTAGTGTCATATCGTCTTTTTGGTAAGCCTAAGAACATAGGAATCATCACGGCAATGGAACTCGTGAAGCTAGTCGGTAAAGGGAACCCAGCCTTCTTATGCAATGTGAGGAACCTAGAGCATGTGATAAAGGATCAGCTTGAGGATATTGCAGTAGTCAATGAATTCCTTGATGTATTTCCAGAAGAGATCCCGGGGATGCCTCCCAATCGACCTATTGACTTTACTATAGATTTAGTGCCTGGAACCGCCCCTATTTCAAAAGCACCTTATCGAATGGCTCCAGCAGAAATGAATGAGTTAAAAGGCCAACTAGAGGATCTATTGGAGAAAGGTTACATTAGGCCAAGTGCATCGCCTTGGGGAACACCAGTGTTGTTTGTGAAGCAAAAGGATGGAAGTATGAGGCTCTGTATAGACTACAGGGAGCTCAATAAGGTCACGATCAAGAACAACTATCCATTACCTAGGATAGAAGACCTATTTGACCAACTGAAAGGAGTTGGAATCTTTTCAATGATCGATTTGCGTTCGGGTTATCATCAATTAAGAATCGCTGATCACGACATACCAAAGACCGCATTCAGGACTAGATACGGACATTATGAGTTCACTATTATGCCTTTTGGGTTAACCAATGCCCCTGCAATATTTATGGACTTAATGAACCGTGTATTCCATGCCTATTTGGACAAGTTTGTAGTGGTTTTCATAGATGACATCCTAGTGTATTCAAAGAGTGAAGAGGATCACGCGGAACACTTGAGATCTGTGTTGAGTACCTTGAGAGATAACCAGTTGTATGCCAAGTTCTCAAAGTGTGAGTTTTGGTTGGAAAGAGTTGCATTTTTGGGACATTTTGTATCTAAAGAAGGAGTGGCAGTTGACCCTGCTAAGATTAAAGCTGTTAGTGAATGGCCTACACCCAAGAGTGTGACTGACATTCGTAGTTTTCTGGGATTAGCTGGGTACTATAGGCGCTTTGTGCAAGACTTCTCTAGGATAGCCAAGCCCATGACTACCTTGATGAAGAAGGAAGCAAAGTTTGAACGGAGTGACCAGTGTGAGGAAGCATTCCAAGCTTTAAAGACGCGATTAACAACCGCGCCAGTGTTAACCTTACCAGATGAGAGTGGTGCGTATGACGTGTATAGTGATGCCTCTAAGAATGGTTTAGGGTGTGTATTGATGCAGAACGGGAAGGTTATTGCGTATGCGTCAAGGCAATTGAAGCCATATGAATCCAATTACCCTACCCATGATTTAGAGCTGGCTGCTATAGTGTTTGCATTGAAGATATGGAGACACTATCTGTATGGTGTGAAGTGTAGGATATTTACGGACCACAAGAGTTTAAAGTATATCTTCACACAGAAGGACCTGAATATGCGCCAACGAAGGTGGTTGGAGTTAATTAAGGACTATGATTTGGATATCCAGTACCATGAAGGAAAAGCCAATGTAGTTGCGGATGCCTTGAGTAGGAAATCAAGTCATAGTGTTAATGCGTTAGTAGTTGCTAACGAGCTGTGTAAGGACATGCAGCGTTTGAACCTTGAAATAGTGAGTGGTGAAAGCCTTGAAGGAATGATGAATGCCTTAACCATCCAGCCGTCCATAATTGATAAGATTAAGGAAAATCAAGCTGGTGATGTAAATTTGGAGCGAATCAAGGAAAATATTTCGCAAGGCAAGGAGTTAGATTTTCGAATCCATGATGATGGAAGTTTGAGGTACAAAGGCAGGTGGTGCGTGCCTCAAAAGTGTGGAGAATTGAAAGAGAAATT
This sequence comes from Spinacia oleracea, assembly GCF_020520425.1. NCBI lineage: Eukaryota > Viridiplantae > Streptophyta > Magnoliopsida > Caryophyllales > Amaranthaceae > Spinacia > Spinacia oleracea. Next base: position 90,727,806 of record NC_079490.1, on the reverse strand, counting down.
GATGAAAGAAGGGCATAATACGCTATATTCTGTGCACCCAGGTGGTGACAAGTTGTATAAGGACTTGAAAAAGGTATATTGGTGGCCAAGGATGAAGAACGAAGTGGCTGAATTTGTGGCTAGATGTCTGACTTGTCAGAAGGTTAAAATAGAGCACAGGAGACCTCAAGGAAAGGTCCAACCTTTAGAGATTCCAAGCTGGAAATGGGACTGTATTTCTATGGACTTCGTCACTTGTTTACCTAAGTCAAAGACTGGGAATGATACAATTTGGGTTGTGGTAGATAGGTTGACTAAGTCAGCAGTGTTTATACCAATGAAGGAAACCTGGAAAATGGAACAACTTGCTAAAGCTTACATTAAGAATGTTGTGAGGTTACATGGAGTTCCTAAGGATATCGTGTCGGATAGGGATTCAAGGTTTCTTTCGAATTTCTGGAAAAGTGTGCAGAAGGGCTTTGGTACGACATTGAAAATGAGTACAGCCTTCCACCCAGCCACGGATGGACAAACTAAAAGGACTATCCAAACCCTGGAGGACATGCTTCGGGCATGCGTTATTGATTTCCAAGGAAGTTGGGAAGATAGCCTAGATCTGATTGAGTTTTCCTATAACAATAGCTATCATGCTAGCATTAGAATGACACCATTTGAGGCTTTGTATGGAAGAAAGTGTAGAAGTCCACTTTGCTGGAACGATATTAGTAAACCGTAGTGTTGGGACCTCAAATGATAGAGGACACCATGAACCAAATCCGAACCATCCAATCAAAGATTCAAGCGGCGCAAGATCGCCAAAAGAGTTATGCAGACTTGAAACGTAGGGATGAAGAGTTCAATATAGGTGATAAAGTGTTACTCAAAGTGTCACCAATGAAAGGTGTCATGAGATTTGAAAAGAAAGGGAAGTTAAGCCCTAAGTACATAGGCCCATATGAGATCTTAGAAAGAATCGGAAAGGTAGCCTATAGACTAGCCTTGCCTATGGACTTGCATAGAGTGCATAGTGTGTTCCACATATCTCAATTAAGGATATATATCCCGGATAAATCGCATGTGTTGCAACCGGAGACCATAGAATTAGACCAAAGTCTAACCTTTGAGGAAAGACCTGTCAAAATCCTTGATAGCAAAGTGCGTAGTACGCGTACTAAAGATGTGAAAATTGTCAAAGTGTTGTGGTCTAATCAAGAATCTGAGGAAGCTACTTGGGAAGCGGAGGACGAAATGAGAAAGAAATATCCCGAGCTTTTTCCCGAGGTTAGTTGAGTTACGGGGTCGTAACTCGTGTCTTTTAAGGGGGGTAGAGTGCGGTAGAATTTCGCGCTTTTTACCATGTTTTCCCCTATTTTATGCTCAATTTAGTGCTTTCTATTGAATTTGCACTTATTATTGCCCTGTTTAATCATGTAAAGAGTACAACAACTTAAATTTTTTGTAAATAAACGCATTGAAAGTCTCAGAAAGTCTCAAGTTTTGAGTTGAATTTTGATTTCCGAACCCAAGTTTCGGGACGAAACTTCTTTTAAGGAGGGTAGACTGTAATACCTCGTATTTTTATAATATTTATAAGTATATTTTATTATATTTTTAAAGTATTTTGCGATTTATTAGCATTTAAATAATATTTAAATGCATTTTATTTAATGTATTTTAATTAATTAGAATATTTATTATTTTAATTAATTACGAAACGAATTTAATTCTTGAGTCGGGAAATTAAATGGGTTGCAAATGATTTTTAAGGCTTCGGGTTTTAAATAAAAAGTCCAATTCGTTTTATTAAACGAGCCCAATCAAAAGAATTTAATTCAAAGCTCTTGGCTAGCCCAATCATTAATTGCTAATCCCAAACCTAATTCCCTAAGCCTAGCCCATTAAAAATAAGGAGCCTATAAATAGGACTCCTCATCATTAATTGAACCCCCTAAATCTCATAAACCCTCTTTTTTGCTTTGCTTGCCCATCACTCCAACTCCCTCTCCTTTCTCTCGTCCGCACGCCCGCACGCAAGCAGCCCCGTGCTCGTGCCTTTGTGCAGCTGTGCCTCGTGCTGCTCGGCCTCACGCCCCAGCGCGCGCTGCCCTGTGCCTTCGACTGTTGTCGCGCCCAGTGCTGCACTCCCTCTCGCTCTCTCGCTCTCTTCTTCGCACAGCGCCCAGCCTCCCTCGTCCCTCTCGCGCGCCTAGCGCACTGCTCTGCCTTGCTCCCTCGCGCCCCAGCGCGCGCGTCCCTCGCTGCCCCCTCACGCCCCAGCGCGCGCGCGTCCCTCTCTTGCTCGCGCCCGCTGCTGCTGCCTCGTCCCTTCATCGCTGCGCGCACCCGCACACGAATTGTGCGTGTGTGTGCGTGTGTTCGTTCTTGTTCAATTTTTCGCCCAATCACTTTAAATTCGTGGTTGTTCCGTGCTATATGCCGGATTGGTATAATTCTCTACTTCCTTACCTATTCTATTTAAATTATAATATTGTGAGGGGGTCGAAAAAGCACGAGGCTAATGCGTGACCTCGTCCCTCGTGGGCGTGACGTTGTCAGATCAAGTGTAATTGGATTTTCTGTGAGTTTACACCCAATCGACTAGTAATATAGGAGTCGCCATTCAGTTTTTAATGACAATGAGAAAAACTGATAAAACCCGGTTATCGTGACATAAAGGGAGTGCCATTATGTTAGACCACGACGGCCATAGGTTCCCTTGTGATCCCTGGTGTGGGGATCGCTCAACGTACACCCGCAGGGCAGAGATTGAGAGTTCGGGGGACTGTTACTACCGAGAGGAGTGCTCATCGATAATACTCCAGAGGCAGGTTATCCTTACTAGCTCAGCATAAATAATTGAAGGGACATGCTTTAAACTATTAAAATATTCTGAATTGATTTAAGCAATATGCAACACATAATACTAAATCGATCGTGATTATCTTATTTAGATTGATTTAAGGTACCTAGCATGATAATTCAATTGTCCAAAATATTATCTTATTAGGCGTGATAGATCAATCAAATTAATAGTTTGACAATTTTATAAAAGGGTGATAAAAGCGATTAAATCATACGAGGGACACATTACAACGCACCCTTGAGAGGTGCGTTGTGGTTCTCAGAAAACTAACCACTTGGCTTTGCTATTTCTCATTTTATTTAACGAATCTCAGGTTTCCAAGCAATGTTCCAGTATTTAGGCTTAATTCATCAAGCTACAAGGGGCAGGATGCGTTCTGTTCGACTTTTTGGTCGATTGCGACAGAACGCTGGATCAATTTCGCAGCGTGAGGCTTAGGCTTAAGGCTAGAGTCAATACTCAGATTATGGAATTGTCTGTTATTTTCACGTCGGTTTTAGGCTGTATTTATAGGAAAAGAGTGTGTGGAAAGATAGATTTTAAGATACGAATCCAAAAAGAATCCGGAGATAAAACGACCCCAGGCACTTTCAGCGCCCAAGGCTGGGCGCCGAAGATTTCGACGCCCAGATCCAGGCGTTGAAATTGGGATCTGGGCCGAGTTCTTTGTCAGATTTGGACTCTTAGAACACGGAGCTTTTGAGATTTATCCGAGTCTTTTATTGCGTATTAACTTATGACGTAAGGCGTCTGGGCCCGTTACGAACTCTAGGTTCGTTAGGATTTTAATTAATACGTAACTCTTATTTTTGAATTATACCAGGAATGAAAATTCTATCTCTTTTAGGATTTATGTTGGAGTGCAACACCTAATTATGACAGGTTTCTATCTTTTATGACTTTGCCACTTTTAACAACTACCTTTTACGGCAGTTACTATTCTTAGCAGGTTTCTATAAATAGCAGCTTTGGCTGAAATGAAAGGGTGGTTGAGATCCTTTATTTTATAGGAGATGCGTTGCCAAGTGGAGATTTATGTTCTCATCATCGAACCTTCCCTTTCGGGAATGGGGACAAAAGTAGGCGTCTACAGTTAGCCCCCACTTTGACTGAGTCTCGAGATGAGACGATGGTCAAAGTACTAGACGGAGTGCGTCCTACAAGCCATGGCGTATGTGACCTGTTTTGCGAGGGTCTCACGAGCCCCCGAGTGATAAAATTTGACTTAAGGGTCATCACTTGAAGTGTTAACACATTTCTCACGCGTCATTGGAATTTGTTAACTGATAGTATAGAAACTCCCTCACTTTGTCATTGGAAGTGTCTAAAGATGTTTTCGAAATCAAAGCTATAAAGTGTAACTAGGCCAGGCCAAGCCCAATCACGAGGTAAAAGATTCTCATTTTCAGGGTTAGCTAAACGAGAAAACCCCCTTGTTTTTATAGGACGTAAAACGAAGGAAAATCCAGCACATCGCTCTTTTTTAGAAAAACGGAAAACCAATCCTTTGATTTTTGGAAAAGGGAAACCATCCTTTGATTTTTGGAAAAGGGAAACCAGGAAAAAGTTATCGCTGCAGCGACTAAGGACCTGCGCGGTTAGTGGCGCAGACCCCGCCCGCTGAAGGTGGGCGAGCCTGTCCGCTGAGGGTGGACGCCCCGTCCGATAGAAGTGGACGAATCTGTTTTGATGTTTTGAAAATAAGGACCTACGCGGTTTGTGACGTAGACCCCGCCGGCTGAAGATGGCGAGCCTGTCCGGTGAGGGTGGACGCCCCGTCCGATAGAAGTGGACGAATATGTTTTGATGTTTTGAAAATAAGGACCTACGCGGTTTGTGACGTAGACCCCGCCGGCTGAAGATGGCGAACCTGTTTTTGTTTTGAAGATTTTATTTTCTTTTCATTTTCGAAAACTGAGGACCTGCGCGGTTAGTGACGCAGACCCCGCCCGTTGAAGGTGGGCGAGCCCTATCCGCTAAGGGTGGACGCCCCGCCCGCTGGAGGTGAGCGAACCTGAATTCGTCTTTTCGATTTGGGACTCGCGTGATACGTGCCGCGATCTTGCCCGATTGAGGTGGGCAAGTCCCTATTTCATTTGTTCTTGTGATTTCTTTTGAGAATTTCTTTTTATTCATTCTTGTAAGAGCGAATTCTTTCAAGGGATGCTCGGATTTAGCTGCAACCTGAATGTGGGTTGGCAACGTGCTTAGACGGACCATTGTCTCGTGGTCATCATCTTTCATGGTTTTGAGCTAGTCTTTAGGGCTCAATTTTTCCACTACCTGGGTCCTTGATTAGGGGGCTATGTATAAGTATCAACGACGACCTTTGTCTTGAGGTCGTAATCTGGTTTTATCTTTTGAGATTATCCAAACACGGGACTTCGTACAGCGTAGTCTGGGAATATTGTTTTAACTTTGCATACTCTCTTTTGAAATATATATTTTCTTTCGAGCCCCCAAGCACTCGTGCTTGACGGTCATTTCTTGTCAAAGAGGTTCCTTGGGGATACGCATTTTGTAATGTCCTTGATTGTGTTTGGGATCGTGCTCGTAAGTGCGAGCGATCTTTGTAGTGGTGTGCTACTCTTCACAAAGCCGTGAGGTGCGACTTTCAGTAAAGAAATCGGCAATTTTCGAGTCGAATGGATACGGCAGGACCCTATAGAAGTCAGGGCTTCTTTTGGGCCTGGGCTCATTTTCGGCGCCCAGGCCTGGGCGTTAGAAATAATCCACGCCCAAGTGGGGCGTTGAAAATATTGTTTGGGCTGGTCTTTTGATGACATAGTTGGCCTCTTGTTCGCTCGTTTACGTATTCTCTTCTCTTTTGTTTTTCTTTATTTTTGGAACGTAGAATTTTATTAGAGATCACAATGAGTTGAGTGATCGTGATGATTTCTCGAGAAGCCGTAGCCGATTGGTGGACTACGGTGTTTGTCGCTTTGGGGCGATTATTTAAAGGAACTGTCGTTCTTAAGGCGTACAGCTATTGCAATAGTTGGGTGAGTCTATATGGCCCGAGGAACATACCTTGAGGCGTAAGACTTTGATCGCGTATATATTTTTTATTTTGCTACGGTCGTTTCGTAGCTTGGATCCCCCAAGTATGCATGTTGGGATGCTTACTTTTGGCGTACGATTTTTGTAGGTTCTTTCGAGAAAGATGCCTTGGGTTCCTGCTCGTGTAGGTGCGAGCTATCCCTTCCGTGGTAGGTAATATTTTGCTACCTTTAATCCTTAATGTAGAAGTCGTGTGGCTTGCATTTTGAATTTGGGCGATAAGTAGTCTTTACCTCATACTCTTGGTCGTGCCCGCATTAGTGCAATATGCCTTACTCTTTTTTTTAGACTTGTACCGTGGGATGGTTGAACTTATGGTGTGACGTAGGCTTGTGTGGCCTAACAGCGTGTCTTAGAACATTCCTCCAGGTGTTGGGATATCATTATTATTTTTTGCATTGGAGTACTTCATCACGCCTCGTTCAGGTGCTCGAACAAGTGTAGCACCTTCTGCGTGGGTGTGCACGGCTTATTACTTCGTTCGATTCGAGGATTCATAGATGTTTTTTTTCTTTTTTTTTATCCTTGATTTTTCTTTCGCTTTTGCTTTGGAATGACATAGACTGTGTAACGGGCGCTTGTAGGGCGAGCGTTATGTGCAGTAGTTTGATCGGAGTTTTGGTGACTCGCGATTTTCACTTACCCTTGTTAGTGGGGTGACTTTATATATTCTAAGTACCGCTTAGAATTTGGGAGGGGTTGTAGCCATTCTAAGGTTCGTTTTACACGATCAAACCTTAGGATTGTGCCCCTATGACGTGTGTATAGCATTAGCGTCGAGAATTTGCGATAAAATCGTCATTTCGAGGTTTTTTAGAGTGTTTTTCTCAAGCCCCCAATTGTAGCTACGGGATTGGCTTGGTTCTATAATGCTTGGCATACGTTTTTATGCATTCATGGTGACATGGATCATGAATAGTTTGAACCAGACTCGTTTAGTGCGAGGTACGTTCGAGTAGTGATTTGCTACTTCTCTTGTAAATGTCGTATTGTGCGACATTGCCATGGTCAAGGTAGTCACATGTTGAAGTGTGCCTTGACCAAAAGCTAGGTGCCTTTCTTTACCCATAATCATATTTAGAAATCTTTTTGACTCTCTTTCAACATCGAGATAAACGCATACTTAGCTTAAACCAATGACACTTTATTATGTTCGAAGAAGTCTTTGAAAATTATTTGAAATCCGAGTCCTACTGTGTATGATCCGAGGTGTCCTAAGCAAGTTGATTTATAGAAGGGTTCGTACAGGATTACATGCGTGAATCAAAATACTGTTACGATTTTCGGAATGCTGTCTAAGAATTTGCTGGAAGCCAGGGTGCAGGCGTCGAGATATTACTTGTGCCCGTGTGGCACATGCTTTAGGCTTTTAGGGCCATCTTTTCCAGAATTGTGGGAATATAAACCGCTTTCAAATTGACTTAGATTTACTTGGTGTATGTCTGCACAAAAGGTCAAGGTATACTTAGTTCTTTCCCTAGTTCTTTCATTTCAATTTTTAGCCCCCAGTTGCTATTATGTCTTCTCATTAATGATGCTTTCAGATTTCGATTTTAGATGCCCGTGTCATATGTCTGAGTAGGGTGAGCCTTGGTTAAGTGCCAATTCCTATTGATAATGTCTGATTTTTTCAAAGGGGATTCGCAAGCATTTGAATTACCATGAACGGGTGCCCTGAGTTCGAAGGAACGATGGGGCGATGCCGTAGAACAATCCTCTTTATTGCAAGCTTACTGCCTTTACTACTTGTTGGCGATTATGACTGTGTCTAGTGGTGAAAGAAGGTCTTTAAGTGAGTTACTTTGCTTTAGGGAGGGTCAAGTCGAGTACTTTAGAGGTCATGGATGCTCGCGCTAGCCCCCATTCAATTTAGGCAAAGCGATCTTTTGAGTATTGGATAAGTGCCTAGGAGTGTGAGTGCTCCTTCTGGCAAGGGTACGTGCCCTTATTATTTTTCGATGTGTGCTCATTTTGGCATCTTGATGGATTCTTCCTTTGACTTAAATTTTTCTTTCGATTTGGATTGCAAGTAATTAAATTTCAATAAGGGACTCTATTTTTTTTATTCTTGTTATTCTATAGGCTTTAACATATTTTATTCAGGTTATGATTCATATGACAAAACATAAATCATGCGGAAAAACCATAAAGCCAGGAAAGCATATTATTTACACATAATCATTTAACATAGTTTAGATGCATACACTTTGTTGCGTGCCCTCCCTAGCTGCGCCCGAACCGAACAAGAACAAGTCTTTAGGACTCCAAGTGTCGTCCCTCCGTAGATAGTCCACAGCACGTCCGGATCCGCCTTAAGCTTGACCAACTAGAATCGCCCTGAAGGTTGCTTAGGAATTTCGGCTATTTAGGTGCAAGTGTATGGCTGATTTTTCTTCAAAATCTTACCTTTAGAATACTTCAATTCTCGTCTATAAATTATGACCCTAGGCACCTATTTATAGAGGTATGGAAAAGGAATTATAATCCTACTAGGATTTGGATTTATTAATTAGAATCCAACTTGAACTCTAAATAATAAACTTAATCTATAAGGATTAAGATTTAATCAATACACGAATTCCGATAGGATTAGGATTCGTTACGAACATGAGCATCGTATGGCCACGAGCATCGCACCACCCGCGCAGGCCTTGCGGCCCACACGAGCAACCGCTGCTCGCAGCCCAACAGCACGCTTAGCGTGCGCGTGCCAAGGCCTTGCTGGGCCTGGCCTTGCCCTGGGCCTGGCGAGGCGTGGCAGCTCCATGTTGGGCGCTCGGCTTGCTGGGCGCGGGCCTGGCTTCGTGTTGGGCCTTCGTCTAGCAAGCCTCGTCCCATGCTAATTCGTACGATGCGCTTCCGATTAAATTCCCGGTTCCGGAATTCATTTCCGATACAAACAATATTTAATATTTCCGATTCCGGAATTAATTTTCCGTTTCGAACAAATATTTAATATTTCCGTTTCCGGAATTATTTTCCGATTCCGATAATATTTCCGATTCTGACAATATTTCCGTTTCCGGCAATATTTCCGATTCCGGCAATATTTCCATTTCCGATAATATTTTCCGATACGTACCATGTTTCCGTTTCCGGCAACATCTACGACTTGGATAATATTTATATTTCCGATACGATCCATATTTCCGTTTCCGGCAATATCATCGTTTCCGGAGTATTCATTTCTTGCTTGTGACGATCTCAACTCCCACTGAAACCAAGATCCGTCGATTCCGAATATCCATAGATGGAGTATTTAATGCCATTAAATACTTGATCCATTTAGGTACTATTTGTGTGACCCTACGGGTTCAGTCAAGAGTAAGCTGTCGATTAATATCATTAATTCCACTTGAACTGAAGCGGCCTCTAGCTAGGCATTCAGCTCACTTGATCTCACTGAATTATTAACTTGTTAATTAATACTGAACCGCATTTATTAGACTTAATATTATATGCATACTTGGACCAAGGGCATTATTTCCTTCAGTCTCCCACTTGTCCTTAGGGACAAGTGTGCATTACCTAATTCCTTTGTCGCTCGATGCTTGCTCTTGAACATAAGGTAAGAGTTGTCATCCTTATTATGTCCAGAGGTGTTTCTTGGTTTCAGAGTTCAACTGATCCAATAAACAGGTAATCATAGCCTATGATTCATCCGAGCACGGTCATGCATTTCACAGTTTCTAGCTCTCCGAGTGGCCTTGTACAACTTTTAAGCATCTCATCCCGATTTATGGGAGGACAATCCCAATCTTGTGATCTTGAGATTAGACTTCGTTTGATAGGTGATTACCTGAGCGTTGCCTTTATAGCCTCCTTTTACGGTGCGACGGTTGGTCAACGTCAAAGCAACCAGTTCTCAAACAAGTAATCTCAAATCACTCAGGTATTGAGGATTTAGTGTCTAATAATTTTATGGAATTTACTTATGACAGATTTTCATCTCTTACAGTAAAGTTTCATAGGTCTGTCCGATACTAGTCTTCCCAAAGTAAGTATCTATGCAAATGATTACGACATTGTCATGTCCACATAGTTCAAGAAACAGAACTACTAGTCATCTTGCATTCCAGTCGTCTAACGTTTTCTATGCGTCCAATTTTATAGAAAACTCCGACCAGGGACCTTTTTTCAACTTTTGACATTCAAGTTCACTTGATAGACATTTCTTAGTCACAGGACTGGTCCTGACAGTCTATCTTGAATATATCGTCAAATTGAAGGGACTCATCATTTAATAAACCACAAATTAAATGGATTAATGAATTCTATTCATTTATTGTGAATGATTAACCAATAATGTTTTACAAAGAATTAAACTCTAAAACTTCAAAACATTAAATAAGGCCATCAAAGCCATTCTCCAATATGCTTGATTCCCATAGCTGCAGTGTGCGAGTTGTGCTTCGCCTGCGGCAGAGGTTTAGTCAATGGATCTGATATGTTGTCATCAGTTCCAATCTTGCTTATCTCGACTTCTTTTCTTTCAACGAACTCTCGTAGAAGGTGAAATCTACGAAGTACATGCTTGACTCTTTGGTGGTGTCTAAGCTCCTTTGCCTGTGCAATAGCTCCGTTATTATCACAATACAGGGCTATTGGTCCTTTAATGGAGGGGACTACACCAAGTTCACCTATGAACTTCCTTAGCCATATAGCTTCCTTTGCTGCTTCATGTGCAACAATGTACTCCGCTTCAGTTGTAGAATCCGCAATGGTGCTTTGCTTAGCACTTTTCCAGCTTACTGCACCTCCGTTGAGGCAGAAGACAAACCCAGACTGTGATCTGAAATCATCTTTGTCGGTTTGGAAACTTGCGTCCGTATAGCCTTTAACAATTAATTCATCATCTCCACCATAGACCAGGAAGTCATCTTTGTGCCTTTTCAGGTACTTCAGAATATTCTTGGCAGCAGTCCAATGTGCCTCTCCTGGGTCTGACTGGTATCTGCTCGTAGCACTGAGTGCGTACGCAACATCCGGGCGTGTACATATCATAGCATACATTTTTGAACCAATCAATGATGCATATGGAATCCCATTCATTCGTCTACGCTCATCAAGTGTTTTTGGGCACTGAGTCTTGCTTAGAGTCATTCCATGAGACATGGGTAGGTAGCCTCGCTTGGAGTCTGCCATCTTGAACCTATCAAGCACCTTATTGATATAAGTGCTTTGACTAAGTCCAATCATCTTTTTAGATCTATCTCTGTAAATCTTGATGCCCAATATGTACTGTGCTTCTCCTAGATCCTTCATCGAAAAACATTTCCCAAGCCAAATCTTGACAGAGTTCAACATAGGAATGTCATTTCCGATAAGTAATATGTCGTCGACATATAATACTAGAAAAGCAATTTTGCTCCCACTGACCTTCTTGTATACACAAGATTCGTCTGCGTTCTTGATGAAACCAAAGTCACTGACTGCTTCATCAAAACGTATATTCCAGCTCCTTGATGCCTGCTTCAATCCGTAGATTGATTTCTTTAGCTTGCATACCTTTTTAGCATTCTTTGGATCCTCAAAACCTTCAGGTTGTGTCATAAACACAGTTTCTGTTAAAACGCCGTTTAAGAAAGCGGTTTTGACATCCATCTGCCATATTTCGTAATCGTAATATGCAGCGATTGCTAATATTATCCGAATAGATTTTAGCATTGCAACTGGTGAAAAGGTTTCATCGTAATCCACACCGTGGACTTGCCTGTAACCTTTTGCAACCAATCTAGCTTTAAAAACTTCAAGTTTCCCATCCTTGTCCTTTTCCAGTTTGAAAACCCATTTGCTTCCAATGGCTTGGTAGCCATCTAGCAAATCGACCAAATCCCATACTTGGTTTTCTGACATGGAGTCTAATTCAGATTGCATGGCTTCTTGCCATTGCTTGGAGCTAGGGCTCGTCATAGCTTGTTTGTAAGTCGCAGGTTCATCACTTTCAAGTAATAGAACATCATATCTCTCGTTCGTCAAAATACCTAAGTACCTTTCCGGTTGAGATCTATATCTCTGCGATCTACGCGGGGTTACATCTCTAGATTGACCATGATTCTCACCAGATACTTCTAAAGATCTCTGAGTTTCATCTTGAATATCATCTTAAGCATTCTCAAGAGTTTGTTGTTCGACTCGAATTTCTTCGAGGTCTACTTTTCTCCCACTTGTCATTTTGGAAATGTGATTCTTTTCCAAAAAGATACCATCTCGAGCAACAAACACCTTGTTCTCAGATGTATTGTAGAAGTAATACCCCTTTGTTTCCTTTGGATAGCCCACAAGGATACATTTGTCAGATTTTGGATGAAGTTTGTCTGAAATTAATCGCTTGACGTATACTTCACATCCCCAAATCTTAAGAAAAGACACATTTGGAGGCTTTCCAAACCATAACTCATATGGAGTCTTTTCAACAGCTTTAGACGGAGCTCTATTTATATTGAGTGCAGCTGTATTTAGTGCATGTCCCCAAAATTCTATTGGAAGTTCGGCCTGACCCATCATTGACCTAACCATGTCTAGCAAGGTTCTGTTCCTCCGTTCCGACACACCGTTCCATTGTGGTGTTCCAAGAGGAGTCAATTCTGATAGAATTCCACATTCTTTCAGATGGTCATCAAATTCATAGCTCAGATATTCACCGCCTCTATCAGACCGCAGTGCCTTAATCTTCTTGCCTAATTGATTCTCTACTTCACTCTGAAATTCCTTGAATTTGTCAAAGGATTCAGATTTATGCTTCATTAGGTAGACATAACCATATCTACTGAAGTCATCAGTGAAAGTGATAAAGTAGCTGAAACCACCCCTAGCATTTGTACTCATTGGTCCACATACATCTGTATGGATTAAACCCAATAGTTTAGTTGCTCTTTCTTCAACTTTAGAGAAAGGTTGCTTTGTCATTTTGCCAAGTAAACATGATTCGCACTTACCATAATCCTCTAAGTCAAATGGTTCTAGAATTCCTTCCTTTTGAAGTATTTCCATGCGTTTCAAGTTAATATGGCCTAATCGACAATGCCACAGATAGGTGAGATCTGAATCATCCTTTTTGGCCTTTTTGGTATTTATGTTATAAACTTGTTTGCCGTGATCTAATAAATAAAGTCCATTGACTAATCTAGCAGATCCATAAAACATCTCTTTAAAATAAAACGAGCAACTATTGTCTTTTATTAAAAAGGAAAATCCCTTAGCATCTAAGCAAGAAACAAAAATGATGTTTTTAGTAAGACTTGGAACATGGAAACACTCTTCCAGTTCCAAAACTAGCCCAGAGGGCAACGACAAATAATAAGTTCCTACAGCTTAATGCAGCAATCTGTGCTCCATTTCCCACTCGTAGGTCGACTTCTCCCTTGCTTAACTTTCTACTTCTTCTTAGTCCCTGTAGATTGGAACATAAGTGTGAGCCACAAATGGTATCTAATACCCAAGAAGTTGAATTAGCAAGTATACAGTCTATAACGAAAATACCTGAAGATGGAACGACTGTTCCGTTCTTCTGATTTTCCTTTAGCTTTGGACATTCTCTTTTGTAATGGCCTATTCCATCACAATAAAGACAGCTTGATGTGGACTTGTCCTGCTTTGATTTAGCATTGCCCTTGGACTTTCCACTTTTCTTGAACGGTCTCCCTTTAGCCTTGAGTAAATCTTTGGCTTCGCAGTCTAGTTTTATCTCAGCCTTTCTGACAAGGTGAACAAATTCTGCAACTGTTTCTTCTCTTGGTTCACTTAGGTATAGTTGCTTGAAGCGACCAAACCCACTGTGCAGTGAATTGAGCAAGATAGAGACTGCCATCCTTTCGCTTATTGGTGTTCCTAGCAGACTTAGGCGATCGACATATGAAAGCATAAGATCCACATGGAACCTTAGTGGGACGCCTACCCTTTGTTTAGTGCGAAGGAGCTGAACATGTGTTTCTTGGACCTCCATCCTATAACACCTGTTGGGAGAACTAACCTTTAGACCAGACATTGATTCAATCAACTCATGGACATTCAGGTCCCTGTCCTCCGTGCTTCCACGACAGATATCCCTCAGATTCTTGATGAGCGTAAAAGGTTCATAAGCTACAAACCTTCTAGCCCATTCATCAGGGATATTGTTTAGCATGAGACTCATAACCTTTTTGAGATCCGCATCCCAGGCGGAAAATCTTTCAGGGGTTATGTCTTTGGCATAGTGTGAGGGGGTCGAAAAAGCGCGAGCCTAATGCGTGACCTCGTCCCTCGTGGGTGTGAGGCTTCTTTTTGTCAAATCAAGTGTAATTGGATTTCCTGTGAGTTTACACCCAATTGACTAGTAATATAGGAGTCGCCATTCAGTTTTTAACGACAATGAGAAAAACTGACAAAACCCGGTTATCGTGACATAAAGGGAGTGCAATTATGTTTGACCACGACGGTCGTAGGTTCCCTTGTGATCCCTGGTGTGGGGATCTCTCAACATACACCCGCAAGGTAGAGATTGAGGGTTCGGGGGACTGTAACTACCGAGAGGAGTACTCGCTCTTCGATAACTCCAGAGGCAGGATATCCTTACTAGCTCAGCATAAACAATTGAAGGGACATGCGTTAACTATTAAACTAATCTGAGTTGATTTTAACAATATGCAACATATAATACTAGATCTAGTGCGATTATCTGATTTAGATTGTATTAAGGGACCTAGCATGATAATCCAATTTGCCAAAAATATTATCTTTATTAGGCGTGATAGAACAATCAGATTCAATTAGTTTAACAGTTCATAAAAGGGCGAGGAAAGCAATTAAATCATGGAAAAGGGACACATTACGACGCACCCTTGAGAGGTGCGTCACGGTTCTCAGAAAACTAACCACTTTGACTTTACTATTTCTCCTTTTATTTAACGAATCTCAAACTACGGGACATGATACGTTCTGTTCGATTTTTGGATCGATTGCGACAGAACGCGTGATCAATTTCGCAGCGTGAGGCTTAGGCTTAGGGGTTGGAGTCAATACTCAGAATATGAATTGTGTGTGTTCCTTTCACGTCGAACTTGGGGCTATATTTATGAAGGAAATAATGCCCTTGGTCCAAGTATGCATTCAATGTTAAGTCTAATAAATGCGGTTCAGTATTAATTAACAAGTTAATAATTCAGTGAGATCAAGTGAGCTGAATGCCTAGCTAGAGGCCGCTTCAGTTCAAGTGGAATTAATGATATTAATCCACAGCTTACTCTTGACTGAACCCGTAGGGTCACACAAATAGTACGTAAACGGATCAAGTATTTAATGGCATTAAATACTCTATCTATGGATATTCGGAATCGACGGATCTTGGTTTCAGTGGGAGCTGAGATCGTCACAGGCAAGAAAAGAATACTCCGGAAACGATGATATTGCCGGAAACAGAAATATGGATCGTATCGGATATATAAATATTATCCAAGTCGTAGATGTTGCCGGAAACGGAAACATGGTACGTATCGGAAAATATTATCGGAAATAGAAATATTGCCGGAATCGGAAATATTGCCGGAAACGGAAATATTGTCTGAATCGGAAATATTATCGGAATCGGAAAATAATTCCGGAAACGGAAATATTAAATATTTGTTCGAAACGGAAATTAATTCCGGAATCGGAAATGTTAAATATTGTTCGTATCGGAAATGAATTCCGGAATCGGAAAATTAATCGGAAGCGCGTCGTACGAATTAGCATCGGACGAGCTTGCTAGACGAAGGCCCAACACGAAGCCAGGCCCACGTCCAGCAAGGGAAACGCGCGCCACAACACGCCAGCCCAAGGCTGCGCCAGGCCCACCGCAAGGCAGGCCCAGCGCGCGCCCAAGGCTGCGGCAGTCGTGGGCTGCGTTGCTCGGGCTGCGCGCGCGCGCATGGCGCCCCTCGTGGGCTGCTGTGCGTTCGTGTGTGTTTGTGTTCACATACGAAACCTAAAACGTACAGGATTCGTTTAATGATTAAATTCCTAATCCTATTTGATAAATTAATTAAATAAGAGTTTCACTAGAATTCTAATTTAATTAATTCGTATCCTAGTAGGATTCCAATTCTCTTTCCATACCCCTATAAATATGTGGCATGGGTTCACAATTTATAACGAGTTTTCAAGTATTCAAAGTGAGTTTTTGAGAGAAAAATTCAGTCACATATCTTGCCTAAAAGTGCCGAAAATTATTAGTACCTTAAGGGCGATTCTAGTTGGTCAATCTTAAGGCGGATCCGGACGTGCTGTGGACTATCTACGGAGGGACGACACTTGGAGTCCTAAAGACTTGTTCTTGTTCGGTTCGGGCGCAGCTAGGGAAGGCACGCAACAAAGAGTATGCATCTAAACTATGCTATATGATTATGTGTAAATAATATGTATTCCTGGCTAAATGGTTTTTCCGCATGATTTATGAATTGTCATATGTATCATAACCTAACAGTGGTATAACGAGCCTCTTATTATTTTCATAATCTAAATTTCATGAACATGGTTAAATATTACAAATTTGCAAGAATTAAAAGGGGTGATTAATTTTCGTAATTGTTAATTAATTGCAAATTGCGTTTATTTAATTATACGTACGCAGTTTTTCGGCAGTTTCTTCGTTACTCATCCAAATCGAGTGATTTTTGTGTCAATTCCGCATGTAAAAGGCATTCTAAAATTTTGACAAAAAATAGTTTTTTTCTGCCGAACCCAGAATTCTCAAATTCGAAGCCTAACTATGAATTTTCGAAGGTTTTAGTTTTTCGAATGCAAAATTTCGTAAATTTAAGATGTTAAATTAAATATTTGCGATTCTTGTTGATAAATCTTGAATTTTTGATTGACCTACTGTATATGTTTAACAAGTTTGAATGCCTAGCCTTGTTAATTATGCAATCTAATTTGTAATTATGATTAATTTGTTGAAAATTAGAATAATTTAGAATTAATTTGATTTTCATAATTAATTATAATTTAATTAGATACCTATGATTAAAAACCACCATAAAAATTGTAAATTTATGATAAATTTTAAATTTTTATGACCTAGACTTGAATCCATGTTAATCGGAAATCAATTGAATAATAAATTTTCGATTTTTTCGCCCTAAAATTAAGAAATTAATATTAATTTATTAATTTGTCATTAATTTTAAATATAAATTTTTTAAAATTTTATGCGATTCGTTCATATAACTTGCACGCACAAAGCAATGGACGCTACGTGTTACCCTTAAGGGGTGTTGTATAGTGCGGGCATGTGACGACGAGCAAGGGAGCTCGTCGCCCATGCGGCACGAATGCAATGAGCAAGGGCATGGTGCACGAGCACAAGGCAGCAGCCCTGCCTTGTGTCGTGGGCTATGAGCAATGGACGAATGGGCATGGGCGAAGGCAAGGCACGGCAGTCGCGTGTGGGCAACAAGCGAGCTGCGCCACAACGCGCACTGCCTCGCACAAGCGCGCGCAGCCTCGCGCGCAGCGAGCGCAAGCTCGCGTGCCACGAGAGCTGCGCCCAGCGTCGATGCCTCGCGCAGCGAGCGCTGGCGAGCGCGCGCAGCGAGCGCTGGCTCGCATCAAGCGAGCGCTGGGGAGCGCGCACAGCGAGCGCTGGCGAGCGCGCACAGCGAGCCCTGGCTCGCATGCAGCAAGCGCTGGCGAGCGAATGCAGCGAGCGATGGCTCGCGTGCATCGAGCGCTGGCGCGCGCGCAGCGAGCACAAGCTCGCGTGGAGCCTTGCGAAGGATAGCAGCAGCAGCTATGCAACGCAGCGCATGGGCTGCGCGCACATGGCCAGCGATGGATGTGTGCGTGTGGCCCATGGGCGTGCGATGCATGAGGTGTTTGCGTTACGATTAGATCGTTTTGAAATTTTAATTTGAAATTTTCAGTTTACGTAATTTTAATTAATTTTAAAATTAATAATTTAAATTATTTTCTTGGATTTTAATTTTGAATATTGTAATTATAATAAATTTTATTTATTCTAATTATTTTACTAAAATTAAAATCATGAATTAATTTAAATACGACTGAAATTAAATTAAACTTTTTGGATTCAATTATAAATTTATATGAGCTTTAAATTTTAATTAAATTTGTATGTTTCCGGTTAGACTAGAAATACATTTTTATGTTTAAAATTAGTAAAGCATATGAATTTATTGGTTTGAGTGGGAGCCCTTTTTAGTCATAAACTCTTGATTAGGTCTACAAATCCTTAAGGTTAAAACAACTTGATTAGAATTAATAAGGACTGAATAATTGGTAGATTATTGGTGCCCTTGATTAATTGCTGCAAATGTTTACGTGATGCATAATGTGTTTTACTAACCAGCTATGTGGGCCATTCATGATAATGAATGGGTGAATGGTATATATTGTATATGTACTGTTTTGTAGGTTATGAAGTGACTAGTATGGCCTAAATAGGATAGAAAATATGGTCTGCGTACCATTAATTTGAATGTAATTGGTCTAAAGTACCAAAGTCGTTTTTCAAATTCAAATATGGTCTGCGTACCATCAAATGGTTGTAATTAGTTTTAATTATAGCTTATCCTATTTGAAGAAAATGGTGCCTCCCACGGAGATTTTCAAGACGGACTTTGAAGTTAAAGCTTCAAGATGAAGTCGGGCCATACTAGATCACATTTATCTTATGCATGTTTTAAGTTATTTATTGCTTTTAAATATGTCTTAAAATGCATGAGATCAAAAGCTTGATTATGTTGCATGATTAAGGATTTTAGTTCACTTAAAATCTAACCAACATACTAAGAGCCTTAAGTTCCAAACTTAAAAATTGAGTTAAAAGGTGCCATGCCAAAATATACACTTGCTTGGAAATCCTTTACATCAATCTAGTAATAGTTTTCGCTCAGCGAGGTGTTACTTATTGGTCCTAAAGGGGCAAGGTACACAAATAATTGTGAGTACATGTTAGTTTTGGTGAAACTCAACGATATAAGTAAGGAGTCCTTTTATCTCGTGGCAAAATCGATAGGTTTACCTAATAAGTTCTTAGACGTACCTATCAACCAAGAATAGTTTCTAGACTATTAGCAAAAGGCTTTTGCTTACCTAAGATGTTTTAGGATTAAGTCGACAAACTGTGCTTAGTTCTTCAATGATTTTAGGATCTTGGAATCATTTATTCACACCTGCCGGAACACATAACTTGAATAAAATGCTTAATAAACATTGAATTATGCATGTATGCTAGAATTTAAGTTTATTAAGAGAAACTGTGAATGGTTATTTATTTGTTTATTCTTTTCAATTGTAGTTTTTAATATGGCAAACAACAATTCATTCAACATTCGATGAATTCTCGAAAAGGAGAAATTGAACGGGAAAAACTTCCTTGACTAGCAAAGGAACTTGCAAATAGTTCTTATGCAGGAAGAAAACGAGTATGTCCTAGAAGAGGCGATGCCCGAAGCCGCAGGCGACGGGGTCACTCAGGCAGCCCTCAATCGTTGGATTGATGCCAACAAGGATATGAAATGTCTAATGCTCGCCACCATGAGTGCGGATCTGCAGAAAACGTTCATCAACTCAGATGCTTTCACAATCATCAGTGAGTTGAAGAACATGTTCCAAGATCTGGCTCGAGTCGAAAGATTCGAGACTCATAGGCAAATTCTTGAGACCAAGCTTAAGAAAGGCGAGCCCGTAAGTCCACATGTTCTCAAAATGATTGGACTCATTGAGAATATGAGTCGGCTGGATCAGCAATTTTCTCAGGAAATGGCTATAGACACCATCCTCCATTCTCTTCATAGCGGGTATGATCAGTTCAAACTGAACTACAGTATGAATAGTCTGGACAAAACGCTCACTGAGCTTCACGGTATGCTGAAGACCGCTGAAAAGACGCTCAAAAGTGATAAGCAGGATGTGCTTATGGTGCGTGGGGGCAAGTTCAAGAAATCTGGAAAGAAGAGGAATGCTAAGAAAGGTGGCAACAAGGCCAGCCCAACTAAGCAAACTGGCGCCAAATCTGTAAAGAGGAAGGTCAGTCAACCCACTTCTGAATCCGAATGCTTCTACTGCAAGAAGAAGGGGCATTGGAAGAGAGATTGCTTGAAGCTAAAGGAAGATCAGAAGAACGGAACAGTCGTTCCATCTTCAGGTATTTTCGTTATAGACTGTATACTTGCTAATTCAACTTCTTGGGTATTAGATACAGGTTGTGGCTCACACTTATGTTCCAATCCACAGGAACTAAGAAGAAGTAGAAAGTTAAGCAAGGGTGAAGTCGACCTAGGAGTGGGAAATGGAGCACGGATTGCTGCATTAGCTGTAGGAACTTACTATTTGTCGTTGCCCTCCGGGCTAGTTTTGGAACTGGAAGAATGTTTCCATGTTCCAAGTCTTACTAAAAACATCATTTCAGTTTCTTGCTTAGATGCTAAGGGATTTTCCTTTTTAATAAAAGACAATAGTTGTTCGTTTTATTTTAAAGAGATATTTTATGGATCTGCTAGATTAGTCAATGGACTTTATTTATTAGATCACGACAAACAAGTATATAACATAAATACCAAAAAGGCCAAAAAGGATGATTCAGATCTCACCTATCTGTGGCATTGTCGATTAGGCCATATAAACTTGAAACGCTTAGAAAGACTTCAAAAGGAAGGAATTCTAGAACCATTTGACTTAGAGGATTATGGTAAATGCGAATCATGTTTACTTGGCAAAATGACAAAGCAACCTTTCTCTAAAGTTGGAGAAAGAGCAAATGAACTATTGGGTTTAATCCATACAGATGTATGTGGACCAATGAGTACAAATGCTAGAGGTGGTTTCAGCTACTTTATCACTTTCACTAATGACTTCAGTAGATATGGTTATGTCTACCTAATGAAGCATAAGTCTGAATCCTTTGACAAATTCAAGGAATTTCAGAGTGAAGTAGAGAATCAATTAGGCAAGAAGATTAAGGCACTGCGGTCTGATAGAGGCGGTGAATATCTGAGCTATGAATTTGATGACCATCTGAAAGAATGTGGAATTCTATCAGAATTGACTCCTCCTGGAACACCACAATGGAACGGTGTGTCGGAACGGAGGAACAGAACCTTGCTAGACATGGTCAGGTCAATGATGGGTCAGGCCAAACTTCCATTAGAATTTTGGGGACATGCACTAAATACAGCTGCACTCACTATAAATAGAGCTCCGTCTAAAGCTGTCGAAAAGACTCCATACGAATTATGGTTTGGAAAGCCTCCAAATGTGTCTTTTCTTAAGATTTGGGGATGTGAAGTATACGTCAAACGATTAATTTCAGACAAACTTCATCCAAAATCTGACAAATGTATCCTTGTGGGTTATCCAAAGGAATCAAAGGGGTATTACTTCTACAATACATCTGAGAACAAGGTGTTTGTTGCTCGAGATGGTGTCTTTTTGGAGAAAGATCACATTTCCAAAATGACAAGTGGGAGAAAAGTAGACCTCGAAGAAATTCGAGTCGAACAACAAACTCTAGAGAATGCTCAAGATGACATTCAGGATGAAACTCAGAGACCTTTAGAAGAATCTGGTGAGAATCATGGTCAATCTAGAAATGTTACCCCGTGTAGATCGCAAAGATATAGTTCTCAACCGGAAAGGTACTTAGGTATTTTGACGAACGAGAGCTATGACGTTCTATTACTTGAAAGTGATGAACCTGCGACTTACAAACAAGCTATGACGAGCCCTAGCTCCAAGCAATGGCAAGAAGCCATGCAATCTGAATTAGACTCCATGTCTGAAAACCAAGTATGGGATTTGGTCGATTTGCCAGATTGCTACCAAGCCATTGGAAGCAAATGGGTTTTCAAACTGAAAAAGGACAAGGATGGGAAACTTGAAGTTTTCAAAGCTAGATTGGTTGCAAAAGGTTACAGGCAAGTCCACGGTGTGGATTACGATGAAACCTTTTCACCAGTTGCAATGCTGAAGTCTATTCGGATAATGTTAGCAATCGCTGCATATTACGATTACGAAATATGGCAGATGGATGTCAAAACTGCTTTCTTAAACGGCATTTTAACAGAAACTGTGTTTATGACAAAACCTGAAGGTTTTGAGGATCCAAAGAATGCTAAAAAGGTATGCAAGCTAAAGAAGTCAATATACGGATTGAAGCAGGCATCCAGGAGCTGGAATATACGTTTTGATGAAGCAGTCAGTGACTTTGGTTTCATCAAGAACGCAGACGAATCTTGTGTATACAAGAAGGTCAGTGGGAGCAAAATTGCTTTCCTAGTATTATATGTCGACGACATATTACTTATCGGAAATGACATTCCTATGTTGAACTCTGTCAAGATTTGGCTTGGGAAATGTTTTTCGATGAAAGATCTAGGAGAAGCACAGTACATATTGGGCATCAAGATTTACAGAGATAGATCTAAAAAGATGATTGGACTTAGTCAAAGCACTTATATCAATAAGGTGCTTGATAGGTTCAAGATGGCGGACTCCAAGCGAGGCTACCTACCCATGTCTCATGGAATGACTCTAAGCAAGACTCAGTGCCCAAAAACACTTGATGAGCATAGACGAATGAATGGGATTCCATATGCATCATTGATTGGTTCAATAATGTATGCTATGATATGTACACGCCCGGATGTTGCGTACGCACTCAGTGCTACGAGCATATACCAGTCAGACCCAGGAGAGGCACATTGGACTGCTGCCAAGAATATTCTGAAGTACCTGAAAAGGCACAAAGATGACTTCCTGGTCTATGGTGGAGATGATGAATTAATTGTTAAAGGCTATACGGACGCAAGTTTCCAAACCGACAAAGATGATTTCAGATCACAGTCTGGGTTTGTCTTCTGCCTCAACGGGGAGCAGTAAGCTGGAAAAGTGCTAAGCAAAGCACCATTGCGGATTCTACAACTGAAGCGGAGTACATTGCTGCACATGAAGCAGCAAAGGAAGCTATATGGCTAAGGAAGTTCATAGGTGAACTTGGTGTAGTCCCCTCCATTAAAGGACCAATAGCCCTGTATTGTGATAATAACGGAGCTATTGCACAGGCAAAGGAGCCTAGACACCACCAGAGAGTCAAGCATGTACTTCGTAGATTTCACCTTCTACGAGAGTTCGTTGAAAGAAAAGAAGTCGAGATAAGCAAAATTGGAACTGATGACAACATATCAGATCCATTGACTAAACCTCTACCGCAGGCGAAGCACAACTCGCACACTGCAGCTATGGGAATCAAGCATATTGGAGAATGGCTTTGATGTCTCTGTTTAATGTTTTAAAGTTTTAGAGTTTAAATCTTTGTAAAACATTATTGGTTAATCATTCACAATAAATGAAAGGAATTCATTTTTCCATTTAATTTGTGGTTTATTAAATGATGAGTCCCTTCAATTTGACGATATATTCAAGATAGACTATCAGGACCAGTCCTGTGACTAAGAAATGTCTATCAAGTGAACTTGAATGTCAAAGGTTGAAAATGGTCCCTAGTCGGAGTTTTCTGTAAAATTGGACGCATAGAAAATGTTAGACAACTAGAATGCAAAATGACTAGTAGTTCTGTTTCTTGAACTATGTGGACATGGCAATGTCATAATCATTTGCATGGATACTTACTTTGGGAAGACTAGTATCGGACAAGACCTATGAAACTTTACTGTAAGAGATGAAAATCTGTCATAAGTAAATTTCATTAAAATTATTAGACACTAAATCCTCAATACCTGAGTGATTTGAGATTACTTGTTTGAGAACTGGTTGCTTTGACGTTGACCAACCGTCGCACCGTAAAAGGAGGCTATAAAGGCAACGCTCAAGTAATCACCTATCAAACGAAGTCTAATCTCAAGATCGCAAGATTGGGATTGTCCTCCTATAAATCGGGATGAGATGCTTAAAAGTTGTACAAGGCCACTCGGAGAGCTAGAAACTGTGAAATGCATGGCCGTGCTCGGATGAATCATAGGCTATGATTATCTGTTTATTTGATCAGTTGAACTCTGAAACCGAGGAACACCTCTGGACATAATAAGGATGACAACTCTTACCTTATGTTCAAGAGCAAGCATCGAGCGACAAAGGAATTAGGAAATGCACACTTGTCCCTAAGGACAAGTGGGATACTGAAGGAAATAATGCCCTTGGTCCAAGTATGCATTCAATGTTAAGTCTAATAAATGCGGTTCAGTATTAATTAACAAGTTAATAATTCAGTGAGATCAAGTGAGCTAAATGCCTAGCTAGAGGCCGCTTCAGTTCAAGTGGAATTAATGATATTAATCCACAGCTTACTCTTGACTGAACCCGTAGGGTCACACAAATAGTACGTAAACGGATCAAGTATTTAATGGCATTAAATACTCCATCTATGGATATTCAGAATCGACGGATCTTGGTTTCAGTGGGAGCTGAGATCGTCACAGGCAAGAAAAGAATACTCCGGAAACGATGATATTGCCGGAAACGGAAATATGGATCGTATCGGAAATATAAATATTATCCAAGTCGTAGATGTTGCCGGAAACGGAAACATGGTACGTATCGGAAAATATTATCGGAAATAGAAATATTGTCGGAATCGGAAATATTGCCGGAAACGGTAATATTGTCTGAATCGGAAATATTATCGGAATCGGAAAATAATTCCGGAAACGGAAGTATTAAATATTTGTTCGAAAAGGAAATTAATTCCGAAATCGGAAATGTTAAATATTGTTCGTATCGGAAATGAATTCCGGAATCGGAAAATTAATCGGAAGCGCGTCGTACGAATTAGCATCGGACGAGCTTGCTAGACGAAGGCCCAGCACGAAGCCAGGCCCACGTCCAGCAAGGGAAACGCGCGCCACAACACGCCAGCCCAAGGCTGCGCCAGGCCCACCGCAAGGCAGGCCCAGCGCGCGCCCAAGGCTGCGGCAGTCGTGGGCTGCGTTGCTCGGGCTGTGCGCGCGCGCGCATGGCGCCCCTCGTGGGCTGCTGTGCGTGCGTGTGTGTTTGTGTTCACATACGAAACCTAAAACGTACAGGATTCGTTTAATGATTAAATTCCTAATCCTATTTGATAAATTAATTAAATAAGAGTTTCACTAGGATTCTAATTTAATTAATTCGTATCCTAGTAGGATTCCAATTCTCTTTCCATACCCCTATAAATATGTGGCCTGGGTTCCCAATTTATAACGAGTTTTCAAGTATTCAAAGTGAGTTTTTGAGAGAAAAATTCAGTCACATATCTTGCCTAAAAGTGCCGAAAATTATTAGTACCTTAAGGGCGATTCTAGTTGGTCAACCTTAAGGCGGATCCGGACGTGCTGTGGACTATCTACGGAGGGACGATACTTGGAGTCCTAAAGACTTGTTCTTGTTCGGTTCGGGCGCAGCTAGGGAAGGCACGCAACAAAGAGTATGCATCTAAACTATGCTATATGATTATGTGTAAATAATATGTATTCCTGGCTAAATGGTTTTTCCGCATGATTTATGAATTGTCATATGTATCATAACCTAATAATTTATAGAAAAGAGTTCGTGGAAAGATAGAATTGTAGAACTCTAACCCACGAGGAATTAGGAAAGAACACGTCCCGGGTAATTTCAGCGCCCAGGGCTGGGAGCCGAAGATTTCGGCGCCCAGAGCCAGGCGTTGAAAATAGGGTCTGGGTCGTTCCTTTGTCAGATTCAGACTCTTTGAATCCGGAGTGTATGAGACTTTAATCGAGTCTTTTAGTGCGTATTAATTTTATGACGGGATGCGTCTGGGCCCGTTACGAACTCTAGGCTCGTTAGGATTTTAATTAATACGTAACCCTTATTTTCGAATCATATTAGGAATAGGATTCTCTCGCAGTTTCTATCTCATTTAGGATTTTTGTTGGAGTGCAACACCTAATTCTGACAGGTTTCTATCTTTTATGACTTGCCACTTTTAACAGCTACCCATTACGATAGTTACTATTTTTAGCAGGTTTCCATAAATAGCAGGTTTCTATAAATAGCAGGTTTCGGGTGAAATGAAAAGGGTGATTGAGATTCGTTATTTTATAGGAGATGCGTTGCCAAGTGGAGATTTATGTTCTCATCATCGAACCTTCCCTTTCGAGAATGGGGACAAAAGTAGGTGTCTACAGTTAGCCCCCACTTTGACTGAGTCTTGGAGTAAGACGATGGTCAAAGTATTAGACGGAGTGCGCCACACAAGTCATGGTGACCTGTTTTTGCGAGGGTCTCACGAGCCCCCGAGTGATAACATTTTACTTAAGGGTCATCACTTGAAGTGTCGACATATCCCTCACGTGTCATTGGGATTTGTCAACGGATAGTATAGAAACTCCCTCACTTTGTCATTGGAAGTATCTAAAGAGGCGTAGAAACTCCCTCACTTTGTCATTGGGAGTGGCTACAGATGTTTTCGAAATCAAAGCTATAAAGTGTAATTGGGCCTGGCCAAGCCCAGTCACGAGGTAAAAATGTTTTTAAAGATTCTCATTTTCAGGGTTAGCTAAACGCGAAAACCCCCTTGTTTTTATGGGACGTAAAACGAAGGAAAATCCAGCACATCATTCTTTTTTGGAAAAAACGGAAAACCAATCCTTTTAATTTTTGGAAAAAAGGAAAACTACTCACACCGTTCTTTTTTGGAAAAAACGGAAAACCAGAAAAAGTTATCGCTGCAGCGACTAAGGACCTGCGCGGTTAGTGACGCAGACCCCGCCGGCTGAAGTTGGCGAGCCTGTCCGCTAAGGGTGGACACCCCGTCCGATAGAAGTGGACGAATCTGTTTTTTAAATTTGAAAATAAGGACCTACGCGGTTTGTGACGTAGACCCCGCCGGCTGAAGATGGCGAACCTGTCCGCTAAGGGTGGACACCCCGTCCGATAGAAGTGGATGAATCTATTTTGAAATTTGTTTGTGCTTTTTGAAAATAAGGACCTACGTGATTTGCGACATAGACCCCGCCGGCTGAAGATGGCGAGCCTGTAAACATACTTTTTTTTTTAAGATTATTTTTTCGAAAACTGAGGACCTGCGCGGCTAGTGACGCAGACCCCGCCCGCTGAGGGTGGGCGAGCCCTGTCCGCTGAGGGTGGACGTCCCTGAATCCGTTTTTTGATTTGGGAACTAGCGTGGTTCGTGACGCGATCTTGCCAACTGAGATGGGCAAGTTCCTATTTTTTTGTTCATCGTGATTTCTTTTGAGAATTTCTTTTATTCATTCTTGCAAGGGCGAATTCTTTCGAGGGATGCTCGGATTTAGTTGTAACCTGAATGTGGGTTGACAACGGGTTTAAACGGACCTTTGTCTTGTGACCGCCTTCTTTTGTGGTTTTGAGCTAGTCCTTACGGCTCGATTTTTGCCACCACTTGGTCTTTGATCAGAGGACCATGTACAAGTGTCAACGGCGACCTTTCTCTGAGGTCGAAATCCGTTCTTTTGAGATTATCCAAACATGGGACTGCGTGTAGCGTAGTCCGGGAATATGATTTTGACTCCGCACACTCTTTGTTGGAGTATATTTTTTTTTTTTCGCGAGCCCCCAAGCACTTGGGCTTGTCGGTCATTTTTTGCCAAGAGAGGTACGTTTTTTATAACGTCTTTTAATCATGTTTGGGGTCGCGCTCGTATGTGCGAGCGGCCTTTATAGTGGTGTGCTATTTTGGCGAAGTCGTGGAGTGCGACTTCAGTTTTCGGGCGACAAAATTTATTTTCCAAGAACATCCGGTTTAGCTTAGCCCGGATTAAACTTTTGATAGACGAACATTTTAATTTTGAGAACCAACGACTTAACAATATTTTTTTGGTGTTTCGAAGAATGTCCTTGATATTTATTTTGCTCATATTTGCTTTGAAAAGTGTACACATATATTCCTTGAGACGAGTCTAAGTTTCGACCAAGTTTTAACATTCATTTTTGCTATTTGGGTGCTAAAGGTGCTTTTGGGCTTGATCTTGATTGCAATAGGGCCTCGTGTCTAGAAACACGGTTTTAAGTCTTTTCCTGTTCCGCGTTTTGTGAAATCTGGGCCTTGGGCTGCATTTTCAGCGCCCAAGGCTAGGCGTTAATTATTTCGGCGCCCAGCCGTGGGCGCTGAAAGTCTTTTCCTGGCGATTTTTGGTTTTCGGATTTCTTAATGCGTTTCCGAATGGGATCAGGATGTCACTTGATGTCTTCAGCTATATATAGGGGCTAGATACGTCCCTATTTTCCATCACTCTTAATTTTCTCCTCTTGTAGTTGCTTAGCCTTAATTCCTCCTTGCTTTTGTCATGTCGATTCCTCCCTTCTTACTCCAACGAGCTGTTAGGCGTTGGCTACGAGCCCTTACTCCTACAGAAAAGGCTTTGTTGAAAGAATACCACTTAGAGGCACTTTTAGGCTTACAACAAATTAAAATTGATTATAATTTTCTGCATGCAGCCCTAAGCTTTTGGGATTCCGATCATCATGTTTTTGTCTTTCGGGGCAACAAAATATGTCCTTTGCCAGATGAATTTGCCGCGATCCTTGGTTATCCTACTAATGCTACTCCTGCCACCCCTGGCACCATTGAAGAGGGTAAAACAACCATAGGGGCTTTCCTAGGACTAGATGCTAACACACTTGCTGAGATTGTTGTAGGTGATGAGGTTAATTTGGCAAAGCTTGTAAAACATCACTTTAGGCCTAGTAAAAATATGACCGAACAGAAATTGAACATTCGAGCCCTTGTATTTTGTTTGTTGAATCATTATTTGCTGTCGAATAACAATGGTGAGTTCGGTGACATAAGGTTGATCCCCTTGATTAGCCAGATGGAAAGTTGCTATTCTATTATACCGTTGGTCGTTGCCGAGACTTTACTGAGTGCGGATGAGCTGAAGAAGGATGTCAAATCTGAATATTTTAAGGGGAGCCCCCAATTGCTGCAGGTAATCGATCTTTTCCTTGCGCATGTTTTTTTTTTTTTTGCATACTCTTTATTCGTCCTGCCTGGAGCTGAGTTTCAGCGCCCAGAGCTGGGCGTTAGAATTTTCGGCGCCTGGTCCTGGGCGTTGAAACTGCGCCCCAGGTTTCGTTTGTTTATTTATTATTTTTTGATCTGATCGTACCCGTTTTTTGCAGATTTGGCTCATGGAACGACTTAGGCTCTTAAAAACTCCTGTCGATCCTAAACATTATCGCCCTATAGCCTTGGGTAACCGGAAGTATTTGCACCGAGGCCAGGATGAGGCCGAGTGGGCCTCCTTTTTTACTCATGGTATCTGTTCTATTAAGTGGGTGGTACCGTGGTGGGGTTTGACTACTATGACAGGGGGGTCCGATGTATCGGTTTATGTTTCTTTGTTGGGGCTATCCCGACCCATTTATATCTTTCCTTACCGAGTCATGCGTCAATACGGCTTAAGGCAGACTATCCCCTTTGCTGATACGGTACCACCTAAAGTAGCGGCATTTTCACAAGCACGGGTTCAAGCATGGGCTAAGTACTATGATGGTCTCCCGCGTTGGGCCGTAGCTACAAATGGCTTTGTGGGTCTTTCTGAAAACTACAAGTTGTGGATGAGCTCCGATGATAAAGCTGTGAGGACCGAGGATCGAAATGGGGAGCCAGCTGAGCTTTTGATACCTCGTATTCGGGTTAGATATGAGGGTCGTGATTCTGCCAATCCTCGCACCCATGGTATTAAGACTGTGAAAGCTCGTCCTGATCTAAAGCGAAAGGAAGTTCTGAAGGAAATAATGCCCTTGGTCCAAGTATGCATTCTATGTTAAGTCTAATAAATGCGGTTCAGTATTAATTAACAAGTTAATAAATTCAGTGAGATCAAGTGAGCTGAATGCCTAGCTAGAGGCCGCTTCAGTTCAAGTGGAATTAATGATATTAATCCACAACTTACTCTTGACTGAACCCGTAGGGTCACACAAATAGTACGTAAACGGATCAAGTATTTAATAGCATTAAATACTCTATCTATGGATATTCGAAATCGACGGATCTTGGTTTCAGTGGGAGCTGAGATCGTCACAAGCAAGAAATGAATACTCCGGAAACGATGATATTGCCGGAAACGGAAATATGGATCGTATCGGAAATATAAATATTATCCAAGTCGTAGATGTTGCCGGAAACGGAAACATGGTACGTATCGGAAAATATTATCGGAAATGGAAATATTGCCGGAATCAGAAATATTGCCGGAAACGGAAATATTGTCAGAATCGGAAATATTATCGGAATCGGAAAATAATTCCGGAAACGGAAATATTAAATATTTGTTCGAAACGGAAATTAATTCCAGAATCGGAAATATTAAATGTTGTTCGTATCGGTAATGAATTCCGGAATCGGGAATTTAATCGGAAGCGTATCGTACGAATTAGCATCAGACGAGGCCCGCTAGACGAAGGCCCAGCACGAAGCCAGGCCATCGCCCAGCGAGCCGCACGCCGCAACGCACGCCTCGACCAGGCCCAGCGCAAGGCCAGGCCCAGCCAAACGCGCGCGCGCGCAGCACCGCACATGGGCTGTGCGCTTGTCATGGGCCGCAAGGCCTGCGCGGGTGCACGGCTTGTACGATGCGTGTGCGGGAAATCCTAATCCTATTAGGATTCGTGCGAAGATTAAAATCCTAATCCTATTAGATTTGCTTTGTTATTTAGAGTCCTAATAAAGTTCTAATTAACAAATCCACATCCTAGTAGGATTACAATTCCTTTTCCATACTCCTATAAATAAGTGCCTAGGGTCACAATTTATGGGTACGATTGAAGTATTCAAAGGGTAAGTTTTTGAAAGAAAAAGCAGCCATACACTTGCAAACACATAGCCGAAATTCCTAGTAACCTTAAGGGCGATTCTAGTTGGTCTAACTTAAGGCGGATCCGGACGTACTGTGGACTATCTACGGAAGGACGACATTTGGAGTCCTAAAGACTTGTTCTTGTTCGGTTCGGGCGCAGCTAGGGAAGGCACGCTACAACATGTATGCATCTATTCTATGCTAAATGATTATGTGAAAATAATATGCTTTCCTGGCTTTATGGTTTTTCCGCATGATTTATGAATTGTCATATGTATCATAACCTAACAGTGGTATCACGAGGCTCTTATTATTTTCATAATCTAAATTGCATGAACATGGTTAAATATTACAAATTTGCAATAATTAAAAGTGGTGATTAATTTTCGTAATTGTTAATTAATTGCAAATTGCGTTTATTTAATTATACGTACGCAGTTTTTCGGCAGTTTCTTCGTTACTCATAAATCGAGTGATTTTTGTGTCAATTCCGCATGTAAAAGGCATTCTAAAATTTTGACAAAATTAGAATTTTTCGGCCGAACCCAGAATTCTCAAATTCGAAGCCTAACTATGACTTTTCGGAGGTTTTAGTTTTCCGAATGCAAAATTTCGTAAATTTAAGATGTTAAATTAAATATTTGCGATTCTTGTTGATAAATCTTGAATTTTTGATTGACCTACTGTATATGTTTAACAAGTTTGAATGCCTAGCCTTGTTAATTATGCAATCTAATTTGTAATTATGATTAATTTGTTGAAAATTGGAATAATTTAGAATTAATTTGATTTTCATAATTAGTTATAATTTAATTAGAAACCTATGATTAAAAACCACCATAAAAATTGTAAATTTATGTTAAATTTTAAATTTTTATGACCTAGACTTGAATCCATGTTAATCGGAAATCAATTAAATAATAAATTTTCGATTTTTTCGCCCTAAAATTATGAAATTAATATTATTTATTAATTTGTCATTAATTTTGAATATAAATTTTTAATTTTTATGCGATTCGCTCATATAACTTGCACGCACAAAGCAATGGACGCTACGTGTTACCCTTAAGGGGTGTTGTATAGTGCGGGCATGCGACGACGAGCAAGGGAGCTCGTCGCCCATGCGGTACGAATGCAGCGAGCAAGGGCATGGTGCACGAGCACAAGGCAGCAGCCCTGCCTTGTGTCGTGGGCTGTGTGCTATGGGCGCATGGGCAAGGGCGAAAGCAAGGCACGAGCAGTCGCGTGTGGGCAGCAAGCGAGCTGCGCCACAACGCGCACTGCCTCGCGCAAGCGTGCGTAGCCTCGCGAGCAGCGAGCGCAAGCTCGCGTGCCACGTGCGCTACGCCCAGCGTCGATCGCTCGCGCGCAGCGAGCGCCAGCTCGCATGCCGCTGCCTCGTGCGATGAGCGCAAGCTCGCGTGCGAGAAAGGCAGGCGCGCAGCGAGCGATGGCTCGCATGGATCGAGCGCTGGCAAGCGAGCGCAGCGAGCGATGGCTCGCATGAATCGAGCGCTGGGGCGCGCAGCGAGCGATGGCTCGCGTGCATCGAGCGCTGGCGCGCTCAGCGAGCACTGGCTCGCATGTTCGATTGATGCCTTGCGATGGGGAGCAGCAGCGATGCGACGCAGCGCATGGGCTGCGCGCACATGGCCAGCGATGGTTGTGTGCGTGTGGCCCATGGGCGTGCATTGCGTGGGGTTGTTGCGTTGCGATTAGATCGTTTTGAAATTTTAATTTGAAATTTTCAGTTTACGTAATTTTAATTAATTTTAAAATTAATAAATTTAAATTATTTTCTTGGATTTTAATTTTGAATATTGTAATTATAATAAATTTTATTTATTCTAATTATTTTACTAAAATTAAAATCATGAATTAATTTAAATACGACTGAAATTAAATTAAATTTTGGATTCAATTATAAATTTATATGAGCTTTAAATTTTAATTAAATTTGTATGTTTCCGGTTAGACTAGAAATACATTTTTATGTTTAAAATTAGTAAAGCATATGAATTTATTGGTTTAAGTGGGAGCTCTTTTTAGTCATATACTCTTGATTAGGTCTACAAATCCTTAAGGTTAAAACAACTTGATTAGAATTAATAAGGACTGAATAATTTGTAGATTATTGGTGCCCTTGATTAATTGCTGCAAATGTTTATGTGATGCATAATGTGTTTTACTAACCAGCCATGTGGGCCATTCATGTTAATGAATGGGTGAATGGTATATATTGTATATGTACTGTTTTGCAGGTTATGAAGTGACTAGTATGGCCCAAATAGGATAGAAAATATGGTCTGCGAACCATTAATTTGAATGTAATTGGTCTAAAGTACCAAAGTTGTTTTTCAATTCAAATATGGTATGCGTACCATCAAATAGTTGTAATTAGTTTTAATTATAGCTTATCCTATTTGAAGAAAATGGTGCCTCCCACGGAGATTTTCAAGACGGACTTTGAAATTAAAGCTTCAAGATGAAGTCGGGCCATACTAGATCACATTTATCTTATGCATGCTTTAAGTTATTTATTGCTTTAAATATGTCTTAATTATGCATGAAATCGCGGCTTGATCATGTTGTATGATTAAGGATTTTAGTTCACTTAAAATATAACCAACATAGTAAGAGCCTTAAGTTCCAAACTTAAAAATTGAGTTAAAAGGTGCCATGCCAAAATATACACTTGCTTGGATATCCTTTACATCAATCTAGTAATAGTTTTCGCTCAGCGAGGTGTTACTTATTGGTCCTAAAGGGGCAAGGTACACAAATAATTGTGAGTACATGTTAGTTTTGGTGAAACTCAACGATATAAGTAAGGAGTCCTTTTATCTCGTGGCAAAATCGATAGGTTTACCTAATAAGTTCTTAGACGTGCCTATCAACCAAGAATAGTTTCTAGACTATTAGCAAAAGGTTTTTGCTTACCTAAGATGTTTTAGAATTAAGTCGACAAACTGTGCTTAATTCTTCAATGATTTTAGGATCTTGGAATCATTTTATTCACACCTGCCGGAACATTAAATTCGAATAAAATGCTAATAACTTGTTTGAATTGCATGATTGCTTTAATTTTCAAGTTATTATTCATGATAAATGTTTAGACTTTGCATGCTTCAATGTATGTTTTAATTATTGTTTATAATTGAATATCTTGCACTGCAATAAATCCTTTTAGAAAGGTAACAGTAAATTTCCTCGATTGGTAGTGAATCCAAGAACGATTCACGGAAATGAGAGAAAGTGAGCAATTTAAAATGTACGTTTCTTATATCGACTTTTATGGTTGTTTTCGAGTATCAAAGTCGAATGGCAAACCGATTGGTGCTTGTGAATTCAAAATACAATGTAGTTTTGAGATCATAAAGCATTGAGTTTAAACGCTCAGCTTTACCAATGGTTAACAACCTAAAATCCTTTTTCCATTTAATTCTCGAATGAGTCTAGTTCCTAGACATTCGAATAGATCGATGCTTAGAGAACTTTAGAAGCTTCTGGTAAGATCATCTAGTTGAAACAGAATATTCAACATAAATGGTAAGAACTTTGATAAAATGACATTGGACATGTCTAACAAAGTATAAAAGTCAACACTAGAGAATTCAATTCTTAAGACTATAAGAAAGGGTACAAGAAATAGGAAAACAAAGGAACAAATGAAAGGAATTTACGATTCCGGTTCTACCTATAAGTTTATGTTTAAAGAGAAGTGACCTAGCAATCAAACTTCCTTGGTATTATATACCGCTTGAGGTTCTTACTTCGGTAATAACTCAAATAATGGAAGCTAGGCTACACTAATGGCCTACAAGTGAAAAATGAAGCATGGCAATGCTACATTAGTTGTAGGGTCATCTAGTTTGTTTTAAGTCCTTCAAGGCTGGAACTTAATGGCTATTTTGTTCCATAATCAGCATACCTAAATTTCTGTTTCAAACACAGAAAGACTCACATTCAAGAAAACAAACAACTCTTGATTGTTTGTTTATTTGAATGAAATGGTCAATTACGGGTTGAGTCAATATGCTTGATTAAAACAAATAACTCTTTAACAATAAAACTTTACTAGGTTCAAATCAACCCCTTGATTTGAGTTCCACTAATCTTTGGCATTGTTGCTTAGACCATATCAACAAGTTAACATTCAAAAGCTCTATTTTGATGGACTTTTGAAAGTTGATTGATTTCTAGATAAATTTAAGACAACTAGTCTTACTTGTTGAAAGTAACAAAAGATATGAACTATTGTTAGAACGCCTAGACGATAGAGTTCAAAGATAAAGAAAGATTTTATGACTTTATTATTTCACATGGATTTGAGTGAATATAGGTTTATTTACTCAAATGTGATATAAGTTGAATCTGTTTGGCTAGTTCAAAGATTCAGAAGTATAAAATCCACTTAGCAAGAAATCATAAAGATCTAGGTTAGATCATGTTGATGATTACTTGAGACCAAATATGATCATCAATGATTGTATGTTGTAATTTCACAATCTAGCTCCATAAGATATGGCATATCTACGTTGGAATGATCGAAGTCAATTAGTACTTGATTCGATCAATGATGAATCATAAAGACTTTTCCTATAATTTCTAAAACAAAATGCTCAACTACCACCAAACTAAACCAAATTCGTCAAAGCTATTGAAAAGTAATTTCAGAATATCTTTTCATAATATATCTAAAGAGTTCCTAAACTCAGTGGGAGCTTAGTGTTTGTTATTCAACAAACTAAGGCCCAAGTATAGATATATGTTTCATTGTGATTTATTCAAATGAGACACAAGGGTATTGTTTCTACCACGAATTTTTGAGAACATAATGTTTGTTTGCTCGAAATAATGTCCTTTTGGAGATTCGTTTCCAAAATGACAAGTGGGAGAAAATAGACCTCGAAAGTCTTCGAGGCGAACAACAAACATAAACGGACAATCTGGAGGCTTTTCGAAGTTCTTTAGAAAATCCGAACACGTATTCTTTAAGGACTTTAGAAGTGGCTTTTAAAGAATAGACATCTCTTAGAAGACTTTACAAGTGCTTCAAGGAGAACAGAATATTCAAAGGACTTTCAAGTGGCTATTGATATTCTATTTGTTTGATGTTCTATACCCAAAGTAGGCATAGAGTTCAAGTCACTAGAACTATGATATTCTTCTATTGGATAGTGAAGAAACATGGAGTTCAGGTCACTAAAGCTATGCGATTCTTCTATTAGATAGTGAAGAAACCTACAACTTGCAGTCAAACTATTATCATATAGATTAATGAGTTTATAACCCGTGAGAAAGCTATGACGAAACCCAGATTCCCTAAAATGGTTAGAGGCCATATATAGACTCAAATGTTTTAAATGGTTAGAGGCCATAAAACATACTCAATGTTTAAATGACAAAATTGAAATTTTGTTGATTTGCAAGAATAGTTTCACACCTATTGGTTGCAAGTTTGTTTTAAGGATAAAAACCATCAAACATGAAATTATGTTCACACACAAATCTAGATTAGTTGCTAAAGGTTACAAGCAAATTCACGGCGTGGATTGTGTTGAAACCTCATGCATAATCGTAATGCTCAAGTCTATAAATCAAGCAATGATCGCATATTGGTACATATGGCAATTGGATGACAAAACAATTCCTCAATAAAATGTTGGAATAAACTATGTACATGGTATGTCATAGGATTTGTGGATCCAAATAAATGCTTGAAAAAGAAAGCTAGCTTATGAAATCTAAGTACAGATTTAAGCAAGCAATTCGGAATTAGAAATGTATTTTAGTGAAGCTAATAAGTATTTTAGTTTCATAAAATGTACATGATTCTTATAGATATATAAGAAGTTTAGTGGGAGTACATAAAAACTTAACTGGTCCTGTGTGTATCACACACATATCTCTCTATTGTAAAATAACATTCAAATGCTAATGACTTAGATTTGAAATTATTCATCAATGATGGACCAAGGCGAAACTTAGTACATACTGGGTATTAAGATCTATTTACAAAGATCTTATATTAATGTTTTGGATTAAGTAATGGCATTTACTAAATCAAACACGAAAGACTCCATAGGAGATATTCGACCCATGTGAATAAATCTAAGTAAAGAATGTTTGAACTATGTATAAGCATTTACTAAGTTAACATCAAAGAATCTAATGAGATTCTTCACCTATATTATATGTCAAAGAATTTAGCTGGATTCAATATCTACTGAAATTGAATAAGCTAAAGTTACATGAATAGAATTCAATTGGGAATTATTCTGCAAAAGAATTTATCATGTATGATATAATATGAGGATCTCCAAAAACGTATCGTATGGCTTTAGGCATGACGAACATATACCAGTCTCTATTGATCTAAGTGAAGATCAACTAGATTGAGATCAAGAATACTTATGGTACTTGAAAAGGTACATAGGAATAGTTCTTGATTCAAGGAAATAAAGATATGCTAAATATTGATGCTACACGCAGAAACACTGGCAAAGGATCAAGCAAGATCCCTTTGGAGTTAACCATTGACAAGGACGAGCTAAGAGCATCGTGTTTTGAAATGGCAACATGGATCGGAGACCATGAGTTGTTGCGTGGGAAATTAAATATGTTCTAAGATATAGTTGGAAAGTCTTCCACATATCTGTGAACTGCTTGGATAAGTAAATCCAAACAAAGCATCACTAGCAACCTAAATAGTTGAAGTAAAAGTAATTATTGCCTAAGAAGCAATGAAACAGGGTTGTTTAAGTTAA
This sequence comes from Spinacia oleracea, assembly GCF_020520425.1. NCBI lineage: Eukaryota > Viridiplantae > Streptophyta > Magnoliopsida > Caryophyllales > Amaranthaceae > Spinacia > Spinacia oleracea. The sequence continues at coordinate 90,690,367 of NC_079490.1, read as the reverse complement.
AGAGTTCTTCACTGAACTTGGGTGGATCACATGTCTGCTAACTTGATGGTTCTTCATTGCAAAATGCGTAGAACCACTATCGAAGTAAGAAAGACTAGATCACATAATAAACAAACTCAAAAAATCTTATCATCATATCTCGAATATTATTCGATGAAAAGGATATTAAGATTGGCAAAGCATGATAACTAAACCTATGCAACAAGTGAGAAGCAACACTCACATTGTCGCACTGGAAATCAAGCATAGCTTTGAATTCCATGAACTGTTTTAAAGATGGGTTTTGAGGCCCATGTTTCTTAAACAATGGGGTTGAACATTTATCATATATAAAATATATTTTCATATTCCATTTAATCTTGGTTTAGTATTAAATGATGAGTCCCTTCAATTTGACAATATATTCAAGATAGACTGTCAGGACCAGTCCCGTGACTAAGAAATGTCTATCAAGTGAACTTGAATGTCAAAAGTTGAAAATGGTCCCTAGTCGGAGTTTTCTATAAAATTGGACGCATAGAAAACGTTAGACGACTAGAATGCAAGATGACTAGTAGTTCTGTTTCTTGAACTATGTGGACATGGCAATGTCATAATCATTTGCATAGATACTTACTTTGGGAAGACTAGTATCGGACAAGACCTATGAAACTTTACTGTAAGAGATGAAAATCTTTCATAAGTAAATTTCATTAAAATTATTAGACACTAAATCCTCAATACCTGAGTGATTTGAGATTACTTGTTTGAGAACTGGTTGCTTTGACGTTGACCAACCGTCGCACCGTAAAAGGAGGCTATAAAGGCAACGGGTAATCACCTATCAAACGAAGTCTAATCTCAAGATTGGGATTGTCCTCCCATAAATCGGGATGAGATGCTTAAAAGTTGTACAAGGCCACTCGGAGAGCTAGAAAATGTGAAATGCATGGCCGTGCTCGGATGAATCATAGGCTATGATTATCTGTTTATTTGATCAGTTGAACTCTGAAACCGAGGACAAGTGGGAGACTGAAGGAAATAATGCCCTTGGTCCAAGTATGCATTCTATGTTAAGTCTAATAAATGCGGTTCAGTATTAATTAACAAGTTAATAAATTCAGTGAGATCAAGTGAGCTGAATGCCTAGCTAGAGGCCGCTTCAGTTCAAGTGGAATTAATGATATTAATCCACAACTTACTCTTGACTGAACCCGTAGGGTCACACAAATAGTACCTAAAGTATTTAATGGCATTAAATACTCTATATATGGATATTCGGAATCGACGGATCTTGGTTTCAGTGGGAGCTGAGATCGTCACAAGCAAGAAATGAATACTCCGGAAACGATGATATTGCCGGAAACGGAAATATGGATCGTATCGGAAATATAAATATTAGCCAAGTCGTAGATGTTGCCGGAAACGGAAACATGGTACGTATCGGAAAATATTATCGGAAATGGAAATATTGCCGGAATCGGAAATATTGCCGGAAACGGAAATATTGTCAGAATCGGAAATATTATCGGAATCGGAAAATAATTCCGGAAACGGAAATATTAAATATTTGTTCGAAACGGAAATTAATTCCGGAATCAGAAATATTAAATGTTGTTCGTATCGGTAATGAATTCAGGAATCGGGAATTTAATCGGAAGCGTATCGTACGAATTAGCATCGGACGAGGCCCGCTAGACGAAGGCCCAGCACGAAGCCAGGCCATCGGCCAGCGAGCCGCACGCAGCAACGCACGCCTCGACCAGGCCCAGCGCAAGGCCAGGCCCAGCCAATGGCGCGCGCGCGCGCAGCACCGCACATGGGCTGTGCGCTTGTCGTGGGCCGCAAGGCCTGCGCGGGTGCACGGCTTGTACGATGCGTGTGCGGGAAATCCTAATCATATTAGGATTCGTGCGAAGATTAAAATCCTAATCCTATTAGATTTGCTTTGTTATTTAGAGTCCTAATAAAGTTCTAATTAACAAATCCACATCCTAGTAGGATTACAATTCCTTTTCCATACTCCTATAAATAAGTGCCTAGGGTCATAATTTATGGGTACGATTGAAGTATTCAAAGGGTAAGTTTTTGAAAGAAAAATCAGCCATACACTTGCAAACACATTGCCGAAATTCCTAGTAACCTTAAGGGCGATTCTAGTTGGTCTAACTTGAGGCAGATCCGGACGTACTGTGGACTATCTACGGAGGGACGACATTTGGAGTCCTAAAGACTTGTTCTTGTTCGGTTCGGGCGCAGCTAGGGAAGGCACGCTACAACATGTATGCATCTATTCTATGCTAAATGATTATGTGAAAATAATATGCTTTCCTGGCTTTATGGTTTTTCCGCATGATTTATGAATTGTCATATGTATCATAACCTAACAAGTTCCTCCCCGTTCCAGTTCTAGGCCTAAGAAGCTGCCTTACATGAAGGGGCCTGCCATTGCTAAAAGAAATGCGAGCTCTCGCGGAGATCGTCGCCGGAACAATGTATGGGTTAGGAAGGCTCAACCGCCAGTAGAAACAGTGACTAATTCAGTTGATGTTGATAATCCCTCCCCCACCATTGTCTGTGCCCTTGAGGCTGAGCGGGCTGTAACTGAGAATGTTTCTGAAGCCTTGGCATCTTTGGAAGTTAGTGTCCAGGAGCCGGTTCTTATGGAGAATTATATGGGGGCAGCGCAGAAGACTGTGGGGGTGGATCCTGCGAACATTTTCCTCTACAAGACTTTATTTGATGATCCGGAAGAACTGGAGTAGTGTAGTTCCTGCTAGGGTGTAGGTGCCCTTTATATATTTCAGTTGTGTTTGTTTTTTCCTTCTTAACACTTTTGTTTTCCTTCTTATTATTTTTTTAATAAAGGCGTATTTTATTTTTTACTTTCGTTTTTGCTTCTCCTTTTTTTTTATATATTTTATATATGTCTAACACTTTTGCACAATGTATATATATTTTTTATTTAATTGGACCGAATCCATAAATAGGATTGCCTACGTATCTTTGCTAGAATCAGGTCGCCCATAGTTCTAGCTAGAATAAATTTTAGGATGCCGAATTTTAATAGATATGCCCTGAGGTAGAAACATATTATTTAATCGGTAAAATGAGTGAAGTATTATCATTGTTCTAGTCTGCTGTTTTTGCCGTAAGCCGCGTATAAAAATGAAATTCCATGTATTTTTTGTACGGCTATTTTTTGGTACGCATATCTGAATACATGTTGTACCCCCCAAGTGTTCGTTATTTTTCCGTTATGTGGGATAAAATGACGAGCACTTTTGGAAAAAAAAAAATTTAGGCAGGCAGAGAGTTTCAACGCCCAGGTTGGGGCGTCAAAGATTTCGGCGCCCAGCCCTGGGCGCTGAAAATGATTTCTGGGCGGTCGTTTTTGACTCTTTGCTTCACATGTTCTTGCATTTATTTCTTTTCTCTTTGTTTTGTGCTTTGCTTTTTTACTCGTATTAAAATCAATTTTGAGGCTATTTCGGAGGCTTTTTTACTGTTAACGTGAGACGCATTTTTGTCCGGATTAATTTTTCCTATTCGTGACTCGCAACGGTTTTGAGAATTGGGTTAGTGTGTGGAAGATATGAAGATCTTTGTGTAGGCTTTTGAGTGGGCTGAGGTGCATGTTGATGCCGAGGGTGGTGTTTTTTTTTATGAGTTTTTTTCTTGAGCAACATTTGCATGGTTTCTTTTTCTTTCTTTGGGTTGCATGGGTTAGACCCTTATGTTTTGGTAATATGATAATGTGGTTCATTTTGGGGTTTGATGAATTTCGATGTCACGATTCAAGACCGAGTGGGCCTTGTTTATTGGGCCTAGAGTGGGATGCCTCTTTGCAAGTACGTTTGGTGCTCATTTAGTGTTAGAATAAAAGTTTTTAGGAGAAATATTACGCCTTTATTAATTTGGAAAGTAAGGAAAACACACTGCGATAAAATTAACCTATATTCTAAGGGGTTTTAGGACCATCTAACGCCTTTATTATTTCTTTTCTACCAATCTAAAGAACTACTAGGCGCTTTTTTACTAAGGTGCTCTATATGGCTCAAGCCTTGGGTTTAGTCTCGTAAAACTTTGGTCCTTCACCGGTACTCATCTTGAATTCTATTCCTTTTGCGTTGACCCACTGATATGTCTTCACCCATCCATTTTCGATCTCTTCTAGTGTTGATGCAGGAGAGATTAACCGGGTTGGATCGAAACCTTCATCTTGTAAAGCTAAGGTAGTCATCACAGTCTCGTCGTCCATAGGCCTCGATTCGTTAAACAATGTCCATAGAGCCTGGTTGTCCAATATTTCAGCTGTTTTGGTCTTGGTGAGGTGGGGTGCCTCATCCAAGGTGTGGCAGTCATGGAAAATTTCGAATCCGGGTTTTAGCAAGCCATCCTGAACGAAGGGTTCAGGGAAATCACAGCATGGGTGTTCTTCTCCTTCCCGAACGAACATCCCGTTAAGGGTTCTTTGATACGGGGGAAGGAGGGTAGTTTGTTTGGCCTTGTTAAGGCGTAGCCCAGACAGGCGATCAGCAATATCTTCCTCCGTTTGTTTATAGCCTAAGCCAAAGGGAGTAGATTTGTTGGGTAAAGGATGGAATGTGCATTCCTTCTTCCTTATGCCCAATGGGGTTCCTGGGAAATAACCTTGAGCTAACAGCATTTTAGGGACGACTCGGGATGCGCGCGGCTCTAGGAATGCTGGATCATAGTCTTCGATGAACTGGATTGCTTCATCCATTTGAAACCCATAAAGGTCGTCTGCAGTTTCGGCCGTTCCAACCATAGTACAACTGATGTCGAGAGGAGGGGCGCGGATTTCCAGTATTACCCCGTTATGGTTAAGTTTAACCATTTGGTGCAAGGTAGAAGCCACACCTCCTAAGTCGTGGAGCCAAGGTCGCCCCAAGAGAAGGTTGAAAGTGGGCTTGATGTCGATTATTTGAAACTCCGTGGTTCGTGCCACAGGCCCAGTTTGTATGGTAAGGTTGATTTTTCCCAACACAGGCCTTCGAGAGTTATCATAGGCTCGTACCCCTTGTGTGGAGGTTTGGAAGTCATCGTTTCCTAACCCCAACCAATGGGCGGTTCGGAATGGGAAAACGTTAACCGCCGAACCGTTATCTACGAGCGCTAGGGGGATGTTTTGTCCTTTGCATCCAACCACTAGATAGAGGGCTTTATTGTGAGCACCCCCCTCTTTGGGCAAGTCTTTGTCAGTGAAAACTATGGCCTTTTCTCTAGCATCTCTCGTGACGTGGTTAACCAATGAGTCAGGTGTGATATCTGTAGGCACCGAGATGAGGTCAAGTGAGCGAATAAGCTTTTCGCGATGTTCCTTTGAAGTACACATGAGATCCCAGATGGTAATCTCGGCCTTGGTTCTTTTTATTTGCTTCAAGAGAGGATTTTCAATGACTTCCGCGACGGTGGTGTGCCGTCCATTCTCAGGAGTTTGTCTGACTGGGATATCGTCCATAGGAGGTGGGCGAATGTCCGGTTGATATATCCTTCCGGACCGGGTGAGATTGTCGACTTCGGGTTCCTGAGGGGTGGTGTCAATGAGAGCATACCCGGGCCAAGTTTCAGTAAAGAGGTCCTGGCCCGATACTTGAGATAGGTAGATATCTTTAGCATCATCATCCCACACACCGCATACTTCTCTCTCGATTCGATCCATAGGGACCACAGCGAGTGGTGCACCTTGAGGTGTAATGTGCACCGTAGGGTCGAAGTTCTCATTTTCTGGTTGGTCGAGAGAGATGTGACAAGAGCCGAGTGGGCTCTTGTTGTTGTTGGGTTTGCCAACGTTAGGGAGAGGTATCACTTCATCCTCTATCATGTCCTGGATCGTATGTTTTAGATTCCAGCAGTTTTCAGTGTCATGCCCATTTCCTTGATGGAATTTGCAGTAAGTACCTTCGACCCAATATTTGCTCTTGACAGGAGGGTCACGGGTGGGGCCTATAGGCCTCAACTTTCCTTGATTGGTTAGTCTTTCAAAGGCTTGTACCAAAGTCGACCCGAGTGGGGCAAACTTTCGGTCTCAGACCCATCTTCTAGGGCTTCTTCGGGCGGGAGTCTCCTCTACGGCATGGACTTCTTGGGCTTGGGATGTGTTGCCCCTATTGTAGGTGTTGCTTTTGTATGCGGGTTTACTTTGTATTGTTTTTGCGAGGTCATCCTCTATCTTTATTCCCACATCATAAACTCTTTTGAAAGTGTCAAGTCCCAGGTACCTAAGGTTTTGTCTGTAAACCGGGTCCAGGTTGTCAATGAATTTTTGGACCAATTCTGTTTCGGGAGGCCTATTGATTAGTTTGGCCGCCTGGTCCCTCCATCTAGCAAAGTAGGTTGTGAAACCTTCATTTTTCTTTTGGAAGAGAACTTCCAGCTCGCGCATGGTGACTTGAAAATCCATGTTCGACGAGTATTGCTTGATGAAGACATTGACAAAGTCTTCCCAAGTGGGGAAGAGCTTAGGGTCCTGGTGGTAGTACCATTTGAGCGGCGCAGGTTCCAAGGACAAAGGAAAGGCAGGTAAATACATGGACTTGTCCACGCCTTTCAAGTTCATGGCATTCACAAAGCTCAATAGATGATCACGGGGATTGTCCGTGGCTTTAAACTTTGGTAAGTCAGATAAACTAAACTTTTCTGGTAGTTTGCCAGGAAAAGGTTCAGGATCGAGGGAGAAGTACTTGCTCACCATGGTTTGCTGTAGGACCATTTTTTCAATCCTCTTCTCGTTATCGGGGTCATTTTTGGCTTGTGCAACCGCTAAGGCTTCGTTTTCCATTTTCAGTTAGCCCATGAGTTGGGTCATTTGGGTCATTTGGACCATCTGGTCTCGCAATTCTTCGATGGACATGTTTGAGGGTGCGAATCGAGGTTGGGGAAGCGGAGATCCTTGAAATGAGGGATGACGGACGGAGCTTGGAGTCACTAAACCTGGTGTTGGCGATGTATCTTCGAGACGCACTAACCTTTGATTTCCCGATCGGCACCAAGTGGCAGGACCAGTCCTATGCATAAGATAAGCTAAAGTTTAGGCCCCAAAGTTTCAAGCATTACTTAGTCTAGACTTTGACTCTCTCTATTGGTTTTTTCGCTCTTTCTTTTGTTGGTACACTTTTTGGTTCTTTCTTTTGGACATTCTTTGGATTTTCGAAACACTTGCCCATTGTGACATTCATAGTTATTGGCATGTTCGGTTTTGGTGCCGAGCATTGTCGTCGTAGGAGGCCTAACAACGACACAAAGAGTTATTTATATATTTTTTTAGTCGCTTTAAGAATCGAGTGCTTTTCATACGCCCTTGCAGCAATTTTTACGAATGGTTTTTTTTTCGCTACATATTTTTTGCACGGGCACCGAGGCTGCTGCGCCTGACCAAGACGCCAGGCAGCAACTTCAGCGCCCAGCGTAGGGCGTGAGAAATTTTGGCGCCCAGCCAGGGGCGTTGAAAATGCGTCCCTGGCTGGTTCTCGTTTTCAGTTTTCTTCTAATTTTGTTTTTGCGACTTTAATTTTGCGTGCTTGCCTTATAACGTCCTTTACGCGTTGTGCAGCGTTTGTGGGCTTCGTTACAGGCCATCCCGAGCGTCGCTTATTTTTGTGGCGATCTTTCGGGTTTGCGGAACACGTATTTTGGTATAACTCTTTGGCCAATTGGTTTATGGATGTTTGGGCAATTTTTTAAGGTCGTTGGTTTTCTAGGATTGTTTGTCACACGCAATCATATATTTCGCTACACATAACTAACATTACATCATGAGGCAATAATAATATGTCATGTAGTTTTATGATAGGCCTCTATGGGTAGTATTTGCGCCTGGCTTGGTACCGCTTCTATCGCAGATCCAACACATGCCCCGGTCGAGGTAGTGCCTTCAACAGACGAATTTCGCCCAAGAGGCCAATCACGATGTAAGCCAAGGGGGCATGCACCGATGAGAGGGACCTAATGGGCGAGCGATTGGGTTTGGGACAGGTGTACTACTAGCAAAAGTGCCGAGTGGACAACATTCGAAGCGTATGCACCCCCCGGTTGGCGATGGGTATCCTTAGTCCCGACTCCCGAGATGAAACATCCAAGGGAGCCAAGATTCGTTATGTGGTTCTGTCCGTTCACATTAATATGCTGATTTTCAGGTCGTACCAACTTGATGGGGAAATAAACGCGGGGTAGGATCGTTTCACCCTTCGGCTATTTTGATTACCTACGAGCACGAGTATTTCCTTCACTATCCCCAGTGAAGTCGCCACTGTGAGGGGGTCGAAAAAGCGCGAGCCTAATGCGTGACCTCGTCCCTCGTGGGTGTGACGCTTCTTTTTGTCAAATCAAGTGTAATTGGATTTCCTGTGAGTTTACACCCAATTGACTAGTAATATAGGAGTCGCCATTCAGTTTTTAACGACAATGAGAAAAACTGACAAAACCCGGTTATCGTGACATAAAGGGAGTGCAATTATGTTTGACCACGACGGCCGTAGGTTCCCTTGTGATCCCTGGTGTGGGGATCTCTCAACATACACCCGCAAGGTAGAGATTGAGGGTTCGGGGGACTGTAACTACCGAGAGGAGTACTCGCTCTTCGATAACTCCAGAGGCAGGATATCCTTACTAGCTCAGCATAAAAAATTGAAAGGACATGCGTTAACTATTAAACTAATCTGAGTTGATTTTAACAATATGCAACATATAATACTAGATCGAGCGCGATTATCTGATTTAGATTGTATGAAGGGACCTAGCATGATAATCCAATTTCCCAAAAATATTATCTTTATTAGGCGTGATAGAACAATTAGATTCAATTAGTTTAACAGGTCATAAAAGGGCGAGGAAAGCAATTAAATCATGGAAAAGGGACACATTACGACGCACCCTTGAGAGGTGCGTCACGGTTCTCAGAAAACTAACCACTTTGACTTTGCTATTTCTCCTTTTATTTAACGAATCTCAAACTACGGGACATGATACATTCTGTTCGATTTTTGGATCGATTGCGACAGAACGCGTGATCAATTTCGCAGCGTGAGGCTTAGGCTTAGGGGTTGGAGTCAATACTCAGAATATGAATTGTGTGTGTTCCTTTCACGTCGAACTTGGGGCTATATTTATAGAAAAGAGTTCGTGGAAAGATAGAATTGTAGAACTCTAACCCACGAGGAATTAGGAGAGAACACGTCCCGGGTAATTTCAGCGCCCAGGGCTGGGCGCCGAAGATTTCGGCGCCCAGAGCCAGGCGTTGAAAATAGGGTCTGGGCCGTTTCTTTGTCAGATTCAGACTCTTAGAATCCAGAGTGTATGAGACTTTAATCGAGTCTTTTAGTGCGTATTAATTTTATGACGGGATGCGTCTAGGCCCGTTACGAACTCTAGGCTCGTTAGGATTTTAATTAATACGTAACCCTTATTTTCGAATCATATTAGGAATAGGATTCTCTCGCAGTTTCTATCTCATTTAGGATTTATGTTGGAGTGCAACACTTAATTCTGACAGGTTTCTATCTTTTATGACTTGCCACTTTTAACAGCTACCCATTACGGTAGTTACTATTTTTAGCAGGTTTCCATAAATAGCAGGTTTCTATAAATAGCAGGTTTCGGGTGAAATGAAAAGGGTGATTGAGATTCGTTATTTTATAGGAGATGCGTTGCCAAGTGGAGATTTATGTTCTCATCATCGAACCTTCCCTTTCGGGAATGGGGACAAAAGTAGGTGTCTACACATAGTAGCTTGGCATGGGATGTAACAGTACATACTCAAGTCCATTGAGTCTGACTATTTCAACTAGCTTAGCTTCCCATTCAAGAAAATTTGTTAGGTTCAACTTGACCATAAGCTCAGAACCCATGATGATGTTTTGATTGTTGTTTGCCATAGTTAAAACTACAATTGAAAAGAATAAACAAATAAATAACCATTCACAGTTTCTCTTAATAAACATAAATTCTAGCATACATGCATAATTCAATGTTCATTAAGCATTTTATTCAAGTTATGTGTTCCGGCAGGTGTGAATAAAATGATTCCAAGACCCTAAAATCCATTGAAGAATTAAGCACATTATGTATTTAGACTCAATTCTAAAATCTTTTAGGTAAGCAAAAGCCTTTTGCTAATAGTCTAGAAACTACTCTTGGTTGATAGGTACGTCTAAGAACTTATTAGGTAAACCTATCGATTTTGCCACGACATAAAAGGACTCCTTACTTATATCGTCAAGTTTCACCAAAACTAACATGTACTCACAATTATTTTTGTACCTTACCCCTTTAGGACCAATAAGTAACACCTCGCTGAGCGAAAACTATTACTAGATTGATGTAAAGGATATCCAAGCAAGTGTTTATTTTGGCATGGCACCTTTTAACTCAATTTTTAAGTTTGGAACTTAAGGCTCTTACTATGTTGGTTAGATTTTAAGTGAACTAAAATCCTTAATCATGCAACATAATCAAGCCACAATCTCATGCATAATTAAGACATATTTAAAGCAATAAATAACTTAAAGCATGCATAAGATAAATGTGATCTAGTATGGCCCGACTTCATCTTGAAGCTTCAACTTCAAAGTCCGTCTCGAAAATGGTAACTTCGTCTTGAATTTCACCGTGGGAGGCGCCATTTTCTTCAAATAGGATAAGCTATAATTAAACTAATCACAACTATTTGATGGTACGCATACCATATTTGAATTGAAAAACAGATTTGGTGCATTCGACCAATTACATTCAAATTAATGGTGCGCAGACCATATTTTCTATCCCATTTGGGCCATACTAGTCACTCCATAACCTACAAAACAGTACATATACAATATATACCATTCACCCATTCATTATCAAGAATGGCCCACATAGCTGGTTAGTAAAACACGTTATGCATCACATAAATATTTGCAGAAATTAATTAAGGGCACCAATAATCTACCAATTATTCAGTCCTTATTAATTCTAATCAAGTTGTTTAACCTCAAAGGATTTGTAGACCTAATCAAGAGTTTATGACTAAAAATTGCTCCCACTTAAACCAATAAATTCATATGCTTTACTAATTTTAAACATAAAAATGTATTTCTAGTCTAACCGGAAACATACAAATTTAATTAAAATTTAAAGCTCGTATAAATTTATAATCGAATCCATTAATTTAATTTATTTCAGTTGAATTAGACGAATTTAAATTAATTTAATATTTAATTTTAGTAAAATAATTAGTATAAATAAAATTTATAATAATTATAATATTCAAAATTAAAATCCAAGAAAAAAATTTAAATTACGAATTTTTAAAATTAATTAAAATCGTTTTCCGAACTGAAAATTAAAAATTAAATTCAAAGCGCATCAATCGTGCTGCGAGGCACCCCTGGCTGCCCGCGCGCGCGCCTGCCTTACTCGCTCGCCATGCTTCTTCGCCCATCCGCCCATGCATCATCGCAGCACTCGACGCAAGGCAGGGCTGCTGCCTTGTGCTCGCGTGCTACTCGCCTTGCTCGCTGCATTCGTACCGCATGGGCGACGAGCTCTCTTGCTCGTCGTCGCATGCCCGCACTATACAACACCCCTTAAGGGTAACACGTAGCGTCCATTTCTTTGTGCGTGCAAGTTTTTTGAGCGAATTGCATAAAAATTAAAACTTTTATTTCCAAAATTAATGACAAATTAATAAATCATATTAATTTCATAATTTTTGGGCGAAAAATCGAAAATTTATTAATCAATTAATTTCCGATTAACATGGATTCAAATCTAGGTCATAAAAATTTAAAATTTAACACAAATTAACAATTTTTATGGTGGTTTTTAATCATTGTTACCTAATTAAATTATTAATTAATTATGAAAATGAAGTTAATTCTAAATTATTCGAATTTCAACAAATTAATCATAATTACAAATTAGGTTGTATAATTAACAAGGCTAGGCATTCAAACTTGTTAAACATCTACTGTAGGTCAATCAAAAATTCAATATTTATCAACAAGAATCGCAAATATTTAATTTAACATTTTAAATTTACAAACTTTTGCATTCGAAAAACTAAAACCTCCGAAAAGTCATAGTTAGGCTTCGAATTTTGGAATTCTGGGTTCGGCCGAAAAATACTATATTTGTCAAAAATTTAGAATGCCTTTTACATGCGGAGTTGACACAAAAATCACTCGATTTGGTTGACTAACGAACATTCTGCCGAAAAACTGCGTACATATAATTAAATAAACGCAATTTGCAATTAATTAACAATTACGAAAATTAATCACCCCTTTTAATTCTTTGCAAATTTGTAAAATTTAACCCTGTTTATGCAATTTAGATTATGAAAATAATAAGAGGCTCGTGATACCACTGTCAGGTTATGATTCATATGACAAAACATAAATCATGCGGAAAAACCATAAAGCCACGAAAGCATATTATTTACACATAATCATTTAGCATAGTTTAGATGCATACACTTTGTTGCGTGCCCTCCCTAGTTGCGCCCGAACCGAACAAGAACAAGTCTTTAGGACTCCAAGTATCGTCCGTCCGTAGATAGTCCACAGCACGTCCGGATCCGCCTTAAGTTTGACCAACTAGAATCGCCCTTAAGGTTGCTTAGGAATTTCGGGTATTTAGGTGCAAGTGTATGGCTGATTTTTCTTCAAAATCTTACCTTTAGAATACTTCAATTGTCGTCTATAAATTATGACCCTAGGCACCTATTTATAGAGGTATGGAAAAGGAATTATAATCCTACTAGGATTTGGATTTATTAATTAGAATCCAACTTGAACTCTAAATAATAAACTTAATCTATTAGGATTAGGATTTAATCAATACACGAATTCCGATAGGATTAGGATTCGTTACGAACATGAGCATCGTATGGCCACGAGCATCGCACCACCCGCGCAGACCTTGCGGCCAACACAAGCAGCCGCTGCTCGCAGCCCAACAGCACGCTTAGCGTGCGCGCGCCAAGGCCTTGCTGGGCCTGGCCTTGCGCTGGGCCTGGCGAGGCGTGGCAGCTCCATGTTGGGCGCTCGGCTTGCTGGGCGCGGGCCTGGCTTCGTGCTGGGCTTTCGTCTAGCAAGCCTCGTCCGATGCTAATTCGTATGATGCGCTTCCGATTAAATTCCCGGTTCCGGAATTCATTTCCGATACGAACAATATTTAATATTTCCGATTCCGGAATTAATTTTCCGTTTCGAACAAATATTTCATATTTCCGTTTCAGGAATTATTTTCCGATTCCGATAATATTTCGGATTCTGACAATATTTCCATTTCCGGCAATATTTTCGATTCCGGCAATATTTCCATTTCCGATAATATTTTCCGATACGTACCATGTTTCCGTTTCCGGCGATATCTACGACTTGGATAATATTTATATTTCCGATACGATCCATATTTCCGTTTCCGGCAATATCATCGTTTCCAGAGTATTCATTTCTTGCTTGTGACGATCTCAGCTCCCACTGAAACCAAGATCCGTCGATTCCGAATATCCATAGATGGAGTATTTAATGCCATTAAATACTTGATCCGTTTACGTACTATTTGTGTTACCCTACGGGTTCAGTCAAGAGTAAGCTGTGAATTAATAACATTAATTCCACTTGAACTAAAGCGGCCTCTAGCTAGGCATTTAGCTCACTTGATCTCACTGAATTATTAACTTGTTAATTAATAATGAACCGCATTTATTAGACTTAATATTATATGCATACTTGGACCAAGGGCATTATTCCCTTCACTAGACTCAAAATAATGATGTGGCGTAAGCCTCTCGCTCTCTCCTTCGCGCACAGCGCCCAGCCACCCTCGTCCCTCTCGCGCGCCTAGCACGCTGCTCTGCCTTGCTCCCTCGCGCCCCAGCGTGCGCGTCCCTCGCTGCTCCCTCACGCCCCAGCGCGCGCGCCTCCCTTTCTTGCTCGCGCCCGCTGCTGCTGCCTCGTCCCTTCGTCGCTGCGCGCACCCGCACACGAATTGTGCGTGTGTGTGCGTGTGTTCGTTCTTGTTCAATTTTTCGCCCAATCACTTTAAATTTGTGGTTGTTCCGTGCTATAGGCCGGATTGGTATAATTCTCTTCTTCCTTACCTATTCTATTTAAATTATAATATTGTGAGGGGGTCGAAAAAGCACGAGGCTAATGCGTGACCTCGTCCCTCGTGGGAGTGACGTTGTCAGATCAAGTGTAATTGGATTTCCTTTGAGTTTACACCCAATCGACTAGTAATATAGGAGTCGCCATTCAGTTTTTAACGACAAAGAAAAAAACTGATAAAACCCGGTTATCGTGACATAAAGGGAGTGCCATTATGTTCGACCACGACGGCCATAGGTTCCCTTGTGATCCCTGGTGTGGGGATCGTTCAACGTACACCCGCACGGCAGAGATTGAGAGTTCGGGGTACTGTAACTACCGAGAGGAGTGCTCATCGATAATACTCCAGAGGCAGGTTATCCTTACTAGCTCAGCATAAATAATTGAAGGGACATGCGTTAAACTATTAAACTATTCTGAATTGATTTTAGCAATATGCAACACATAATACTAAATCGATCGTGATTATCTTATTTAGATTGATTTAAGGTACCTAGCATGATAATTCAATTGTCCAAGATATTATCTTATTAGGCGTGATAGATCAATCAAATTAATAGTTTGACAATTTTATAAAAGGGTGATAAAAGCGAGTAAATCAAATGAGGGACACATTACAACGCACCCTTGAGAGGTGCGTTGTGGTTCTCAGAAAACGAACCACTTGGCTTTGCTATTTCTCCTTTTATTTAACGAATCTCGGGTTTCCAAGCAATGTTCCAGTATTTAGGCTTAATTCATCAAGCTACAAGGGGCAGGATGCGTTCTGTTCGACTTTTGAGTCGATTGCGACAAAACGCTGGATCAATTTCGCAGCGTGAGGCTTAGGCTTAAGGCTAGAGTCAATACTCAGATTATGGAATTGTCTGTTATTTTCACGTCGGTTTTAGGCTGTATTTATAGGAAAAGAGTGTGTGGAAAGACAGATTTTAAGATACGAATCCAAAAAGAATCCGGAGATAAAACGGCCCCAGGCATTTTCAGCGCCCAAGGCTGGGCGCCGAAGATTTCGACGCCCAGATCCATGCGTTGAAAATGGGATCTGGGCCGAGTTCTTTGTCAGATTTGGACTCTTAGAACACGGAGCTTTTAAGATTTATCCGAGTCTTTTAATGCGTATTAACTTATGACGGAAGGCGTCTGGGCCCGTTACGAACTCTAGGTTCGTTAAGAATTTAATTAATACGTAACTCTTATTTTTGAATTATACCAGGAATGCAAATTCTATCTCTTTTAGGATTTATGTTGGAGTGCAACACCTAATTCTGACAGGTTTCTATCTTTTATGACTTTGCCACTTTTAACAACTACCTTTTACGGAAGTTACTATTCTTAGCAGGTTTCTATAAATAGCAGCTTTGGCTGAAATGAAAGGGTGATTGAGATTCGTTATTTTATAGGAGATGCGTTGCCAAGTGGAGATTTATGTTCTCATCATCGAACCTTTCCTTTCGGGAATGGGGACAAAAGTAGGCGTCTATAGTTAGCCCCCACTTTGACTGAGTCTCGAGATAAGACGATGGTCAAAGTACTAGACGAAGTGCGTCCTACAAACCCTGGCGTATGTGACCTGTTTTGCGAGGGTCTCACGAGCCCTCGAGTGATAACATTTGACTTAAGGGTCATCACTTAAAGTGTTAACACATTCCTCACGCGTCATTGGAATTTGTTAACTGATAGTATAGAAACTCCCTCACTTTGTCATTGGAAGTGTCTAAAGATGTTTTCGAAATCAAAGCTATAAAGTGTAACTAGGCCAAGCCAAGCCCAATCACGAGGTAAAAGATTCTCATTTTCAGGGTTAGCTAAACGAGAAAACCCCCTTGTTTTTATAGGACGTAAAACGAAGGAAAATCCAGCACATCGCTCTTTTTTGGAAAAACGGAAAACCAATCCTTTAATTTTTGGAAAAGGGAAACCATCCTTTTATTTTTTGAAAAGGGAAACCAGGAAAAACTTATCGCTGCAGCGACTAAGGACCTGCGCGGTTAGTGGTGCAGACCCCGCCCGCTGAAGGTGGGCGAGCCTGTCCGCTGAGGGTGGACGCCCCGTGTGAGGGGGTCGAAAAAGCACGAGGCTAATGCGTGACCTCGTCCCTCTTGGGTGTGACGCTTCTTTTTGTCAAATCAAGTGTAATTGGATTTCCAGTGAGTTTACACCCAATTGACTAGTAATATAGGAGTCGCCATTCAGTTTTTAACGACAATGAGAAAAACTGACAAACCCCGGTTATCGTGACATAAAGGGAGTGCAATTATGTTTGACCACGACGGCCGTAGGTTCCCTTGTGATCCCTGGTAGTGGGGATCGCTCAACGTACACCCGCAGGGTAGAGATTGAGGGTTCGGGGGACTGTAACTACCGAGAGGAGTACTCGCTCTTCGATAACTCCAGAGGCAGGATATCCTTGCTAGCTCAGCATAAATAATTGAAGAGACATGCGTTAACTATTAAACTAATCTGAGTCGATTTTAACAATATGCAACATATAATACTAGATCGAGCGCGATTATCTGATTTAGATTGTATTAAGGGACCTAGCATGATAATCCAATTTCCCAAAAACATAATCTTTATTAGGCGTGATAGAACAATCAGATTTAATTAGTTTAACAGTTCATAAAAGGGCGAGGAAAGCAATTAAATCATAGGAAAGGGACACATTACGACGCACCCTTGAGAGGTACGTCACGGTTCTCAGAAAACTAACCACTTTGACTTTGCTATTTCTCCTTTTATTTAACGAATCTCGAGTTATGGGACAGGATACGTTCTGTTCGATTTATGGATCGATTGCGACAGAACGCTTGATCAATTTCGCAGCGTGAGGCTTAGGCTCAGGGGTTGGAGTCAATACTCAGAATAATGATTGTGTGTTCCTTTTTTCACGTCGAACTTGGGCCCTATTTATAGAAAAGAGTTCGTGGAAAGATAGAATTGTAGAACTCTAATCCACGAGGAATTAGGGAAGAATACGTCCCAGGTAATTTCAGCGCCCAGGCCAGGCGTTGAAAATAGGGTCTGTGCTGTTTTCTTAGTCAGACTCGGATTCCTAAAATCCGGAGTGTTTGAGATTTAATTGAGTCTTTTGGTGCGTATTAACCTTGTGACAGAATGCGTCTGGGCCCGTTACGAACTCTAGGCTCGTTAGGATTTTAATTAATACGTGACTCTTATTTTCGAATCATATTAGGAATAGGATTCTCTCGCAATTTCTATCTCATTTAGGATTTATGTTGGAGTGCAACACCTAATTCGGACAGGTTTCTATCTTTTATGACTTGCCACTTTTAACAACTACCCATTACGGCAGTTACTATTTTTAGCAGGTTTCCATAAATAACAGGTTTTGGGTGAAATGAAAAGGGGAATTGAGATTCATTATTTTATAGGAGATGCGTTGTCAAGTGGAGATTTATGTTCTCATCATTGAACCTTCCCTTTCGGGAATGGGGACAAAAGTAGGTGTCTACAGTTAGCCCCCACTTTGACTGAGTCTCGGGATGAGACGATGGTCAAAGTACTGGACGGAGTGCGCCACACAAGCCATGGTGTATGTGACCTGTTTTGCGAGGGTCTCACGAGCCCTCGAGTGATAACATTTGACTTAAGGGTCATCACTTGAAGTGTCGACATATCCCTCACGTGTCATTGGGATTTGTCAACTGATAGTATAGAAACTTCCTCACTTTGTCATTGGAAGGATCTAAGGTGCGTAGAAACTCCCTCACTTTGTCATTGGGAGTAGCTACAGATGTTTTCGAAATCAAAGCTATAAAGTGTAATTGGGTCTGGCCAAGCCCAATCACGAGGTAAAAATGTTTTTAAAGATTCTCATTTTCAGGGTTAGCTAAACGAGAAAACCCCCTTGTTTTTATGGGACGAAGGAAAATCCAGCACATCGTTCTTTTTGGAAAAAACGGAAAACCATTCTTTTAAATTTTGAAAAAAAGAAAAGCTACTCACATCGTTCTTTTTGGAAAAAACGGAAAACCAATCTTTGGAAAAAGGGAAAGCTACTCACATCGGAAAACCAATCTTTGAAAAAAGGGATTAAGGACCTGCGCGGTTAGTGACGCAGACCCCGTCGGCTAAAGATGGCGAGCCTGTCCGCTAAGGGTGGACACCCCGTCCGATAGAAGTGGACGAATCTGTTTTTGAATTTCGAAAATAAGGACATACGCGGTTTTGTGACGTAGACCCCGCCGGCTAAAGATGGCGAACCTGTCCGCTAAGGGTGGACACCCCGTCCGATAGAAGTGGACGAATCTATTTTGAAATTTGTTTTGTGTTTATTTTTTGAAAATGAGGACCTACGTGGTTTGCGCCTTAGACCCCGCCGGCTGAAGATGGCGAGCCTGTTTCATTTTGAATTTTGAAAATTTTATTTTTGGAAAACTGAGGATCTGCGCTGCTAGTGACGCAGACCCCGCCCGCTGAGGATGGGCGAACCCTGTCCGCTGAGGGTGGACGTCCCTGAATTCGTTTTTCGTTTTGGAACTCGCGTGGTTCGTGACGTGATCTTGCCAACTGAAATGGGCAAGTTTCCTATTTTTTTATCGTGATTTCTTTTTTTTGAGAATTTCTTTTGTTCATTCTTGCAAGAGCGAATTCTTTCGAGGGATGCTCTATTTTAGTTGTAACCTGAACGTGGGTTGACAACGGGTTTAGACGGACCTTTGTCTTGCGATCGTCTGCTTTCGTGGTTTTGAGCTAGTCTTTATGGCTCGATTTTTGCCACCACTTGGTCTTTGATCAGAGGACCATGTACAAGTGTCAATGACGACCCTTTTCTGAGGTCGAACCTGTTCTTTTGAGATCATCCAAACATGGGACAGCGTATAGCGTAGTCCGGGAATGTGATTTCGATTGCGCACTTTTTGTTGGAGTATACTTTCGCGAGCCCCCAAGAACTTGGGCTTTGTTGGTCATTTTTCGCATACTTCATAACGTCTTTTAATCATGTTTGGGGTCGTGCTCGTATGTGCGAGCGACCTTTCATAGTGGTGTGCTATTTTGGCGAAGTCATGGGGTGCGACTTCAGTCTTCGGGCGACGAGGTTTAATACCATCCGGTTTAGCTTGGCCCGGATTAATCTTTGACAGACAAACATTTTTTGAGAAACCAACGACTTAACAACATTTTTTGGTGTTTCGAAGAATGACCTTGATATTTCATATTTGTTTTGAAAAGTGTACATATATGTTCCTTGAGACAAGTCTAAGTTTCGACCAAGTTTTACCATTTTTGCTATTTGGGAGCTTAAAGGTGCTTTTGGGCTTGATCTTAATTGCAATAGGGCCTCGTGTCTAGCAACACGGTTTTAAGTCTTTTCCTGCTCCGCGTTTTGTGAAATCTGGGCCTTGGGCTGCATTTTCGGCGCCCAAGGCTGGGCGTTAATTATTTCGGCGCCCAGCTTCGGGTGCTGAAAGTCCTTTCCTGTCGAATTTTGACTTTCGGATTTCTTAACGCGTTTCCGAATGGGATCAGGATGTCACTTGATGCGTTCAGCTATATATAGGGGCTAGATACGTCCCTATTTTCCATCACTCTCAATTTCCTTCTTTCTTTGCTGTGTTTTAGTTACTCCTTGCTTTCGCCATGTCGATTCCCACTTTCTCACTCCAACGGGCTGTTAGGCGTTGGCTACGGGCCCTTACTCCTACAGAAAAGGCTTTGTTGAAAGAATACCACTTAGAGGCACTTTTAGGCTTACAACAAATTAACATTGACTATAATTTTCTGCACGCAGCCCTAAGCTTTTGGGATTCCGATCATCATGTTTTGTCTTTCGGGGCAACGAAATATGTCCTTTGCCAGATGAATTTGCTGCGATCCTTGGTTATCCTACTAATGCTACCCCTGCCACTCCTGGCACTATTGAAGAGAGTAAAACAACCATAGGGGCTTTCCTAGGACTAGATGCTAACATGCTTGCTGAAATTGTTGTAGGTGATGAGGTTAATTTGGCAAAACTTGTAAAACACCACTTTAGGCCTAGTAAGAATATGACCGAACAGAAATTGAATATTCGAGCCCTTGTATTTTGCTTGTTGAATCATTATTTGCTGTCGAATAACAATGGTGAGTTTGGTGACATAAGGTTGATCCCCTTGATTAGCCAGATGGAAAGTTGCTATTCTATTATGCCGTTGGTTGTTGCCGAGACTTTGCTGAGTGCGGATGAGCTGAAGAAGGACGCCAAATCTGAATATTTTAAGGGAAGCCCCCTATTACTGCAGGTAATCGATTTTTCTTTGCGCACGTATACGTTTTTTTTCATATATATTTTTTTACTCGTCTTGCCTTGGGGCTGAATTTCAGCGCCCAAGGCTGGGCGCTAGAATTATCGGCGCCTGGTCCTGGGCGTTGAAACTGCGCCCCAGGAACCGTTTTTTTTTTTTTTTTTTATCGTACCCGTTTTTTGCAGATTTGGCTCGTGGAACGGCTTAGGCTCTTGGAAATTCCTGCCGATCCTAAACATTATCGCCCTATAGACTTGGGTAACCGAAAATATTTGCACTAAGGCCAGGACGAGGCCGAATGGGCCTCCTTTTTTACTCATGGCATCTGTTCTATTAAGTGGGTGGTACCATGGTGGGGTTTGACTACTATGACGGGGGGTTCTGATGTATCGGTTGATGTTTCTTTGTTGGGGCTATCTCGGCCCACTTATATTTTCCCTTACCGAGTCATGCGTCAATACGGTTTAAGGCAGACTATCCCCTTTTCTGATACGGTACCACCTAAAGTAGCGGCCTTTTCACAAGCACGGGTTCAAGCGTGGGCTAAGTATTATGATGGTCTCCCGCGTTGGGCCGTAGCTACAAATGGCTTTGTGGGTCTTTCTGAAAACTACAAGTTGTGGATGAGCTCTAATGATAAAGCTGTGAGGACCGAGGCTCGAAATGGGGAGCCGGGCTGAGCTTTTGATACCTCGTATTCGTGTTTAAGTATAAGGGTCCTGATTCTGCCAAACCTCGTACCCATGGTATTAAGACTGTGAAAGCTCGTCCTGATCGAAAGCGAAAGGAAGTTCCTCCCCGTTCCAGTTCCAGGCCTAAAAAGGTGTCGTACATGAAGGGGCCTGCTGTTGTTAAAAGAAATGCAAGCTCTCGCGGAGATCGTCGCCGGAACAATGTATGGGTTAGGAAGGCTCAGCCGCCTGTAGAAACAGTGACTAGTCTAGTTGATGATAATAATCCTTCTCCCACCATTGTCTGTGCCCTTGAGGCTGAGCGGGCTATAACTGAGAATGTTTCTGAAGCCTTGGCATCTTTGGAAGTTAGTGTCCAGGAGCCGGTTCTTATGGAGATTGATATAGGGGCAGCGCAGAAGACTGTGGGGGTGGATCCTGCGAACATTGCCCTCTACAAGACTTTATTTGATGATCCGGAAGAACTAGAGTAGTGTAGTTCTTGCTAGGTTGTAGGTGCCCTTTATTTATTTCAGTTGTGTTTGTTTTTCATTCCTTAGCACTTTGTTTTCCTTCTTATTTTTTTTATTTTTTTTTTAATAAAGGCGTATTTTATTTTTTCATTTTCCTTTTTTGTTTCTCCTCTTTTTTATATTTTTATATGTCTAACACTTTTTGCACAATTTATATATGTTTTTTTTTATTGGACCGAATCCTTGGTAAGGATTGCCTACGTATCTTGTCAGAATCAGGTCGCGCGTAGTTCTAGCTAGAATAAGTTCTAGGATGCCGGATTTTAATAGATATGCCCTGAGGTGGTAGCATATTACTTAATCGGTCAAATGAGTGAAGTATTATCATTATTTTCGTCTCGTCTACCGTTTTTGCCGTAAGTATTATGTAAAAATGAAAATCGACTATTTTTGTATGGCTATATTTTTTGGTAAGCCTATTTGGATACGTGCTGTACCCCCCAAGTGTTCGTTATTTTTCCGTTATGTGCGGATAAAATGACGAGCACTTCTAAAAATTAGGCAGGCAGAGAGTTTCAACGCCCAGGCTGGGGCGTCAAAGATTTCGGCGCCCAGCCCTGGGCGCTGAAAATGATTTGGACGGTCGTTTTTGACGCTTTGCTTCACGTGTTCTTGCATTTCTCTTTTTCTTTTTTTTCGTTTTAGTGCTTTGATTTTTGCTCGTATTTAAAATCAATTTTGAGGCTATTTCGGAGGCTTTTTTGACTGTTAGCGTGAGATGCATTTTTGTCCGGATTAATTTTTTCTATCCGTGACTCGAAACGGCTTTGAAAATTGAGTTAGGGTGTGGAAGATATGAAGATCTTTGTGTAGGCTTTTGAGGTGGGTTGAGGTGCGTGTCGTTTTTGAAGGGTATGGCGGGGTTACATTTTATTAATTCCCTTTTTAAGCAACATTTGCATTTGTTTTGGATTTTTGATTTCCTTCGATTTCTTTGGGTTGCATGGATTGACTTTTATGATGACACTGGTTGACCTTTATGTTTTGGGGATATGAAAGGGATGGTGCGGTTTATTTTGTGGGTTTCGGGAATTGGTTCCCATGGCACTATTACAAGACCGAGTGGGCCTCGTTTGTTGGGCCTAGAGTGGGCCGCCTCTTTATTTTTGTATTTCGCAAGTACATTTGGTGCTTACTTTAGTGTTAGAATAAATTTTTTAGGAGAAATATTACGCCTTTATTAATTTGGAAAAGTAAGGAAAACACACTGAAATAAAATTGACCTATATTCTAAGGGGTCTTAGGACCATCTAAAGTCTTTATTATTATTTTTTTTACCAATCTAAAGAACTACTAGGCGCTTTTTACTACGGTGCTCTATGTGGCTCAAGCCTTGGGTTTAGTCTCGTAAAACTTTAGTCCTTCACCGGTACTCATCTTGAATTCTATTCCTTTTGCATTGACCCACTGATATGTCTTCACCCATCCGTTCTCGATCTCTTCTAGTGTTGATGCAGGAGCGATTAACCGGGTTGGATCGAAACCTTCATCTTGTAAAGCTAGGGTAGTCAACACAGTCTCGTCCTCCATAGGTCTCGATTCGTTAAACAATGTCCATAGAGCTTGGTCGTCCAATATTTCAGCTGTTTTAGTCTTGGCAAGGTGGGGTGCTGAAGGAAATAATGCCCTTGGTCCAAGTATGCATTCTATGTTAAGTCTAATAAATGCGGTTCAGTATTAATTAAACAAGTTAATAATTCAGTGAGATCAAGTGAGCTGAATGCCTAGCTAGAGGCCGCTTCAGTTCAAGTGGAATTAATGATATTAATCCACAGCTTACTCTTGACTGAACCCGTAGGGTCACACAAATAGTACGTAAACGGATCAAGTATTTAATGGCATTAAATACTCCATCTATGAATATTCGGAACCGACGGATCTTGGTTTCAGTGGGAGCTAAGATCGTCACAGGCAAGAAATGAATACTCCGGAAACGATGATATTGCCGGAAACGGAAATATGGATCGTATCGGAAATATAAATATTATCCAAGTCGTAGATGTTGCCGGAAACGGAAACATGGTACGTATCGGAAAATATTATCGGAAATGGAAATATTGCCAGAATCGGAAATATTGCCGGAAACGGAAATATTGTCAGAATCGGAAATATTACCGGAATCGGAAAATAATTCCGGAAACGGAAATATTAAATATTTGTTCGAAACGGAAATTAATTCCGGAATCGGAAATATTAAATATTGTTCGTATCGGAAATGAATTCCGGAATCGGAAAATTTAATCGGAAGCGCATCGTACGAATAAGCATCGGACGAGGCCTGCCGGACGAGGCCCAGCACGAAGCCAGGCCATCGCCCAGCAAGCCAAGCGCGCCGCACAAACAGCCACGCCAGGCCCAGCGCAAGGCCAGGCCCAGCAGGCTGCGCAGCGCGCGCGAGCGCTGCGTGGGCTGCTGCTCGCGCGCACGCATGGGGGCCCATCGTGGCTGCCGTGCGTGTGTGTGCAAGTGTTTGTGTTCGTGCACGTTTCCTAAAACATGCAGAGTTCGGTTAATGATTAAATTCCTAATTCTATTTGATAAATTAATTAAATTAGAGTTCTTGTAGAATTCTAGGTTTAATTAATTTGTATCTGAATAGGATTTCGATTCCCTTTCCATACCCCTATAAATATGAGGCTAGGGCTCACAATTTATAACAAGTTTCAAAGTATTCAAAAGTGAGTTTTTTGAGAGAAAATTAAAACACACATCTTGCTCATAAAAGTGCCGAAATTTTCTAGTACCTTAAGGGCGATTCTAGTTGGTCAATCTTAAGGCGGATCCGGACGTGCTGTGGACTATCTACGGAGGGACGACACTTGGAGTCCTAAAGACTTGTTCTTGTTCGGTTCGGGCGCAGCTAGGGAGGGCACGCAACAAAGAGTATGCATCTAAATTATGCTATATGATTATGTGTAAATAATATGTTGTCCTGGGTTAATGGTTGTTTCCGCATGATCTATGTAATGTCATATGTATCATAACCTAACAGTGGTATCACGAGCCCCTTATTATTTTCATAATCTAAATTGCATGAACATGGTTAAATATTACAAATTTGCAAGAATTAAAAGGGGTGATTAATTTTCGTAATTGTTAATTAATTGCAAATTGCGTTTATTTAATTATACGTACGCAGTTTTTCGGCAGTTTCTTCGTTACTCGTCCGAATTGAGTGATTTTTGTGTCAATTCCGCATGTAAAAGGCATTCTAAAATTTTGACAAAAATAGTCTTTTTCTGCCGAACCCAGAATTCTCAAATTCGAAGCCTAACTATGACTTTTCAAAGGTTTTAGTTTTTCGAATGCAAAATTTCGTAAATTTAAGATGTTAAATTAAATATTTGCGATTCTTGTTGATAAATCTTGAATTTTTGATTGACCTACTGCATATGTTTAACAAGTTTGAATGCCTAGTCTTGTTAATTATGCAATCTAATTTGTAATTATGATTAATTTGTTGAAAATTAGAATAATTTAGAATTAATTTGATTTTCATAATTAATTGTAATTTAATTAGAAACCTATGATTAAAAACCACCATAAAAATTGTAAATTTATGATAAATTTTAAATTTTTATGACCTAGACTTGAATCCATAACAATCGGAAATCAATTGGATAATAAATTTTCGATTTTTTCGCCCTAAAATTATGAAATTAATATTATTTATTAATTTGTCATTAATTTTAAATATAAATTTTAAATTTTTATGCGATTCGTTCATAAAACTTGCACGCACGAAGCAATGGACGCTTCGTGTTACCCTTAAGGGGTGTTGTATAATGCGGGCATGCGACGACGAGCAAGGGAGCTCGTCGCCCGTGCGGCACGAATGCAATGAGCAAGGGCGTAGTGCACGAGCACAAGGCAGCAGCCCTGCCTTGTGTCGTGTGCCACGAGCAATGGACGAATGGGCATGGGCGAAGGGCGAGCCAAGGCAGTCGCGTGTGGGCAGCTAGCGAGCTGCGCCACAACGCGCGCTGCCTCGCGCAAGAGCGCGCAGCCTCGCGCGCAGCGAGCGCAAGCTCGCGTGCCACGAGCGTTGCGCCCAGCATTGCTCGCGCGCACAACGAGCGAGGACTCGCGCGCACTGCCAGCATTGCTCGCGCGCACAGCGAGCGATGTCGCCCGCCCAGCGAGCGATGTCGCGCGCCCAGCGAGCGATGGCTCGCGCGCCCAGCGAGCGATGTCGCGCGCGCACTGCGAGCGATAGCTCGCGTGCGATGAGCGCTGGCGCGCGCAGCGAGCACCAATGCGTGCGGAGGCTTGCGATGGGGATGCAGCAGCTATGCGACGAGCGCATGGGCTGCGCGCACATGGCCAGCAATGGCTGTGTGCGTGCGGCCCATGGGCGTGCAATGCGTAGGGTGTTTGCGTTACGATTAGATCGTTTTGAATGTTTAATATGAAAATTTCAGTTCACGTAATTTTAATTAATTTTAAAATTAATAATTTAAATTATTTTGTTGGATTTTAATTTTGAATATTGTAATTATAATAAATTTTATTTATTCTAATTATTTTACTAAAATTAAAATCATGAATTAATTTAAATACGATTGAAATTAAATTAAACTTTTTGGATTCAATTATAAATTTAAAATGAGCTTTAAATTTTAATTAAATTTGTATGTTTCCGGTTAGACTAGAAATACATTTTTATGTTTAAAATTGGTAAAGCATATGAATTTATTGGTTTAAGTGGGAGCGCTTTTTAGTCATAAACTCTTGATTAGGTCTACAAATCCTTAAGGTTAAAACAACTTGATTAGAATTAATAAGGACTGAATAATTGGTAGATTATTGGTGCCCTTGATTAATTGCTGCAAATATTTATGTGATGCATAATGTGTTTGACTAACCAGCAATGTGGGCCATTCATGATAATGAATGGGTGAATGGTATATATTGTATATGTACTGTTTTGCAGGTTATGAAGTGACTAATATGGCCCAAATAGGATAGAAAATATGGTCTGCGTACCATTAATTTGAATGTAATTGGTCTAAAGTACCAAAGTTATTTTTCAATTCAAATATGGTCTGCGTACCATCAAATAGTTGTAATTAGTTATAACTTATCCTATTTGAAGAAAATGGTGCCTCCCACGGAGATTTTCAAGACGGACTTTGAAGTCAAAGCTTCAAGATGAAGTCGGGCCATACTAGATCACATTTATCTTATGCATGCTTTAAGTTATTTATTGTTTTAAATATGTCTTAAAATGCATGAGATCAAAAGCTTAATTATGTTGCATGATTAAGGATTTTAGTTCACTTAAAATCTAACCAACATAGTAAGAGCCTTAAGTTCCAAACTTAAAAATTGAGTTAAAAGGTGCCATGCCAAAATATACACTTGCTTGGATATCCTTTACATCAATCTAGTAATAGTTTTCGCTCAGCGAGGTGTTACTTATTGGTCCTAAAGGGGCAAGGTACACAAATAATTGTGAGTACATGTTAGTTTTGGTGAAACTCAACGATATAAGTAAGGAGTCCTTTTATGTCGTGGCAAATTCGATAGGTTTACCTAATAAGTTCTTAGACGTACCTATCAACCAAGAATAGTTTCTAGACTATTAGCAAAAGGCTTTTGCTTACCTAAGATGTTCTAGGATTAAGTCGACAAACTGTGTTTAGTTCTTCAATGATTTTAGGATCTTGGAATCATTTTATTCACACCTGCCGGAACACATAATTTGAATAAAATGCTTAATAAACATTGAATTATGCATGTATGCTAGAATTTAAGTTTATTAAGAGAAACTGTGAATGGTTATTTATTTGTTTATTCTTTTCAATTGTAGTTTTAATATGGCAAACAACAATCAAAACATCATCATGGGTTCTGAGCTTATGGTCAAGATGAACCTGACAAATTTTCTTGAATGGGAATCTAAGCTAGTTGAAATAGTCAAACTCAATGAACTTGAGTATGTACTGTC
This sequence comes from Spinacia oleracea, assembly GCF_020520425.1. Taxonomy (NCBI): domain Eukaryota; kingdom Viridiplantae; phylum Streptophyta; class Magnoliopsida; order Caryophyllales; family Amaranthaceae; genus Spinacia; species Spinacia oleracea. The sequence continues at coordinate 90,662,875 of NC_079490.1, read as the reverse complement.
ACATCCCATGCCAAGCTACTATGCCAGAGACATGACCCCTGAGAGATTTTACGCCTGGGATGCGGATCTCAAAAAGGTTATGAGTCTCATGCTGAACAATATCCCTGATGATTGGGCAAAAAGGTTTGTAGCCTATGAACCTTTTACGCTCATCAAGAATCTGAGGGATATCTGTCGTGGAAGTACGGAGGACAGGGACCTGAACGTCCATGAGTTGATTGAATCAATGTCTGGTCTAAAGGTTAGTTCTCCCAACAGGTGTTATAGGATGGAGGTCCAAGAAACACATGTTCAGCTCCTTCGCACTAAACAGAGGGTAGGCGTCCCACTGAGGTTCCATGTGGATCTTATGTGTTCATATTTTGATCGCCTAAGTCTACTAGGAACACCAATAAGCGAAAGGATGGCAGTCTCTGTCTTGCTCAATTCACTACACAGTGGGTTTGGTCGCTTCAAGCAACTATACCTAAGTGAACTAAGAGAAGAAACAGTTGCAGAATTTATTCACCTTGTCAGAAAGGCTGAAATAGTACTGGACTGTGAAGCCAAAGATTTACTCAAGGCTAGAAAGAGACCATTCAAGAAAGGTGGAAAGTCCAAGGGCAATGCTAAATCAAAGCAGGACAAGTCCACATCAAGCTGTCTTTATTGTGATGGAATAGGCCATTACAAAAGAGAATGTCCAAAGCTAAAGGAAGATCAGAAGAACGGAACAGTCGTTCCATCTTCAGGTATTTTCGTTATAGACTGTATACTTGCTAATTCAACTTCTTGGGTATTAGATACAGGTTGTGGCTCACACTTATGTTCCAATCCACAGGGACTAAGAAGAAGTAGAAAGTTAAGCAAGGGAGAAGTCGACCTGCGAGTGGGAAATGGAGCACGGATTGCTGCATTAGCCGTAGGAACTTACTATTTGTCGTTGCCCTCCGGGCTAGTTTTGGAACTGGAAGAATGTTTCCATGTTCCAAGTCTTACTAAAAACATCATTTCAGTTTCTTGCTTAGATGCTAAGGGATTTTCCTTTTTAATAAAAGACAATAGTTGTTCGTTTTATTTTAAAGAGATGTTTTATGGATCTGCTAGATTAGTCAATGGACTTTATTTATTAGATCACGACAAACAAGTATATAACATAAATACCAAAAAGGCCAAAAAGGATGATTCAGATCTCACCTATCTGTGGCATTGTCGATTAGGCCATATAAACTTGAAACGCTTAGAAAGACTTCAAAAGGAAGGAATTCTAGAACCATTTGACTTAGAGGATTATGGTAAATGCGAATCATGTTTACTTGGCAAAATGACAAAGCAACCTTTCTCTAAAGTTGGAGAAAGAGCAAATGAACTATTGGGTTTAATCCATACAGATGTATGTGGACCAATGAGTACAAATGCTAGAGGTGGTTTCAGCTACTTTATCACTTTCACTGATGACTTCAGTAGGTATGGTTATGTCTACCTAATGAAGCATAAGTCTGAATCCTTTGACAAATTCAAGGAATTTCAGAGTGAAGTAGAGAATCAATTAGGCAAGAAGATTAAGGCAATGCGGTCTGATAGAGGCGGTGAATATCTGAGCTATGAATTTGATGACCATCTGAAAGAATGTGGAATTCTATCAGAATTGACTCCTCCTGGAACACCACAATGGAACGGTGTGTCAGAACGGAGGAACAGAACCTTGCTAGACATGGTCAGGTCAATGATGGGTCAGGCCGAACTTCCATTAGAATTTTGGGGACATGCACTAAATACAGATGCACTCACTATAAATAGAGCTCCGTCTAAAGCTGTCGAAAAGACTCCATACGAATTATGGTTTGGAAAGCCTCCAAATGTGTCTTTTCTTAAGATTTGGGGATGTGAAGTATACGTCAAACGATTAATTTCAGATAAACTTCATCCAAAATCTGACAAATGTATCCTTGTGGGCTATCCAAAGGAAACAAAGGGGTATTACTTCTACAATACATCTGAGAACAAAGTGTTTGTTGCTCGAGATGGTGTCTTTTTGGAGAAGGATCACATTTCCAAAATGACAAGTGGGAGAAAAGTAGACCTCGAAGAAATTCGAGTCGAACAACAAACTCTAGAGAATGCTCAAGATGACATTCAGGATGAGACTCAGAGATCTTTAGAAGAATCTGGTGAGAATCATGGTCAATCTAGAAATGTTACCCCGCGTAGATCGCAAAGATATAGATCTCAACCGGAAAGGTACTTAGGTATTTTGACGAACGAGAGCTATGACGTTCTATTACTTGAAAGTGATGAACCTGCGACTTACAAGCAAGCTATGACGAGCCCTAGCTCCAAGCAGTGGCAAGAAGCCATGCAATCTGAATTAGACTCCATGTCTGAAAACCAAGTATGGGATTTGGTCGATTTGCCAGATGGCTACCAAGCCATTGGAAGCAAATGGGTTTTCAAACTGAAAAAGGACAAGGATGGGAAACTTGAAGTTTTCAAAGCTAGATTGGTCGCAAAAGGTTACAGGCAAGTCCACGGTGTGGATTACGATGAAACCTTTTCACCAGTTGCAATGCTAAAGTCTATTCGAATAATGTTAGCAATCGCTGCATATTACGATTACGAAATATGGCAGATGGATGTCAAAACTGCTTTCTTAAACGGCGTTTTAACAGAAACTGTGTTTATGACACAGCCTGAAGGTTTTGAGGATCCAAAGAATGCTAAAAAGGTATGCAAGCTAAAGAAGTCAATCTACGGATTGAAGCAGGCATCCAGGAGCTGGAATATACGTTTTGATGAAGCAGTCAGTGACTTTGGTTTCATCAAGAACGCGGACGAATCTTGTGTATACAAGAAGGTCAGTGGGAGCAAAATTGCTTTCCTAGTATTATATGTCGACGACATATTACTTATCGGAAATGACATTCCTATGTTGAACTCTGTCAAGATTTGGCTTGGGAAATGTTTTTCGATGAAGGATCTAGGAGAAGCACAGTACATATTGGGCATCAAGATTTACAGAAATAGATCTAAAAAGATGATTGGACTTAGTCAAAGCACTTATATCAATAAGGTGCTTGATAGGTTCAAGATGGCGGACTCCAAGCGAGGCTACCTACCCATGTCTCATGGAATGACTCTAAGCAAAACTCAGTGCCCAAAAACACTTGATGAGCGTAGACGAATGAATGGGATTCCATATGCATCATTGATTGGTTCAATAATGTATGCTATGATATGTACACGCCCGGATGTTGCGTACGCACTCAGTGCTACGAGCAGATACCAGTCAGACCCAGGAGAGGCACATTGGACTGCTGCCAAGAATATTCTGAAGTACCTGAAAAGGCACAAAGATGACTTCCTGGTCTATGGTGGAGATGATGAATTAATTGTTAAAGGCTATACGGACGCAAGTTTCCAAACCGACAAAGATGATTTTAGATCACAGTCTGGGTTTGTCTTCTGCCTCAACGGAGGAGCAGTAAGCTGGAAAAGTGCTAAGCAAAGCACCATTGTGGATTCTACAACTGAAGCGGAGTACATTGCTGCACATGAAGCAGCAAAGGAAGCTATATGGCTAAGGAAGTTCATAGGACAACTTGGTGTAGTCCCCTCCATTAAAGGACCAATAGCCCTGTGTTGTGATAATAACGGAGCTATTGCACAAGCAAAAGAGCCTAGACACCACCAGAGAGTCAAGCATGTACTTCGTAGATTTCACCTTCTACGAGAGTTCGTTGAAAGAAAAGAAGTCGAGATAAGCAAAATTGGAACTGATAACAACATATCAGATCCATTAACTAAACCTCTGCCGCAGGCGAAGCACAACTCGCACACTGCAGCTATGGGAATCAAGCATATTGGAGAATGGCTTTGATGTCTCTGTTTAATGTTTTAAAGTTTTAGAGTTTAAATCTTTGTAAAACATTATTGGTTAATCATTCACAATAAATGAAAAGAATTCATTTTTCCATTTAATTTGTGGTTTATTAAATGATGAGTCCCTTCAATTTGACGATATATTCAAGATAGACTGTCAGGACCAGTCCTGTGACTAAGAAATGTCTATCAAGTGAACTTGAATGTCAAAGGTTGAAAATGGTCCCTAATCGGAGTTTTCTATAAAAATTGGACGCATAGAAAACGTTAGACGATTAGAATGCAAGATGACTAGTAGTTCTGTTTCTTGAACTATGTGGACATGGCAATGTCATAATCATTTGCATAGATACTTACTTTGGGAAGACTAGTATCGGACAAGACCTATGAAACTTTACTGTAAGAGATGAAAATCTGTCATAAGTAAATTTCATTAAATTATTAGACACTAAATCCTCAATACCTGAGTGATTTGAGATTACTTGTTTGAGAACTGGTTGCTTTGACGTTGACCAACCGTCGCACCGTAAAAGGAGGCTATAAAGGCAACGCTCAGGTAATCACCTATCAAACGAAGTCTAATCTCAAGATCGCAAGATTGGGATTGTCCTCCCATAAATCGGGATGAGATGCTTAAAAGTTGTACAAGGCCACTCGGAGAGCTAGAAACTGTGAAATGCATGGCCGTGCTCGGATGAATCATAGGCTATGATTATCTGTTTATTTGATCAGTTGAACTCTGAAACCGAGGAACACCTCTGGACGTAATAAGGATGACAACTCTTACCTTATGTTCAAGAGCAAGCATCGAGCGACAAAGGAATTAGGAAATGCACACTTGTCCCTAAGGACAAGTGGGAGACTGAAGGAAATAATGCCCTTGGTCCAAGTATGCATTCTATGTTAAGTCTAATAAATGCGGTTCAGTATTAATTAAACAAGTTAATAATTCAGTGAGATCAAGTGAGCTGAATGCCTAGCTAGAGGCCGCTTCAGTTCAAGTGGAATTAATGATATTAATCCACAGCTTACTCTTGACTGAACCCGTAGGGTCACACAAATAGTACGTAAACGGATCAAGTATTTAATGGCATTAAATACTCCATCTATGAATATTCGGAACCGACGGATCTTGGTTTCAGTGGGAGCTAAGATCGTCACAGGCAAGAAATGAATACTCCGGAAACGATGATATTGCCGGAAACGGAAATATGGATCGTATCGGAAATATAAATATTATCCAAGTCGTAGATGTTGCCGGAAACGGAAACATGGTACGTATCGGAAAATATTATCGGAAATGGAAATATTGCCAGAATCGGAAATATTGCCGGAAACGGAAATATTGTCAGAATCGGAAATATTACCGGAATCGGAAAATAATTCCGGAAACGGAAATATTAAATATTTGTTCGAAACGGAAATTAATTCCGGAATCGGAAATATTAAATATTGTTCGTATCGGAAATGAATTCCGGAATCGGAAAATTTAATCGGAAGCGCATCGTACGAATAAGCATCGGACGAGGCCTGCCGGACGAGGCCCAGCACGAAGCCAGGCCATCGCCCAGCAAGCCAAGCGCGCCGCACAAACAGCCACGCCAGGCCCAGCGCAAGGCCAGGCCCAGCAGGCTGCGCAGCGCGCACAGCGCGCACAGCACGCGCAGCGCGCAGCGCGCGCGAGCGCTGCGTGGGCTGCTGCTCGCGCGCACGCATGGGGGCCCATCGTGGCTGCCGTGCGTGTGTGTGCAAGTGTTTGTGTTCGTGCACGTTTCCTAAAACATGCAGAGTTCGGTTAATGATTAAATTCCTAATTCTATTTGATAAATTAATTAAATTAGAGTTCTTGTAGAATTCTAGGTTTAATTAATTTGTATCTGAATAGGATTTCGATTCCCTTTCCATACCCCTATAAATATGAGGCTAGGGCTCACAATTTATAACAAGTTTCAAAGTATTCAAAAGTGAGTTTTTTGAGAGAAAATTAAAACACACATCTTGCTCATAAAAGTGCCGAAATTTTCTAGTACCTTAAGGGCGATTCTAGTTGGTCAATCTTAAGGCGGATCCGGACGTGCTGTGGACTATCTACGGAGGGACGACACTTGGAGTCCTAAAGACTTGTTCTTGTTCGGTTCGGGCGCAGCTAGGGAGGGCACGCAACAAAGAGTATGCATCTAAATTATGCTATATGATTATGTGTAAATAATATGTTGTCCTGGGTTAATGGTTGTTTCCGCATGATCTATATAATGTCATATGTATCATAACCTAACAGGTGCCTCATCCAAGGTGTGGCAGTCATGGAAGATTTCAAATCCTGGTTTTAGCAAGCCATCCTGAACGAAGGGTTCAGGGAAATCACAGCATGGGTGTCCTTCTTCTTCCCGAACGAACATTCCGTTAAGGGTTCTTTGATACGGGGGAAGGAGGGTGGTTTGTTTGGCCTTGTTAAGGCGTAGCCCAGACAGGCGGTCAGCAATATCTTCCTCCGTTGGTTTATAGCCTAAGCCAAAGGGAGTAGATTTGTTGGGTAAAGGATGGAATGTGCATTCCTTCTTCCTTATGCCCAATGGGGTTCCAGGGAAATAACCTTGAGCTAATAGCATTCTAGGGATGACTCGGGATGCGTGCGGGTCTAGGAATGCTGGATCATAGTCTTCGATGAACTGGATTGCTTCTTCCATTTGAAACCCGTAAAGGTCGTCTGCAGTTTCGGCCGTTCCAACCATAGTACAACTGACGTCGAGAGGAGGGGCGCGGATTTCTAGTATTACCCCGTTATGGTTAAGTTTAACCATTTGTTGCAAGGTAGAAGCCACACCTCCTAAGTCATGGAGCCAAGGTCGCCCCAAGAGGAGGTTGAAAGTGGGCTTGATGTCGATTATTTGAAACTCCGTGGTGCGTGCCACAAGCCCGGTTTGTATGGTAAGGTTGATTTTTCCCAACACAGGCCTTCGGGAGTTATCATAAGCTCGTACCCCTTGCGTGGAGGTTTGGAAGTCATCGTTTCCTAGCCCCAAGCAATGGGCGGTTCGCAATGGGCAAACATTAACCGCCGAACCGTTATCTACGAGCGCTAGGGGGATGTTTTGTCCTTTGCATCCAACTACTAGATAGAGGGCTTTATTGTGAGCACCCCCCTCTTTGGGCAAGTCTTTGTCAGTGAAAACTATGGCCTTTTCTCCGGCATCTCTCGTGACATGGCTAACCAATGAGTCAGGTGTGATATCTGTAGATACTGAGATGAGGTCGAGTGAGAGAATAAGCTTTTCGCGATGTTCCTTTGAAGTACACATGAGATCCCATATGGTAATTTCGGCTTTAGTTCTTTTTAGTTGTTTCAAGAGAGGATTTTCAATGAGTTCCGCGACGGTGGTGTGCCGTCCATTCTCAGGAGTTTGCCTAACTGGGATATCGTCCATAGGAGGTGGGCGAATATCCGGTTGGTATATTCTTCCGGATCATGTGAGGTTGTCGACCTCGGGCTCCTGAGGGGTGGTGTCAATGAGAGCATACCCGGGCCAAGTTTCAGTAAAGAGGTCCTGGCCCGACACTTGAGATAGGTAAATATCTTCGGCCTCATCATCCCACACACCGCACACTTCTCTCTCGATTCGATCCACAGGGACCACATCGAGTGGTGCACCTTGTGGTGTAATGTACACCGTAGGGTCAAAGTTCTCATTTTCTGGTTGGTCGAGAGAGATGTGACAAGAGCCGAGTGGGCTTTTGTTGTTGTTGGGTTTGCCAACGTTAGGGAGAGGTATCACTTCATCCTCTATCATGTCCTGGATTGTATTTTTTAGGTTCCAGCAGTTTTCAGTGTCATGTCCATTTCCTTGTTGGAATTTGCAATAAGTACCTTCGACCCAATATTTGCTCTTGACAGGAGGGTCACGGGTGGGGCCTATAGGTCTCAACTTTCCTTGATTGGTTAGTCTTTCGAAGGCTTGTACCAAAGTCGACCCGAGTGGGGCAAACTTTCGGTCTCGGACCCATCTTCCAAGGCTTCTTCGGGGGGGAGTCTCCTCTACGGCATGGACTTTTTGGGCTTGGGATGTGTTGCCCCTGTTGTAGGTGTTGCTTTTGTATGCGGGTTTACTTTGTATTGTTTTTGCGAGATCATCCTCGATCTTTATTCCCACATCATAAACTCTTTTGAAAGTGTCAAGTCCCAGGTACCTAAGGTGTTGTCTGTAAGCCGGGTCCAGGTTGTCAATGAATTTTTGGACCAATTCTGTTTCGGGAGGCCTATTGATTAGCTGGGCCGCCTGATCTCTCCATCTAGCAAAGTAGGTTGTGAAACCCTCATTTTTCTTTTGGAAGAGAACTTCCAGCTCGCGCATGGTGACTTGAAAATCCATGTTCGACGAGTATTGCTTGATGAAGACATTGACAAAGTCTTCCCAAGTGGGGAAGAGCTTAGGATCCTGGTGATAGTACCATTTGAGCGGCACAGGTTCCAAGGACAAAGGAAAGGCAGGTAAATACATGGACTTGTCCACGCCTTTCAAGTTCATGGCATTCACAAAGCTCAATAGATGATCACGGGGATTGTCCGTGGCTTTAAACTTTGGTAAGTCAGATGAAATAAACTTTTCTTGTAGTTTGCCAGGAAAAGGTTCAGGATCGAGGGAGAAGTACTTTCTCCCCATGGTTTGCTGTAGGACCATTTTTTCAATCCTCTTCTCGTTATCGAGGTCATTTTTGGCTTGTGTAGCCGCTAAGGCTTCGTTTTCCATTTTCAGTTGGCCCATGAGTTGGGTCATTTGAGCCATCTGGTCTCGCAATTCTTCGATGGACATGTTTGAGGGTGCGAATCGAGGTTGGGAAAGCGGAGATCCTTGAAATGAGGGATGAAGGACGGAGCTTGGAGTCACTAAACCTGGTGTTGGCGATGTATCTTCGAGGCGCACTAACCGTTGATTTCCTGATCGGCACCAAGTGGCAGGACCAGTCCTATGCATAAGATAAGCTAAAGTTTAAGCCCCCAAGTATTACTTAGTCTAGACTTCGACTCTCTCTATTGGTTTTTTACTCTTTTTTTTTTTTTGGTACACTTTTAGTTCTTTCTTTTGGTCATTCTTTGGATTTTCGAAACACTTGCCCGTGTGACATTCATAATTATTAGCATGTTCGGTTTTGGTGCCGAGCATTGTCGTCGTAGGAGGCCTAACAACGACGCAAAGAGTTATTCTTTTTCATGAGTCGCTTTTAGAATCGAGTGCTTTTCTTACGCCCTCGCAGCAATTTTTTTTTTTTTTTTACGAACGGTTTTCTTGCTACGTGTTTTCTTTTTTGTGAGCACCGAGGCTGCTGCGCCTGACCAGAAGGCCAAGCAGCAACTTCAGCGCTCCCTGGCTGGTTCTCGTTTTCTGTTTGCGTCTACTTTTGTTTATGCGACTTCGATTTTGCGTGCTTTCCTAATAACGTCATTTACGCGTCGTGCAGCGTTTGTGGGATTCGTTACAGGCCATCTCGAGCGTCGCTTATTTTTGTGGCGATCGTTCGGGTTTACGGAACACGTATTTCGGTATAACTCTTTGGCAAATTGGTTTATGAATGTTTTGGCAATTTTTAAGGTCGTTGGTTTTTCTAGGATAGTTTGTCACACACAATCATATATTTCGCTACACATAACTAACATTCCATCATGAGGCAATAAGAATATGTCATGTAGTTTATGATAGGCTTCTATGGGTAGTTATTTGCGCCTGGCTTGGTACCGCTTCTATCGCAGATCCAACACATGCCCCGGTCGAGGTAGTGCCTTCAACAGACGAATTTCGCCCAAGAGGCCAATCACGATGTAAGCCAAGGGGGCATGCACCAATGAGAGGGACCTAATGGGCGAGCGATTGGGTTTGGGACGGGTGTACTACTAGCGAAAGTGCCGAGTGGACAACATTCGAAGCGTATGCACCCCCCGATTGGCGATGGGTATCCTTAGTCCCAACTCCCGAGATGAAATACCAAGGGAGCCAAGATTCGTTATGCGGTTCTGTCCGTTCACATTAATATGCTGATTTTCAGGTCGTCCCAACTTGATGGGAAATAAACGCGGGGTAGGATCGTTTCACCCTTCGGCTATTTTAATTACCTACGAGAACGGGTATTTCCTTCCCTTTCCCCAGTGGAGTCGCCACTGTGAGGGGGTCGAAAAAGCACGAGGCTAATGTGTGACCTCGTCCCTCGTGGGTGTGACGCTTCTTTTTGTCAAATCAAGTGTAATTGGATTTCCTGTGAGTTTACACCCAATTGACTAGTAATATAGGAGTCGCCATTCAGTTTTTAACGACAATGAGAAAAACTGACAAAACCCGGTTATCGTGACATAAAGGGAGTGCAATTATGTTTGACCACGACGGCCGTAGGTTCCCTTGTGATCCCTGGTGGTGGGGATCGCTCAACGTACACCCGCAGGGTAGAGATTAAAGGTTTGGGGGACTGTAACTACCGAGAGGAGTACTCGCTCTTCGATAACTCCAGAGGCAGGATATCCTTACTAGCTCAGCATAAATAATTGAAGGGACATGCGTTAACTATTAAACTAATCTGAGTCGATTTTAACAATATGCAACATATAATACTAGATCGAGCGCGATTATCTGATTTAGATTGTATTAAGGGACCTAGAATGATAATCCAATTTCCCAAAAACATAATCTTTATTAGGCGTGATAGAACAATCAGATTTAATTAGTTTAACAGTTCATAAAAGGGCGAGGAAAGCAATTAAATCATAGAAAAGGGACACATTACGACGCACCCTTGAGAGGTACGTCACGGTTCTCAGAAAACTAACCACTTTGACTTTGCTATTTCTCCTTTTATTTAACGAATCTCGAGTTATGGGACAGGATACGTTCTGTTCGATTTATGGATCGATTGCGACAGAACGCGTGATCAATTTCGCAGCGTGAGGCTTAGGCTCAGGGGTTGGAGTCAATACTCAGAATAATGATTGTGTGTTCCTTTTTTCACGTCGAACTTGGGCCCTATTTATAGAAAAGAGTTCGTGGAAAGATAGAATTGTAGAACTCTAATCCACGAGGAATTAGGGAAGAATACGTCCCAGGTAATATCAGCGCCCAGGCCTGGGCGCCGAAGATTTCGGCGCCCAGAACCAGGCGTTGAAAATAAGGTCTGGGCTGTTTTCTTAGTCAGATTCGGATTCCTAAAATCTGGAGTGTTTGAGATTTAATTGAGTATTTTAGTGCGTATTAACCTTGTGACGGAATGCGTCTAGGCCCGTTACGAACTCTAGGCTCGTTAGGATTTTAATTAATACGTGACTCTTATTTTCGAATCATATTAGGAATAGGATTCTCTCGCAATTTCTATCTCATTTAGGATTTATGTTGGAGTGCAACACCTAATTCTGACAGGTTTCTATCTTTTATGACTTGCCACTTTTAACAACTACCCATTACGGCAGTTACTATTTTAAGCAGGTTTCCATAAATAGCAGGTTTCGGGTGAAATGAAAAGGGGAATTGAGATTCGTTATTTTATAGGAGATGTGTTGTCAAGTGGAGATTTATGTTCTCATCATTGAACCTTCCCTTTCGGGAATGGGGACAAAAGTAGGTGTCTACACCCCGTCCGATAGAAGTGGACGAATCTATTTTGGTGTTTTGAAAATAAGGACCTACGCGGTTTGTGACGTAGACCCCGCCGGCTGAAGATGGCGAGCCTGTCCGCTGAGGGTGGACGCCCCGTCCGATAGAAGTGGACTACTCTGTTTTGATGTTTTGAAAATAAGGACCTACGCGGTTTGTGACGTAGACCCCGCCGGCTGAAGATGGCGAGCCTGTTTTTGTTTTGAAGATTTTATTTTCTTTTCATTTTCAAAAACTGAGGACCTGTGCGGTTAGTGACGCAGACCCCGCCCGCTGAAGGTGGGCGAACCCTATCCGCTAAGGGTGGACGCCCCGCCCGCTGGAGGTGAGCGAACCTGAATTCGTCTTTTCGATTTGGGACTCGCGTGGTACGTGCCGCGACCTTGCCCGATTGAGGTGGGCAAGTCCCTATTTCATTTGTTCTTGTGATTTCTTTTGAGAATTTCTTTTTATTCATTCTTGTAAGAGCGAATTCTTTCGAGGGATGCTCGGATTTAGCTGCAACCTGAATGTGGGTTGGCAACGTGCTTAGACGGACCATTGTCTCGTGGTCATCATCTTTCATGGTTTTGAGCTAGTCTTTACAGATCAATTTTTCCACTACCTGGGTCCTTGATTAGGGGACTATGTATAAGTATCAATGACGACCTTTGTCTTGAGGTCGTAATCTGGTTTTGTCTTTTGAGATTATCCAAACACAGGACTTCGTACAGCGTAGTCTGGGAATATTGTTTTAACTTTGCATACTCTCTTTTGAAATATATATTTTCTTTCGAGCCCCCAAGCACTCGTGCTTGACGGTCATTTCTTGTCAAAGAGGTTCCTTGGGGATACGCATTTTGTAATGTCCTTGATTGTGTTTGGGATCATGCTCGTAAGTGCGAGCGATCTTTGTAGTGGTGTGCTACTCTTAACAAAGCCGTGAGGTGCGACTTTCAGTAAAGAAAAAGGCAATTTTCGAGTCGAATGGATACGGCAGGACCCTATAGAAGTCAGGGCTTCTTTTGGGCCTGGGCGTTAGAAATAATCCACGCCCAAGTGGGGCGTTGAAAATATTGTTTGGGCTGGTCTTTTGATGACATAGTTGGCCTCTTGTTCGCTCGTTTACGTATTCTCTTCTCTTTTGTTTTTCTTTATTTTTGGAAGGTAGAATTTTATTAGAGATCACAATGAGTTGAGTGATCGTGATGATTTCTCGAGAAGCCATAGCCGATTGGTGGACTACGGTGTTTGTCGCTTTGGGGCGATTATTTAAAGGAACTGTCATTCTTAAGGCGTACAGCTATTGCAATAGTTGGGCGAGTCTATATGGCCCGAGGAACATACCTTGAGGCGTAAGACTTTGATCGCGTATATATTTTTTATTTTGCTACGGTCGTTTCGTAGCTTGGATCCCCCAAGTATGCATGTTGGGATGCTTCCTTTTGGTGTACGATTTTTGTAGGTTCTTTCGAGAAAGATGCCTTGGGGTCCCGCTCGTGTAGGTGCGAGCTATCCCTTCCGTGGTAGGTAATATTTTGCTTCCTTTAATCCTTACTGTAGAAGTTGTGTGGCTTGCATTTTGAATTTGGGCGATAAGTAGTCTTTGCCTCATACTCTTGGTCGTGCCCGCATTAGTGCAATATGCCTTACTCTTTTTTTTAGACTTGTACCGTGGGATGGTTGAACTTATGGTGTGACGTAGGCTTGTGTGGCCTAATAGCGTGTCTTAGAACATTCCTCCAGGTGTTGGGATATCATTATTATTTTTTGCATTGGAGTACTTCATCACGCCTCGTTTAGGTGCTCGAACAAGTGTAGCACCTTCTGCGTGGGTGTGCACGGCTTATTACTTCGTTCAATTCGAGGATTCATAGATGTTTCTTTTCTTTTTTTTTATCCTTGATTTTTCTTTCGCTTTTGCTTTGGAATGACATAGACTGTGTAACGGGCGCTTGTAGGGCGAGCGTTATGTGCAGTAGTTTGATCGGAGTTTTGGTGACTCGCGATTTTCAGTTACCCTTGTTAGTGGGGTGACTTTATATATTCTAAGTACCGCTTAGAATTTGGGAGGGGTTGTAGCCATTCTAAGGTTCGTTTTACACGATCAAACCTTAGGATTGTGCCCCTATGACGTGTGTATAGCATTAGCGTCGAGAATTTGCGATAAAATCGTCATTTCGAGCTTTTTTAGAGTGTTTTTCTCAAGCCCCCAATTGTATCTACGGGATTGGCTTGGTGCTATAATGCTTGGCATAAGTTTTTATGCATTCATGTTGACATGGATCATGAATAGTTTGAACCAGACTCGTTTAGTGCGAGGTACGTTCGAGTAGTGATTTCCTACTTCTCTTGTAAATGTCGTATTCGACATTGCCATGGTCAAGGTAGTCACATGTTGAAGTGTGCCTTGACCAAAAGTTAGGTGACTTTCTTTACCCATAATCATATTTAGAAATCTTTTTGACTCTCTTGCAACACCGAGATAAACGCATACTTAGCTTAAACCAATGACACTTTATTATGTTCGAAGAAGTCTTTGAAAATTATTTGAAATCCGAGTCCTACTGTGTATGATCCGAGGTGTCCTAAGAAAGTTGATTTATAGAAGGGTTCTTACAGGATTACATGAGTGAATCAAAATACTGTTACGATTTTCGGAATGCTGTCTAAGGATTTGCTGGAAGCCAGGGTGCAGGCGTCGAGATATTACTTGTGCCCGTGTGGCACATGCTTTAGGCTTTTAGGGCCATCTTTTCCAGAATTGCGGGAATATAAAGCGCTTTCAAATTGACTTAGATTTACTTGGTGTATGTCTGCACAAAAGGTCAAGGTATACTTAGTTCTTTCCCTAGTTCTTTCATTTCAATTTTTAGCCCCCAGTTGCTATTATGTCTTCTCATTAATGATGCTTTCAGATTTCGATTTTAGATGCCCGTGTCATATGTCTGAGTAGGGTGAGCCTTGGTTAAGTGCCAAGTCCTATTGACAATGTCTGATTTTTTTTCAAAGGGGATTCGCAAGCATTTGAATTACCATGAACGGGTGCCCTGAGTTCGAAGGAACGATGGGGCGATGCCGTAGAACAATCCTCTTTATTGCAAGCTTACTGCCTTTACTACTTGTTGGCGATTATGACTGTGTCTAGTGGTGAAAGAAGGTCTTTAAGTGAGTTACTTTGCTTTAGGGAGGGTCAAGTCGAGTACTTTAGAGGTCATGGACGCTCGCGCTAGCCCCCATTCAATTGAGGCCAAGCGATCTTTTGAGTATTGGCTAAGTGCCTAGGAGTGTGAGTGCTCCTTCTGGCAAGGGTACGTGCCCTTATTATTTTTCGATGTGTGCTCATTTTGGCATCTTGATGGATTCTTCCTTTGACTTAAATTTTTCTTTCGATTTGGATTGCAAGTAATTAAATTTCAATAAGGGACTCTATTTTTTTATTCTTGTTATTCTATAGGCTTTAACATTTTTGTAAATTGGTTGGACCGAATCATGGATTTCCTATGTATCCGCCTTAAATAGATTTAATTTGGAATCAGGTCTTGCGTAGTTCTTAGCCAGAAAATGGTTTCTTAGAATGCCGATTTTAAACAAGTACGTTCGAGTGGAATCGTAATGTTTGAAATAGGGTGAAGTAAGTGTACGAAAATTTTGGAGCGCGCGTATTTTGCGTTTTTTATATGATCTTCTACCCCCAAGTGTTTGTTATTCTTCCGCATGTATATAGGAAAATATACGAACACTTTTAGGAATTGGGAGTTGAAAAGTGAAAAGCAAGAACGGCGCCCAGGGCTGGGCGTTATTATTTTTGGCGCCCAGGTCTGGTCGTTGAAAACGTGTTCTGGGCTGCCTTTTTGTGCTGCTTCTTTTCGTTTTGTGCCAAGTATTTGCGAATCTTTTTTGTGCGCTAAATACTTACGAACTTTAAAGGCGCTTTGCAAAGTTTCTTTTTTATTATTATTATTATTTTTTATTTTTTATTTTTTTTACGTTAAGCGTAGAATGTACTTTTCATTTGTCTTTTTTTATTCGTGACTCGAGACGGCTTGAAAGATGGGTTGAATGAGATAGGATAATTTGTATAGGTATTAGTCAAGCATGAGGATTGGAAAGAGTAGAAGATCGTAGAACTTTATGTAGTTTTTGTGGTATGATTTGGATTGGTTGACTCAATTCTTTCCCTTCGTTTACTTGGGTAAATTTCGCACTTTGGGAGGTACGGGCTAAGTATTTCATGGCTCGCTCTTTTCGCTCTCCCTTTTCTCTTTCTCTTTTTTCTTTTTTTGCTTGGGATTTCTCCCCCTTTTTATTTGGGCTAAAAGGTAGATGGTTGTGGTCTTTGAGTCACGAGGCGAGACTGAGTGAGCCTCGTTTGGTAGGCCTATAGTGGACCTTTAATTTTAGTAGGCCTAGGGTGGACCTTTAAATTGTCTTACTTTTCAAGCGTATTTAGTCGTTTCTTAAAATGTGCAAATAGCGTAGATTCAAAATGTTGTTTTTACTTTATTGAAATTTAACGAAAAAATTACATCAAAATTTTTTTTTTTGCTTCTTTTCAGATTCCAGTTTCCGGGATTTAATTGGAAGTTGTGATTTAGACTCGAACTTTCATTAATTTTTCTGATTATAACCCGTGTATGAATACAAGGAGGTGGCCTAGACTCAAAATAATGACGTGGCGTAAGCCTCTCGCTCTCTCGCTCTCTCCTTCGCGCACAGCGCCCAGCCTCCCTCGTCCCTCTCGCGTGCCTAGCGCGCTGCTCTGCCTTACTCCCTCGCGCCCCAGCGCGCGCGTCCCTCGCTGCTCCCTCACGCCCCAGCGCGCGCGCCTCCCTCTCTTGTTCGCGCCCGCTGCTGCTGCCTCGTCCCTTCGTCGCTGCGCGCACCCGCACACGAATTGTGCGTGTGTGTGCGTGTGTTCGTTCTTGTTCAATTTTTCGCCCAATCACTTTAAATTCGTGGTTGTTCCGTGCTATAGGC
Organism: Spinacia oleracea; assembly: GCF_020520425.1. Lineage (NCBI taxonomy): Eukaryota > Viridiplantae > Streptophyta > Magnoliopsida > Caryophyllales > Amaranthaceae > Spinacia > Spinacia oleracea. Next base: position 90,646,433 of record NC_079490.1, on the reverse strand, counting down.
CGGATTGGTATAATTCTCTTCTTCCTTACCTATTCTATTTAAATTATAATATTGTGAGGGGGTCGAAAAAGCACGAGGCTAATGCGTGACCTCGTCCCTCGTGGGCGTGACGTTGTCAGATCAAGTGTAATTGGATTTCCTGTGAGTTTACACCCAATCGACTAGTAATATAGGAGTCGCCATTCAGTTTTTAACGACAATGAGAAAAACTGATAAAACTCGGTTATCGTGACATAAAGGGAGTGCCATTATGTTCGACCACGACGGCCATAGGTTCCCTTGTGATCCCTGGTGTGGGGATCATTCAACGTACACCCGCAAGGAAGAGATTGAGAGTTCGGGGGACTGTAACTACCGAGAGGAGTACTCATCGATAATACTCCAGAGGCAGGTTATCCTTACTAGCTCAGCATAAATAATTGAAGGGACATGCGTTAAACTATTAAACTATTAAACTATTCTGAATTGATTTTAGCAATATGCAACATATAATACTAAATCGATCGTGATTATCTTATTTAGATTGATTTAAGGTACCTAGCATGATAATTCAATTGTCCAAGATATTATCTTATTAGGCGTGATAGATCAATCAAATTAATAGTTTGACAATTTTATAAAAGGGTGATAAAAGCGATTAAATCATATGAGGGACACATTACAACGCACCCTTGAGAGGTGCGTTGTGGTTCTCAGAAAACTAACCACCTGGCTTTGCTATTTCTCCTTTTATTTAACGAATCTCGGGTTTCCAAGCAATGTTCCAGTATTTAGGCTTAATTCATCAAGCTACAACGGGCAGGATGCGTTCTGTTCGACTTTTGGGTCGATTGCGACAGAACGCTGGATCAATTTCGCAGCGTGAGGCTTAGGCTTAAGGCTAGAGTCAATACTCAGATTATGGAATTGTCTGTTATTTTCACGTCGGTTTTAGGCTGTATTTATAGGAAAAGAGTGTGTGGAAAGATAGATTTTAAGATACGAATCCAAAAAGAATCCAAAGATAAAACGGCCCCAGGCACTTTCAGCCCAAGGCTGGGCGCCGAAGATTTCGACACCCAGATCCAGGCGTTGAAAATGGGATCTGGGCCGAGTTCTTTGTCATATTTGGACTCTTAGAACACGGAGCTTTTGAGATTTATCCGAGTCTTTTAGTGCGTATTAACTTATGATGGAAGGCGTCTGGGCCCGTTACGAACTCTAGGTTCATTAGGAATTTAATTAATACGTAACTCTTATTTTTGAATTATACCAGGAATGCAAATTCTATCTCTTTTAGGATTTATGTTGGAGTGCAACACCTAATTCTGACAGGTTTCTATCTTTTATGACTTTGCCACTTTTAACAACTACCTTTTACGGCAGTTACTATTCTTAGCAGGTTTCTATAAATAGCAGCTTTGGCTGAAATGAAAGGGTGATTGAGATCCGTTATTTTATAGGAGATGCGTTGCCAAGTGGAGATTTATGTTCTCATCATCGAACCTTCCCTTTCGGGAATGGGGACAAAAGTAGGCGTCTACAAATATTAATATTGTTTTGAGTAATTAAAATGCTGGGAACCGGTTATGAATACCGTGGTTTGAGGATTTGCGTGTTGTGATTCATTAGGTTCATTTTTAATTATTAAAGGATGAATTTTCAGATTTGTTTATTGAATAAAGCATTGATTTTGAAGATAATAAACTAGTTTTATTGGGATTTTCAAGTTAGGGTTTTAACCTAGACCTAATGAGTCAATTGATTAGCATAATTAGGTGATGATTTTAATTATGATAATCAATTATATTTTCAGATTTGAATAAAGGCTTAAAGTGTTGATTTTTATTGATTTTAAAGGCGGAAAAAGTATGTTTTTGTACTAGGGATTGATTTTGCAAATTGAGACGATTATATTATTGAAAAACGATTGAATTCTAAAGTTTAAAGGAGGTTTTAAATATTATAAAGTTGCTGGAAATTTAATGAACATGGAAATAATTTAAGTTTCATTATTTTGATGATAGGAGGTGATTTCTAGTTGAGTGCTCGTTATTGCAAAGTGGCCCCTACGCTTAGGTATTCAAGGTACGTACAAGTCTAGGGCGACCACACCTTTTGTCAATGACATTACATGATTGTTGATGATGTGAATTATTTTATGTGGAATCATATTTATTTTGGTGAACGAACATGTGATTTGTGATGTTGGATTTATTGGATTAATTGTTGAACAAGCATGTTGGAATTATTATGACTATGGATTTCATTGTCAATCATGTTGTTCAATATTTATGCATGTATGGTTTGTTTCACATGCAAGGGATGGATTATTTATTGTATGCTATTGTACGGGATGTCTAGCATACTTTGAGCCAATTATTCGTACCTCGTTGTACTATTTATTTTACCACATGTGAAGGGTTAGCTCACGTAAGCCACCCCACATGTAGGGTTCAGTTGGGAATATTATGTATGAAATGAATTAGGATTTGTCGTGCAAGGGCACAACCCTCATGTTAATGTGCATGATGTGGAGTCTCACTTTGGTGAGGAGGAACATGGTAGTAATTTCACAAGTGTTTTGCCTTGTTGATCACAAGTCCTAAAGCATTTAAAATAAGATTGTTTTGGTTGTTGTTTATTAGTTGTATGTGTGCATGTGGGTGAGTCTTGTGTTCGCCTTTAATAAAATATTAATAAACGTAAAGTGCAACCAGAACAAGCTTCAAAACTCTTGGAACGTATATACCTTGAGTATGAACAATGGGGGGAGTCTTGCCGGAAATCTCGTACTCCTACTAATGATACAAGACGTTGTTTCATTTATAATATGCGCAGGAATTCCGTCGGTATGCCCGACACTCGGTATGGCCCGAATTTATTATTTATTATTTGGTGTATGGTTGACTCCCATCACCTTTTTCCTTTATGGAATATTCTTTTGGCCCGTTCGAAGCTTATTCTAATTAAAATGTGAGTCAAGAGTCGAGTCTTGTATTCATGACTTGTTTGTTAATTATTATATGGCTTTTGCATGTTGATTAGTACTTAGTGTGTGATGCATGTTTTAGTTTCAGTTCACTCTATTCTTGTAAGTACTCAGCTTTTGCTGACTACGTGCTTTGTGTGTTTTGGTCATGGTATTTGCCTTAATGACCCTATGATGATCTATCATTTGCACTTGCATTGATGGGGAGTAGAATAATATAGCAGGTTGGTAGATCGGAATCATGTGGCTTGGGATGATCGAGAGAGGTGCATGTTTTCGTATTTTGAACTATTTAATAATACTTTAATTATGTTTGAAATGTTTGAACTATTTATGTTTTGGGTTTTGGGCCATTATGGTTCCAAATTGTAGGAGGCCTCGATATTTCATTAATTATGTTTTTAAAAGTTAGTTGACATTAAATTCCGCTGCGTAATTCTGGTAATAGCCTTAACCGTTATCACGGTGGCGGTAATGCTTTAGTAATTCCTTTATTTTAAGTTGGAAAATGATTTTATAAAAGCAAGGAATTATTATGGTGTTACAGCTGGGCCAAGCCTCAGCGCGCGCGCGCACAGCGCCCTTCGTGGGTTGTTGTGCGTGTCTGTTTGTGTTTGTGTACGAAGCCTTGATCGATTAGGATTCGTTTAGATTAATTTCCTAAATCTACTAGAAATTAAGTGATTGAATTTAAGTTAAATTCAGATTGGCTTAATTGATTCCTAGTAGGATTCTAATATCCGATTTCCCTACCCTATAAATAGGTGATCATATAAATAGGTGATCATATTTGATGAGTGACATTTATGTCGCTCATAGGGTAGTGATTAGGAAATTATTTGAGTCGTTTTTATCCTATTTTTAGTATTTTTAATCTTTATTTCCCTTAATTTCTTATTTTGATTATTTATAGTTTAATTTAGCATTTTTTGCTATTTTTGTTAGTTTATAGATATTAATTCCGTAATTTATTTATTTTATTTGTTCTATAATTTTATAGTTTAATTATTTTAGTTTTCATTATTATTTTCTAAATTTATTTTTATTTCTATTTCTTATTATTATTATTATTATTATTATTATTATTATTATTATTATTATTATTATTATTATTATTATTATTATTATTATTAATCGATATTTCTTTTGTTTTATTATGTTTCCGATTTCTACTCTCGTTTTTGTTTTAATTGTGTAGGTAACGAGTTCAATGGGTCGGTTTAAAGGCAAGGCAAAATGCAAAAGCTATCCTACACCACATCTCCACTATCATACACCACATCAATTGTTCCATCTCCTTCCCTGCTGCCAACCACCAACACCCTTCGTACCAAACCACCATCCCACGCATCAAGCAACAACACCAACACTGCACCTGCATCTCCACATCGCCACAAACATTCAATCATCACCATAATTGTATCAACACCAAACGCAACAACAAACCCAAAATAGCAATCAAAATCAAGTGAAAAACATAGCAATTGGTTCGTCCGAACCCGTAACGGAGTTCGACCGAACCGAAAATTTAGAGTTCCTGATTGTATGAGGTTCGGTCGAACCCGAATGAAGTTCGCCCAAACCACAAGTAAGTTCGACCAGATCTTTTTCAGGTTCGTCCGAACATTTGAACGAGTTTGGTTGTACGGAATTAATGAAGTCACGTGGATGCACTCGTGGTTGAGGTTGGTGGAAGATCAACAGTGATGATGGTCGATTGATTGTTGCTCGACGAGTCGATGGTGGCCGTTGATGAGGATGATGGCGATTGAATGGGTGATGAATTGGAGGAGGATAGATGAAGATCGACGGCCTTGATGATCGATGATTGATTGATCCTGATCCGTTAATGAGGGTTAATGATGATGAGAAGGAGGGGAGTGAAACTCCATGGGCGGAGCAGCGAATTGCAAACCAGGCGAAGCAACGAAGAAGAAAAAATTGGGTCTGGTTGTTTTGAAAGAAAATAAGGCTGAATGTTTTTGGGCCTTTGTTTTGGTTTCTGTCTGGATCCGTTTTTGGTCTCCTTTTTCTTTGGAATCCTCTTTTCTTTTCTCCACTCACTTTTCTTTTCATTTTTCTCTTCTTTTCATTTTTCTTTCTTTCTTTATTTTATTTTATCCTTTTTTCCCTCATATTTTGTTTTCGATTGAATTTTCTCTTTTTTTTAATTTTCTTTTTAGTTTTGTAGTATAAATACTCTTCTATTTTTCTATTTTTGGGGAGAGGTAAATAATTAGGTTTAGTTTTCTCTCATTTTTTTAGGGTTTTCTTTAGTTTAGTTTCTATTTTCTAAGAGTGAGAAAGTGAAGAAAAATCATTGAAAATGGAGGATTATGGACAATACAAGAAGATTTGAAGCATTTATTCACCAATCAATGAGAATTTTCTACCCTCCTTATTTATTGCTTATTTATTACTTTATTTATCATTTTAATTAGTTTAATTGTTTTTGTTTAGTTTAATGATTCATGTTTAGATTAGTTGTTATTATTGTTTAGAATCATGTTTTTAGTTGTTAATTTCCATAAATTTTGTGTTTTTATGTTGATTGAGTAGTGTTTTGATTAGGGTTTGATGAAAACTCAACATTGATTGGTTTGGGTGTTTGTGCTTAGAAATTAGGGATTTTCATGATTAAATTATCACATGTTTAAGAATTTCTGATACATGTTGCATTTAACTTGATCAATTAAGTGTTCCATGATAGATTGGAGTAGTCTAGTTGAGTTGGAAAGGGATTAAAGACCTAAACTTGACTATTTGGTTGAATTGGACTTTAACTTACCCCGGGATGATAGTGTAGAACGGGAGTTCATGTTTGATTCTTAGGGAAATTGCTCGCACGTCGGGAGATAGTTGGAGCTATTTGTGAATTCAACGCCTATTCATGTAGTGCTTGTGAATCTTCCCCGTTTTCAATTCTTTTATGTCCATTCAATGATTTGTTGTTGTTTGACCCATTCCCTAATCTCGTTTACTTTTGATTTCTTAGTTTAATTTAATTAGTTTTATTCGATTAGTGATTTTCCAAAACCTCGTTTCGACCTAGCTTGTTGTTCGATTAGCATAAATTAGCGCACCTTAGTCCTTGTGGATTCCGACCCTTGCTTACCGGTTTACTTGTGTTTAGTGGTTAGTTTAGGTAATTTGTTTGATTAGGAGAGACTAGTAACGACCTAGTTTTCCCCGCGATCAAAATGGCGCTGTTGCCGGGGACTTCGGTTTGCATTAGTTTGTGTTAGTTAGATTAGTCTAGGTCTTTGTGCATAGTTATTTGTTTTGTTCGTTTTATTTTGAAAATTCCTAAAAAAATGGAAACTATCCCTAACTCTCAAAATGATGAATCGTATACACTTGATGATTTCACATCTCTCCACCATGAGCTTCTCCATAATGAGTTCCTTAATGCTTTGCAATCCGAGTCGGTCATTTCATTGTCCGAGTTTCGTCTTTTTATAACTCAGTTGGATTGTCAAGAAAATCTTAAAAGGGATTCGTTTATTAAGAAATTTGAGATTGCTTCCCAAACTTTTGCAAAAGGTATGGTAGAAGTTTCTAACCTACTAAATGAATCTATTCGGGATGCTTCATGGAGAAGAGATGAATTTGAGGCTAATTTGCCACCTATGACGCATGACATTGAGGAATTGAGTATTGGGGATTAAATTCCTACTCATTCCTCCTTGAATGAGTGCCTCGATGATGGTGATGAAGAGCTCTTTGCTCCATTTTGTTCTCAAGTGCTCAATTCGATTCTAATTGAGGGTGATGTTGCCATCCAAAAAGAGTTTCTTGAGGAGAGTTTGCCTATTTGTTTTTCACTTCCTTATTTTGATTCTTCTTTTTCTTATTTTCTTGTTTTTTCTTTTGATCCTTCTTCTTTTAGGCATCCCTCTCCTCATTGGCATAGAGTTGTAATTGTTGCATCTTGTCATTGCATACTTAATATCTTGTGAAATGTGTTCTAGTGCATTTGACAAGTTATTGCGATCTTTGAATGGTTATTTACTAGAATGGTCATGCTTGGGACATTAAACAAGTCTTTCTCGGGAAGTAACCCGTGTTTTATTTGTAACAGCCCTGGTTTTACGCAGCTTTAAATCTATCGTTAAGCATAAATTATTTTCTTAATTTGGTATTTAAAAACTACTTTTGAAACTAAATTGAGATTAGGATCTTGAAATTTTATTAAACTGGTGAATGAATTTGAGATCTTCATTAGTATATCTAAGCTAGTCTTCGAATTAATTCTCGAGTTTTACCTTGAGATAAATTTTTTTTTGGAAATTTATTTGTTTTAAGAGTTTATATTTTGTTAATTTTAAATTTATTTATTTAAAATCGATAATTTTAATGCAATTAGGATTTCTATTTTAAATCAAATTAATGATAGTATATTATTGTCTTATTTTTCTTAATTAATTAGTTATAGGAATATTTTCCAAATTAGCTTAATTTTAAACTTATTCAAGTTGAATCAAGCTAAATGAATACTCTCTTGCCTAAAGTCCTATTTCCTTTTTTAGGTGATGAGTCATCAAACCAAACCAACAATGTTTTCAAAACCATGGTTTGGAATAAAAAGAAACAGAAACAAATCCCTCACTCATTTTCTCTCTCCCCCTTGCCGTGCTTCCCTTTCCCTCTTCTCCCTGAGCTTCCTTCCCCTCTTCACTCGGTTGTCTCTCTCTCTCCTCCTCACTCCACCTCGACGCCCAACCACAGCGTCACTGTTTCCCTCGCCAGTTGTCGCCGGTGTTGCGGTTGTTGCTGATTGTTGTGTGGCTTCACTGCCTCCCCTCCCTTCGTTCCTTTGTCCCCGCGCCACCGCCGCTAGCACCGCCTCCATCGTCTTCGCTCCGTCGCCACTTCCGCTCCTTTGTGTTGCCGGTGCATGTAGGGATTAGGTTCCCTCGCCGGCGGCTTTATGCTTCCCTTTCGCTCTGCTCCGAGTCGTGTCGTCGCCGCCGCCGCTAGTGGTGTTCACCAATCCACCATCACTAATTCTTCTTCACCAATTGGTAATCAATTTATCTCCTTTCCTTGATTTACTATTTTAAATTTCAATTTCAAAATCATAAAACCCTAACTCAATTTTTTTTTCCCCTGCTCTATGACGGGGTGTCGTCCTCCTTCGCCGCCGGAGCCTCGATGACCGTTGTTGTAGCTACCTTGAATTGTTGTTGGTCGATACTTCTCTGCCTCCTTGCTTCCTCTTGAGGGTATAAACTCAATCCTATTTCATTTCCTGTGTATTTCAATGTATCCTCATTTCAATTATAATGGTTTTATGAAATCATTGTTCTATTATTTGATAATGTGAAAAATAATTTATATTAGTTGATTAATAAAAATTCGATTATTTGATGAAGTAATTTCAATGTTATCATTTCGTTTTCTGAAGGATTTTCTAAGTAGTAATATAATTAAGATTTTACGGTTTGATTTCATACGAATTATCAAATTATATAATTAAAATTTCAATCTAGTTTGACAATTTGAATTTGTACTTATAAACAACAAATTGAGTTTATAATTAAAATGAAATGATTTTCAAAAAAATTAATTAAAAGATTTCTAAAAGGAGTTCAACTAAGTTTGTAATTTGACTTGAATGAGGAGTTTAATTAATCTGTCCTTTATTTGTCAAGGTGAATTGTTGGAGAGTGTTTAAGGAGAATTGGATTACAAAGATAAGAAGGGATGTGATCAAAGTGTAGTTCTTGGAATATATGTATCGGATATTGGAGGTACACATTGTCCAACCATCTTCGATGTTGAAACTATATGTTGTTTTTATTTAATATGTATATGTATATATGTATGGATTTTGAATTGTGCCTTACAAGTTGAATTGTGTTTGCAAATTTAAATCGTTCTTTGAAAATGAATTGTGTTGCTTTTAAGAATCATGATTTGATTAAATGAATGTTGATGACGTTTTCTAAATTCAAGTGAGAAATAGTTTGAGTTTGAAATATCTAGAAGAGAGCTAAGAATGTTGGTTCTAAGTATTGAACCTATCGAAAGTACTTTGGGTTGAATAGAGGAAATAGATAACGTCAAGGTAAAATATGAAGTATGCAAATGAGCTAAATTGTCTAAGAAGAAGTATGCCAATAAGAGGATGCTAATGGTAATTCAAGTGGAGTCGAACTCAAAGGGTCATGAGGTTGCATCGAGTGTTAATATGAGTCATTGACTATAGATCGCATGTTAATAATGAAGGAAACAAAATGTTAGAACTAAGGTATTAAACTATATTGAGTATGTAAGAAAAGAAACATGTTTTAACTTATTTCTTAAAGGCGATGTTTCTTTTAGAAGATAATTTATATATTTTATAAAACCACTTCTAATTTGAGTTTCTAAAAAAAAAATCAAACATATTCTTCAATTCGTGAATTTCAAATTAAGAAAAGCTTTGAATGTCGACAAAGACCTTTAAGGAGCATATATTTTTGAATAGCGATAATTGAAATATATTTTAGCGTGAAACATTTTTTCTTAAATCTTTAACGTATTGGAGTTTTCTAAACACACATGCGTTTCTTAAATTTACTATTCATGGATCTTGAACTAGTTTTGAACAACGTTAAAGTGTTTATAATTAATTTAAGAGTTGGAACTATTATACTAAATGTTTCCCATATGTTTTGAGCCCTTCAAATCACAATAGTTGCAAATAAAGAAATATTCAACAAGTTTTAAAAGGAGTTCATTTCAAAGAATAAACGACATATTTTAAAATTTAAAAATCAAGTTTCTGTGTTTTATAACTTATGAGTTTGAAATATAGCTAGTAGACATTCTAAGAATATTAAAGTTCTATGAATATTGATGTTTATTTTGAGCATTTAGTTTCATGTAAATAATTTATAAAACATATTTCAGGCACACTAAGCTATTAAATAATGAATTCGGATTCAAGGAGAGTATAGCCTATTGATAACCTTGGGATGTAAATGAGTGTCACTCACTAGCAGCCAGTTATTAATCAATGGTTTAAAGGGTATAGCCAAGGATAAGGAGTGATTCTAAGTTAAAAAGAAATAGTTGAGAAGAGTGTCCAAATTTTAATTATATCGTTACAGTTGATTAAGTATAAGAGAAAGTGTCAGCAAGTTTTGAGATTGATATTTATATAATTGGGTTAAGGATTTATTCTGAATGGAAATTGAGTTGAAATATAATGAGAATGAAGCTAATACATGAGTAAGGGAATGCAAATGATATTTTGAGAACGAAATTGCATAAATTGGTAACAAAATGCTTAAGTAGGGGAAAGTAGCCGTGTATGTGTTGCATAGTGCTCACATGCATCGGTGATGAAAAACATTAAAAGCGAGTGCTACAATTGTAGACTCGTAGTCCGGCAGGATAGACCCGTTAAAGCGGCTTGGCCGTAAAGCGAGTGCTACAAAAGTAGACTCGTAGAGGCGGGATAGACCCGTAGTTCGGCGGGATAGACCCGTTAAAACGGCTTGGCCGTAAAGCGAGTGCTACAAAAGTAGACTCGTAGAGGCGGGATAGACCCGTAATTAGGGACATGTCCTAGTTAAGTCTTGCAAGCGTATGTTTATCAGGAGGGTGACGACCCGCGCCAAATAGAGACAGTTGGTTGAATAACCCCTCTCTATTCGTGTTCACTTTCCCCAACAGTAAGCTAATATGTTGTGGTTGAGTTAGCTATTATGTTGAGATTAAGTTGTCTGTTTTCGCATTGAGTTATAAATTTCTGTTGAATATGTATATCTTCATTTGAATTGTGTTATGAGAACTTTATGAAGAAAATCATATTACTACAGCAATGTTGTGCCCATGAGTACCATATTGAGTTATGAGTAATTATATGTTGAGTTTTAACCTTGTGGCGAAAACTATGGATTGGGAAAAGATATGCTTATAATACTCGAGCTATCGTTAAGAGTACTCGTCGAATTAGGTTATGATTGAAAATGATTAAGAGTATGAGAATGACAAGATGAATCTTAGAGTTGTGAGCCTAATTCGGTTGATATGGTTGTGAATTTAGAGACTTTGTGAGATGGTAAGTAAGTCTGAAGCCTTTGTGGGTAATGTTATTTAATTGTTTTCCAAATTGTTGTTTGAATGATCTAGATTTCGCCAAATAGATTTCAAAAAGGTTATAACACTTTATCAAGTTATGTTTTCCAATTGAGTTTGATAAGCGAAGTTGCTTTTCAGAATAAAACATAAAAACTAAAACAAATATTATTTTGAGCCACCTATCAAATGCATTTTTGGTTGGATGTGTGTACTCAGATTTCCGCTGATTTTGTTCAATGAACCTGTCCTGGTGGGGGCAGAGTTAAAATGTTTTGCAGGCAGCGAGAATCGAGTCTCAGTTCAGGTTCAAGGTGCGTAGAAGTCCTCCAGAGGTTTTATATGCTTCAAGGCGGGCATATGGATTCTCCAAGTGTATTTAAGTCCTTCCTAATTTATTAATGGGTTGTATAATTTGTTCTAGAATTTTTCTTTCTTTGGGTTATTATTTATGGATTATATATCCTTGTTGAGTTGGTGTCACTCTAATGATGTTTTTGGGAGATTTATATGCTGGAATGATGAAATAGCAGGTGAAAGAAACTCTGACGTAATTTCCTAATTAGTATTTTAGGTCGTCCATATTTAGGCGAAGTGCTGCCAATTTTTTTTTTAATAACTAATTAAGTTTAAGGGTCTTGATTAGTGTCTTTGAGATAGGCTAAACCGTGATTAAATCCTTGAAGTTGTTTGTAGTGTTAAAGTTTGTTTAGCAGGGTTTAAAGTTGTAATTTTATTGAGTTTGTTTAAATTGAGACTAAGTGTGTTTAGAAAGCTGCTCGTTAAGGGCGGGCTGTTACAGGTGGTATCAGAGCCAAGGTTGATTTAGGTATTCGTTGTGATCTTCATATCATGACATATGATGAGGATTTTGTGAGTGTGAGTTCTTTTACAAGATTTGAGATTAAAAATGTGAACATTGCCTTGTGGATGTTAGTCTAAGTTATTTTTGGGATTATGTTAAGATTATGGGCTACTATTTAAGGAAACCGAAATTGATTTGAATGTATCAGGTAACTTTGGCAAATGAGTTCCAAGGACAAGATAGGCATATGAGTTACTTTGAGGTATTAACAATTGTAATTAGTTTGAGTAAATGTGTGAATAAATAATGTGTATGTTGGATATATTATGATTTATTTGTCTATTAGTGTGGAGTATTGTGAAATATTAGCTGGGAATGTAAGTTTGCATTTTGAGGGAATTAAGTATAATAATAAGGAATGTTATTTGAGAATGTTGAAAATTTGGAGTTTTGAAGTTTCCTTTGTTGATAAAACTTGTTTTGTTGAAAGGTCAGATAAGATGATTTATTTAGTATAGTTGGAATGTTAAACATCAGGTATACAGGGTATGCTATTTGTATGAGAATGATGTATTGGTTATGTAAAGCATTTAGATTGAGCAATGAAATGGAGGAATATGAATGCATAATTTAAAAATCGTTGCCTGTTTGAATCGTGGGAAGTCTTGTTTTGAAAATTCAAGACCTAGGGATTTTGATTTCTGGATCTCGAAGTATTCTATCAAGAATATGAAACGGAACTTGAGTATTCTAATTAAATGTCGTTATTAATAGTTGAGTACCTGGAAATGGGGGTTACAATGATGAGTTTGGTCCGTGAAATGGTCGTTAAAGATTTAAGGTTGATAGTGAATTATCATTTTGGAAAGCATATATACTATGAAATCTTTGTTTATTGATTTGGTCTTGAGATAGGAACTATTGAGGATTAAAATTGGAATTGTAGTGTGAGTTAGAGATTAGTAATATGTTGGGATTTTGAGCTGAGGATTAGACTTTTTGATTTGTTTACTTGTTTTATTTGTTTGCTTGGTTACTTGTTATGTGTTTGTGCATCTTTTGAGTGTTTATTTGAATTGATAGAATTGATAGTCGAGTATACATAAGTCGGGTTTAGGAAGTTAAAGTCGTGGAGGTACAAGGACATATTGTGTTTGGGAAATAGTATTGGTTAAAATTGATAGAGGTCTTAATCTTTATGTGTGAGTCTAATATATGCTTTATAATATTTTTAAAGTAACTATTAGATTCATATTTGAACCTTGAAATGAATTTTTTTTTTCTTTTTAAGAAAAAAGTATTATTCGAATTTTGTTTATTGTGGTTAAACTTCTTGTAAATTTCTCTTCCATTCACATATTCCTAGTAGTTGTTTACCTTCGATATCACCGTTACTGCATAGATCCGTTGCCAATTTCAACTCCAACCTCAACCTCAATTATTCCGAGAGTTCTCCCAAGAGTAAACCTATGTTCCTCTACTCTATCTTATTCAAGTATCTTAATGTATCATCTTTATATAAGTCTACACTAGATTTCTTCTTCTATAATATGATCAAGCATTTCTACTTTCAATTCCATTGTTGCTTCACTTATTCAGTAAACCGTTCAACTCCAATCTATCTAGAGTTATTGGGTCTTTATATCTAGTGTTGTTTTTATGTTCTAAGTTTCGATTTTGAAAGTATCTAAACCGGGTTATTTTACCTTTTGATACCCTATGGTTCCAAAGAGCGTTTGGAAAAGGATAAATTCTATTCAAATGACTTAAAGTTGTATGTTTTAAAGTTTCGAGGATGAAACTTATTTTAAGGGTGGTATAGTGTAACAGCCCTGGTTTTAAGCAGCTTTTAATCTATCGTTAAGCATAAATTATTTTCTTAATTTGGTATTTAAAAACTACTTTTGAAACTAAATTGAGATTAGGATCTTGAAATTTTATTAAACTGGTGAATGAATTTGAGATCTTCATGAGTATATCTAAGCTAGTCTTCGAATTAATTCTCGAGTTTTACCTTGAGATAAAAAAAAAAAAAAAAATGGAAATTTATTTGTTTTAAGAGTTTATATTTTATTAATATTAAATTTATTTATTTAAACTCAATAATTTTAATGCAATTAGGATTTCTATTTTAAATCAAATTAATGATAATATATTATTGTCTTATTTTCCTTAAATAATTAGTTATAGGAATATTTTTCAAATTAGCTTAATTTTAAACTTATTCAAGTTGAATCAAGCTAAATGAATACTCTCTTGCCTAGAGTCCTATTTCCTTTATTAGGTGATGAGTCATCAAACCAAACCAACAATGTTTTCAAAACCATGGTTTGGAATAAAAAGAAACAGAAACAAATCCCTCACTCATTTTCTCTCTCCCCCTTGCCGTGCTTCCCTTTCCCTCTTCTCCCTGAGCTTCCTTCCCCTCTTCACTCGGCTGTCTCTCTCTCCTCCTCACTCCACCTCGACGCCCAACCACAGCGTCACTGTTTCCCTCGCCAGTTGTCGTCGGTGTTGCGGTTGTTGCTGATTGTTGTTAGGCTTCACTGCCTCCCCTCCCTTCGTTCCTTTGTCCCCGCGCCACCGCCGCTAGCACCGCCTCCATCGTCTTCGCTCCGTCGCCACTTCCTCTCCTTTGTGTTGCCGGTGCATGTGGGGGTTAGGTTCCCTCGCCGGCGGCTTTGTGCTTCCCTTTTGCTCTGCTCCGAGTCGTGTCGCCGCCGCCGCCGCCGCTAGTGTTGTTCACCAATCCACCATCACTAATTCTTCTTCACCAATTGGTAATCAATTTATCTCCTTTCCTTGATTTACTATTTTAATTTTCAATTTCAGAATCATAAAACCCTAAATCAAATTATTTTTTTTTGTTTTCCCTCCTCTATGACGCGGTGTCGTCCTCCTTCGTCGTCGGAGCCTCGATGACCGTTGTTGCAACTATTGTTGTTGTAGCTACCTTGAATTGTTGTTGATCGATACTTCCCTGCCTCCTTGCTTCCTCTTGAGGGTATAAACTCAATCCTATTTCATTTCCTGCGTATTTCAATGTATTCTCATTTCAATTATAATGGTTTTATGAAATCATTGTTCTATTATTTGATAATGTGAAAAATAATTTATATTAGTTGATTAATAAAAACTCGATTATTTGATGAAGTAATTTCAATGTTATCATTTCGTTTTCTGAAGGATTTTCTAAGTAGTAATATAATTAAGATTTTACGGTTTGATTTCACACGAATTATCAAATTATATAATTAAAATTTCAATCTAGTTTGACAATTTGAATTTTTACTTATGAAAAAAAAATCGAGTTTATAATTAAAATGAAATGATTTTCAAAAAAATTAATTAAAAGATTTCTAAAAGGAGTTCAACTAAGTTTGTAATTTGACTTGAATGAGGAGTTTAATTAATCTGTCCTTTATTTGTCAAGGTGAATTGTTGGAGAGTGTTTAAGGAAAATTGGATTACAAAGATAAGAAGGGATGTGATCAAAGTGTAGTTCTTGGAATATATGTATCGGAGATTGGAGGTACACATTGTACAACCATCTTCGATGTTGAAACTATATGTTGTTTTTATTTAATTTGTATATGTATATATGTATGGATTTTGAATTGTGCCTTACAAGTTGAATTGTGTTTGCAAATTTAAATCGTTCTTTGAAAATGAATTGTGTTGCTTTTAAGAATCTTGATTTGATTAAATGAATGTTGATGACGTTTTCTAAATTCAAGTGAGAAATAGTTTGAGTTTGAAATATCTAGAAGAGAGATAAGAATGTTGGTTCTAAGTATTGAACCTATCGAAAGTACTTTGGGTTGAATAGAGGAAATAGATAACGTCAAGGTAAAATATGAAGTATGCAAATGAGCTAAATTGTCTAAGTAGAAGTATGCCAATAAGAGGATAATAATGGTAATTCTAGAGGAGTCGAACTCAAAGGGTCATGAGGTTGCATCGAGTGTTAATATGAGTCATTGACTATAGATCGCATGTTAATAATGAAGGAAACAAAATGTTAGAACTAAGGTATTAAACTATATTGAGTATGTAAGAAAAGAAACATGTTTTAACTTATTTCTTAAAGGCGATATTTCTTTTAGAAGATAATTTATATATTTTATAAAACCACTTCTAATTTGAGTTTCTAAAAAAAAATCAAACATATTCTTCAATTCGTGAATTTCAAATTAAGAAAAGCTTTGAATGTCGACAAAGACCTTTAAGGAGCATATATTTTTGAATAGCGATAATTGAAATATATTTTAGCGTGAAACATGTTTTTCTTAAATCTTTAACGTATTGGAGTTTTCTAAACACACATGCGTTTCTTAAATTTACTATTCATGGATCTTGAACTAGTTTTGAACAACGCTAAAGTGTTTTTAATTAATTTAAGAGTTGGAACTATTATACTAAATGTTTCCCATATGTTTTGAGCTCTTAAAATCACAATAGTTGCAAATGAAGAAATATTCTACAAGTTTTAAAAGGAGTTCATTTCAAAGAATAAACGACGTATTTTAAAATTTAAAAATCAAGTTTTCGTGTTTTATAACTTATGAGTTTGAAATATATCTAGTAGACATTCTAAGAATATTAAATTTCTATGAATATTGATGTTTATTTTGAGCATTAAGTTTCATGTAAAAAATTTAAAAAAACATATTTCAGACACACTAAGCTATTAAATAATGAATTCGAATTCAAGGAGAGTATAGCCTATTGATAACCTTGGGATGTAAATGAGTGTCACTCACTAGCAGCCAATTATTAATCAATGGTTTAAAGGGTATAGCCAAGGATAAGGAGTGATTCTAAGTTAAAAGGAAATAGTTGAGAAGAGTGTCCAAATTTTAATTATATCGTTACAGTTGATTAAGTATAAGAGAAAGTGTCAGCAAGTTTTGAGATTTATATTTATATAATTGGGTTAAGGATTTATACTGAATGGAAATTGAGTTGAAATATAATGAGAATGAAGCTAATACATGAGTAAGGGAATGCAAATGATATTTTGAGAACGAAATTGCATAAATTGGTAACAAAATGCTTAAGTAGGGGAAAGTAGCCGTGTATGTGTTGCATAGTGCTCACATGCATCGGTGATGAAAAACATTAAAAGCGAGTGCTACAATTGTAGACTCGTAGTCCGGCGGGATAGACCCGTTTAAGCGGCTTGGACGTAAAGCGAGTGCTACAAAAGTAGACTCGTAGAGGCGGGATAGACCTGTAGTTCGGCGGGATAGACCCGTTAAAACGGCTTGGCCATAAAGCGAGTGCTACAAAAGTAGACTCGTAGAGGCGGGATAGACCCGTAATTAGGGACATGTCCTAGTTAAGTCTTGCAAGCGTATGTTTATCAGGAGGGTGACGACCCCCACCAAATAGAGACAGTTGGTTGAATAACCCCTCTCTATTCGTGTTCACTTTCCCCAACAGTAAGCTAATATGTTGTGGTTGAGTTAGCTATTATGTTGAGATTAAGTTGTGTGTTTTCGCATTGAGTTATAAATTTCTTATGAATATCTATATCTTCATTTGAATTGTGTTATGAGAACTTTATGAAGAAAATCATACTTCCTCCGTCTTTTAATACTCGCAATGTTTGGACTTTTGCCACTATTCATATAATCTACTTTGACTATTCGTAGTTTTTTTTTATATAAGATAAAACATAGTCATGTGGGATCTTGTTACATTCGTCTCAATGTGTATTTTCAAAATATCAACTTTTTATAATTTTTGCATAAAGAGAATTTAAGATATAAATGATCAAAGTTGTGCATTGGCATGCGTGAAACTCACAAACGTTGCGAGTATTAAAAGACGAAGGAAGTATTACTACAGCAATGTTGTGCCCATGAGTACCATATTGAGTTATGAATAATTATATGTTGAGTTTTAACCTTGTGGCGAAAACTATCGATTGGGAAAAGATTTGCTTATAATACTCGAGCTATCGTTAAGAGTACTCGTCGAATTAGGTTATGATTGAAAATGATTAAGAGTATGAGAATGACAAGATGAATCTTAAAGTTGTGAGCCTAATTCGGTTGATCTGATTGTGAATTTAGAGACTTTGTGAGATGGTAAGTAAGTCTGAAGACTTTGTGGGTAATGCTATTTAATTGTTTTCCAAATTGTTGTTTGAATGATCTAGATTTCGCCAAATAGATTTCAAAGAGGTTATAACACTTTATCAAGTTATGTTTTCCAAATGAGTTTGATAAGCGAAGTTGCTTTTCAGAATAAAACATAAAAACTAAAACAAATATTATTTTGAGCCACCTATCAAATGCATTTTTGGTTGGATGTGTGTACTCAAATTTCCGCTGATTTTGTTCAATGAACCTGTCCTGGTGGGGGCAGAGTTAAAATGTTTTGCTGGCAGCGAGAATCGAGTCTCAGTTCAGGTTCAAGGTGCGTAGAAGTCCTCCAGAGGCTTTATATGTTTCAAGGCGGGCATATGGATTCTCCAAGTGTATTTAAGTCCTTCCTAATTTATTAATGGGTTGTATAATTTGTTCTAGAATTTTTCTTTCTTTGGGTTATTATTTATGGATTATATATCCTTGTTGAGTTGGTGTCACTCCAATGATGTTTTTGGGAGATGTTATATGCTGGAATGATGAAATAGCAGGTGAAAGAAAATCTGACGTAATTTCCTAAATAGTATTTTAGGTCGTCCATATTTAGGGGAAGTGCTGCCGATTTTTTTTTTTAATAACTAATTAAGTTTAAGGGTCTTGATTAGTGTCTTTGAGATAGGCTAAACCGTGATTAAATCCTTGAAGTTGTTTGAAGTGTTAAAGTTTGTTTAGCAGGGTTTAAAGTTGTAATTTTATTGAGTTTGTTTAAATTGAGACTACGTGTGTTTAGAAAGCTGCTCGTTAAGGGCGGGCTGTTACATTATTGCTTTCATTTTCTTATTTCTTTTGAATTTTACTTATTTTTCTTTTCAATTCTTGATCTTGTTTTAGGTACCTAAGTGGAATGAGCACTCATTCTCGATTGCAAAAGGAAAGCAAAGCACAAATTTGAATAAAGTTGACTTCAAATGGAGAAATTGGATCATTTGCGGGTATTTACACCCACCTACTATCCGGTAGTGTCCTTCCTCTCCCTTTTTTTGTTACTCCATGGATTGATTGTGCATATGGATTGATGAGGCATGAGGTTGCATGGTTGAAATGTTGATTTGGTTGCCTCCATTTCTCTTTCTCTAATGTGTTGTGATTTGCAGAACTATGTATATTGTTTGAATGCGTGTTTTCTTCCCCCCTCCCTTCCCTTGAGTCTTTGATTTAAGCATTGAGGACAATGCTTAATTCTAGCTTGGGGGGATAGTTTTAGCTAGCTTGGGGGAGTTTCTTTTCATTTCTTTTTTTTTATTTTTTTTATTTTTTTTTTCAAAATTTTCAAAATCCAAAAAAAATTTCTTTATTTATTTTTCTTTTGAATATTTATTAAACATTTGAAAAAAAAATCCAAAAAAGGTTTAGAAAATCCAAAAAAAGTTTCAAGTGATTGAATAAAAGCACAAAAAAATGATTTTCTCATCCAAAGGAAGAATCTTGATGATTTTTAATGTGGATTCCCTTGCTTGTCATTTGGATAATTGAGTAGATGTATTTCCGTTGGATATTTGCATGTGTGAGTTAGGGCTATTAGAGATAGCTTAATCTTTGTTGCTTGAGTCTCAACTTGAAAAAAATTTCGATAACTCTAAATGATAAGCTTTGGTTGAAAAGAGTTTATTTTGTTCTCTTTTGGATGTTCTTTGCTACCTTAATTCCCTTTGGTGTACACTTCATTCCCTTAGGTAAGACCAATGTTAGAGTTAATTGGATTGTAAAACAAAAAGATTATGATTAATGTTTTGTGTCCAATAAGTGGTGCATTTGAGCCCACAAGGCGAAAGCCAAAGTGTCAAGTCCGAGTCAATAAGTGGCGCCAATGAGCCCACAAGGCATAATAAGCCTATTAAAATTTACAAAACGAAAAAAAAAGAGTCAATAAGTGGTAAATACCACAAGTCCATGAGAAAGTGGGTTAGTTTAGATGATTGAGTGGGAGCTTGAAGATTTATTAAGTAAAGTTTTCCCTAGTGATGATGAATGTCATTGAGGCTCAAGAATCGAGACTTTAGACCCATTACTCAAATTCTTTAATCTTACAATCCAAGATTCTCTTAGCAAAAGTCAAGTTTGGGGGAGTCAATGTGCACTTTAGGTGGTTGTGATCATATTTATCCATTTGAGAACAATTTTTGACTTTTGGATGCCTTAGTGTACCTAAATGATGATTCGATGCTTTGATTGTGATTCTCTTGCACCTTAGATTAGTTTATCCCTTATATTCCTAATTCATGGATGCATTTTGATGATGGTTATGCTTTGAAAGCTTGTTTATATCGACCATGTTTGGTGAACCATGCTTGATGAGATGACTTTGGACGAAATGTCTTAATTATGCTTAATAAGAGTTATGGGTTAAACTTGTTGGATACCCTTGCGAGATCTCACTCTCCCTCTAGAGTGATTTAGGGGTTTAAAGAGCTTATTGCATGTGCTTAAATGCAATCGTGATTCCTACGACAGTGAGTTAGTGTATATTCTATCTCAATTTCTATTTTCTATTTTGATTATCTTCTTAATAATTCGTTTTGCTCAAATTTTCTATCCTATTTCCCTTTTTGTTTCATTGTTTTGCTCGTGGATTCGTTTAGATTAATTTCCTAAATCTACTAGAAATTAAGTGATTGAATTTAAGTTAAATTCAGATTGGCTTAATTGATTCCTAGTAGGATTCTAATATCCGATTTCCCTACCCTATAAATAGGTGATCATATTTCACAATTTATAACGAGTAATTCAAGTATTTATTCAAGTTTTAGGCTTAAAACTCAGATTTTTATTTGCTATAAAATCCGAAAATTACATAGAACCTTAGGTGCAATTCTAGTTAATTAAATCTAAGGAGGATCGAGTGTGCTGTGGACTATCTACGGAGGGACGACATTTGGAGTCTTAGGCTTGTTCTTGTTCGGTTCGGGCGCAGCTAGGGAGGGCACGCTACAAAGTGTATGTGTCATAAATTATGCTAATTGTTATGTGGCAATTAATTTGGATTCCTGGCTTAATGGTTTTTCCGCATGATTTATATTCAGTTATATGTATCATAACCTAACAATAAGGTGAACAGAACATAACCTAATTAATTAAGATAAGTGGAAACAAACATATCTTAAGTCCTCGGGAAATTACAAAATAGAGTATTCCTCTTGTTTTAGAAGTGTTAGGTTATAATACATATGACAATTCATAAATCATGCGGAAAAACCATAAAGCCAGGAAAACATATTATTTACACATAATCATTTAGCATAGTTTAGATGCATACTCTTTGTTGCGTGCCTTCCCTAGCTGCGCCCGAACCGAACAAGAACAAGTCTTTAGGACTCCAAGTGTCGTCCCTCCGTAGATAGTCCACAGCACGTCCGGATCCGCCTTAAGATTGACCAACTAGAATCGCCCTTAAGGTACTATTATTTTCGGCACTTTATAGGCAAATGTGTGACTGAATTTTTCTCTCAAAAACTCACTTTGAATACTTGAATGCTCGATGTAAATATGTGACCCTAGGCACTTATTTATAGAGTTTATGGAAAGGAATTATAATCCTACTAGAATACAAATCTATTTAATTATAATCCTACTAGGACTCTTAATTAAACAAACTTTATCTATTAGGATTAGATTTAATCATATTACGAATCCCGGTAGCCTTAGGATTCGAGTAGCACACACGAGTGGCGCACAAGCACCGCACACCCGCACGCAGCCCTTGCGGCCCACGCCGAGCGCACAGCGCAAGGCCCACTGTCGCAGCCTTGTCCGCGCGCGCGCCCAAGCTTCGGTTGGGCCTGGCTTTTGCGCTGGGCCTGGTCGTATGCTTGGCGTGTGGTTGTTGCGCTTGGCTTGCTGGGCGATGGCCTGGCTTCGTGCTGGGCCTTCGTCCGGCAGGCCTCGTCCGATGCTTATTCGTACGATACGCTTCCGATTAAATTCCCGGTTCCGGAATTCATTTCCGATACGAACAATATTTAATATTTCCGATTCCGGAATTAATTTCCGTTTCGAACAAATATTTAATTTTTCCGTTTCCGGAACTATTTTCCGATTCCGATAATATTTCCGATTCTGACAATATTTCCGTTTCCGGCAATATTTCCGATTCCGGCAATATTTCCATTTCCAATAATATTTTCCGATACGTACCATGTTTCCGTTTCCGGCAACATCTACGACTTGGATAATATTTATATTTCCGATACGATCCATATTTCCGTTTCCGGCAATATCATCGTTTCCGGAGTATTCATTTCTTGCCTGTGACGATCTCAGCTCCCACTGAAACCAAGATCCGTCGATTCCGAATATCCATAGATGGAGTATTTAATGCCATTAAATACTTGATCCGTTTACGTACTATTTGTGTGACCCTACGGGTTCAGTCAAGAGTAAGCTGTGGATTAATATCATTAATTCCACTTGAACTGAAGCGGCCTCTAGCTAGGCATTCAGCTCACTTGATCTCACTGAATTATTAACTTGTTAATTAATACTGAACCGCATTTATTAGACTTAACATTGAATGCATACTTGGACCAAGGGCATTATTTCCTTCAGTCTCCCACTTGTCCTTAGGGACAAGTGTGCATTTCCTAATTCCTTTGTCGCTCGATGCTTGCTCTTGAACATAAGGTAAGAGTTGTCATCCTTATTATGTCCAGAGGTGTTCCTCGGTTTTCAGAGTTCAACTGATCAAATAAACAGATAATCATAGCCTATGATTCATCCGAGCACGGCCATGCATTTCACAGTTTCTAGCTCTCCGAGTGGCCTTGTACAACTTTTAAGCATCTCATCCCGATTTATGGGAGGACAATCCCAATCTTGCGATCTTGAGATTTAGACTTCGTTTGATAGGTGATTACCTGAGCGTTGCCTTTATAGCCTCCTTTTATGGTGCGACGGTTGGTCAACGTCAAAGCAACCAGTTCTCAAACAAGTAATCTCAAATCACTCAGGTATTGAGGATTTAGTGTCTAATAATTTTAATGAAATTTACTTATGACAGATTCTCATCTCTTACAGTAAAGTTTCATAGGTCTTGTCCGATACTAGTCTTCCCAAAGTAAGTATCTATGCAAATGATTATGACATTGCCATGTCCACATAGTTCAAGAAACGGAACTACTAGTCATCTTGCATTCTAATCGTCTAACGTTTTCTATGCGTCCAATTTTATAGAAAACTCCGACTAGGGACCATTTTCAACTTTTGACATTCAAGTTCACTTGATAGACATTTCTTAGTCACGGGACTGGTCCTGACAGTCTATCTTGAATATATCGTCAAATTGAAGGGACTCATCATTTAATAAACCACAAATTAAATGGAAAAATGAATTCTTTTCATTTATTGTGAATGATTAACCAATAATGTTTTACAAAGATTTAAACTCTAAAACTTTAAAACATTAAACAGGAATATCAAAGCCATTCTCCAATATGCTTGATTCCCATAGCTGCAGTGTGCGAGTTGTGCTTCGCCTGCGGCAGAGGTTTAGTCAATGGATCTGATATGTTGTCATCAGTTCCAATTTTGCTTATCTCGACTTCTTTTCTTTCAACAAACTCTCGTAGAATGTGAAATCTACGAAGTACATGCTTGACTCTCTGGTGGTGTCTAGGCTCCTTTGCCTGTGCAATAGCTCCGTTATTATCACAATACAGGGCTATTGGTCCTTTAATGGAGGGGACTACACCAAGTTCACCTATGAACTTCCTTAGCCATATAGCTTCCTTTGCTGCTTCATGTGCAGCAATGTACTCCGCTTCAGTTGTAGAATCCGCAATGGTGCTTTGCTTAGCACTTTTCCAGCTTACTGCACCTCCGTTGAGGCAGAAGACAAACCCAGACTGTGATCTGAAATCATCTTTGTCGGTTTGGAAACTTGCGTCCGTATAGCCTTTAACAATTAATTCATCATCTCCACCATAGACCAGGAAGTCATCTTTGTGCCTTTTCAGGTACTTCAGAATATTCTTGGCAGCAGTCCAATGCGCCTCTCCTGGGTCTGACTGGTATCTGCTCGTAGCACTGAGTGCGTACGCAACATCCGGGCGTGTACATATCATAGCATACATTATTGAACCAATCAATGATGCATATGGAATCCCATTCATTCGTCTACGCTCATCAAGTGTTTTTGGGCACTGATTCTTGCTTAGAGTCATTCCATGAGACATGGGTAGGTAGCCTCGCTTGGAGTCCGCCATCTTGAACCTATCAAGCACTTTATTGATATAAGTGCTTTGACTAAGTCCAATCATCCTTTTAGATCTATCTCTGTAAATCTTGATGCCCAATATGTACTGTGCTTCTCCTAGATCTTTCATCGAAAAACATTTCCCAAGCCAAATCTTGACAGAGTTCAACATAGGAATGTCATTTCCGATAAGTAATATGTCGTCGACATATAATGCTAGGAAAGCAATTTTGCTCCCACTGGCCTTCTTGTATACACAAGATTCGTCTGCGTTCTTGATGAAACCAAAGTCACTGACTGCTTCATCAAAACGTATATTCCAGCTCCTGGATGCCTGCTTCAATCCGTAGATTGACTTCTTTAGCTTGCATACCTTTTTAGCATTCTTTGGATCCTCAAAACCTTCAGGCTGTGTCATAAACACAGTTTCTGTTAAAACGCCGTTTAAGAAAGCAGTTTTGACATCCATCTGCCATATTTCGTAATCGTAATATGCAGCGATTGCTAACATTATCCGAATAGACTTTAGCATTGCAACTGGTGAAAAAGTTTCATCGTAATCCACACCGTGGACTTGCCTGTAACCTTTTGCAACCAATCTACCTTTGAAAACTTCAAGTTTCCCATCCTTGTCCTTTTTCAGTTTGAAAACCCATTTGCTTCCAATGGTTTGGTAGCCATCTGGCAAATCGACCAAATCCCATACTTGGTTTTCAGACATGGAGTCTAATTCAGATTGCATGGCTTCTTGCCATTGCTTGGAGCTAGGGCTCGTCATAGCTTGTTTGTAAGTCGCAGGTTCATCACTTTCAAGTAATAGAACGTCATAGCTCTCGTTCGTCAAAATACCTAAGTACCTTTCCGGTTGAGATCTATATCTTTGCGATCTACGCGGGGTAACATTTCTAGATTGACCATGATTCTCACCAGATTCTTCTAAAGATCTCTGAGTTCCATCCTGAATGTCATCTTGAGCATTCTCTAGAGTTTGTTGTTCGACTCGAATTTCTTCGAGGTCTACTTTTCTCCCACTTGTCATTTTGGAAATGTGATCTTTCTCCAAAAAGACACCATCTCGAGCAACAAACACCTTGTTCTCAGATGTATTGTAGAAGTAATACCCCTTTGTTTCCCTTGGATAGCCCACAAGGATACATTTGTCAGATTTTGGATGAAGTTTGTCTGAAATTAACCGTTTGACGTATACTTCACATCCCCAAATCTTAAGAAAAGACACATTTGGAGGCTTTCCAAACCATAATTCGTATGGAGTCTTTTCGACAGCTTTAGACGGAGCTCTATTTATAGTGAGTGCAGCTGTATTTAGTGCATGTCCCCAAAATTCTAATGGAGTTTGGCCTGACCCATCATTGACCTGACCATGTCTAGCAAGGTTCTGTTCCTCCGTTCCGACACACCGTTCCATTGTGGTGTTCCAGGAGGAGTCAATTCTGATAGAAATCCACATTCTTTCAGATGGTCATCAAATTCCTAGCTCAGATATTCACCGCCTCTATCAGACCGCAGTGCCTTAATCTTCTTGCTTAATTGATTCTCTACTTCACTCTGAAATTCTTTGAATTTGTCAAAGGATTCAGACTTATGCTTCATTAGGTAGACATAACCATATCTACTGAAGTCATCAGTGAAAGTGATAAACTAGCTGAAACCACCTCTAGCATTTGTACTCATTGGTCAACATACATCTGTATGGATTAAACCCAATAGTTCATTTGCTCTTTCTCCAACTTTAGAGAAAGGTTGCTTTGTCATTTTGCCAAGTAAACATGATTCGCATTTACCATAATCCTCTAAGTCAAATGGTTCTAGAATTCCTTCCTTTTGAAGTCTTTCTAAGCGTTTCAAGTTTATATGGCCTAATCGACAATGCCACAGATAGGTGAGATCTGAATCATCCTTTTTGGCCCTTTTGGTATTTATGTTATATACTTGTTTGTCGTGATCTAATAAATAAAGTCCATTGACTAATCTAGCAGATCCATAAAACATCTCTTTAAAATAAAACGAACAACTATTGTCTTTTATTAAAAAGGAAAATCCCTTAGCATCTAAGCAAGAAACTGAAATGATGTTTTTAGTAAGACTTGGAACATGGAAACACTCTTCCAGTTCCAAAACTAGCCCGGAGGGCAACGACAAATAATAAGTTCCTACAGCTAATGCAGCAATCCGTGCTCCATTTCCCACTCGTAGGTCGACTTCACCCTTGCTTAACTTTCTACTTCTTCTTAGTCCCTGTGGATTGGAACATAAGTGTGAGCCACAACCTGTATCTAATACCCAAGAAGTTGAATTAGCAAGTATACATACTATAACGAAAATACCTGAAGATGGAACGACTGTTCCGTTCTTCTGATCTTCCTTTAGCTTCAAGCAATCTCTCTTCCAATGCCCCTTCTTCTTGCAGTAGAAGCATTCGGATTTAGAAGTGGGTTGACTGACCTTCCTCTTTACAGATTTGGCGCCAGTTTGCTTAGTTGGGCTGGCCTTGTTGCCACCTTTCTTAGCATTCCTCTTCTTTCCAGATTTCTTGAACTTGCCCCCACGCACCATAAGCACATCCTGCTTATCACTTTTGAGCGTCTTTTCAGCGGTCTTCAGCATACCGTGAAGCTCAGTGAGCGTTTTGTCCAGACTATTCATACTGTAGTTCAGTTTGAACTGATCATACCCGCTATGAAGAGAATGGAGGATGGTGTCTATAGCCATTTCCTGAGAAAATTGCTGATCCAGCCGACTCATA
This sequence comes from Spinacia oleracea, assembly GCF_020520425.1. Classification (NCBI taxonomy): domain Eukaryota; kingdom Viridiplantae; phylum Streptophyta; class Magnoliopsida; order Caryophyllales; family Amaranthaceae; genus Spinacia; species Spinacia oleracea. Next base: position 90,619,481 of record NC_079490.1, on the reverse strand, counting down.
TTCTCAATGAGTCCAATCATTTTGAGAACATGTGGACTTACGGGCTCGCCTTTCTTAAGCTTGGTCTCAAGAATTTGCCTATGAGTCTCGAATCTTTCGACTCGAGCCAGATCTTGGAACATGTTCTTCAACTCACTGATGATTGTGAAAGCATCTGAGTTGATGAACGTTTTCTGCAGATCCGCACTCATGGTGGCGAGCATTAGACATTTCACATCCTTGTTGGCATCAATCCAACGATTGAGGGCTGCCTGAGTGACCCCGTCGCCTGCGGCTTCGGGCATCGCCTCTTCTAGGACATACTCCTTTTCTTCCTGCATAAGAACTATTTGCAAGTTCCTTTGCCAGTCAAGGAAGTTCTTCCCGTTCAACTTCTCCTTTTCGAGAATTGATCGAATGTTGAATGAATTGTTGTTTGCCATATGCATAAGAACTATTTGCAAGTTCCTTTGCCAGTCAAGGAAGTTCTTCCCGTTCAACTTCTCCTTTTCGAGAATTGATCGAATGTTGAATGAATTGTTGTTTGCCATATTTAAGACTACAATTGAAAAGAATAAACAAATAAATAACCATTCACAGTTTCTCTTAATAAACTTAAATTCTAGCATACATGCATAATTCAATGTTTATTAAGCATTTTATTCAAGTTATGTGTTCCGGCAGGTGTGAATAAAATGATTCCAAGATCCTAAAATCATTGAAGAACTAAGCACAGTTTGTCGACTTAATCCTAAAACATCTTAGGTAAGCAAAAGCCTTTTGCTAATAGTCTAGAAACTATTCTTGGTTGATAGGTACGTCTAAGAACTTATTAGGTAAACCTATCGATTTTGCCACGACATAAAAGGACTCCTTACTTATATCGTTGAGTTTCACCAAAACTAACATGTACTCACAATTATTTGTGTACCTTGCCCCTTTAGGACCAATAAGTAACACCTCGCTGAGCGAAAACTATTACTAGATTGATGTAAAGGATATCCAAGCAAGTGTATATTTTGGCATGGCACCTTTTAACTCAATTTTTAAGTTTGGAACTTAAGGCTCTTACTATGTTGGTTAGATTTTAAGTGAACTAAAATCCTTAATCATGCAACATAATAAAGCTTTTGATCTCATGCATTTTAAGACATATTTAAAAGCAATAAATAACTTAAAACATGCATAAGATAAATGTGATCTAGTATGGCCCGACTTCATCTTGAAGATTTAACTTCAAAGTCCGTCTTGAAAATCTCCGTGGGAGGCACCATTTTCTTCAAATAGGATAAGCTATAATTAAAACTAATTACAACTATTTGATGGTACGCAGACCATATTTAAATTGAAAAACAACTTTGGTACTTTAGACCAATTACATTCAAATTAATGGTACGCATACCATATTTTCTATCCTATTTGGGCCATACTAGTCACTTCATAACCTGTAAAACAGTACATATACAATATATACCATTCACCCATTCATTATCATGAATGGCCCACATAGCTGGTTAGTAAAACACATTATGCATCACGTAAACATTTGCAGCAATTAATCAAGGGCACCAATAATCTACCAATTATTCAGTCCTTATTAATTCTAATCAAGTTATTTTAACCTTAAGGATTTGTAGACCTAATCAAGAGTTTATGACTAAAAGCGCTCCCACTTAAACCAATAAATTCATATGCTTGACTAATTTTAAACATAAAAATGTATTTCTAGTCTAACCGGAAACATACAAATTTAATTAAAATTTAAAGCTCATATAAATTTATAATTGAATCCAAAAAGTTTAATTTCATTTCAGTCGTATTTAAATTAATTCATGATTTTAATTTTAGTAAAATAATTAGAATAAATAAAATTTATTATAATTACAATATTCAAAATTAAAATCCAAGAAAATAATTTAAATTATTAATTTTAAAATTAATTAAAATTACGTAAACTGAAAATTTCAAATTAAAATTTCAAAACGATCTAATCGTAACGCAACAACCCCACGCAACGTACGCCCATGGGCCACACGCACACAGCCATCGCTGGCCATGTGCGCGCAGCCCATGCGCTGCGTCGCATAGCTGCTGCTGCTGTCCTTCGCAATGCATCACGCGAGCTGGTGCTCGCTGCGCGCGGGCCAGCGCTCGATGCGCGCGAGCCATCGCTCGCTGCGTTCGCTCGCCAGCGCTCGCTGCATGCGAGCCAGCGCTCGCTTTATGCGGGCCAGCGCTCGCTGCGCGCTCTTGCCAGCGCTCGCTTTGTGCGAGCCAGCGCTCGCTGCGCTCGCTTGATCCTGCGAGCCATCGCTCGCTGCGCGAGGCATCGACGCTGGGCGGAGCACTCGTGGCACGCGAGCTTGCGCGAGGCAGTGCGCGTTGTGGCGCAGCTCGCTTGCTGCCCACACGCGACTGCTGTGCCTGCTTTCGCCCTCGCCCATTCATCCATTGCTCACGGCCCACTACACAAGGCAGGGCTGCTGCCTTGTGCTCGTGCACCATGGCCTTGCTCATTGCATTCGTGCCGCATGGGCGACGAGCTCCCTTGCTCGTCGTCACATGCCCGCACTATACAACACCCCTTAAGGGTAACACGTAGCGTCCATTGCTTTGTGCGTGCAAGTTATATGAACGAATCGCATAAAATTTAAAAAATTTATATTTAAAATTAATGACAAATTAATAAATAATATTAATTTCATAATTTTAGGGCGAAAAAATCGAAAATTTATTATTCAATTGATTTCCGATTAACATGGATTCAAGTCTAGGTCATAAAAATTTAAAATTTATCATAAATTTACAATTTTTATGGTGGTTTTTAATCATAGGTATCTAATTAAATTATAATTAATTATGAAAATCAAATTAATTCTAAATTATTCTAATTTTCAACAAATTAATCATAATTACAAATTAGATTGCATAATTAACAAGGCTAGGCATTCAAACTTGTTAAACATATACAGTAGGTCAATCAAAAATTCAAGATTTATCAACAAGAATCGCAAATATTTAATTTAACATCTTAAATTTACGAAATTTTGCATTCGAAAAACTAAAACCTCCGAAAGTCATAGTTAGGCTTCGAATTTGAGAATTCTGCGTTCGTCAAAATTTTAGAATGCCTTTTACATGCGGAATTGACACAAAAACTCACTTTGAATACTTGAATGCTCGATGTAAATATGTGACCCTATGCACTTATTTATAGAGTTTATGGAAAGGAATTATAATCCTATTAGAATACAAATCTATTTAATTATAATCCTACTAGGACTCTTAATTAAACAAACTTTATCTATTAGAATTAGATTTAATCATATTACGAATCCCGGTAGTCTTAGGATTCGAGTAGCACACACGAGTGGCGCACAAGCACCGCACACCCGCACGCAGCCCTTGCGGCCCACGCCGAGCGCACAGCGCAAGGCCCACTGTCGCAGCCTTGTCCGCGCGCGCCCAAGCTTCGGCTGGGCCTGGCTTTTGCGTTGGGCCTGGTCGTATGCTTGGCGTGTGGTTGTTGCGCTTGGCTTGCTGGGCGATGGCCTGGCTTCGTGCTGGGCCTTCATCCGGCAGGCCTCGTCCGATGCTTATTCGTACGATACGCTTCCGATTAAATTCCCGGTTCCGGAATTCATTTCCGATACGAACAATATTTAATATTTCCGATTCCGGAATTAATTTCCGTTTCGAACAAATATTTAATATTTCCGTTTCCGGAACTATTTTCCGATTCCGATAATATTTCCGATTCTGACAATATTTCCGTTTCCGGCAATATTTCCGATTCCAGCAATATTTCCATTTCCAATAATATTTTCCGATACGTACCATGTTTCCGTTTCCGGCAACATCTACGACTTGGATAATATTTATATTTCCGATACGATCCATATTTCTGTTCCCGGCAATATCATCGTTTCCGGAGTATTCATTTCTTGCCTGTGACGATCTCAGCTCCCAGTGAAACCAAGATCCGTCGATTCCGAATATCCATAGATGGAGTATTTAATGCCATTAAATACTTGATCCGTTTACGTACTATTTGTGTGACCCTACGGGTTCAGTCAAGAGTAAGCTGTGGATTAATATCATTAATTCCACTTGAACTGAAGCGGCCTCTAGCTAGGCATTCAGCTCACTTGATCTCACTGAATTATTAATTTGTTAATTAATACTGAACCACATTTATTAGACTTAACATTGAATGCATACTTGGACCAAGGGCATTATTTCCTTCAAGAAGTAGCTCAAATAGTTGGGCCTTTTTCTAATTAGGCCCTGTTGTATTATTAGAACAATATTCTGGATGTAATAGGGAGTATTTTGTAGTGCAGTTGGCACAAAGATAAATCAGCCTGGGAATGAAGCCTTACATGGCCCAAACCAAAAGTAACAAGAAAGGTTGTCAGAGAAGATGTTCTGGTTATTAGAAATGACAACGAGGTAAGACTATATCACGTACAACAATGCGGAGTACTAACCATTTTGAAGGATAAAATGGAAACAAAAAGAATTTACATTTGTATGTGGATGATGAGGTAATCCGTAAATGACAATCTATGTTTTGGAAATGATAATTTAACAAGCAACAAGATATAGTTTGTAGCTAGCTAGGGCTTTGAATTGTGAGAGGGTCGGGTCGGGTCGGGAATCTTAGGACGCTTATGATTAGATGGATAGCCAAGCTTGTATGTACGTGTTTGTATTATGGCCTGTTTGGATATGAGTCTTTCATTGGCTTCAAAACAGAGGAGGTGGGAATTGGGCCAAATCATCTATTTGGGAATGCAAAGTATTGGGAATTGGATTTGGCCCAATTCCAAGCCTTTTAAAATTAAAGCCTAAAACTGGAATTTGAAATTACGTTAAAATAGCTGGTATTTCAAATCCAAAATCACGGTATCTTGACCTCTCTGATTCTCTCGCTCTCAGTAATCTCTCAGCCTTACACTTTCTCTCTCGTGCCTAGCCATCTTCGAGCAGCCTCACACTCTCTCTCATGCCTGCCATATTCGAGCTCAGCCTCCAAGTTCTTCTCTTACTCTCTCCTACGCGAATCGATCTTCTGTTTGAGGAGGTACAATTTTCTAACTTTTTTGGGTTTGTTTTTCTCCAAATTTTGTATTCTTAGGGTTTGATTTTATTCAATTCTTGACTAATAAAATGATTACATGAATTATTCTTATTTTTGTGTGTTAATTAACACATTTTTCCGATTTTGATTTTTAGAGTTTGATTTGTGCGAAAAATTGCAAACTTAGTGTTTGAGATGTGCGAAAAATTGCGAGCTTAGGGTTTGATTTGTGCGAAACAACATGTATATTATGATATTCATTCTCCGTGGTTGCTAATTTCCATCTTCCTATGCGTAGTTATGAAATTAAGAACAGCTAATTGATGTATCAGTTTGAACTGTAACTGGTATGTCTTGCTGGATAGCTTGTTTATTTTTAGAATTTTGATTACATGTATGTCTTTATTCAAGCATGTGTATTGATTCATTCAAGCTGTCAACAAGGAAAAAACTAAAATTTGATACCTACCTCCTCTGTTTTGAAGAAGCCAGTTAGTTATGAAAAGTACTTAAAGCTTTAGAATATGGGGGCTGTTTTTTTTTTCAAGTACGATGTATGTTTTGTCTATCCAAAAGTACTTGTTGATCTTGCAGTTATGATTTTTTATTGAAATGGGTTGTTCAGTTGATACTTGATATGCCTTGTGTTATTAGCTTCAACTGGTATATATTCTTTTTAATTTTAATCTCTGATGGATATTGTTGGAACTGACTACTTCATTGGCTGAGTTAGTATTCGTGACATAGATTCCAGTTGAAGCTATTCTATGATGAATATAAAGTTTAAAGTATGGCTGCTAGGTAGTTATCTTAGCCTACGTATTATGCTAAGTTATCTTGTTCTATGCAAAATTCTTATGTGCAGTGCTTGGTGCTAACTGTTAAAACACAACTTTGTTATTTGATCAACTGGTTTGGGTCAATTACGAAATGAAATTCCATGGGTTATGGATTAATTTTTAAGTTAGTACTAACCAACTCATGTAAGCTATAACTATTAAGTCTAACATCAGCATGTTTTGTGTTTGCAATTGAAATAAATTCTAGTGGTGAAACCCAAGAGCTCAACTCGAGGTTCGTTGTTTTTTATGTTATCGTGTTTTTGACCGTGATTGGAGTTATGATATGCTGGTGGTATGTATATGTTGATATTCTGTAATTTAAATTATGCAGATATTCTGTCGCTATGGCAACAGTGCCTAATTTACTTTTTGACCTTTTTTGCTGCTGCTGCTGCTGTTGTTAATTAGCTTCTTGAACCAAAGAAAACAGACCTCTGTTCTTCTATTATTTTCAGCTAATTCAGTACTGTTTGTAGTTTCAGATTAACTGTTTGTGCTAATATGATTCATATTTTGTGTAATGTTGTTAATTTGGACAGGAAGTACCCCAGACCTCTTCTCTGTATATCTAAACAAATGCATCGACAATTGAGAAGATATTTGCACATTATTTGCCTCGGACAGAGCTACTGGTGACGGCGCAGAGCAACATGATGAATCAACTACTACAATGGAGACTGAAAATGAAGGTGGGAGTACTTCCGAAACAGCATCTGGAGAGTCAAACAAAAGGTTGAAGAACGACTGCCGTGCTGATGCGGTTAGTAGCTTTGCTGAATCTTTCAAGGAGTATGTGAGCAAGGAACGAAATCCTCCAAGATCGACTAGCCAAGAGATATACGATGTGGTGTCTAGCGTTCTAGAAAAACTACTTTATCGTATTCAGAATAGTCTTTCTTGGTTTCTTTTTAAATTCCAAGAGTAACAATATTCTGGTTATCCTGCTCTATAGCTTGTCTAGAGGACTGTCTGAAGTGGAAGCCACCTTGAACCTTAATGTGATACAGTGTGCTTAAGACGTGGCAAGGGCATCTTTGGAATGTATAAGCAACCCAGAAGTCCCTTTTAACCCATACCAAGGCAAATTAATTCGTTTGCACGAAAGGAAATGTTCTTCAAGGGCTACACCTACTAAATCAAAGTTTAAATGTAAATATGCATATTTAACACAAACCACAAAGATAAAGTTCTAATTGATCTCTCATTGACATCGTCATGCAGATGTTTTGTTCTGGAAAAAATTAAATTTATTCCACTAGATACTGTGTTATTTCTGTTATACTCGCTATTTGGAACTGTGGGAATGCTTCTGTTAATTAGGCATTGCTTTTGTGTATTCTAGAGTTTCAGTACGGTTGAGTTTGACTCATATTTTGAGCCATTTTTCTTGGGGAATTAGTTTCCAGGTTGCTGGATAAAACCTCATGTTCAGGTACATCCCATACATGTTAGGTGGGATCAACTTTTACGGTCCGGCCCCAATGGGGAGTGGCTAACAAGGCCAAATATTGGGGTGGAAAGGTTTGATGCGTGTTGTCTTACTCTTACTATTATACTATACCAAAGAGGATGTTTCTGACTGACTTTAATTTGTTAAGTTCATATACTCTCTCCGTCCCTTAATACTCGCACTGGTTTGACTGGTGCGGAGTTTAAGATATTTATATTGACTTATTAATTTAATGGGTGTTAGTTGATAGTGGGGTATTTTTTTTAATATAGTTAGTGGGAAATGTGTAAGGGGTGGAGAGTGGAGAGTGGTGAGTGTGGGGTGTGAATTTTTAAATGATTTTTTGTAGGGAGTAGGGGTGTAGGTAGATTAGTACGTAAGTGTGAGAAATAATATAATATTGAAAAAGATTTTCATTTATAGAAGTGGTGCAAGTATTAACGGACGACCCGAAAAAGAAAGCGGTGTGAGTATTAAGGGACGGAGGGAGTAATATTTTGCAACAAATACTTTTTATGTTTTAGTAATTGGCACCTTGCATATGCTAATCCACTTGCAATGTGGTGAAAAGCTTAGTTCTCTCATTTTTTCCGGTGAGCTTTCGCGCGCGATAGCGCGCGTCCAGACACCTAGTTTGAAATAAAAGACAATAGTTGCTCATTTATTTTGAAAGGATGTTTTATGGATCTGCAAAATAAGTCAATGGACTTTATGTGCTTTATCTCGACAAACATGTTTATAACATAATTGCTAAAAAGACAAAACGAAAGATTCAGATATCACCTATATGTGGCATTGTCGATTAGGCCATATTAACATGAAACGCATGAAAAATCTTTAGAAAGAAGGAATTCTAGAGCCATATGACTTAGAGGTATTGCTAACTAAGAATCATATTTACTTGACAAAATGAGAAAGCAACATTTCTCTAAAGTCAGAGAAAGAGAAAGTGATCTATTAGGCCTCATTCATACTGATGTTTGTGGCCCAATGATTTCAAATGCTAGAAGTGATTTATACTTTATTACATTCATTGATGAATTCAGTGGATATGGTTATGTCTACCTAATGAAGCATACGTCTTAATCCTTTACTAAAATTAGTGATTTTCAGAATGAAGAAGCACTACGGTGTCATAAAGGTGGTGAATATGTGAGTTATGAATTTGATGACCATCTGAAATATTGTGGAATTATGTCAGAATTGACTGCTCCTGGAACACCACAATGGGATATTATGTCTGAACAGAGGAATATAACTTTGCTTGATATGGTTCGTTCAATGATGGGTCAGGATGAACTTCCTATAGAATTTTGGGGACATGCACTTGACACAACAACTCTCACATTGAAGAGAGATCAGTCTAAAGATGTCGAAAAGATTCCATATGCGTATGGACTAGAAAGCCTCCAAATGTGTCTTTCCTTAAGATTTGGGATTGTGAAGTGTACGTCAAAAGATTAATTTATGACAAACTTCAATTGAAATCTGACAAATGTATCCTTATGGGCTACCCAAAGGAAACAAAGGGGTATTTTTTTCTACGATTCATCTTAGAACAAGGTGTTTGTTGCTCGACATGGTGTCTTTTTGGAGAGATAACACATTTCCAATATGACAAGTGGGAGAAAAGTAGACCTCGAAGAACTTCGAGTCGAACAACAAACTCTATCGAATGGTCAAAATGACATTCAAGATGAAACTCATAGAACTTCATAAGTGTATGGTGAGGTTCAATAACTAGCTAGAGTTGCTACCTCGCGTAAATCGCAAAGGTATGGGGTTCAACCAGATAGATACTACGGTATTTTGGTAACTGAAAGCCATGAAATTCTATTGCTAGATAGCGATGAGCCTGTGACTAACAAATGACGAGCCCTAGCTCCAAGAAATGTCTAGAAGCCATGCAATCTAAAATAACCCCATGTTTTAAAACCAAGTATGGGAATTGGTCAATTTTCCAGATGGCTACCAAGTCATAGGAAGCAAATGGGCTCTCAATAAGTTGAAAAAGGATAAATATGGAAACTATAAGTTTTTGAAGCTAGATTGGTTGCAAAAGGATACAAGCAAGTCCACGATGTGGATTATGATAAAACCTTTTCAACAGTTGCAATGCTGAAGTATGTTCAGATCATTTGACCAATCACTACATATTACAATTATGAAATATGACAAATGGATGTCAAAATTGTCTTCTTAAATGGCGTTTTAACATAAACTGTGTTTATGACACAACCTGAGGGTTTTGAGGATCCAAAGAATGGTAAAAAGGTATGCAAGCTTAAGAAATCCATTTATGGATTAAAGCAAGCACGCATCAAGGAGATGGAATATATATTTTTTGATGAAGCTGTCAGCAAGTTTGGCTTTTTCAAGAATGCAGACAAATTGAATCTCGTGTATACAAGAAGGTCAGTGTGAGAAATATTGTTTTCCTAGTATTATATGTACGGATGTCATATTACTTATTGAAAATGGCATTCCTATGTTGAACTCTGTCAAGATTTGGCTTGGGAAATATTTTTTCGATGTAGGATGTAGGAGAAGCACAGTACATACTAGTATCAAGATCTACAGAGATATCTCTAGAAAGATGATTGGACTAAGTCAGGGCACTTATATCAATAAGGTAATGACTAGGTTCGATATGCTGACTTCAAGAGAGGTTAAAGTGACAAAATTCAAACACAGGTTTAATAAAGAACTTGCTCTCTTTATTAATTGTTTAGAAAATAACTCAAAACTAAACAACTTTTATTCTAATTAATGATCTACCACAACTCGGCAGTCATATATATAGGTTTAGAGATCCTTTTCTAATCCTATTACAATCCTAACTATCCTTAGGAAATAGATAACTCCTATTTCTATTGGGATTACAATGAGCCTATTTCTAATCTAGGTTGATCTAGAAAGTCTTTGGCTCCAAGATATTGAAGCTTATCCAACATTCACCCCCTTAAGCTTCAAGTTCTTTCCGTTGAGATCTTGAACTCCAATCAAACTTCTCATTTCCTTAAATTTGATCCTTGCGAGGGCCTTTGTCAATATGTCTGCACATTATTCTGTTCCGGGAACATGCTTAACTTCAATTTGATCATTCTCGACACATTCTCGGATGAAGTGATATCGTTTGTGAATATGCTTGATTCGACCATGGAAAACAGGATTCCTTGTGAGTTCAATGGCTGACTTGTTATCGATACAAATTAATGTTTTTTCTATGTTTTGTCCCGTAATTTCACTTAACAAGTCTTGAAGCCATATCGCTTGTTTTGCAGCTTCCGTTGCGGCCATAAACTCGGCTTCACAAGACGATAAGGCGACAGTCTGTTGCTTCTAAGAACACCATGTTATTGGGGTTTCACCAAAGTAGAAGACATAACCTGTAATGCTTCTTCCATCATCTTCATCCACATTGTGACTGCTGTCACTGTATCCTACAAGTTTCTTTGATCCTCCATGCTTGAAGATCAACCCGTAACTCAGAGTTCCTTGAAGGTATCTTAAGACTTGTTTCAATGCGTTTTCATGTGACTCACGTGGAGAATGCATATATCTACTTAAGATTCCGACTGAGAATGATAAATCTGGTCTTGTGTGCAAGAGATACCTGAGGCAACCAATCCTTCTTCGATACAATGTAGCATCGACCTCAGGTTCTTCTTGAGCTTTAGACAGCTTTAATCCGAACTCCATTGGTATTTGAAGGAAATAATGCCCTTGGTCCAAGTATGCATATAATGTTAAGTCTAATAAATGCGGTTCAGTATTAATTAATAAGTCAATAATTCAGTGAGATCAAGTGAGCTGAATGCCTAGCTAGAGGCCGCTTCAGTTCAAGTGGAATTAATGATATTAATCCACAGCTTATTCTTGACTGAACCCGTAGGGTCACACAAATAGTACGTAAACGGATCAAGTATTTAATGGAATTAAATACTCCATCTATGGATATTCGGAATCGACGAATCTTGGTTTCAGTGGGAGCTGAGATCGTCAAAGGCAAGAAATGAATACTCCGGAAACGATGATATTGCAGGAAACGGAAATATGGATCGTATCGGAAATATAAATATTATCCGAGTCGTAGATGTTGCCGGAAACGGAAACATGGTACGTATCGGAAAATATTATTGGAAATGGAAATATTGCCGGAATCGGAAATATTACCGAAAACGGAAATATTGTCGGAATCGGAAATATTATCGAAATCGGAAAATAATTCCGGAAACGGAAATATTGAATATTTGTTCGAAACGGAAATTTATTCCGGAATCGGAAATATTAAATATTGTTCGTATCGGAAATAAATTCCGGAATCGGGAATTTAATCGGAAGCGTATCGTACGAATTAACATCCGACGAGGCCTGCCAGACGAAGGCCCAACACGAAGCCGGGCCATCGCCCAGCAAGCCACACGCACCACACGCAACAACCAAGCCACGCCAGGCCCAGCGCAAAGGCCAGGCCCAGCAGCGGTCTCGGCACGCGGGGCTGCGGCATGGGCTTCGTCGAGAAAGGGCTGGTGTTGTGCGTGGGCCGCAAGGCCTGCGTACGGTGCTAGTGTATCACTCGAAGTGTGTTACTCGAATCCTAAGGCTACCGGGATTCGTCATATGATTAAATCCTAATCCTAATAAAGATAGAATTTGTTTAATAGAGTTTTAATAAGATTCTAATTAAATAAATTAGTATCCTAATAGGATTCCAAGTCCTTTTCCATAACTCTATAAATAGGTGCCTAGGGTCACATATTTACATCGAGGATTTCAAGTATTCAAACAATAAAAAGCTAAGATTTTTAAGTAGAAAAATCAGCCATATTCTTGCCCTATTTAGCCGAAATTTATAGTACCTTAAGGGCGATTCTAGTTGGTCAATCTTAAGGCGGATCCGGACGTGCTGTGGACTATCTACGGAGGGACGACACTTGGAGTCCTAAAGACTTGTTCTTGTTCTGTTCGGGCGCAGCTAGGGAGGGCACGCTACAAAGTGTATGCATCTGAATTATGCTAAATGAATATGTGTAAATAATATGTTTCCTGGCTTTATGGTTTTTCCGCATGATTTATGTTTATTCATATGTATCATAACCTAACAGTGGTATCACGAGCCTCTTATTATTTTCATAATCTAAATTGCATGAACATGGTTAAATTTTACAAATTTGCAAAGAATTAAAGGGGTGATTAATTTTCGTAATTAATTGCAAATTTCGTTTATTTAATTATATGTACGCAGTTTTTCGGCAGTTTCTTCGTTACTCATCCAAATCGAGTGATTTTTGTGTCAATTCCGCATGTAAAAGACATTCTAAAATTTTGACAAAAATAGTACTTTTCGGCTGAACCCAGAATTCCCAAATTCGAAGCCTAACTATGACTTTTCGGAGGTTTTAGTTTTTCGAACGCAAAAGTTTGTAAATTTAAGATGTTAAATTAAGTATTTGCGATTTTTGTTGATAAATCTTGAGTTTTTTATTGACCTACAGTATATGTTTAACAATTATGAATGCCTAGACTTGTTAATTATACAACCTAATTTGTAATTATGATTAATTTGTAGAAATTCGAATAATTTAGAATTGATTGGTTTTTCATAATTAATTAATAATTTAATTAGGTATCCATGATTAAAATCCACCATAAAAATTGTTAATTTATGTTAAATTTTAATTTTTTATGACCTAGATTTGAATCCATGTTAATCGGAAATTAATTGATTAATAAATTTTCGATTTTTCGCCCTAAAATTATGAAATTAATATGATTTATTAATTTGTCATTAATTTTGAATTAAAAAATTTAAAATTTTTATATAACACGCCCATAAATCTTGCACGCACAAAGCAATGGACGCTACGTGTTACCCTTAAGGGGTGTTGTATTGTGCGGGCATGCGACGACGAGCAAGGGAGCTCGTCGCCCATGCGGTACAATGCAGCGAGCAAGAGCCATGGCACACGAGCACAAGGCAGCACGCTGCCCTTGTGTCGAGTGTTGTGCGCACAATGGGCGAGTAGGCGAGGGCGATGGGCCAAGGCGCAAGCCAGCGGGCAGACGCGTGTGGGCAGCAAGCATGCTGCGCCACAGCGCGCGCTGCCGCGCCCAGCGAAGCAAGCAGACGCGAAGCAACTGGCGCGACGAGTGAGCGGGCTGCGCGCAGCGTGGCCTGTGCTTGCTGCGTTGCGTGTGGCCTGCTTGCGTGGTGCTATACGATCGCTCGAGGGGCGTTAAGCCTCGTGCACTCGACGGGGCTTGGGCGCAAGCCCAAGTGCTCGTCGTGTTACGATTGAGTCGTTTAGAATTTTAATTTTAAATTTTCAGTTCGTAATTAATTTTAAAATTAATAATTTAAATTGTTTTCTCGGATTTTAATTTTGAATATTATAATTATTATAATTTTTTTATTTATACTAATTATTTTACTAAAATTAAACCTTGAATTAATTTAAATTCATTTAATTCAACTGAAAATAAATTAAAGAGAATGGATTCAATTATAAATTTATATGAGCTTTAAATTTTAATTAAATTTGTATATTTCCAGTTAGACTAGAAATACATTTTTATGTTTAAAATTAGTAAAGCATATGAATTTATTGGTTTAAGTGGGAGCAATTTTAGTCATAAACTCTTGATTAGGTCTACAAATCCTTTAAGGTTAAACAACTTGATTAGAATTAATAAGGACTGAATAATTGGTAGATTATTGGTGCCCTTAATTAATTGCTGCAAATATTTATGTGATGCATACAATGTGTTTTCACTAACCAATTATGTGGGCCATTCATGATAATGAATGGGTGAATGGTATATATTGTATATGTACTGTTTTGCAGGTTATGAAGTGACTAGTATGACCCAAATAGGATAGAAAATATGGTCTGCGTACCATTAATTTGAATGTAATTGGTCTAAAGCACCAAATTTGTTTTTCAATTCAAATATGGTCTGCGTACCATCAAATAGTTGTAATTAGTTTAATTATAGATTATCCTATTTGAAGAAAATGGCGCCTCCCACGGTGAAATTCAAGACGAAGTTTCCAATCCATTTTCAAGACGGACTTTGAAGTTGAAGCTTCAAGATGCGGGCCATACTAGATCACAATTATCTTATGCATTCTTTAAGTTATTTATTGCTTTTAAATATGTCTTTAATATGCATGAGATTGTGGCTTGATTATGTTGCATGATTAAGGATTTTAGTTCACTTAAAATCTAACCAACATAGTAAGAGCCTTAAGTTCCAAACTTAAAAATTGAGTTAAAAGGTGTCATGCCAAAATAACACTTACTTGGATATCCTTTACATCGATCTTAGTAATAGTTTTCCGCCATAGCGAGGTGTTACTTATCGATACTAAAGGGGTAAGGTACACAAATAATTATGAGTACATGTTAGTTTTGGTGAAACTCAACGCTATAAGTAAGGAGTCCTTTTATGGCGTGGCAAAATCGATAGGTTTACCTAATAAGTTCTTAGACGTACCTATCAACCAAGAGTAGTTTCTAGACTATTAGCAAAAGGCTTTTGCTTACCTAAAAGATTTTAGAATTGAGTCTAAATACATAATGTGCTTAATTCTTCAATGGGTTTTAGGGTCTTGCAATCATTTTATTCACACCTGCCGGAACAATAAATTCGAATAAAATGCCAATAACTTGTTTAAAATTGCATGATTGCTTTAATTTCAAGTTATTATTCATGATAAATGTTTAGACTTTGCATGCTTCAATGTATGTTTTAATTATTATTTATAATTAAATATCTTGCACTACAGTAAATCCTTTTTGAAAGGTAACAGTAAATTTCCTCGATTGGTAGTGAATCCAAGAACGATTCACGGAAAAGAGAGAAAGTGAGCATTTTAAAAATGTACGTTTCTTTTAGCGACTTTTATGGTTGTTTTCGAGTATCAAAGTCGAATGGCGAACCGATTGGTGCTTGTGAATTCAAAATACAATGTAGTTTTGAGATCATAAAGCATTGAGTTTAAACGCTCAGCTTTACCAATGGTTAACAACCTAATATCTTTGTCCATTTAATTCTCGAATGAGTCTAGTCCCTAGACATTCGAATAGATCGATGCTTAGAGAACTTTAGAAGCTTTTGGTAAGATCATCTAGTTGAAACTTAATATTCAACATAAAATGGTAAGAACCTTGTTGGAATGACATTGGAAATGTCTAACAAAGTATAAAAGTCAACACTAGAGAATTCAATTCTTAAGACTATAAGAAAGGGTACGAGAAATAGGAAAACAAGGAACAAATGAAAGGAATTTACGATTCCGTTTCTACCTATAAGTTTATGTTTAAAGAGAAGTGACCTAGCAATCAAACTTCCTTGGTATCCTATACCGCTTGAGGTTTTTACTTCGGTAATAACTCAAACAATGGAAGCTAGGCTACACTATTGACCTACAAGTGGGAAATAAAGCATGGCAATGCTACATTAGTTGTAGGGTCATCTAGTTTGTTTTAAGTCCTTTCAAGGCTGGAACTTAATGGCTATTTTGTTCCATAATCAGCATACCTAAATTTCTGTTTCAAACACAGAAAGACTCACATTCAGAAGAACAAAAACAATGTTTGTTTGTTTATTTGAATGAAATGGTCATTTACGGATTGAGTCAATATGCTTGATTAAAACAAACAACTCTTTAACAATAAAAACTTTACTAGGTTCAAATCAAACCCTTGATTTGAGTTCCACTAATCTTTGGCATTGTTGCTTAGACCATATCAACAAGTTAACATTCATAAGCTCTATTTTGATGGACTTTTGGAAGTTGATTGATTTCTAGATAAATTCAAGACAAGCTAGTCTTACTTGTTGAAAGTAACAAAAGATATGAACTATTGTTAGAACGCCTAGACAATAGAGTTCAAAGCTAAAGAAAGATTTTATGACTTTATTATTTCACACGTTTTGAGTGCATATTGGTTTATTTACTCAATGTGATATAAGTTTGAATCTATTTGGCTAGTTCAAAGATTCAGAAGTATAAAATCTACGTGGCAAGGAATCATAAAGATCTAGGTCAGATCATGTTGATGATTACTTAAGTCAAGAATGATCATCAATGATTGTGTGTTATAAAGTCACGATCTAGCTCCATAAGATATGGCATATCTACGTTGGAATAATCGAAGTCAATTAGTACTTGATTCGATCAATGATGAATCATAAAGACTTTTCCTATAATTTCTAAAACAAAATGCTCAACTACCACCAAACTAAACCAAATTCGTCAAAGCTATTGAAAAGTAATTTCAGAATATCTTTTCATAAATATATATCTAAAGAGTTGCTAAACTCAGTGGGAGCTTAGTGTTTGTTATTAAACAAACTAAGGCCCATGTATAGATATATGTTTCATTGTGATTTATTCAAATGAGACACAAGGGTATTGTTTCTACCACGAATTTTTGAGAACATAATGTTTGTTTGCTCGAAATAATGTCCTTTTGGAGATTCATTTCCAAAATAACAAGTGGGAGAAAATAGACCTCAAAAGTATTCGAGGCGAACAACAAACATAAAACGGACATTCCGGAGGCTTTTCGAAGTTCTTCCAAAAATCCGAACACGTATTCTTTAAGGACTTTAGAAGTGGCTTTAAAGAATAGACATCTCTTGGAAGACTTTACAAGTGCTTCAAGGAGAACAGAATATTCAAAGGACTTTCAAGTGGCTATTGATATTCTATTGTTTGATGTTCTATACCCAAGTAGGCATAGAGTTCAAGTCACTGAAACTATGAGATTCTTCTATTAGATAGTGAAGAAACATGGAGTTCAGGTCACTGAAGCTATGCGATTCTTCTATTAGATAGTGAAGAAACCTACAACTTGCGGTCAAACTATTATCATGTAGATTAATGAGTTTGTGACCTGTAAGAAAGCTATGACGAAACCCAGATTCCCTAAAATGGTTAGACGCCATATATAGACTCAAATGTTTTAAATGGTTAGAGGCCATAAAACATACTCAATGTTTTGATGACAAAATTGAAACTTTGTTGATTTGCAAGAATAGTTTCACACCTATTGGTTGCAAGTTTGTTTAAGGATAAAAACCATCAAACATGAAATTTTGTTCACACACAAAGCTAGATTAGTTGCTAAAGGTTACAAGCAAATTCACGGTGTGGATTGTGTTGAAACCTCATGCAAAATCGTAATGCTTAAGTCTATAATTCAAGCAATGATTGCATATTGATACATATGGCAATTGGATGACCAAATTTATTCCTCAATCAAATGTTGGAAGAAAACTATGTACATGGAATGTCATAGGATTTGTGGATCCAAATAATGCTTGAAATGAATGCTAGCTTATGAAATCTAAGTACAGATTTAAGCAAGCAATTGGGAATTGGAATAGTATTTTAGTGAAGCTAATAAGTATTTTAGTTTCATAAAATGTACATGATTCTTATAGATATATAAGAAGTTTAGTGGGAGTACATAAAATTTAATTGGTCCTATGTGTGTCATACACATATCTCTCTATTATGAAATAACATTCCTAATGACTTAGATTTGAAAATTATTCATCAATGACGGACCAAGGCGAAACTTAGTGCATATTGGGTATTAAGATCCATTCACAAAGATCTTATAATATTGTTCTGGATTAAGTAATGGCATTTACTAAATCAAACACGAAAGACTCCATTGGAGATATTCGACCCATGTGAATAAATCTAAGTAAAGAATGTTTTGAACTATGTATAAGCATTTACTAAGTTAAACATCAAAGGATCTAGATAAGATTCTTCATCCTATATTATATGTCAAAGAATTTAGCTGGATTTAGTATCTACTGAAACTAGAATGAGCTAAAGTTACATGAATAGAATTCAATTGGGAATTATTCTGCAAAAGAATTTATCATGTATGATATAATATGAGGATCGCCAAAAACGTATCGTATGGCTTTAGGCATGACGAACATATACCAATCTCTATTGATCTAAGTAAAGATCAACTAGATTAAGATCAAGAAAAACTTATGGTACTTGAAAAGGTACATAGGAATAGTTCTTGATTCAAGGAAATAAAGATATGCTAAATATTGATGCTACACGCATAAACATTGGCAAAGGATCAAGCAAGATCCCTTTGAAGTTAACCATTGGCAAGGACGAGCTAAAGAGCATCGTGTTTTGAAATGGCAACATGGATTGGAGACCATGAGTTGTTGCGTGGGAAATTAAAATAATAATTTTTATGTTCTAAGAATACAGATGGAAAATCTTCCACATATCTATGGACTGCTTGGATAAGTAAATCCAAATAAAGCATCACTAGCAACCTATACAGTTGAAGTAAAAGTACTTATTGCCTAAGAAGCAATAAAACAGGGTTGTTTATGCTAAAGAGTTCTTCACTGAACTTGGGTAGATCACATGTCTGTTGACTTAATGGTTCTTCATTGCAAAATGCGTAGAACCACTAATGGAGCAAGAAAGACTAGATCACAAAATAAACATACTCAAAAGATCTTATCATCTATCTCGAAGAACATTCGATGAAAAGGATATTAAGATTGGCAAAGCATGATAACTAAACCTATGCAACAAGTGAGAAGCAACACTCACATTGTAGCACTGGAAATCAAGCATAGCTTTGAATTCCATGAACTGTTTTAAAGATGGATTTGAGGCCCATGGTAGTAAAACGTTGGGGTTGAACATTGATCATATATGAAATGAATTTTCATATTCCATTTAATCTTGGTTTAGTATTAAATGATGAGTCCCTTCAATTTGACGATATATTCAAGATAGAATGTCAGGACCAGTCCTGTGACTAAGAAATGTCTATCAAGTGAACTTGAATGTCAAAAGTTGAAAATGGTCCCTGGTCGGAGTTTTCTATAAAGATGGACGCATAGAAAACATTAGACGACTAGAATGCAAGATGACTAGTAGTTCTGTTTCTTGAACTATGTGGACATGGCAATGTCGTAATCATTTGCATAGATACTTACTTTGGGAAGACTAGTATCGGACAGACCTATGAAACTTTACTGTAAGAGATGAAAATCTGTCATAAGTAAATTTCATTAAAATTATTAGACACTAAATCCTCAATACCTGAGTGATTTGAGATTACTTGTTTGAGAACTGGTTACTTTGACGTTGACCAACCGTCACACCGTAAAAGGAGGCTATAAAGGCAACGCTCAGGTAATCACCTATCAAACGAAGTCTAATCTCAAGATCGCAAGATTGAGATTGTCCTCCCATAAATCGGGATGAGATGCTTAAAAGTTGTACAAGGCCACTCGGAGAGCTAGAAACTGTAAAATGCATGGCCGTGCTCGGATGAATCATAGGCTATGATTATCTGTTTATTTGATCAGTTGAACTCTGAAACCGAGAAACACCTCTGGACATAATAAGGATGACAACTCTTACCTTATGTTTAAGAGCAAGCATCGAGCGTCAAAGGAATTAGGAAATGCACACTTGTCCCTAAGGACAAGTGGGAGACTGAAGGAAATAATGCCCTTGGTCCAAGTATGCATATAATGTTAAGTCTAATAAATGCGGTTCAGTATTAATTAATAAGTTAATAATTCAGTGAGATCAAGTGAGCTGAATGCCTAGCTAGAGGCCGCTTCAGTTCAAGTGGAATTAATGATATTAATCCACAGCTTACTCTTGACTGAACCCGTGGGGTCACACAAATAGTACGTAAACGGATCAAGTATTTAATGGAATTAAATACTCCATCTATGGATATTCGAAATCGACGGATCCTGGTTTCAGTGGGAGCTGAGATCGTCAAAGGCAAGAAATGAATACTCTGGATACGATGATATTGTCGGAAACGGAAATATGGATCGTATCGGAAATATAAATATTATCCGAGTCGTAGATGTTGCCGGAAACGGAAACATGGTACGTATCGGAAAATATTATTGGAAATGGAAATATTGCCGGAATCGGAAATATTACCGAAAACGGAAATATTGTCAGAATCGGAAATATTATCGAAATCGGAAAATAATTCCGGAAACGGAAATATTGAATATTTGTTCGAAACGGAAATTTATTCCGGAATCGGAAATATTAAATATTGTTCGTATCGGAAATAAATTCCGGAATCGGGAATTTAATCGGAAGCGTATCGTACGAATTAGCATCCGACGAGGCCTGCCAGACGAAGGCCCAGCACGAAGCCGGGCCATCGCCCAGCAAGCCACACGCACCACACGCAACAGCCGAGCCACTCCATGCCCAGCGCAAAGGCCAGGCCCAGCAGCGGTCTCGGCACGCGGGGCTGCGGCATGGGCTTCGTCGAGAAAGGGCTGGTGTTGTGCGTGGGCCGCAAGGCCTGCGTACGGTGCTAGTGTATCACTCGAAGTGTGTTACTCGAATCCTAAGGCTACCGGGATTCGTCATATGATTAAATCCTAATCCTAATAAAGATAGAATTTGTTTAATAGAGTTTTAATAAGATTCTAATTAAATAAATTAGTATCCTAATAGGATTCCAAGTCCTTTTCCATAACTCTATAAATAGGTGCCTAGGGTCACATATTTACATCGAGGATTTCAAGTATTCAAACAATAAAAAGCTAAGATTTTTAAGTAGAAAAATCAGCCATATTCTTGCCCTATTTAGCCGAAATTTATAGTACCTTAAGGGCGATTCTAGTTGGTCAATCTTAAGGCGGATCTAGACGTGCTGTGGACTATCTACGGAGGGACGACACTTGGAGTCCTAAAGACTTGTTCTTGTTCGGTTCGGGCGCAGCTAGGGAGGGCACGCTACAAAGTGTATGCATCTGAATTATGGTAAATGATTATGTGTAAATAATATGTTTCCTGGCTTTATGGTTTTTCCGCATGATTTATGTTTATTCATATGTATCATAACCTAACAGTATTTGGGCAGGATTGCAATCTTCTAATCCTGCTTCTTTTAGGATACGACGAGCATATGCCTCTTGTTTTATCACAATGCCTTCTATGCCTTGTTTAACTTCTATACCAAGGTAGTAAGTAAGCTTTCCAAGATCAGACATCTCAAAGTTGGAAGACATACCAGCTTTAAACTCTTCGATGATCTTTGTTGTATTTCCAGTAACAAAGAGATCATCGACATAAACCGCGATGAGGAGAAGATTTCCTCCTTCTCCCTTTCGATAAACTGAACTTTCCTTAGAACACTTCTTGAATTTTAGACCTTTTAAAATCTGATCAAGCTTTGTGTTCCAAGCCCGTGGAGCTTGTCTCAAACCGTATAATGCTTTAGTGAGTTTGAAAACCTTATGTTCTTCTCCCTTCTTTTCAAATCCTTCAGGTTGAGACACATAAACTTCTTCATTAAGTTCTCCATGCAAAAAGGCGGTTTTTACATCAAGGTGATGGATTTCCAATCCTTCAGAATCGGCTAAGCCAATTAACAGTCTGATAGTCTCAATGCGAGCTACAGGTGCGAAGACTTCATCAAAGTCAATCCCTGATTGTTGCACATATCCTTTTGCAATGAGTCTTGCTTTGTGCTTATTAATTGAGTCGTCTGCATTCCTTTTAATCTTAAACACCCACTTGAGACCTATCACTTTAACTCCAACTGGTTTGTTTACTAGCGTCCATGTTTTGTTTTTGTTTATCGAATCGATCTCCTCATAACACGCTTTTGTCCATTCCACCTTGTCCTTTGCCTCTTGATAATTATATGGCTCGTCATTGAGAGACAGTAGAAGGATCTCACATTTGATATCTGCCATTAAAACATAGTCATCGAGATAGCCGGGTGGATTTGACTGTCGTGTGTGAGCGTCGGAGTTGAATTTGCTCTGGAGCTTGTGCTGTTAGTTCATTGGTATCAATTCCAGTTTCCTCTTCAGTCTCACTTTCTTGGTGTTGCTCAGTTTCGATTTCAGTATCACTTTCAACTTGAGTGTTGCTGACAATGAATGGACCTTGTCCATCATCTGTAACTTCTCCCCAAGTTAATCGATACATACCAGGTTCTCCTTTCTCTTCTTGTTCAGCTCCCTTCCAATTCCAGCAAGCCTTCTCATTGAAAATCACATCTCGACTCACTATGGTTTTCCTTGTGGTTGGATTGTAAAGTCTATAAGCCTTTGAACCTAGTTCAATCCTAGATGAACCAGAGTCTGAGATCTATTGTCAAGCTTCTTAAGATGAGTTGAGTCGATTTTTGCATAGGCTAGACAACCGAAAACTCTCAGATGTTCAACATTGGGCTTTCTCTCCTTAAGGCACTCGTATGGGGTTTGATTTTTCAGGGCTCTAGTGGGCACACGGTTAATCAAATATGTGGAGTGACGGACAACTTCTCCCCATAAATAGTTTGGTATGTTCATCGCCTTGAGCATACTTCGTGTCATCTCCATTAACGTTCTGTTTCTCCTTTCAACGACTCCGTTTTGTTGAGGAGTGTAGGGAGCTGTTAGGTGTCTCTTGATTCCGTGTTTTCTGCAAAAATCTTGGAATTCAACCAAAGTGAATTCACCTCCTCTGTCCGTACGAAGTGTCATAATCTTCTTGTCAACATCCTTCTCAACAAGAGTTTTGAATGCTTTGAATTTTTCGAAAGCATCTCCTTTTTCTTTCATCAAGATCGACCACATATATCTCGTATAATCATCTATTATAACGAAAATATACTTGTTTTGTGAGAGAGTAGCTGGTGAGATTGGCCCACATAAGTCAGCATGTAGTAGGTCCAACGGTTTTGATGCTCTGAATGCTGTTGCTTTCGGAAAGCTTTGGCGAGTTTGTTTTCCGACTAAACAGGATTCACAGACTTGTTTCTCTCCTCCAACCTCTGGTAAGCCATGAACCATCTTGTGCATAGCCATCGATTTAATGGTTCTGAAGCTGACATGACCGAGTCTTGCATGCCACTTCTATGAGTCTTCCTCGAGTTTTGAAAGCAAGCAAATAGGTTTCCCGATTTTAAGAGAAATCTTGTAAAGTCTATTTGGAGTCCTGAATACTTTTGCTAGTAGCCTTCCATTAGGATCTCTTAGTGTTAGATAATCATCCTTCATTCTAACATCGCATCCTTGCTCGGTGGCTTGTCCCAGACTTAAAATATTGCTTCTTAAATCGGGAATCTAATAGACATCTGTCAAGAGCTTTTGTTCACCCGTCTTTGCCTCGAACAAAATTGACCCTTTGCTGTTGATGCCCACATGCGATCCATCTCCGAATTTGACTTTTCCTTTGATGTTCATATTAAGTCCTGAGAAGTACGAATTTTCACCAGTCATGTGATTGCTTGCGCCATTATCTAAATACCAGACACCTTCTTCCTTCTTTGTTGTCTCGTATTTTTTTGGCATTACTTTTCCTTCATTCAGAAAAACGACTTCGTGCATGTAGAGAGCTGCATCCGCTGTCCCTGTCTCGCTTTTATTGAGTTCGTCGTTGTTTTTCTTCCTGGTGGGACAAACAGAGGCGAAGTGTCCTTGTTTATCACACCTGAAACACGTTATCTCTGTTTTGTCCTTCTTCTCTCTGTTTCGACCTTGAAAATTGTCTCTCCCATGGCCTCTTCCTCGAAAACTTCGTCCTCGACCTCGATTTTTACTGTCCTCTTCCTTTGTTTTCATCAGAATTTGAAAACAAGACAGTTTCTTGTTCGTCGGTCTTTGATTGAGATTTTGAGCCAAGTATTCTTTCTTCATATGTTTTGAGTCTCCCTACTATGTCTTCAAAGGCTGTCGTATTCAAATCAAGCACTTGTTCAAGGGAGGCAACGATATGAATATACTTGTCGGGGGGCAGACTCTGAAGAAACTTTTTTACAAGTTTTGGCTCATCCATTGTTTTACCTAGGGATGAAGATTTTGAAGCAATCTCTGAAATCTTTCCTGCGAAGCCATCGATTGTCTCTGTCTCCTTCATCTGTAGTTTGTCAAATTTCGTCATTAACGTCTATAAACGAGCTTCTTTCACCCGGTCTGCTCATACGTGTCTTGCTTTGATTCCTTCCTAAAGCTTGTTTGGAGAATCTAATTCTCCGATTTGAAGAATGAGATTCTCTGGTATGGATTGAAACAATAGAGCTGTTGCGATGCTGTTCTTCTTATCGTTTTTCGAACCAGGCTCGATTGTCTCCCATACTTCATGTGCGCGGAGGACCACTTTCATCCGTATTACCCATACGGTATAGTTTCTTTTGTTTAACATCGGACATCGTACTGCAGAGGAACCGGATTCCTTTGAATCCATGGCTGGACAGGCTTTTGATCTTCAAGAACCTTTACCTAGGCTCTGATACCAAATAAAGTGACAAAATTCAAACACAGGTTTAATAAAGAACTTGCTCTCTTTATTAATTGTTTGGAAAATAACTCAAAACTATACAACTTTTATTCTAATTAATGATCTACCACAACTCGGCAATCATATATATAGGTTTAGAGATCCTTTTCTAATCCTATTACAATTCTAACTATCCTTAGGAAATAGATAACTCCTATTTCTATTGGGATTACAATGAGCCTATTTCTAATCTAGGTTGATCTAGAAAGTCTTTGGCTACAAGCTATTGAAGCTTATCCAACAGAGGTCACCTTAATTACCATGTCTCATGAAATGGTTCTTAGCAAGAATAGTATCCAAAACGCATGATGAGCGTAAGAGGAAGAGTGAGATACCATATGCATTATTGGTTGGTTGAATAATGTATGTTATGATATGTACACGCTCAGATGTTTTGTATGCACTCTATGCTACGAGTAGATACCAGTCAGACCCTAGAGAGGCACATTGGACTGCTGCCAAGAACATCCTTAAGTACCTGAAACTATGGTGGAGATGATGAATTGATTGTAAATAGCTATACAGGCGCAAGCTTCCAAACCGAAAAAGATGACTTTAGATCACAATTTGGGTATGTTTTTTGCCTAAACGGAGGAGTAGTAAGATGGAAAAGTGCTAAGTGGAGTACATTGCAGCGCATAAGGCAACAAAGGAAGTTGTTTGTCTTCGGAAGTTCATCAAAGAAATTGGTGTAGTCTCCTCCATTAAAGGAGTAATAGCTCCCTATTGTGAAAGTCAAACACGTACTTCGTAGATTTCACCTTCTACGACAATTCGTTAAAACACAAGAAGTCGAGATAAGAAAAATTGGAACTGACGACAACGTAGCAGATCCATTTACTAAACCTATAGCGCAAGCGAAGCACAACTCACACACCGCAGTCTGCAGATGTGAGAATCAAGCGTGCCGTAGAATGGATTTGATGTCCAGTAAATGTTTTTGAGTTTTTAGATTTTAAATACTTTGTAAACATTTATTTTTAATCATTCATAGAAATGAAATAAATTATTTATTATCCCATTTAATCGTGGTTTATTAAATGATGCGTCATTTCAATTTGACTTCGTCAAAGGGAGCAAAAGTTAGGGCTTCGAAGGTGAAGTGAATGTCGGAGGCTGTGGAGTTCTATCACTTGTAATGAGAAGAGATTCCAGCGAGATTATGTTGCCCGTACGACAAAGGTAACAACGTCGAGTGCTTGTGTTTGATTGAGGAGATATTAAAGGAGATGATTGTGAAGGTGTAGACTGGAGAGAGAGTTAAAGATGTAGGAGAAACACAGATGAAAAATGAGAGATTTAAGGAGAGTTAACGTCAAAGTCATGTCATATTATTTATTAGGAAATTTTGGTAATATTAATCCAACCTTTGGCCGGTTTTCTTTTATTAATCCCACCTACGACATATTTTTTTAATAATCCCACCTTTACTACCCAACGACTTTTATTAGCCTTAAGTGACCGGTAATCGATGAAAAAGTCATCGAGATGGTGATGAATTGATGATGATGACTTAATATATCGAGAGAGAGTACTGCCACGTAGGGACATATTACCGCCTACAATAGGTTTATGACGTGTTGGGCCCAATAAAAGTCGCTGGGTAGTAAAGGTGAGATTATTAAAAAATATGTCGTAGGTGGGCTTAATAAAAGAAAATCGGCCAAAGGTTGGATTAATATTACCAAATTTTCCTATTATTTTTTCAAACTCAATGGTATACGGTGAGCGAAAACACGAATATGTACGGTGAATTAAAACCTATAAATATTTGATAAAAATTCCATTTTCTTCAATTTATTTACGAAAATACCCCTGCTCTATTATGGAAAATGCTCCATCGACCATAGTTTATTCCAAAAATAGTTGCATAATATTAGCGCGATAAGGCATCCCCATTTTGCAAATCACCACAATCCCTCATTTTCTCTCTCCTCTTCTCTACCAATGGCGGCGTCCTCTTCTTCCCTCTTCAACCCTGCCACTTCCACCGCGACCTCTCTCTTCCAAAACCCCAAACCCAAACTTAACAACCACCGCCTCCACCGTCACCCCAAACCAACCCCCATTTTCACCCTCCCCCCAATCACCGCCACCTCCTCCACCTCCACCCACCGCGCTGCCCACGAAGATATCCGCGAAGAGGCCCGCCGCCATGCCAAATCCCATAACTTCTCCGCCAAATACGTCCCCTTCAACGCCTCACCTGAATCCACCGAGTCTTATTCCCTCGATGAGATCGTCTACCGCTCCCGCTCCGGCGGCCTGTTGGATGTTCAACACGACATGGATGCGCTCAAGCAATTTGACGGAAATTACTGGAAATCCCTCTTCGATTCCCGCGTTGGGAAGACCAATTGGCCGTATGGCTCAGGCGTTTGGTCTAAGAAAGAGTGGGTTCTCCCGGAGATTGATGGCGACGATATCGTGTCAGCTTTTGAAGGTAACTCCAATCTCTTCTGGGCTGAGCGTTTTGGGAAACAGTTTCTGGGTATGTCTGATTTGTGGGTGAAACATTGTGGGATTAGTCATACTGGTAGTTTTAAGGATCTGGGTATGACTGTTTTGGTTAGTCAGGTTAATAGGTTGAGGAAAATGAAACGCCCTGTTGTCGGTGTCGGTTGCGCTTCAACTGGTGACACTTCTGCTGCTTTGTCAGCTTACTGTGCTTCTGCGGGGATTCCGTCCATCGTGTTTTTGCCTGCTGATAAGATTTCCATGGCTCAGTTGGTTCAGCCGATTGCTAATGGGGCTTTTGTGTTGAGTATCGATACTGATTTCGATGGTTGTATGCAGTTGATTAGGGAAGTAACAGCCGAGTTGCCGATTTATTTGGCAAATTCTTTGAATAGTTTGAGGCTTGAGGGGCAGAAAACTGCTGCTATTGAGATTTTGCAGCAGTTTGATTGGGAAGTGCCTGATTGGGTGATTGTTCCTGGTGGGAATTTGGGGAACATTTACGCCTTTTATAAGGGTTTTAAAATGTGCTATGAATTGGGGCTTGTTGATAAGATGCCGAGGTTGGTGTGTGCTCAAGCTGCTAATGCTAATCCGTTGTATTTGCATTATAAGTCAGGGTGGAAGGACTTTAAGGCTATAAAAGCTAATACTACATTTGCTTCAGCTATTCAGATTGGTGATCCTGTATCAATTGACAGGGCGGTTTTCGCTTTGAAAAATTGTAATGGTATTGTTGAAGAGGCAACCGAGGAAGAACTAATGGACGCTATGGCTCAAGCTGATTCTACTGGGATGTTTATTTGCCCGCATACCGGTGTTGCTTTGACTGCATTGTTTAAATTGAGGAATAGTGGTGTCATAGGACCAAATGATAGGACGGTTGTTGTGAGTACTGCTCATGGGCTGAAATTCACACAATCAAAGGTTGATTATCATTCAAAGTCTATCCCTGATATGTCTTGCAAGTTTGCGAATCCACCTGTGCAAGTGAAGGCAGATTTTGGGGCCGTAATGGATGTTCTTAAAGGATATTTGAATAAGACTCCAAAAGTTTAGGTGAGTTGGTACACTTTGTTCTTCTTACATTTATGTACAAGTAGATTGATATTGAACCTTTTTCTTAACTGTTGCATCTTGTTATCCCAACCCCCAAGGCTTGGTTGTATGACTAGTTGTTATTAACGGGGTATCTGGCTTACAAAATTGTGTATTAACTGCATTGCTTAAATTTTGTAAATTCCTGTGTTAACCTAAAAGATAGGAAATAATGCA
The DNA here is from genome assembly GCF_020520425.1 of Spinacia oleracea. Classification (NCBI taxonomy): domain Eukaryota; kingdom Viridiplantae; phylum Streptophyta; class Magnoliopsida; order Caryophyllales; family Amaranthaceae; genus Spinacia; species Spinacia oleracea. Next base: position 90,591,057 of record NC_079490.1, on the reverse strand, counting down.
CCTTTCTAAGAAATTAATACTTCGTGCCAAGTATAATGCTCTATCAAATCAATCAAACAGCCAAATGAACACTTTATTCTTTTAAGCATTTTCATCCTGGGAAACTTAGTTGCTGATTCTTGTGAAGCTGCTCCAATTGGAGCTCATTGGTTATTTCTGTGTTTGGTGTTTTCCTTTTCTCCTTGTGGAGTACTTTCATGTTTTATTTTGCTCTTTTTTTTGACGGGTAGGTTTTGTCTTCCTCTTTTTGTTGGGTCAGTTTGGAAGTTTTTTTATTAGGTTTTTAGGGGCAGTTCAGTGGAGAAAGGGAAAAGGCAATATTAAACGGATAGGTAACGAAAGAAATTCACAACCCCTAAGGCCCTAACATACTTGTGTTAGGGTAGGAAAAAAAAGAAATAAAATCCTACTCCAGACACGAGGCACCCATTCTCACACCTTCTTCAACCATCTCCTTAAGTCCTTGATCTGCACCACCACCTTAATAGAAGCAAACCGCCGTCGGAATAGTTTGTCTCTGGATCTCTCTCTTTCTCTTATTTTTTCTTTAACTTATTTTTGCTTCATCTTCCTTTTCTTTTCCCTTTTTCTTGGTGCTTTTGGTTGATTTTCGGTGGGCTAAGGTAGCAATTCGTATTTTTGGTTGTGCAGTGGGGTGATGTGGCGACTGGCGTTTTGGTATTTTATCATTAAAGGAAAAAAGAAGAAGAGTTGTTTGATTGTTGATGCGGTGAGGGAGGGCTGTGTTGGGGTGGGTTTGTGGTTGTTGGTGAATATTGGAGGGAGAAGAAGTGGTGGGGTTAGGTAGTGGTGGTGAGTTTAGACCAGTGTATAAAAAGGCGCAAAGTGCACTAAAATGATTTGAGTCTTAAAGCCTAAGTGCAAAGCGCAAGGCGCGCGCTTCGTCGAAGTGAAGCGCACCTTTTAAGAATTTAAGTTTTTTTTTTTTTACTATTATGCATATATATCTTACTAAATAACCACAAAAATATATAAACATCAAATTTGCTTCCAAATATATATTACTCTTTGTTTGAACAAAAATAAAGCATATAACATAGTTTTATCAAGAAGCTAGGGACGGCTATTGTTCTTTTTCCTTTTCTTTTGGACTCTTGTCCCACTTTCTATCATTAAAGATTAATAGGGTATGGTCTAGAACACAATACAACATATAAAAATAGCTTTCAACGTCAAGTAATAATAATTTTAAAAAGAATTTCAATGAAGTGCCAAATAGCACGCTTCGGCGTGCTTAATCACAAACGATTCACTCAGACCTAATTAAGCGCTTTGCCCTAGAGCTTCGCGCTTTTTTAAACACTTGTTTAGACCGGTGGGGTCAAAGTTTGTCAATGTTGTCATGGTGTGGAGGAGTTTGGGGTTATGTTGAAACCCTTGGGGGTGTTTCATTTTAGAGGGGAGTTTGGGAAATAAAGGGGAAAGGAATGATAAAATTGGCCCAACAAACCACACCAAAGGGAACGGAGTCTGTTGTTTCCCTTACCCTTTCTTGAATACCACAAAGAAAATGCCCCCTTAGTACTTCCATTCGAAATTATTCTGATGCTCCTTATTATTTGATTATTGGGTCCATTTGTTGAATTCCGCAATTAGGTTACTTGAAATAATTGTGGAAGGAGCCAAACGAATGGCTGGTTCTCGTCTTTGGGTTGTATAGCTATGCTAATCACCTTATCTTGTCACTTCTACTCTTTTTTAGTCTTCTTTTGTTGATAGAGGGCATGCGACCTGCCCTCTGTTTTGAACAAGGGTATTGGTTTGAAAGATTTGTTTGTTCCTGAATACCTTCTAGATACTGCCATTGTCATCTTTAATCTCTTAAGAGTTTTTTGCCAACTTCATCAATCTTGTTGCTGTGGACTCATGATTTTGTTAGTTGTTACAACTTACATTACAACATTACTATTAGCTTAGAAATTGTTTCTTAGCCTTTTAATTATTGGTCAGAAGCACATTGACAGCCTTGCTTTGGAGAGTTAATATGTTTGAATTGAGTCTCTTTGTCTGAAAATTGGATGTTTGAAGATCTTTAGCCTCTTTCTCTATTTACCAAATTCTTTGTGGTTGTTCAGTTGTGCACTAGATAGTGTTACGTTTTTATCTTGTGTTTATTTCGTCATCTTTCCTTGAAAGCTTATTAGCTTTCTTTTTCTTTCTTATGTCCTTTTTACAAGCGACCCTGTTACAATATTCGTATTAGTACTCCTTTAGATGTACTCATGATTTACCAGAAGTCATCTTTCTTTTACCCTCTGAAAAAAGAGGGGAAAGGGAAAAGAACGGAAGAAAAGTGAAATACTTGTTAGGATGGTTTTCTATTATGTAGTCAAAGAAGAAAGTGTAAGACAGGAGAAGCTAAGACTTCAGTTGAATATAACAATCAAGGACATTAGTTGACATGGAATTGTGTGTAGTTGACTTCTGGATGGTGTCATTTAGCATATCTGTAAATGTTAGGTGTATTACTTGTTGAAACTTGAAACATAATTGTAAATACTCAACATTTGTCAGGGGCAAAAATAGAATGAACAGACAAGAAGTTTGCAACCAAGAAGGGGTCCTAGCATGTCCATAAAGAATTGAATAAAATTATGTCAAAGAAATTTGAAAAGTTGATATAAACACAACTATTGGCATTCTTCTTGAAACAGTCCCGCCTATCAATTAACTAAGTTCAATCCATACTCTTTGGTGTATTTTGTAAGATATGTCATTTCACATGGTTGGCCTACTGAGGTAAAAATGATGTCATGTGCCATTCATGTGAGTTTTAATAATTTAATTTATCTCCTTCCTTTTTTATGTCTCTTTTGTTTTCTGTTTTTTTCCCATGGAATTTGCAAGGCAGCACTACCAAGTACTTGCTTCAATTCTCTCTTCCTCCTAATTCCACTTCCTCATTGCATTATCCTTTATCTTCATCTCATTTAAAAGCTCTTATGTTCTTGTCAAAACTTAAAATGGCGGAAGCCACTCACCCCACCCACTCCTTCGACGATGAAGCTACTTGCTTCAATTCTCTCTTCCTCCTAATTCCACTTCCTCATTGCATTATCCTTTATCTTCATCTCATTTAAAAGCTCTTACGTTCTTGTCAAAACTTAAAAATGGCGGAAGCCACTCACCCCACCCACTCCTTCGACGATGAAGCTACTGCCAATTGTTTATAATCTATATACCTCCTCTTTTATTAAAATATAACCCAAAATCATCATAATCTCGCCCTTTACACCCTTCAGAAACCCCTGATGTGGTCAGCCCATCAATTTGAATTACCCATAAATACCACGGCGGTGGGAGCTTTTTCATCACTTTTTGTCACCGTGAGATAAATCTTGCTTAAATTATTTCAAGTTTCTTCTGCTTTTGTCATGTTGTTGATAGCCCGTCTGTGTTTGGTGATAAAATTTATAATAACATAAACAAGGTCTGACATAAAGTTCACATTATAGAAACGAATTTGCGCTAGTTTTTGCTAATAATAGTTATATTGTAAATAATGATATTGAGTCTGGGGGACGCCACAACTAATCAGGAGGCTTGACTGTGGAAGAGGTTGAATAAGGTGGATTGAGCAGAACAACCGGAATTGGAATAACAAGAGGGTACGAGAGGAAAGGAAAAAAAGAAAAGAAAAAAAAATCGTTATAAGTCATGAGTGTTATACCTGTTATAGCAAGTTCACCATTGCCAAAGAGTCGTTGCAATAAAATACATTAAAAGGTTGGTACCAAGCTCAGTAAATTGATAGAGGACTGTTTGATGAAGAATGTTCATTGTTGTGATTGTTTGCATCATCCTTATAGAGTTAGGATGACGATTATGCCAATAGCTAAGGTATAACACCTTGTGCTTTCTACTTGGCGGCTGTGCCTTGTTAGTTTTGGTGCTATTACTTGGCAGTTAAGGTCCATAAAGCCTTGCATTAGGAACAACGTTACCAGGTTCGTTGGTGTCCCCACAAATCTCAAATCGGTTCGCTTGTATCGAATCACGGTTCTCCGGCAACCCAATTCGTTTTGGTAGGCAGGTATTGTCTTACCAAATACAAAACCCTAGTTTTACCGATTGAAGGTCAAAGAAGGCAAGAGAAGAAAAAATATGTTGGGGCTTTTGTTTGATAAAGAAATACATAATAAATTGCGATCTATGTTACTCAGACTCGGGTACGAGTGTCGGACCAGGTACGTGCCCAAGTGTCCGACATGGCTAAATTGTAGAAATTTTCCTTGATTTTAGACCAAAATGAAGTGTTGGAGTGTCCATACCCATGTCCAAGTGTCGAGGATCCGACACGGGTACCTGAGGTAAAACAAAGAGTCCGAGTAACATAGATATTTGGGATCGTCAATTGTTGTTGTTGTTGTTGTTGTTGTTCTTTAGTCTTCTCTAAGTCTGAAGTTCAGCCATGGCTGCAAGTCGATTTCCATTCGTTTTTTCTTCATGTGTGTCGATGCCTCACTCTTGGTGGTGGACTTGTGGGCTTGGACTTTTGATTTTTATGTTTTTATGATGGATGTGAAAGGTTAAATGCACGGGGGTTGTTTTACTTCCCTTTGTTTTATTAACTGTTCTTTTTAGTATGAGTACTAAAACATCTTTATAATATCTTATATTTTGAACATTTTTTTAAACAACCCGAAAAGAAGTTCCAAACCCCTTTCACTAACCTAAAATCAGTCAACCTGCAAATCGTGAAGCTGTACTCGTACCCCGTACTGAAGCGAACCACGTATCAGGTAACTCTAGTACTTAGGAACTAGGGTTTTCTAAACATTCACTCTTTTATGAATTATGGAGTTTTACATTATCATTTGAGTAATTAAGGTAATCCTATTTGAATGAATTTCTGTGAGTTCGAGATGTGGTTTGTAGGTGTTCATGTTCTTTGAATATTTATTTTCCTACCGTTCTTGTTCTGCTACGGTGGTTGGTTTCCTCTTAAGAACGTGGTCTTTCACATTGCAATAGCTAGTTTGGAGTTTCTTCTTTTTTCTTTTCAAATTGCGATAGGTACTGTTAAGTACCTGCTTATGCTCTTAAATAAGTACCCTCTCTGCCTCACGCAATTCTCACAATAGGTTTTGGCACACTTATACGGGGTGGACTGTATGTGGGTATAGGATGTTGTAGCTCGTAGGTGTTCTATCAGGTGTGGACAGAATGTCAATGAAATTAGAATTTTTAAAAATTGAAACTGGTTTGGGAGAGAAGAAATTTTAGAGAAAATGAAGTGACGAATAATATGAGTGTTGTGAATTTGTTGCTTGTACTGAAATGTCCAAAGTGCCCTAAAAGTTTCATTCCAAGTAGTTACTCTTTTTTAAAGTCTAGAGAATATGTTTCATAATAGACAGTACGATTTAGACATTTAGTATCTGTACAGTAATTGGATAAATCAACTTGTTTCCCACTTTATTCCGACTCTTAATTGCTGTGAAGAGATAGGTTTGTGAATGGAACTTAGGATGTGAACCTTCTTTATGCAAGAACTGTGCTGTAGAGTGTGTAGTTAGTTGGATATAAAGTCATATTTATTTTGATCTATACATTTCTATTTATTGACATGTGGCTGGAAGATAAGTTGTACTTTTTAGGAGTGATGGTGGAGAACCGAGGGCTAAGTTTTGCTTATGAATTTGCTGCGTAAATAATTGGTGAGAATATTAGTCATGTGTTCTTGAGTTTTGAATTATTAGCATCTTCTCCCATGTTTAGAGTTATTAGTCTCTGTTGATATTCCAGCTTTATAAATAACCAGAGTTAATTAACATGTGGTATTGTAATTCTGTACTTACATTTGAGATCTGTAATTATAATACTTGAACCATATGTGTCTAGTATGGTATCAACTAAATATATTCTTATTAAATACTTCCTCCGTTCTTTTTAGATGACATAATTTGACTTTTGGCACTATTCATATAATCTACTTTGACTATCAATTGTGATTTATACTAAGAAAAAATAGTCACGTGGGGCCTTGTTATACTCGTCTCATTATATAAATTTATAGTATTAATTTTTTAATAAATTTTTACCTATTGATAATTAGAGATATTCAAGATTGAAATATTGCGTTGGCAAACGTGATAAAAGAATTATGTCAACTAAAAAACGGAGGAAGTATATGACTCTAGGAGCAGATGCTTACATATTATTTGACACTTACTGTATTGATCTTTTAATCCTCTACATCAATTATTCTATTCTGTTGTTTCCGAAATTGAAACAAATTCCTTAAGACCAATTTGCTCTCCTTACTCTTTTTTTTTTTCTTCTAATTTATCTCATTTCTCAAAAGCTTCATGTCTTGCTTCTTCTGGCTTAGTGGGAGAGAAGGTAATAATCTTGTGATAAGCTGGCATGTTGTTTGCAACGGTGGTTAGGTGGAGTTGAGAAGTGTCAGAACAGAGATAATGTTACGTTTATTGGTAGTTTTGTCACTTTTGGAATGTTTTTATTTTTGATGCTAAACTTACTTTGGAATGTACTTAAGTTCAGATTGTTTTGGATGTTATGGTCTGTGTATGGGATTTTTGCACATCTAATCTGACACGATAACCCAATGTATATAGAAAGAATTGTGTTTTGGTGTAGTTCCTCTGAATGACTGTCAATTGGGAAAGGGGATCAATGTTTTTGCTAGTGTTTTTGTTGTTTCTTTGTCCTGCGTATGATGTATGGTCTGTCTCTTGCTGATAATTCTTTGTTCTTTTGTGGTTTTTGAGCCTTCCAGAGAACTTTGGCATTTATCTAATGCTTTATAGAAAAGATTTTTTTGGCTACTTACTAATACTATCTTGCTTAGGATAAAAAACTACTATGTATCTAATATGGTGGTAACTTGAATCTTCAGGTCTGAGACATCCATGACGAGAAATGATGCTGTGGATTTGGCAGTGAAGATTAAGCAGATTTTGAAAGAGAAATATGCGATTGACTTTGTGGACCTACAGTCTTATTTTGTTGCGGAATAGGATGCTGATAAATGGGACATCTAGCTCCATAAGAGACTGTTAGAGAAGCTCCAATTAGGTGCTTCTCCCCCCTCTCCTAGAAACTACTTTGGGCTTTTTGTAAACTTACTGTACTAAAAAAACCCACCTGTTTGGCCTAACATGTGTTTCTCAAGTTCAGAATTACTTCCAAAAGCTTGGCCAAACAACTCTTAAGTTATAATCAATCGGTTTTGATGAACTCCAACTTTTGGGTACCGCGAATTATAGCTGATGTGTGTTAATGAATATCTACCATTCTACGTACTTGGTTTACATCGTATGTAGTTTTTGTTGTATGATCAGAGAAGAGAGAGAAGGAAAAGGGGGGGGGGGGGGGGGGAGTTTGCGGTGTGTTGAATCTTGCATAACCACCATGTGTATATAGACTGTATACAACTAACCCGATCGACTGTAATTCTGCTATAACTCGACTATAACCGAAATGACCTGAAAAATAAGTGTATCATTCAACCCGGCAAATGATTTTTCCAAGATCAGCAACTTTCCTGTGAGACGGCCTAAGGCGCGTCCAGGAAAGACCTGATCCATTTTCCCACGTGCACAACCCTTTCACGCGCCTATAAATACAGAATTTGTTGTCTCTCTCCTCATTGTTTCCTCCCTTACTGCCCCAATTCATTTCATTTCTCCTCTCTCTCTCCTCAATATTCAAATGCTTCCTGCATTCATCTCTCCTCGCCGGAGACAACCACCATCAGCTCCAAGGTCCACCAGATTCCGTGAAGCTCCTCCTCGCCGGAGACAACCACCATCAGCTCCAAGGTCCACCAGATTCTGTGAAGCTCCTCCTCGTCGTTCCTCTTCTCAAAACCCATAGAAAATCTGACGGTGGAGGTGCGACGGTAGAGGTCGATCTCGCCACCGACATCTCTCCCTCCTCAAGCTCGCCGTTGATTTGAATTTTAATTTTAGGTTTTTGATTTTATGATTTTGATTTAGGTTTTTGATTTAGGGTTTTTTAATTTAGGTTTCTGATTTAGGTATGAGCAAAAAAAAAAAAAAGAGGAAATGAATTATGAGGTGAACTTTAGTCGTACAATTAACATGCCAGCCAGCAGCCCAACTAGTCACTAAGATTACCAGCGCAGCTGTGTTTTCTCTACTGAATCTATTGTGCTAGGTTGACAATGTGCTTCTTAAGGCCATCTCCGGAGCCAACAGGCGACATTCCTTAAGCTTATATTTTGGATCTTGTTGTTGAAGGAAGACTAAAGTTGTAACACAAATTATTGGTGGGCCACTTTAGGATTTTAGGTGTTCTTTTCATCAACTTTGGTGGTAGAAACATTTATGCCAATACAAGCAGACAAATATACTTGGAGTCTTAAACATGTGACATCAAAAAATGAGCAACAATTGTCCAAGGCATATTAATTGTACGACCATGTTCACAATGTTAAAGCACTGATTGGTTTTGGTGTTAATTAATTGGTTTCATCGCTTAACTAATTGATTTCAATGTTTAACTAATTGATTTTATTACTTAACTAATTAGTCCTATTACTTAACTAATTAAATTTCATGTTTAACTAATTGATTTCAGTGTTTAACTAATTGATTTTATTACTTAACTAATTAGTCTCATTACTTAACTAATTGAATTTCATGTTTAACTAATTGAAATAATTGGTTCAATTGCTTAACTAATTGATTCTATTACTTAACTAATTAGTCCAATTACTTAACTAATTGAATTTCATGTTTAACTAATTGAAATAATTGGTTCAATTGCTTAACTAATTGATTCTATTATTTAACTAATTAGTCCCATTACTTAACTAATTGAATTTCATGTTTAACTAATTGAAATAATTGGTTCAATTGCTTAACTAATTGATTCTATTACTTAACTAATTAGTCCCAATACTTAACTAATTGAATTTCATGTTTAACTAATTGAATTAATTGGTTCAATTGCTTAACTAATTGATTCTATTACTTAACTAATTGGTTTCATTACTTAACTAATTGAACTAATTGGTTTAATTGTTTAACTAATTGTTTCAATTGTTTTCACTAATTCGTTACATTGTTTAACTAATTGATTTCATTGCTTAACTAATTAAATATAAGTCTTAACTAATTAAATTTCAGGCTTAACAAATATTTTCTTTATACTTGTAAACTTATTAGTTTCATTGTTTAACTAATTGGTTCAATCGTTTAACTAATTGAATTTCATGCTTAACTAATTGAATTCAGGATTAACAAATTCTTTTTATATATGTAAATTTATTGGTTCTATTACTTGACTAATTAGTTCAAGTGCTTAACTAATTAGTTACAGAGCTTAACTAACGGGTTCTATTGTTTAACTAATTAGTTACAGAACTTAACTAATTGGTCCTATTGTTTAACTAATTAGTTACATAGCTTAACAAATTGGTTCTATTGTTTAACTAATTAGTTACAGTGCTCAACTAATTGATTTCGTTGCTTAACTAATTTATTTCAGTACTTAACTAATTGGTTCCTCGTTTAACTAATTGGTTCCATTGCTTAAGCAATTAAATTTCGGGCTTAACTAATTGAATTTCATGTTTAACAAATACCCCTTTTTTTTTACATTTGCAAACTTATTAGTTTCATTGCTCAACTAATTGGTCTTGGTGCTTAAATAATTGGTTTCATCGCTAACTAATTGGTTGCATTTCTTAACTAATTGAACTTTAGGTTTAACAAATTCTTTATATCCGTAAACTTATTAATTTAAAATGCTTAACTAATTAATTATATTGATTAACTAAATGATTTCATTACTTAACTATTTGAATCGAGGTTAACAAATATACGTATTGGTTCCATTGCTTAACTTAATGGTTCCATTGCTTAACTAATGAGTTCTATTGCTTAACTAATTGATTTTTTTGCGTAACTAATCAGTTCTACTACTTAATTGGTTTGCTTAACTAATTGATTTCATTGCATAATTAATCAGTTACATTGCTTAACTAATTGTCTTAATTGATTAACTAATTGGTCTCATTGATTAAATAATTAGATGCATTGATTTACTAATTGATTTTATTGTTTAACTAATTAGTTCCAATAGGGTTCTTTTCACCTTTCCCTCATGGTACTTGTACGCTATCGGTCATTTTTAACTAATTCAATTTCGATTTTCTATTACTTAACTAATTGGTTATATTGCTTAAATAATAAATTCAATTATTTAACTAATTTCATTGCATTTTGTAACTTAAATAAAGCCCTAAAATTAATCGTCTGAACCTCAAAGATGAAAAATCATAACTAAAACAAAAAAAAGCATGACTAAAGTACAAAATTCTTAATAGAAACTCAAAAAACCTACAAAATAATTATTAACTAAAACAAAATAATTCTCAACTAAAACAATTTTAACTTTAACTAAAAGGAAATACAAGATAACTAAAACAAAATTATCTAAAACAATAAATAACTAAAACGATTTATTCCTTAACTAAATACAACAAAAATAATAATCGATAAAAACCATAACTAAACCATTTCATTAACTAAATATAACTAAAAAATAACTAAAACAATAAAATTCTTGACTAAAACGAAAATAAAATCGACCAACCAAACAAAACTAAAACCTAGATCGCCGCCTCGATTAGCAGATCTGCAACCGGAGATGCGAGAAGCGACATTTTCGAAGTTGGCGCTGCCAGAGAGAATGTCATCGCACAAACATTTGAGCTGAGAAATAGCAGATTCTAGGATTCAGGAAGCCTTTCTGCAAGAACCTTATTTATCAGGATGTGAGATGCCCTAACTTGCTGATTTGTGGACATTTTCTAAGATTTCTTGTGCTCCTGTTGGCGATGATGATGGCGCTTCTCTTTCTATCTGTTTCTATCTCTTCCTCCGCTCTGATCGTTGTCGTTCGAACCAATTTGAGCAACATCAATCTAAGAAAACGACCAATTTCAACAACATCAATCAATTTCAATTTCTAAGTAATTAACATTTCATTGGATAAAATGAGCAAGGAAAATCAAGATAAGAGAGAATCTTTGAGAGAACAACAAACCTCCGGTCCTTGCTTTCACATCCCGTCGGCCACCGTCGCTTTCGAACACCTACGGCAGGAGCACCACCACAATTAGCCGCTGCTCAAATGAATTTGGCAACAACGCCGCTTGCCTAGCCGATTCGCCGACCTGGCTCTGGTCCGCGTCCGCGTCCGCTTCCGCGTCCACCACAACGACGAAAAACATGCCACCACCACAAGCCACCGCCAATTCTTCAGCGCTGCCATACCAGGCGGCGGAGGCTTCGCAGAGATCGGCGTAGCAATCGTGACGTACCTCTCCGTGGTTTTGCCTCCCAGCCGGGAAATTAGGGTTTGAGGAGAGAGAAAGAAGCAGGGTCTTTAGGAGAGAGAGAGGGAGGCAGACAGTCGTTGGGGAGAGAGACAAATGAATGGGTTTTGAAATGTGGTGAAAACAGTTTTTTTATAAGATCCGAAAATTAAAACCCATAACCCGTATCCGCGTGTATTAACCCGCGAAATATTTGAACCCAATTCGATTATAAGGTGGTCTTTCCGGTAAGACCGTCTTTTACAAAAGTTTGTATTCCAAGATAGATTCACTTCTTATAAGGGAGAAATTTCGAGTTAATCTCAGTGAATGGAAAAAATATCCAATTAATTGACATTTTAGTAAATATTTTGCTTGAAAACTGTAGGTGGTATATTATTAGGCGTTGACTTTATATTTATAGTTATTAACTGCATATTATTCGGTGTTGATTGTATACCACTTATCGTTGACTGTATATTTTATAATTGCTAATGAATTACTAAAATGCAATATTGTTTATTGGTAAGTGATTGTCTATATATTTATATTTGTAGATTGTTTATTAGTAGAAGCTTATTGTATATTGTGAGCGGTTGACTGTATATTATATCGATGTTGATGTATTATGAAAATACAATAATGACCGTAAATGTGGCCCATATTTGATGACTTGTCATTGTACTTTAATTCACATTTAGTGGCATTTTCGTAATAAAATCATCAATTATTTACGAAAATACCATTTGATTGGAAAAATTTCCCAATCACTGAAATTAACTCGGAACGGCTACTTCTAAGGAAATGACTTCTGGAGAAATTATGATTTTTTGGAAGAAGTGAAATAATTCCTTGAAAGAATCACTTCTCAATCAACCCATATCGTCACCTACTGTAGAAAGCATTTGACTCGGTTGGTTACGTAGACCTGCTAAGATAGCCCTGACGACTTTTTCAGACGACTTTTTCAACATATATAATACTCCTTTCGGTTTTTTAAGTGCATCACTTGTCTTTTGTGCGTGCTTCTTTTTAAATGCATCACTTCTACGCTTTGTAAATTTCTACCATATTTATTATTTTTCTCTTTCATTAAATGCTCATTCAAAATATTTTATTGTTTCTCTCCCTTGTTATCCCCACTTCGATAATTAAAAAAATCACAATAGCTTACATTTTATCACTATCATGGTCTTCATTGTTGTTCTTAAATAATACTCTCTCTGTTCCTAAATAAGTGTCACTTTTTCATTTTTGGCGTTCCCTTATAAGTGTCACATTTCTATTTTTGAACATGTACTTTTTTCACTTTTCCCACTTTTCTATAAATCATAATTACTTTTACTTACAAATTCTACACTTCCACTTTTCAATTCCCACATACACTTTTATTTGTACTTTATTCAATTAAATAATTATCTACTTTATCCTTTCCCAAAAAAAAACATTCTCAATCATTAACTCTTACACACTTTACAATTTTCTTAAGCACCGTGCCGAGGCCCAAAAGTGACACTTATTTAGGAACAGAGGGAGTAATTATCTACTTACCCACTTGTACTATTTAATAACTAGTATTCTATGCACGCAATGCATGCAAAACGCAAATATGTTCTAACGTTTTATAACTTTATTAACAATTTTTATAAGTGCATTATCGATATCTTATGTAGATACCTAAGTGCTAAGTTATTAAACTAAAGTTTGATCATAATGAACTAAAATAATACTTCAACGACTTTCTTCTCTAATTTGTAATTAAAACATAGTCCTATATACACGCTACATATTCTTAAATGTATATACATTTTCTAAAACATGTAAGAAAATTTATTTAAAACTAAAGAAAACAAATACGGAGTATACATGTTTATATGAAATAAAATCTATTTAGGAATTAATGTAATAACAAATTAACTAAAATAAACGTAAAAGATTGTATTTTTACTTGTTCATTTTTTTGCGTTTTTTGCCGCAAAGTGCTTGTATAACCATATAAAATTAGGGAATGATTAAGAGTAAGACTAAGTTTAATTTTGTAAAAAAAAAAAAAATGTAAGATTAAAGGGATGAATTATTCCAATTTTTTTAACTGCCTAAATACCTGCTTTCATGTTTTCTATAGGAATTAAATTAAATTGTTGTTGACTTTTGGTTGTCACGTGCATTGAAATTTCATTTTTTACAATATGACATTAATTATCAGTTTTTAGAATTATTATAATTAAATTAAGTTAAAACTTATTAAGGGTATTATAGTCTATTTCATAGGGGGACACCAAAATGCCATTTACCAAAATTACCTCATGAATTCCATTATAAAATAGAGATATATATCTTATATGCACGCGATGCAAGCGAAATTAACTTAAAATTGTATTTTTACTTAATATTGTATGTATGGGCATAAGCAAAGATCTTGTACATACTACGTGCAACTATACTCTTATAGTCTTTTCTACATAATCATATCTTACCATTCTTATAGAAAATAAATGCCATAATATTTTCCAGATTTTGTAGAAAATCAAAGATCTCCAAATATTAGACCATTAAATTTTACACGAATGGGGATTAACCCATAATGCTGGCACCAAATTTTTTTCCTGATTTTTTTTTATTGATTTCCAGTTTTTAAAATCAATAAATAATCAGATTTTTAAATCAATAAATAATTAGCTTTTTAATTGAATTTAATTTTGTTTAGAGAGTAATGTAGCCTTATCCTAAGAGGAAACTAAAAATGGTGTTACCGAAATACCCCTCCCCTCTTCACTTATATAATAGAGATATTATTGCATGAGACTCTAAAATTATATGCCTATACAAGTGTTTTTTTTTTTTTTTTGACAACAAGTCCATACATTCAAATAACAAAGTCGACCATCCCATGTTTTCTTGCTTGAGAAGCAAGGTCATGAGCAGGAGTTACAACATTTCTACTAACATTCACAATAGAACAAAACTCAAACTTAAGTGCATACTTCCTAATTTCATCCATTATGCTTGCTACTTCTATTGTTCCTATTTTATTATCCTTCAGTAGTTTGCATAACGTTCGACTGTCAGACAGTGTAGATATTTTCTTGATGTTGCGTCTTTCTGCTTCAATTAGGCCTCTCAGAATGGCATACCCTTCAGCTTGTAGAGCTGAAGAAGCTCTGATTCTGCCTCCTCCTTTAGCTAAGGTGATCTGGTCGTGTTTGATTATCCAGCCGACTGCTGCTACCGAGCTTCCATTTTTCCTTTGCTTCCAAGACCCATCCACCAGCAGTTTGATCCCCGTGTCGTTGAAATCTCCTACGAGAATTGCCACTGGGTTGGCTTGGTCGTCCTTCTTCAACTTGTTTCCCTTTGATAATTTTTTCCTTAGGACTGAGGCTTCCTCATTTGCTTTATACATTTCTTTGATAATTTCCATGATGCTCTCTGGGTTGGGTTTACTTCTTTTGAACACCACGCTATTACGATGAATCCAAATGCTCCATATTGTGGCTACAAAGCTATTCGCTCGCGGGCTAGCAGGCCCGTCTTCTTTCCAGATATAGGTTAAAAAATTAATAATCCAATTGTTGATGCTGATATTCCTGGCGTCCTCTGCAGAAATGCCTAGGTCCGATGATCTCCAAATATGTTTTGTGATTACGCAATCCCTAAATAAATGTCTCTCATCTTCTTCCTCTTTTCCACACAGGTGGCAGTTTTTATGTACCAAGATTCCACGTTTACAGAGATTCACATTCAGTGCTAAGGCTCTATTTATCAGTCTCCATAAAAACACTTTCCATTTCGGTAGGATTTCCATGCTCCACAATCCTTTCCAAAAGTTTGCATTGTGCACCATCCCCTGAGTCTCCTGTTGTTGCGCCCCCAGAAGTTTGTAGACCGACTTCACTGTCGCCTCCCCGTCTTCAGCTTTGGTCCATACTAATTTGTCCTCTCCCCCCGTACTAGGGATATGGGTACTCAAGATCGACTCTGCTGAACTTTTGGTGAAAGAGTTCCATATAAGATGGGAGTTCCAGACTTTTGAACCCGGCACCATTAAATCCTGGACATTCTTTGCTGCAAAGCTTGTTGCTAATTCTGGCGATTTGAAAAGAGGTTTCCCTTCTTTCAACTAGTTGTCCTTGCTGACATTTATCGTGCACCCATTCCCTAGAACTTTCCCGAATCCCTCTTTACATTCAGAAACACATTTTGTTAGGCCTTTAAAGCCCCATGACGTTGACGCACTTATCCTTCCTGCCATTCCATACTCGATCGGTGATCCTTTGTATTTTGCTTTATAGATTTTTGAGATTACAGTTGATTGTTGTTGTGGATCCTGTGGGCGTGTTTCACTAGTAGCGCTTTGTTGAACAGCTCGACACTTCGTAATCCCACCCCTCCTATTTCTTTTGGTTTTCCAAGTAGTGTCCTTTTTCTCCAACAAATCCCTTTCGTGTCCGAGCTCCCTTTCCACCAGAATCTACATAGCATGGAGTCAATCCGCTTCTTGATGATCTTTGGGGCTAAGAAGACAGACAGAATGTTAGAACACAACGCAGCCAAAATACCATTGATGAGGAGGAGCCTTCCAGCCTGCGATAATGCTAAATTCTTCCAGGAATTAATCTTTTTCTGTACTTTATCTATAAGAGGTTGGAACAGATGCGAGCTTCTCCCATCTACCTTCACATTGCATCCCAAGTAAGTACCTAGTTTGTTCGTGCTCGGTGTTCCAAGAATCTTCCTCATCATGTGTTTGAACTTAGTAGGAGTGTTGGGGCTAAACATAACTGATGATTTTTCGTAGTTGATCATTTCCCTTGATATATCGAAGAATAGTCTGATTGTGTTTCTGATTGTCGTGCAGGCCTCAGGCGTTGCTTTAAAGCAGAAAAGTGCATCATCCGCAAAGAAGAGATGGGATATGGAAGGGGCTCCCCTCGCAACCCTAATCCCTGTAATTTCCCCCTTGCTTTGTAGTTTCAGCATCATGTTCGAGAGCACCTCCATAACCAAAATGAAAATGTATGGTGACATCGGATCTCCTTGCCTCAAGCCGCAACAAGGTTGAAAACTTGGAGAAGGTTCGCCATTGATAAGGATTGAATATGAAACTGTGGAGATGCATTGCTTGATCCAGTGTACCCATATATGCGGGAACCCCATGTGCTCAAGGAGCCAACTTATGAAATCCCAATTGACTCTATCATATGCTTTGTTCATGTCGATCTTCAAAACTGCATAAAAATCCCTGCCTTTCTTTCTTTTCTTTGTGAAATTGAGGACCTCATGAGATAGTAGGCAGTTGTCCCCCATTAGTCTTCCTGAAACAAATGCATTTTGATAAGGCCCTACAATTTCTGGCATAATTACCTTCATTCTATTTGTGAGACATTTGGAAATGATTTTGTAGATGACATTGCACAGGCTTATTGGTCGTAGTTGTCCCGGGTTTTCTGGCCGTTCCACTTTTGGGATTAGGGCGATGAAAGTTTGGTTCCACTGTTTGAGCATATACCCATTTGAGAAGAAATGTTGTACTGCTTTAGTGACATCTTCACCCACTATCTCCCATGCTTTCTGGTAGAAACAAGCTGGTATGCCGTCAGGCCCTGGGGCTTTAAGTGGGCCAAGCTGAAATATAGCTTTCTTGATTTCTCCCATATTAACCGCTGCAGCAAGTATGTTTTTATGATTATCGTTGATTTTCGGGATGATGTCCACTATGCTCTCCAACTCTGCATTAAGCCCCTCCCTACTCGTGCCTCCATCACCTTTCCTCATCAAAATCTCTTTAAAGTGGTTTAGGATCACCTCTTGAATTTTCCCTGGTGTAGTTTCCCACTTTCCGTCTGGTCCTTTGAGTAGGAGGATTTCATTCTTTTTTTTCCTTGCTTTGGCACTCCTGAAAAAATACTTTGTGTTTGAATCTCCTAGAGCATTCCATTTTCCTTTTGCTCTTTGTTTCCAGAAAGCTAGCTTAAGAATTGCATGTTGAAGGCATTCTTCCCTAACATTTCCTTCTCTTGCTGCGTTACCCCCTTCCCCTAGCTTGGCTTGGGCCATATCACAATCCTCCATTACCTTTTCCCAAATCAAGTTGTTGGCCATCTTGAAGTCCCTGCTCCATTTGAAAAGCTCATACCTGGTGTTTTTGAGTTTTTTAGAGCACCCAAACATCGGTGATCCACCATCATTTTTTTGCCATGCCTCTTTTATGATTTTTTTCGGCTCCTCCATATCTAAACACCAGGCTTCCATTCTGATCGGGCCCTTTTTTCTCTTGTTATCTGGCTTTGTGTGTAGAATAATGGGCCCATGATCGGAGACTACAATCGGGAAATTTAGAATGGTTGCTTCCGGGAATGCTTCTAGCCATGAATCTGAAGCATAACCCCTATCTAGTTGCTCATAGATTCTCTCATTCCCAACCCTGTTGTTGCACCATGTAAATTTTGGCCCGTGGAACGGAATGTCCGTAACTTGCCATTCGTTCCTACATTTGATAAAGTCATTTCGCCCTTGTATTAGTTTATGTCCCCCCATTTTCTGGTGTGAGTATTCCACCTGGTTTATGTCACCAAGGATAACAAAGTCATCCCTGGAGTTCGAACAAATTGAGGTTATAGTCTCCCACACCTTTGGTCTATCCCCTAAATAAGGCGAGCCGTACAACAAAATAAGAGTCCATTCATATACTACATTAGTTTCTATTACATCAGTTATCTTACATGAAAAGAAGTTCTTAGACTTAATAGCTACATTAAGCTTGATAGAGCTGGCCCAAAATACTGCTAAACCCCCCGCCATATTCGAGCCCTCTAAACTATCATACAAGTCAAAATTAAGAAGGCTAGCTAGATTAGAAATATTACAATCCGTACTTTTAGTTTCCATTAAGAACAAAATATCAGGACTTAGCTTGCGGACAATCCATTACAGAAACGGAATTGTAGGGTGGTCCGCGCCGGTTATGCCCCTACAATTCCACGCCATGATCTTCATTTATCTGGTGGAGGCTGTGAAGGCCCAGCCGCATTGCCTTTTGGTTTGTTGGGCTGCATGCCAACACAGTGGCCCAACTCACATCTTGGGTGTTTTATCTTGAAATACTCTGCTAGGGGGAAATCCTCTGTATTCCTGCATTGTTCAAAGTGAGAATTAAGAAAGTCACCCATAATTTTCTCATAGTTGAGGTTCCTGTTTCCCACATAGTGATGGAAAGAACACTGCTTCCCCGGAATGCACGGCTCCGACGGAAGACATGGGACATCCTCTCGCTTTCTCTTTACTCCTCCGATCGCCGGCTCCACCGTCACTGGCGGCACGCTGACAGCGGATTGCGACGCCATCCATGACCTTGGGTCAATCCTCTTCCTCTTGTTATACGGTCCCCTTACATACTTTTTCTTCCTTTTAATTCGATTTTTCCCTTTCAGTGGTTCTGTCACAGCTTGCCCTGCCGAACCGTCACCGATCATCGGCCCTGTATCTTCGTCCGCCTCGCCTGAACCTCCACCATCACCCAGACATGAACCTCCACCCATCAACGGCCCTGAGCCGCCCAACGCCAAACCGGAGCCGCCACTTCTTGTCCTTCCACCGCTAGCTACCATATCGTTGCCCAGAAAAGGAGTTTGAATTTGGGCCGTTTTTCGATTTGGGCCGGTTTCCTACTGATATCCTCGAGCCCAGTACAACCTAAGTTGTCTCCCACCTTCAAATTCAGATCCAGTTGTTGTGTTTTGTTTGCCATTCTTTTTCCTTCTTCCACAATTGCAAAGAGATCTCCAGAATTCTTCACGTTAGAGTAAGCTTCAAAGCCCGGGTCTTTCTCCAAGTTTTCGAATAAAGCTTTTAAATTTGCCAATTCTTGATCTGGTAAATTGCCAATTTGAGAATGGTATGAGCTAGAGGACCCCGTTCGCAAGGATGAGTGTGAACCTGGATATAAGAGGGGTGATTTTGGGGATGCAGAATTTCCCCTGTTTTCTCCAATTACATCTGAACCACTGACGTGTCTTCAGATAAGTATCCCTGGCTTTGAATGCTCTCCCATAAATCCGATCCAAAGATGTCAGCCAAATTTGCTGGTTGACCCGATTCGTGGCCCGGTTCATGACCCGGTTCAGCAATATAGTCAAACAAACGGTCTTGATCCGGCCCATCTGCTGGAAGAACAATACCATCTTGTTCACTGCTAACTTGGACCACATTTGTGGGCTCTACCAGTTGTGGAATGTAGGCCTCCACTTCTTCAAAGAATCCCTTACTTTTACAAAAAACGGAGGAAGTAACAGGGGCGGACCTACGTATCTCTAGAGGGGTCCAAAGGGAACCCTCATTATTTTTTAAAAAAAACTGTAAAATTGATAATGGGGTAATTAATTACAGTTGAAATAATTAAGTTATTTATAATTAATTTACATTTATGACAATGAAATGTACTTGAAGCATAGTGGTTGCTTGAATACTATGTTGCCCACGTGACCAGGGTCTGAATCCTTTTAAGTGAAGTTAATTATGATTTTTTTCCACTTATTTTTTTATCTTTTACTTTGTCCCCTTCGTTGATCATCTAAATTCTTTATGTTTATTTTTCTTCTTCATCGCTTTTTTTTTTCTAGAATGGTTCATGATTTTGCTTTTACAAAAACACAAGAAAATAATAATGTTATTTTTTCTTCAAAAATATTTTGTATTTTTCTTAAGATATACTTCTAGTGGTAATTATTGTAATAAAGTAAATCTCATTTTAAGTATGAAAAACTCGTTTTTTTCATTTTAAATTGAAATCGTGCCAAGTTATTGTTTGCAATTTGGACTAGGTGTTGACTTTTATTGCTATGAAAATCCAAAATTAAAGTTCATAAATCCTCCACATATTTTATTATGGCGTTTTTAATATTTCGAGTACTTACCTCTCAACTTTCAACCCTCTATAAAGAGCAAATATGAAAAATTAGAAAGCAAATCATAAATTTTTTTGGACCCCCATTTATAAATTTCTGGGTCCACCCCTGTTGGATACGTTTTAATTTGGAATTCTGGGCATATTTTAAGAATTACATATTTTTTTTCTAAATGGGCTCAATTTGGATGTCTTAATCTAAAGGCAAATTCTCAATTACAACATTTTGTTGACCTTTAAATCCTTTATACTCCTTCCGTTCCATAATGTTCTTCACTTTTACTATTATGCGTGGTCTCCATTGCACTACTTTGACCATTAATAGTTTTATTTGCATTAGTAAAAATTATAAAAATATGATATTTAGAAAATTTATATTGAAACGAATTCAATGATATCCCACAAGTTAGTATTTTTACTTTTAATTATACTATTAATTACGGTCAAGGTTTTACTTTGCATTGTAGGGGAGTAGAATCTTAATAAACAGGTTGGTAGAGATGACTTGCAAGAGAAGTTATTTAGCAAGGGGATTGGTTGAGCGATATTTTTTCTCTTGCATTGTTTCAAACTCTATTTATTTAATTAGTCTAGATTATAACGCTTTCAATTAGTTAATGGTTTTGTTTTAAGTATTTTGGTTTGGGCCGTTATGGTTCCAACTTGTATGGAGGCCATTAACTATTAAATATTGTTTTGAAAGTTAGTTATTCCCACTGCGTAATTCTGATACTAGCATTACCCGTTATCACAGGAACGGTAATACTTTGATAATTCCTTATTTTTAAAGTTGAAAAATGATTTTATAAAAGCAAAGAATTATTAGGGTGTTACAAGCGGAGCAGGTGAAATTCAACCTTGAGTTGGTTTAAACGAGGGCCCATTGTTTAAAGCCAACTACATCTCCCGAGTAATCTTATGGCCAGCAACACTAGCTAGGTTGTATAGACTCGTCATAGAATTAAACATCCAGGAACATATTGTAGAATTATTCGATTTTCATGCACTAAACTCGGCACTAGTCTCATCAGTAGGTTTCTCAAATTCACCATTAACAAAACCAAATTTATTACAACCTTCCAAAGCATTAATAATAACCTTTTCTCAAATATTAAAGTTCTCATTTTTTAACATATATTTAGTGAGTGAATTACTAGGCCCTTCAGAAGGATGTAGATAATAGATAGAAGATGCATCATGAATAAGTAGCACCTCCTTACCGTTCTTCCCATTACCGTCACCCATAATATTAACGAATCACAAAACATAATACATAAAACACTGACCTCTGTGACCAAGAACAAAACAAACCATCAGTAGTTGCTGCCTTCAAGAATAAACCACCAGAATTAACACCTTGCTGCAGGATTGCCCAGGGCGGCAGAATGGAGAGGCATTATGGGTGTAGGGGAAGGGGATTTTTTTTTTCAACAGGGTGAATTATCATTGGCTCTGATACCATTATAAACTTTAGGAATTATGTCAATTGACTTCATGGAATAGCGGAAACGTTTTACAACTTATATATGTCACAAACTCGTGTTTAAGCAAAGCCTACTTGCCATAGAGTTTGGCTATTCAATACTAGTCTTATATGCACGCGATGCGTGCGAGATTATATAAAAAATTAAAATTGTTTTACTACCACTAAATATACATATTAGATTAAAAAAAATGTTCGCAAAGTTCATATTTAAAAAAATTAAGGTTATAGTATACAATCATACATCTAAATAGTGTAACGGGTAATCATGTGTTTACTTTAATGAACAGCGTGACGACCTTAACAACAATGCAGCTTCAATTCATTGTCATACACACAAAAATAAACCTCACAGCCATGACTCAAGAACGTATCCATAAAATTAACAAAATTTACAAAATGTTCACACTTGAAATCATGTCTATATACAAATAGTTCAGTCACGGTTCGGCAACATCATAAGCACTTACACAATATCAAATTCAATTGTAAATTTGTTGATATACCACGCATTTTCACAAATAGGGTACTTTTAAGCAACTATAGCTCTCCTCTAAAAACTGCACTTGACAAATACTGATTCAAGATCATTTCTTTGCTCAGGATATCATCCCCTCTCCAGAAACAGCCCTTCAAGTGACCGATTTGTGACCATCTCCTTGCTTAGGATCTCGACCTCTCTCGTGGTGGAGGAGATCGACTGCGATAATAGTTAAGATGCAATGGAGTAATTAAGTACACAGGTGAGTTGAAGAGAGAACTGAATGTTCTTTAAGTTCACAACAGATATTCTGTATAAAAGAACAACAGGGGCATGGGGACTCACATCTATACCTAGTACCTCATTAGTCGAAAAAGCTCAAGGGAATTAGGATGGAAATGAACACAAACCTGTGGTATCTTCCTCCATTAGCATGGCCTTCATCTTTAGCATAATTAGAAGTTCCCCGAGTTTCAGGTCTAGAACGACTGCATCAATATTCAACAACATAGAATCTATAAATTAAGTCTTAAATTGAGTCTGAGGAGAAATTAAGGTATTCAGTTTCGAGATTAACTGAACCTGTGACATCTTCCATTAGAAGTTCATCTTTTAGGATAATCAGGCGTTCCTCGACCTCAACTCTAAAGCGACTGCATCGACAATATAGGTTTCAGTCCCAAAATGGTAGAGAGATGAAGATAGCCAGGTTGGATATGAACACAAACCTGTGGTATCTTCCATTAGCAGGGCTTTCATCTTTAACAAATTCAGGACTACTCCGAGCTTCGGGTCTAGAGCGACTGCATAAACAGTAAATGTTCTAAAATTAATAGAGATGCACGCGATGCATGCGAAATTATTAAAAAACTTAAAATTGTATTGTTACAACTAATATATCACAACGAAAAATCAAAACTTCATTACTGAGAATAAAGGATTTGCAGGAGATAACATAATTCCATAATTTCCCTTTCCGTTATAGTCTCTACGGACATATGACAGCTGCTATACTCAAGTAGAGAAATTTAAAAAGTTATTTACCGAATTTCAGGAGAAGACATACAAATGAGAAAATTAAAAGTTGCATACAAAGAGCAGAATCAGGACACCATTTTTACTGAATGCAGTAATCATAAACCAATAGAGAACAGTTAATCAAAGAAAGAAAATAAGAAAAAGAACAGAGACATGTATCTCTATTGATAATAGAATATCAATCTCCTGGTTGGGAGGGAATTCTTTTGACATCAGAAAAGGCAACTCAATAGTAATAACAACACGTACTCTCTTCTTACTTCAACCCAAAGCTGCAAAGAAACCACAAATACTGCAGCGAACTAAAATCATCCACATTTCTTTAAAGAAGAAAGCTCAAATGTAAAACTGCCCAGTAAATAAAAACTCATCAGCAAGACGACTATGTACATACTTTTTTAACTCTATGTACATATTTTTTAAGCTAAATTTACACCTTTCTTTATAAGTGAATACAATTTTTGATTTTCTGAAAAACGTTCAACAAAATACGGACATTATATTTGAGTCAAATAATATGCACATATAGTTCAAAAAATATGTGTATTATGTTAAAAAAAAAAAAAAAAAGCATATTTAGTGCAAAAAATATGCACATAACAAATGTTGAGACTGGTGGGTTTTTTTGCTCATTTGAAATATTCCCAAAACTCCTGTTCTTCTTCTAGCTACTCCATTTTATACTGCTTCGTATTAATCATCATGAACAAAAACAGAATCGTGTTAATTCACCCCAAAGAAGTCCAATTCTATCTCTTTGTACTAATGTAGAAAGAAAAAAAAGGTTTCAGCTTTCCGTTCGAACAAAATCAGGAAATTCATTTAATTGTAGTAGCATTTGGCAGTCTTCAAACTTACAGCCCATTCAAATGTGTAAATCCCTAAATTCAGACACATTTCTAGATATAGAGTATACCTCCATTATTGCAGGGGGATAAAAAAAAGACATTAATCCAAAAATGCAATAGAATTCACTAAACAAAACATCAACACATGTTTAGGTACTATTCGTACTAAGACCCGAATTAAGTCTACATTATTCAATCTATATGGCTCCACTAACAAAACGAAAAAGAAAGATTTAACAGTAAACTCACCACATAAGATAGGAAAAATGGGCAAGGAGATAAGTGCAGCCAAGCTCACCAAAAAGGGAACCCCCTGTCACATTAATCCAAAGTTCTCCAAAATTTGATTAATTTAGAATTCCAGATGCAAAACACCAAACTCAAAAAACAACACCCGGATCAAAATTAATGACATAAAACATACCTAATCATCAAACTGGTTTGCAAGAAATAAATTTGAGGAGAATAATTAAGCAAAGCTGCCACGAAGACAATCAACAACAACCAGAAAAGACCTCTCGATCTTCGATGCAGAAAAACTCTTTATCTGATAAGTCGAATGAAACACCTGAAACATCAAAATTGAGAGAATTTAGTGACCAAAACGTAAAATTAGGGTTTTGAAATCGGGTTTTTGGAGAGAGAAATTACCCTTCACGAATTCTTCGAGGTCAGAGGAGCGAAATTAGTCTCAAATCCGTCTCCAAAAGTGTCACAACGAAATGCTTTCAAAATAATAATCAAAATCAACAAAATACACAATTTCAATCAAAAAAATTAAAGTGTTTCAATCAAAAAAATCAATCAAACAAAATTTAAGGGTTTCAATCAAAAAAATCAATCAAACAAAAATCAATCGAAAATATTGCACTGTATGCCCTCACCCTACAAAAGGAAACACATGCAAAGTTATGATATAGTTCAGATTCAATGAAAATTTAAATGAAGCATAAGGTCATTTACCTCAACATCGACAAAAAGCATTTTCCATGTTTGCTTGGTTTTTCCTTTATGGTTGTAGTTGAAAATATCATAATTGCGAATCAGTCGGGCTCGTACATCATATCGTTATACCCCGCTAGGATATAAATGCTCAAAAGTTGGATAATGGTACTCTGTCATCCTGTAAAGTTAGTTCAGTTCAAAATTAGAATTACATAAACCGAAATTCACAATGTATGAATAGGTATATCACATGAAAAGAAAGCTATGTACATGAATACATTTAATTACTCCGATATATAAAATTCACATCTCTCAATTCGTCTGTAGTTATATCAGAAAGCAATTATTATTATAAAAACTACTCAATGTGAGTACAATAACGTTTATTATAAAACTGGGAAATAAAAAACAATACTTTAATTCCGTATCTCTAATCATAAGACAACAAAACTTCTTTGTACACAATATTTTTAGTGAATATGCCTTCACAACCTTGAACCTTTCCCTTTTCTACCACGATCTTTGTCGTGTTCTCTGAAATTCCTCGTGATAATGCCACATATAGCTGGCCGTGGCTAAATACATGATCGGGGAGGTATATCCCAACATGTGGAATAGTTTGTCCCTGAGACTTGTTGATAGTCAAGGCAAAACTCAACTTCACAGGAAATTGCTTTCTGACCATCTCGAATGGCAATTTAATATCTTCAGCAGTTTTCAAGGGAATTCTTGGCAAAAACACTATGTTCCCCCTAGAATGTCCGGTTAATATCTCAGCATCAATAAAATTGTCCTTTAATGAATGGCAAAGCAACCGTGTTCCATTGCAAAGACCATGTTTAGGATCAATATTTCTCAAAAGCATTAAGGGTACCCCAGGTTTCAGGGTGAGAGCATGGGGAGGCAATCCCGACGCAGAAATCGAATACAAAAACTCTTGTTGGTACAAATTTCTCTTATCTTCAGGAACAGAATCAAACGAATAATACGTTTTTCCTTCTCCGAGAAACTTTTCGACAACCTTATTATTTATTCTATCAGCGTCTTCGTTCAGGGGTGTGATGATCGCCCTTTCAACTATAAAATTTCCATCACCAACATGCTCACTTAAACTTGGAAAGATTTGGTCGATCAAAGCCTCGATCGAACTATCTGCCACTGTTGGTATAATCATGGCAGTTGGTAACCTTATCATCTGATCTGAAACAGTAGGTTCATTACCGTTCCCAACAGAGAGTAAGAAATTAGCAAAGCCGTTATCATCAATTGATCTCATATTTTCTCTCAAACGCAAAATACGAATATGTCTCCACATAGGGGACCTGACAAAAGATGCGTCAATCATTTGAGCTCTAGTTCCGTTTCGAACCACCGGTAAAACCTGTCTGAAATCACCACCGAACACAATAATTTTCCCCCCAAACGGCAAGTCATTCCCCATTAAATCCTTGAGTGATCGATCAACAGCTTCAAATTGATATCTGTGTGTCATTGGGGCCTCATCCCATACGATAATGGCAGAATTTTTTAGGAGAATTGCAGTTTTAGAACGTTTGGTAAATGAGCACGTTGATGAGCTGTCTGGATTAAGTGGAAGCTGAAAAGTCGAATGTGATGTTCTTCCCTGGTGCAACAACGTTGCTGCAATTCCAGATGTTGCAGTGGGGATAGCTATTTCGCCTCTACTCTTTACAGTAGCAAGAAGGGCTCCGTATAAAAATGTTTTTCCGGTTCCCCCAGGACCATCGACGAAGAAAGAACAGCCAGCCTTTGAAATGACAGCATTCATTATTGTGTCGTATGCAACTTGTTGGTCACTATTGAGAGTGCCAACGCATGCCAAATCCTCATCTGGAACCGGAACAGAAAAGTACTCTTCCATGATAGAAGGAAGCTCGTCAATGTCATCAGTACATTCAGGTAAGCTTGGAAACTCCGTGTAGTCAGAAATCCTTTTTCTAAGTGGTCTTAATAACCTATCTATGTCTTGCAAAAGTTTGTTAGTGAGGAAAACAGAATTACTTGTTGTGTTTGAGGCTGGATAATCCTCAACCATGTAAGGGAAAAACTCATCCCAGAGTGCTCGTAATCCAGTTGGTTGACAGTATACCAATATGGTTGCAAATAACCGACGTAATGCAGATGGCATTCGTACTGAACATGCTTCTAAAAGACATTGACGAATGCTTTCGTCATTTTCGATTAGACCGAGGGCTTCAGCTGCAGCCCTGAATGTAGGGTGTGTGACGCCATTGATCGTTCTTAAATGTTCGAACGATGTACGCTCCCTCACATGATTGAGTAACATTCTCAAATAAAATCGTTCTCCTTCCAATGGTGAAGCTACATACAATCGACCCATAACTCGTTGTGTACTTTTTCTCTTCTGCCATTCACGTGAACTCGTTAACCATCTGTAATGCTCAGGAAATTCTCGATAAAGATATTTCCTTGCATTTGGATCGACTGAATTCATCTTGAAAAATTCAGTGAGCATCGTCTTAGAGTTTCTTGGGTTCGCTAACACGCTTGAGATTTGCTGGTTCCCTTCGAACCTCACTTGATGCATGTTTGGCAATGAACCTGCAAACGATCTACGGCAGGACAGATTCTAGTCATGGGGAATTTGTAAAGTTTCCACATAGCTTCGGGTGCACAAATCCACCGTGCATCGACATATTGTGCAATCTCATCTCCGTTATGAACTTCCATTGAAACTCTATCTGAACCCTTATGGATGTACTTATACAGATATTTGACACAATTGATGCTGCTGCATATCTCAATATTGATGTGACAATCGTACTTTAAGAGCAAAAATGGATTATATGGGACTACCCACCGATTATCTACACGAACTCGTGAATTCTCACGCAATGGTACTGCTGGACGATCTTGTGGACGACGGTAAAGAGGATATGAGTCATTGCCTTGCTTTGTATCATTGGAGAATTCCTTAGGGAATCCTTTCTTACAACTTCCTTGTTTCATACACGGGGATTTGTGGTTGAGAACACCACATGGGCCATGAATCATGTGTTTAAGAACTGCCTTATACAATTTTGGTTCTTGTTGTTCATCAGGAATCACTGCTCTCACAATCTTATCAAAGTCATCCGGAGTGGTTAGCTTGTCATTTTGATCAAGAATTAATAACATATGAACATGTGGAAGACCCCTCTTTTGGAATTCAATCACATATACATAAGCAACAACCGTTCCGAGGACGCCCCTTTCTAGAACATCCTTTTTCAACTCTTCAAGTTTAGCATGAAAAACCCGTGTCAGCAGATCTGGACGATCGTTTGGAACTTGTCCGGCCAACAATTCTGATTGTATCTCTGGCCAAGATGGATTGTATGTCATTGTAAGAAATATATCGGGCTTGCCGAACTTATGAACCAATGCCATGGCATCTTGATACCTCTGGTGCATATCTCTTGGACTTCCAACGAATGAAGACGGTAGTATGGTCCGTCGTCCAACATTTTCTGCAAATAGGCATTATATAGACAAACTTTATTGCATGTGAAACAATGTATGAATTATTGAGTATAATCGATTAACTTAAATCAATATGGACCTGTGTTATGCTCTCCAGCATGTAAAGAATCCTCTAAACCCTTGTACAAATCAGCACGTATCTTATCTTGGTTGAGTGCAATCCACCTCAAATTATTGGCTTGCATTTTCACACAGTTATCGACAACAAATTGTTGCAGTAGACGACCGCCTCTTAAGATTAGAGAATCAAGATGTTGCCGCATCTATAACACAAAATACTTGTTTTGGTCATAAAGGTCTAAGTATATGATTTTTAGGATAAGGCTTAAAAAAGAGTTATTAGAAATATGCACCTGAAACATGTATGCATAGAATTCCCGGCACGTCAACTTTTTACCAGTGGAACTTCGACTGTTTAAATCCCAGCCGTAAGAACCATAAGGGAACAGTAGAGGATACTGCAGTGGGTCATAATAACTGGCAGTGTCTTTGATATAACTTAGTTGCCAAGTTACTGACTCTACCATGATGTCCCTATCCTTCAAGTTGGAAATGTCATCACCTCCAACGACAACTGCTGCTACTTGCGAAGCTGTCGGCATCGAGTATTGATGTTTATTTGTAGGTTGCTCTTTGATGACAAATTTGCAATCACTTAAGTCACTACGCTGAGCAAGATGGCGGAGATTGTGGACAAAAGGATTGTGAGCATTCAAAATATTCTTGATTCTGTCGATGACATCGAGGCGTAATGATGAATTCTCTGCTGCACGATTTTCATTTTCATGCTCAGTATCATAAATGTAGAGTTGAAGAAATCCAGGACGATCTCCTTCGTTCAAAGGTAAGAAACCTCCAATACGATGGTAAATTGAACCTTGTGCACGGAATGTGTAAACACCTTGACGTGCATTTGCTAGTTCGTCATCTAAATGAACTCCCATTGAAGTGAATGAAAAGACGTGGTTGTACTTACGGATGTTTTGCCTAAAATGAGCCCCATATTCCGATTGATCAGAATATAAATCAAGCATATCAGAGGATAATGGAAAATCAGGTAAGTTGACCTTCCCACTTAAGCAACATAGTTCAGGAGATTCACAATGGAAAAGTCGTGCTTGGCAATGCGGACATGTTTTCATGGGTGGCAAACTGAATATAGGAACCCCTTGACTCTCTTGGTAATTTCTTGCACAATTTTTATAACCAGTTCTCCCTACTTTCCAGACCCTTATATCATCAGAAATGGGGTTTGATATGTTGTTGGTGTCGATTGCACGACTTTCACCGACATTGAATAATATGCCAGGCATGCGTATTTCATTTTCCGCCTCAACAAAGCGCGGCAATTCCCCATCGTCTGAAGTAGGGTATGGTATACGTGCATTGGTTGTACTGCTCTCGCCAACACAAAAGAATCGATTGGGCATGCCGCTTGAGTTTGATGTTGGGTCTAGGATGGTCACAGTGGTTGCGCTACTTTCACCGACACTAAAAAACCGATTTTCTAGATTTGCCCGAGTATCGAGTAAACGAAGTTCATCAATAGGTTGCACTGCATTATCAAATCATGTTTTTGATTGGTTAGGTAAGTTGTCATGTTTACATACTTAAAATGAATTGATTATGTTCAGATTTCTTACTTTCACGCCTTTCATATCCAGTCGTGACATTATGGGCACGATTTGTGATGTCTGCCATAGCCCTTCTAACTCCCAAAGTGTTGGGAGTATTGGTAACAATCACAGGCCCTTCCGAACTTGGAGTTTGCGGTCTTTTTTGTAACTTTGCTTTTCGTGTCCCCCAGTTAAAAGACAAAAATACCCCCCCAATAGTTCTACAGTTTAATTTAACTAAAGACCTAATTTGCCTGAAAGAATGTAACGCCCAGAATCAAGATTATGGGCCCATTACCACATAACACAATCCTATTTATCTCAATTACCAAAGTTGGTGTTGATTGATGGATTAAATCAGGAAATAAATGAAAATAAGGAAAAGAAAATATTACAATTATTACAGTTGCCAAATGAAACTATCAAATTATGAACAATACAGCTAAACGCACAAAAAAATTCACTCTGCAGAAACCAAAAACATTCAAAAAATCTCCATTGTAAACCAGAAGAGGAAGAAAATTTTCAGAAATCAAAAAACATCTCCATCGCAAATCTACTGCCGGGCTGATTCTCAGTAGAAAACCAGAAGGAACCCGTTCTCAAAAGAACCACATCACCGTTCTTCCTTCTTCAAGTCGCTCCCACACGTAAGTATACTTTTCGTATGAATCCTTGCAAATAAAATACAAACAGAAATTAAATAATTCTTTTATGATAATAATTCATAAATTTTAATACATAACAATAAAGAAACAGAAATCAAACAATCATTCTTTTAACAAATTCGTGAATTTCTAATTTAATTGTATGGACATATTCAAATCTGTGTATGCATAAAAATACAAGGAATATTGTACGCATAACAATATACTTTTCATGTATACAAGACTATATAAAAAATAAAAACAAAATTAAATTTGTGAATTCATGCATAAAACAAATGTTCTTTTCTAATATTGTTGTGTTTATTTATTTTGCAGATTTCAACATATAAGGTTAGTAATATTCTTTTTTTTTTTGAAAGAAAGAGGTAAGTAATATTCTTGCTTTTAAATTATTTTATATTTCAATTTAAGCATTTGGTTAAATAATCTCATAATTTTTTTAAATTTTAATTGCAGATTTCAACAACGAAGGTATATGATAACATAAATTTCTGTTATTAAAATTATGATTTTAAATATAATTGACTTACATTATTGACTTACGTTTGTTTTAATGCAGAATTTAATTGGGGTTTGAAGTTCATAACGAGGTACAACGACCAACGACATACGGTAAATTCTTAATCTTTAAAATCTGGAAGGAAAACTAAACCCCTCATCTTTCAGACCTTTGCTTTCCCAAGTCAAATCTGAGATTGTTTGCATTTTTTTTGTTCAATTATGTAAGTCAAAAATCTGAAATAAATTATGGTTTTGCAGGTTATAATTTCGGTTTTAAGTTCAATTTTAAGTTGGGTGTTAAGTTCATCAAGACATACTATAAACAACGGCATAAGGTATGTGGCCCACCAAGATCTTAATATTAATATGCATGCTTAATGTGACTGTATACATGTTTATGATACCTAATGTGACTGTACACATGTTTTGTTTCTGTTTTAATTACATAGAACGAAAAGAAAATCATCAAGTTTTCATTCTAACTAATTGAGAATAAAAATCAACAAATTTGGTCAATGAGAAGGTAAAAACAATGTAATTTTATTCGATTAAAATATAGTGAGTAATTAATAAATAAAAATACATCTAAAAAAAATTACATCAGGTTGATCTCACCCAAACACATTAATCTCACCTCCTCCCCTCACCCACGCACATTGTTTCAAAATTCAGTATTAAAAACCCATCATCTCCTTCCTCCCCTCACCCACGCACAATGATCTCACCCATGCATAGTGAACTAACCTAATCCCTCATCCCTTCTTGAATTAACCAAAATTACAGAGTGAATAATGGGAGTTCGAGTTGCAAGAATAGTTGTATTTACATGTTTCGGCTCAACAAAGTGATAACGACATCAAGGTACTCAATAACGGGGTTGATCTAGAGCTCAATATGTGATTAACACATCAATTTAGGTAATTTAGTTTTGATTTGTGTTTTAATAAACAATAACATTAAGAAAATCAAGACAATCCACTAGAAAAACACACAAAATAATCTAAACAACAGGATCAAACCCCTAATTAAACCCCTACAAATCACACTAACTGAAAATAATATCATGATTTTCACTAAAGTACTTAATTTCCGCATTCAACTCAAAAAAATGAGGATATTTCTACAAACAAACAACACCAATTCATAATGCTGCTTGGGTAGAGCAGAATATTAGGTACACACCAAGATATAAATGGCCCAAAATATTAGGTGTTACATTTGATTGTCATGGCCCACGATTTAACCAACTAAACTGAAGTTATAGACCATTGCTTACAAATTTAAGATAACTGAGCATTATTTAGAATAGGAATTTGAGCCAGTAATACTGCAGCAAGAGAAAACAAAAGGCAACAAAAAAACAAATTCCATCAAAAAAAAAGCCACACCATGTTCAATTCTCAAAGTCCCAATCTTATCAAGACTCAACAACAAATCATACCACCAAATCTAAATAAATTCATACCACTAAATCACACAAATAAAATAAAATTCAAACAACCAAATCAGTTTATAATTTAAAAGAATTGACGAACCCAAAGTAGTAACAAATCTCACCCAATTTAAACAAATTATAACCTGACCAGCGCCTCGGTCGCCTCGCCCATCGCCTTCCCCGCCTCGCCCATCGCCTCGCGCGCGTCTTGCCCAACATCTGTGCACCTTCCTCTCCAACCAATAGAGGGACTCTACATGCAAACCAAAATTGCAAAAAAATTTGGTTAAGCAACAATAATTTTGATATTCCGCTTAAAAATCAACGGCGGTTTTTGCAAAAAGAATTGGTAAAGCAACAAAAAATTAGTTTATCTGAATATTACAAAAAATTGCATGAAGTAAATTCCAATTAAAACCCTAAAAACATCAATCCATAAAACCCTAAAATTGCATGGGGTTAACAGGTGGAATGAAATACTAAACCCTACAACACTAAACCAAACCAAACTTTGGGCTTTGAGAACATGGGTCGCTCTAATGAAATGGGCCAACTACTGAATTCTACTAAAACGAAAATGAATATTTCAGAAAGACATAAAAATGAAACGCATCAAAACAACATTTTTAATTTATTTTTAATTAAAACTTTTACTTTTGTGGAAAAGAAAAATATAAGGAAAAAAAATAAAACACTTAATTTATTTTAATATTATTTTAAATTAAAATATCCGTTTACCAGAAAAGAAAAACAAAAGGCCTCAAAACAAAATATTTAATTTATTTTAATATAATTTTCGTTTTTAGCAGAAAAACATTTAATTTTTACTTACCGGACTGTAGTAGTTTACTAATTGGTTGCTTGGTGCTCATTACGAGGCATATTTGTATGTGTGTGTTTTGGGAGAAGAGAGGAGACTTTTTACATGCTCTAGAACATTCATGAAACGTCAAACGAATCTACAGTTAAGTTTTAATTACTAATATGCACGCACGCATCGCGTGCATGTAAGACTTTTAACAGATACAAACAATTATACACCGATAATAGTAACACCAAATTAGACAAAACCCCAATAATGGTTTAATTCTCAATTTCTCAAATTTAACAGACGAAACCCCAACAATGGTTAAATTCTCAAATTCTCAAACCCCAACAAATTCTCAAATTAACAGATAAAAAAATTTGACGAACAATAATGGTTAAATTAACGTTAAATTCAAGAAACATACAAATAATTGTACTCTTGGAATAGTAACAACAAATCTCACCAAATTAAAACAAAGTTATATTAAACAGAACCTGACCATCGTCCATCGCCTCGCCTCGCCATCGCCTCGCCCCGCGCCTCGCCATCGCTTCTCCACCGCCTCGCCAGCGCCACGCCAGCGACCTTACCCTCCACATTGATACGACATGCAAACCAAAAAATGCAAACAAAAAAATCAGTTAGTTAATCAACAATTAATCGCTAAATTAAATCCTAAATACCCATTCCAATCAGAAAAAAAACTTGCGCGTAATTTACATAAAACCCTTAATCTGAGTTGAATTAGTTAAATTAGCGATTTTTGGCCCAGCATCTTACATAAAACCCTTAATCTGAGTTGAATTAGTTAAATTAGAAAAGATGGGAGAGGGTAAGGCGAGAGATTAACCTTATATTTCTTGATCTGAGTATTTTCGCAATATGTTGATCGGAATTTGAAAGGATAGGCATTTGAGCGCATATTTTCACCAAATTTGAGGTTTATCGCCATTCTTTAAGGAGAGAAAGGAAGGAGATCTGATAAACGATGAGAGAGGAAGGAGATCTGATAAACGATGAGAGAGAAAGGAAGGAGACAAATGAAAATAGGTTCCACATAAAAGAGGAACGGCGGATAACAACAAATATCAGATAGGGTTTACGTTCTTAAGTATAGAAAGGATTGGGCTTTGAGAATAAAATGGGCTTTAGCTTTACTAAAACGAAAAAACGGAACCAAATGGCGAGAGGAGTATCATCTAAAGTTATTATAAGAATATTAATACGAAAATTAAAAAAAAACACAAATTATGTTTGATTACCTAAAATTGACTTTCATTTTAGTGGAAAAGCATAGAATAAAAAACATTCAAATAAAATATTTAATTTAATTTAAATATAAACTTTCCTTTAAGTAAAACAGAAAAGCGAAAGAAAACAAAATAAAATATTCAATTTATTTTAAAATTATACGTTCGTTTTAGCAAAAAAGGAAAAAAAATGCATCAAAATAAAATATTTAATTTATCAATATATATATTACAACAAAATTACAATACAAACAACTTATAGTAACCAAATTAATGTGTAGTTTTAGAGTTTCATAATGGACGAGAACGGAGATCAATGTATGCAAGATCAAAGGTCGATATGGAGGGATAAAAAAAAGACAACAGAGAAAATCACTCACTCCAGAACAAAGAGATCGTCAAAATACAAAAAGGCGACTCAGCTATGCATGTGAAAACCAATCAGATGTTATAGGTACTCCTGAAAGCCAACCTCAAACTCCAAGTTCGGAAGGGCCTGTGATTGTTACCAATACTCCCAACAATTTGGGAGTTAGAAGGGCTATGGCAGACATCACAAATCGTGCCCATAATGTCACGACTGGATATGAAAGGCGTGAAAGTAAGAAATCTGAACATAATCAATTCATTTTAAGTATGTAAACATGACAACTTACCTAACCAATCAAAAACATGATTTGATAATGCAGTGCAACCTATTGATGAACTTCGTTTACTCGATACTCGGGCAAATCTAGAAAATCGGTTTTTTAGTGTCGGTGAAAGTAGCGCAACCACTGTGACCATCCCAGACCCAACATCAAACTCAAGCGGCATGCCCAATCGATTCTTTTGTGTTGGCGAGAGCAGTACAACCAATGCACGTATACCATACCCTACTTCAGACGATGGGGAATTGCCGCGCTTTGTTGAGGCGGAAAATGAAATACGCATGCCTGGCATATTATTCAATGTCGGTGAAAGTCGTGCAATCGACACCAACAACATATCAAACCCCATTTCTGATGATATAAGGGTCTGGAAAGTAGGGAGAACTGGTTATAAAAATTGTGCAAGAAATTACCAAGAGAGTCAAGGGGTTCCTATATTCAGTTTGCCACCCATGAAAACATGTCCGCATTGCCAAGCACGACTTTTCCATTGTGAATCTCCTGAACTATGTTGCTTAAGTGGGAAGGTCAACTTACCTGATTTTCCATTATCCTCTGATATGCTTGATTTATATTCTGATCAATCGGAATATGGGGCTCATTTTAGGCAAAACATCCGTAAGTACAACCACGTCTTTTCATTCACTTCAATGGGAGTTCATTTAGATGACGAACTAGCAAATGCACGTCAAGGCGTTTACACATTCCGTGCACAAGGTTCAATTTACCATCGTATTGGAGGTTTCTTACCTTTGAACGAAGGAGATCGTCCTCGATTTCTTCAACTCTACATTTATGATACTGAGCATGAAAATGAAAATCGTGCAGCAGAGAATTCATCATTACGCCTCGATGTCATCGACAGAATCAAGAATATTTTGAATGCTCACAATCCTTTTGTCCACAATCTCCGCCATCTTGCTCAGCGTAGTGACTTAAGTGATTGCAAATTTGTCATCAAAGAGCAACCTACAAATAAACATCAATACTCGATGCCGACAGCTTCGCAAGTAGCAGCAGTTGTCGTTGGAGGTGATGACATTTCCAACTTGAAGGATAGGGACATCATGGTAGAGTCAGTAACTTGGCAACTAAGTTATATCAAAGACACTGCCAGTTATTATGACCCACTGCAGTATCCTCTACTGTTCCCTTATGGTTCTTACGGCTGGGATTTAAACAGTCGAAGTTCCACTGGTAAAAAGTTGACGTGCCGGGAATTCTATGCATACATGTTTCAGGTGCATATTTCTAATAACTCTTTTTTAAGCCTTATCCTAAAAATCATATACTTAGACCTTTATGACCAAAACAAGTATTTTGTGTTATAGATGCGGCAACATCTTGATTCTCTAATCTTAAGAGGCGGTCGTCTACTGCAACAATTTGTTGTCGATAACTGTGTGAAAATGCAAGCCAATAATTTGAGGTGGATTGCACTCAACCAAGATAAGATACGTGCTGATTTGTACAAGGGTTTAGAGGATTCTTTACATGCTGGAGAGCATAACACAGGTCCATATTGATTTAAGTTAATCGATTATACTCAATAATTCATACATTGTTTCACATGCAATAAAGTTTGTCTATATAATGCCTATTTGCAGAAAATGTTGGACGACGGACCATACTACCGTCTTCATTCGTTGGAAGTCCAAGAGATATGCACCAGAGGTATCAAGATGCCATGGCATTGGTTCATAAGTTCGGCAAGCCCGATATATTTCTTACAATGACATACAATCCATCTTGGCCAGAGATACAATCAGAATTGTTGGCCGGACAAGTTCCAAACGATCGTCCAGATCTGCTGACACGGGTTTTTCATGCTAAACTTGAAGAGTTGAAAAAGGATGTTCTAGAAAGGGGCGTCCTCGGAACGGTTGTTGCTTATGTATATGTGATTGAATTCCAAAAGAGGGGTCTTCCACATGTTCATATGTTATTAATTCTTGATCAAAATGACAAGCTAACCACTCCGGATGACTTTGATAAGATTGTGAGAGCAGTGATTCCTGATGAACAACAAGAACCAAAATTGTATAAGGCTGTTCTTAAACACATGATTCATGGCCCATGTGGTGTTCTCAACCACAAATCCCCGTGTATGAAAGAGGGAAGTTGTAAGAAAGGATTCCCTAAGGAATTCTCCAATGATACAAAGCAAGGCAATTACTCATATCCTCTTTACCGTCGTCCACAAGATCGTCCAGCAGTACCGTTGCGTGAGAATTCACGAGTTCGTGTAGATAATCGGTGGGTAGTCCCATATAATCAATTTTTGCTCTTAAAGTACGATTATCACATCAATATTGAGATATGCAGCAGCATCAAGTGTGTCAAATATCTGTATAAGTACATCCATAAGGGTTCAGATAGAGTTTCAATGGAAGTTCATAACGGAGATGAGATTGCACAATATGTCGATGCACGGTGGATTTGTGCACCCGAAGCTATGTGGAAACTTTACAAATTCCCCATGACTAGAATCTGTCCTGCCGTAGATCGTTTGCAGGTTCATTTTCCAAACATGCATCAAGTGAGGTTCGAAGGGAACCAGCAAATCTCAAGCGTGTTAGCGAACCCAAGAAACTCTAAGACGATGCTCACTGAATTTTTCAAGATGAATTCAGTCGATCCAAATGCAAGGAAATATCTTTATCGAGAATTTCCTGAGCATTACAGATGGTTAACGAGTTCACGTGAATGGCAGAAGAGAAAAAGTACACAACGAGTTATAGGTCGATTGTATGTAGCTTCACCATTGGAAGGAGAACGATTTTATTTGAGAATGTTACTCAATCATGTGAGGGAGCGTACATTGTTCGAACATTTAAGAACGATCAATGGTGTCACACACCCTACATTCAGGGCTGCAGCTGAAGCCCTCGGTCTAATCGAAAATAACGAAAGCATTCGTCAATGTCTTTTAGAAGCATGTTCAGTACGAATGCCATCTGCATTACGTCGGTTATTTGCAACCATATTGGTATACTGTCAACCAACTGGATTACGAGCACTCTGGGATGAGTTTTTCCCTTACATGGTTGAGGATTATCCAGCCTCAAACACAACAAGTAATTCTGTTTTCCTCACTAACAAACTTTTACAAGACATAGATAGGTTATTAAGACCACTTAGAAAAAGGATTTCTGACTACACGGAGTTGCCAAGCTTACCTGAATGTACTGATGACATTGACGAGCTTCCTTCTATCATGGAAGAGTACTTTTCTGTTCCGGTTCCAGATGAGGATTTGGCATGCGTTGGCACTCTCAATAGTGACCAACAAGTTGCATACGACACAATAATGAATGCTGTCATTTCAAAGGCTGGTTGTTCTTTCTTCGTCGATGGTCCTGGGGGAACCGGAAAAACATTTTTATACAGAGCCCTTCTTGCTACTGTAAAGAGTAGAGGCGAAATAGCTATCCCCACTGCAACATCTGGAATTGCAGCAACGTTGTTGCACCAGGGAAGAACATCACATTCGACTTTTCAGCTTCCACTTAATCCAGACAGCTCATCAACTTGCTCATTTACCAAACGTTCTAAAACTGCAATTCTCCTAAAAAATTCTGCCATTATCGTATGGGATGAGGCCCCAATGACACACAGATATCAATTTGAAGCTGTTGATCGATCACTCAAGGATTTAATGGGGAATGACTTGTCGTTTGGGGGGAAAATTATTGTGTTCGGTGGTGATTTCAGACAGGTTTTACCGGTGGTTCGAAACGGAACTAGAGCTCAAATGATTGACGCATCTTTTGTCAGGTCCCCTATGTGGAGACATATTCGTATTTTGCGTTTGAGAGAAAATATGAGATCAATTGATGATAACGGCTTTGCTAATTTCTTACTCTCTGTTGGGAACGGTAATGAACCTACTGTTTCAGATCAGATGATAAGGTTACCAACTGCCATGATTATACCAACAGTGGCAGATAGTTCGATCGAGGCTTTGATCGACCAAATCTTTCCAAGTTTAAGTGAGCATGTTGGTGATGGAAATTTTATAGTTGAAAGGGCGATCATCACACCCCTGAACGAAGACGCTGATAGAATAAATAATAAGGTTGTCGAAAAGTTTCTCGGAGAAGGAAAAACGTATTATTCGTTTGATTCTGTTCCTGAAGATAAGAGAAATTTGTACCAACAAGAGTTTTTGAATTCGATTTCTGCGTCGGGATTGCCTCCCCATGCTCTCACCCTGAAACCTGGGGTACCCTTAATGCTTTTGAGAAATATTGATCCTAAACATGGTCTTTGCAATGGAACACGGTTGCTTTGCCATTCATTAAAGGACAATTTTATTGATGCTGAGATATTAACCGGACATTCTAGGGGGAACAGAGTGTTTTTGCCAAGAATTCCCTTGAAAACTGCTGAAGATATTAAATTGCCATTCGAGATGGTCAGAAAGCAATTTCCTGTGAAGTTGAGTTTTGCCTTGACTATCAACAAGTCTCAGGGACAAACTATTCCACATGTTGGGATATACCTCCCCGATCATGTATTTAGCCACGGCCAGCTATATGTGGCATTATCACGAGGAATTTCAGAGAACACGACAAAGATCGTGGTAGAAAAGGGAAAGGTTCAAGGTTGTGAAGGCATATTCACTAAAAATATTGTGTACAAAGAAGTTTTGTTGTCTTATGATTAGAGATACGGAATTAAAGTATTGTTTTTTATTTCCCAGTTTTATAATAAACGTTATTGTACTCACATTGAGTAGTTTTTATAATAATAATTGCTTTATGATATAACTACAGACGAATTGAGAGATGTGAATTTTATATATCGGAGTAATTAAATGTATTCATGTACATAGCTTTCTTTTCATGTGATATACCTATTCATACATTGTGAATTTCGGTTTATGTAATTCTAATTTTGAACTGAACTAACTTTACAGGATGACAGAGTACCACTATCCAACTTTTGAGCATTTATATCCTAGCGGGGTACAACGATATGATGTACGAGCCCGACTGATTCGCAATTATGATATTTTCAACTACAACCATAAAGGAAAAACCAAGCAAACATGGAAAATGCTTTTTGTCGATGTTGAGGTAAATGACTTTATGCTTCATTTAAATTTTCATTGAATCTGAACTATATCATAACTTTGCATGTGTTTCCTTTTGTAGGGTGAGGGCATACAGTGCAATATTTTCTCTTGCATTGTTTCAAACTCTATTTATTTAATTAGTCTAGATTATAACGCTTTGAATTAGTTAATGGTTTTGTTTTAAGTATTTTGGTTTGGGCCGTTATGGTTCCAACTTGTATGGAGGCCATTAACTATTAAATATTGTTTTGAAAGTTAGTTATTCCCACTGCGTAATTCTGATACTAGCATTACCCGTTATCACAGGAACGGTAATACTTTGATAATTCCTTATTTTTAAAGTTGAAAAATGATTTTATAAAAGCAAAGAATTATTAGGGTGTTACAAGCGGAGCAGGTGAAATTCAACCTTGAGTTGGTTTAAACGAGGGCCCATTGTTTAAAGCCAACTACATCTCCCGAGTAATCTTATGGCCAGCAACACTAGCTAGGTTGTATAGACTCGTCATAGAATTAAACATCCAGGAACATATTGTAGAATTATTCGATTTTCATGCACTAAACTCGGCACTAGTCTCATCAGTAGGTTTCTCAAATTCACCATTGACAAAACCAAATTTATTACAACCTTCCAAAGCATTAATAATAACCTTTTCTCAAATATTAAAGTTCTCATTTTTTAACATATGTTTAGTGAGTGAATTACTAGGCCCTTCAGAAGGATGTAGATAATAGATAGAAGATGCATCATGAATAAGTAGCACCTCCTTACCGTTCTTCCCATTACCGTCACCCATAATATTAACCGATCACAAAACATAATACATAAAACACTGACCTCTGTGACCAAGAACAAAACAAACCATCAGTAGTTGCTGCCTTCAAGAATAAACCACCAGAATTAACACCTTGCTGCAGGATTGCCCAGGGCGGCAGAATGGAGAGGCATTATGGGTGTAGGGGAAGGGGATTTTTTTTTTTCAACAGGGTCGAATTATCATTGGCTCTGATACCATGATAAACTTTAGGAATTATGTCAATTGACTTCATGGAATAGCGGAAACGTTTTACAACTTATATATGTCACAAACTCGTGTTTAAGCAAAGCCTACTTGCCATAGAGTTTGGCTATTCAATATACTCCGTTAGGAAACAAATAAATAGCTTCCTAAACTAATATAAACTACCATAAAAGACAGATTTACAATACTTTTACAGAGGGTTGCCTCATCGATCGGTTTAATACTCTCTTCTATGTAAAGGCTTGTCTGGAGTCATGCCGAGCACCAAGGCAAAAGATAAACTTGGGGATATTCACTTAAGTTTTCAAAAATGTTTTTTCTCTATCAGTCTTTCAAAAACAACCTTTTACATAGTACATATATTTGACATCCTAGATGTTTCCAGCTTTGTCGGTCTATATACATAGTCCACTGTTGCCCACTTTTCTTGCCATTAGGATTTTCGTAATGTTGATACGTATAGAAGACAGATTTTGGCTTCTATGACAGCCAAAAAGCGACAAGGAGCTATTCAAATGGAGACTAGAACATCTAATTGATACCACAAGCAATATATTGGGTGAAGCCCCGGAAATTCATTTTATCATATAGACTCCAGAAATTAATAATTCTGACAAGAAGAAGATGACATACAGTAAATGCAAAGGAAATGGATTATGAACTCCAAGCTCTTCAAAAGTAGCTTCAGCAGCAACAGCAAGCAGGCAGGCAGGCTGACTGACTTGAAGAATTCTCACACATCTCTACTCTGTAGTTATATCCTTACTTAAAACCTGCCAAAATGTGAATCAACAGGTCTCACTTGCCTTTTCCATCTGTAGCTAGCGCCTCAAGTGCTTTCAATCAGCAACAATGCTTTATGCACATTTGAACTTTTTCAAGTTTGACCATAGGGCTGTAATGGCCTGGCTAATTGGAGAATATGAACAAGCTGATTTTTGTATCAGAGCAGTAATGAGTTTTGTCCAACCTTCATACAATGGTATGCTCTTTCAGCAAAGATATGCAATAGGATGGGATATGTTTCCAGATTGGACATCAGGCTGCTCTTCGTGTTGATGTAACCAGCTCCATCCTTCTTGTTTTCCAATTTTCCCCCTTTTCATCTGCGTTCTTACTCTTGAAACGTCACTCCATCTTCCTGCTGAAGCATAAAGATTAGATAATAACGTGTAAACTGCACTGCAATGTGGGTCTAGATCAAGTATGTACTTTGACACTCTTTCCGCTATTTCAATATTAGAGTGTGTTTGACATGCAGTAAGTAGATTTAACAGAAGCGGAGAATTTGCTTTTATTGGCATATTCTTGATAAAGTCTTCTGCTTCATCTAGTTCCCCAGATCGGCACATGATATCCACCACGCAAGCATAATGCTGAACATTCATTTTAATCAAAGTATACTTGCTAAAAAAGTGGAAAAACTGTCTCCCTTTCAGAAACATTCCAGAATGACTAGCAGCAGTAAGCAGCCCTGTCAAAGTAATTTCATCAGGTTCTACCCCAGTACGTAGAATTTGTGCTAACAAAGTAAACACACAATTAGCACAACCATGATGTGCACTTCCAACAATAATTGAGTTCCAGGATACAAGATTTTTCACTTTTATTCTTTCAAATGCTTTTATTGCATCTAGAATGCTCCCACATCTGGAATACAATGTCACAAGTGAGTTCCCCACAAATGAAGAAACCTCAAATCCCAGCTTAATAACTTCTGCATGGACAACTTGTCCTTTACCAAGAGACATGAGAGCACAGCAAGAATTTAACACACTAGTGAAAGAAGACTCGTTAGGGATAATACCCAATTTGATCATATCGTTGAATACTGCAAATGCGTCACTGTGTTTTGAATTCGAACTATATCCCGTTAAGAGGGAAGTCCACACAACTACACTATCATGCACATTTTCCTTAAAGATCTTGCTAGAATTTTCTGGCTGCTTACAATTTGCATAGAATGTTATAAAAGAAGAAGCTATGAACTCTTCACCAACACACCCCAGCTTAACAACGCGGGCATGAATCTGAGTACCAAGTTCAATAGCCATTGAATTGGCACAAGCTGTTATCAGACAAGGAAACGTACTTGCTGTAGGCTCGATCCCATAGCCAACCATCTTCTTAAATATTCTCAATGCATCAACACTTCTCCCATTTTGATCAAGCCCACTAATCATTGAAGTCCACGAAATAATATTCCTACAGGGCATCTCTTCAAACACCTTAACCGCCTCACAAACTCTACCATTACTAAAATACCCGTAAATCATAGAATTCCAAACAGCAACATCCCTAAAACACATTTCTTTAAACAACCCTTCAGCCACCTCCACCTTCCCAAACCGCATATACCCACTAATCATCGTCGTCCAAGAAACAACATTCCTCTCAGGCATTTCATCAAAAAGATTCCTAGCCATGGTCAAATTCCCACAATCTAGACACCCTTTAACAATTGAATTCCAAGAAATTGTATCTCTAAAAGGCATTTCATCAAACAGGTGGAGTGCATCTTTCAGCCTACCATTTTTCGCATGACTATTGATCAACTTGGTACACACATTTACACCAGAACACGAAATCGTTCCGAAGAATCGACGAGAATTGCATAATTTTTTATATGTTATATGATCAGAAATCACCCTGCAGAAACTTGTTGTCCTAGATCGCCAAAAACTCATCTTCCCCATGAAAAACCAACCTTGTTTTTTAACAGTGGTTTGGGGTTGGTTTATGATATTACGCGCAAAATTTGGCGGGAAATGTTTGCATATTTCGGTTGAGAGGTAACCCACTATTGACTGTATTGAGCACAATGAGCATCATGGTTTCCGTTTTAACTATGAGAAAGTATGAAGTGAACTGAAGCATTTTTTTGAACTTTTGGTCATTCATAATTTCTCGTCTTAATTTTGTTAACCCAATTACAAAATAATAATTAAAGTATGATATGTTCAGTTAAATTTAAATAATATACTCCGTAAGTCCTTAAAAAATAATATACTCTGTAAGTTCTTAAAAAATAATATTTTTTTAGATATTTTCATGTACAAGATAATGATAATACTTTTTGTTTAAATTGTTCAACAACATTGTAAGATGTTACCCCGTCCCACATTACTTGTTAGACTTTTCTTTTTCGTCCATCCCACATTACTTTATATACTTCTAAATCAGGAATGACCCCCACAGTGATTACGGAGTACATGGTTTTTTC
The DNA here is from genome assembly GCF_020520425.1 of Spinacia oleracea. Taxonomy (NCBI): domain Eukaryota; kingdom Viridiplantae; phylum Streptophyta; class Magnoliopsida; order Caryophyllales; family Amaranthaceae; genus Spinacia; species Spinacia oleracea. The sequence continues at coordinate 90,546,268 of NC_079490.1, read as the reverse complement.
ACGAAATTCCCATAAAGTTTAAAGAAATACACGAAATACCCCTAACTTTTCAGAAATAAACCAAATACCCATAAGGTTTTGTAAAATGGCATCAAATACTCATAATGACCATTTTCCGTCAATTCTATTAACTTTCCCGTTAACATTGAGTTAAATTTTTTTTGTTTTCCTTTTTCTTTAATTTTTCCTTTCTTTCTCTTTCTTGTTCTTTTATTCTGTCTCCTTCTCCTTGTCTCCTTCTACTTCCCAGGAGGCTGCATTTCAGTTTCTTTTTCCCTTTTTTCTTTTCATTTTTCATTTTTCTTTTTCTTTCTCTTTCCTTTTCCTTTATTCTTTTATTCTGTTCCCTTTTCTTCTTTCCATGGAGCCTACAAATTCAAACAAGAAATTAAAAGAAAATGGGTGTGTTTACACAAATTTTCTAGTCTAAGTAAATAAGATAGAAAATAATGTAACAAAGTATTTTATTGATATTTAAATGTTTGGCTACAATCTATGTATCTGACAGTTTACAAGAAATAAACTAAGATCTCTGATTTTGTTCCGCAACTGATGATGACACGTGTGTGACACTTGTATTTGAGTGTAGGATGACAGTCGTCTGACGACGTCAACCTGAATTTGAGTGTAGGGTGAAGTTTGTCGACGTCAACCTTAATTCAAAGGTTTTGTTTAAGTGCACTCGAAAGAGAGCTTATAAAGCTTGAGTATCGTTCAAAAGCGTTTGAATGTATCTGAGTAGTCGGCACGAATTTGATGTGCTTGTTGACTACTTTTCAGAGAGAATTCCAAGAGAATTATATGAGCTCCTCAGAATAATGAATTTCTGATCCCCGCTACTGAAGTAGAAGAGTAATATTTATAGAAGATGGAGACTCCTTTACTGAACTTGATAGGTTTAGGCTTGGGCCCATTTTGTGACTTGATAGTCTTTAACCTGGTACACTTGATTTGTTTATTTTGGGCTAATAACATGGACTAGCCCAAATGTTACTGACCCAATTTGTATTTGATTGATTCGGATATTTAGTTTAGGTGGGCTTAATTATAATTAAAATGGATTATAATATAACTTCGGTCCAAATTAATTAATTTAATTTAATAAATTTTAGTGTCTACAAATTGACCCTTCGAGACCATGTCACATCACATGCACAACTTAAAGTGTTTGATCGTGACGGGGTCTTGAATCATCATGACTTGACAGTCTCTCACGATTTGTTTGCTTAAGCTTGAATTCGGTGTAGTATTATTTTTTTGTTTCGAGGATTCGTAATCTCCAAAAAGAATTGATCCTACTAACAAAAGGAGTTTTGTCGTACCCAACTTCCATAGAGCCTTGAAATCCAAGAAACCTTTAATGAACTAGATATACTCCTTATTAATTTAGAACTCCCATAGGGTATCTAAGGTTCAGTAATTTAGAACCCCCAGGAGGTAAGAAATTAAAGATACGTAATTCCTTTAATATGACAGCTAGTAACACCCTCTGAATTTTATTTTATCTTCTCTAGGTCGCCCTTAGCCATACTCCGTATCTTTGGGTTTTTTTTATTTTTTATTTTTTGCTTGAAGGGTCTCGAGCAGTTTGGACATGCTATACCGCTTCATAGAACTTGCTCTCCAAGAAAACTAATCATATTATGAATCTTTTATTTAGGACCCCCTACAATTATATGGCTTATCAAACCCTATAAAAGAAAGAAGGAGACTCAATTATTTGCGGTACAACAACGATTAGTAACATACTGACTACTAGACCTGGTTATTGGACAGGGTAGTCCAATGGATATAGGGTTAGGGTCAAGTTAATAGGGCTTTTATTGGACAGAGCTCTTATTGGACAGGGTCTTTATTGGACAGGGTCATCATAGGGTCAAACTTATACTACAATTATTTTGAAAATTAAAATAGTAATGATACAAAAAATTACGTGTATAGCTTCGTATTTACTTGTACTTGCACATGGCTCTTTTGTTTTTCATTTTTCATTGCTCGTTTATTGACCCGCCCACTAATGACCCGCTATTGACCCGCGACCCGCTTTTGACCCGCCCATTACCAACCCGCTAAAAATGACCCTTTCAATACCCGACCCTCTTTTGACCCGCACCGATCCTGACCCGCCCCGCCCAATAACCAGGTCTACTGACTACTGAGTACAAAAAAAGTCGCCAATTTTCATGTTATGGTGATCCTTTGGCCTTCTCTTTATTTTTTTTTTAATCAATTTCAAGCCATACTGGTAGTCGGGTGTCGAGCTTACCAATGCACGTACTTGGTATTTTTTTGAATGACTGTTTTATTTTTGCTCCTCCTTGACGGCTTCACGTATGCCGATCATAAAGAGCTTCTTTATTTTAGCCATAAGATCGTTAGATCAACAACTAGTTGATTAAGGACATTTTTCTTTTCTTGTATCTTGTAGCAGGCCTTCTTTGATATCAATTCGCAAGCGGAGTAACCATAGAGCAGGTACCGTGACTCTAAGTCCTAGTTTATCCTTAGTACTCCTCGCGGCCGATCGGTAGCAACAAGGTTTGTATGACTTCATCTCTTTCCTTGTAAATTGTAATGTTTATTTCGCCATTGATTGGAATGCAAACACTATGTATGTAGTATGGTAATATCTCTAAAGATGAGTCTGACTTACAATAGTGAATAGTGATTAAAGTAATAGCTGAGCTTCCCGTCTTTTATGTCAACCTTAGCTTGTTTATATGATAAAGCAGCAAGTTTTGTAGCAGACTTTTTGTTATTTGATAATCAATTTTGAATTCTTGCATGTAAATTTGGTGCGATAAAGTTATGACTAACAAATCTTTGAGCCACTTTGTACATGTGCCGGTGTCATATCCTACTCTAGTATTTCCATGTTTTTTTTTTATAGCCATAATAAAAAATAATTCTACCGTAGTCGACGACTACCATCGACTACACTAGATATAAAGATCTTAGTCGTTCATTTTTAAATTAGTTAATCTGAACCACTTAAATTAATTAGACTTAATTTAAATGATAAAAATCACTTAAAGGGTTAACTTTTAAATTTTTTTTTTTTTAAGAAACCCATTAATTTATTTTAAATAACACGTAACTCCCTTAAAACAAAATCATTCTCGCATGCCGCATGACAACGTAACTCCCAACCTCCATTGTTGAAGTTATTCTTCAACCTTGAGTTTGTTGGAAATCCTAATGAGAAAACAAAAGAAAATGAGTGGGAAAATGTGGGAATATGAAAAGTCCCACATGGGAAAAACACAAACCATATTCAATGTTTATATTTGGGGGTTTGAGGGAAACATTTGTTTAAGAAAGCATGTGAGTGGCATGGGTGGTCACAACACACACGCGCGCGCCGGGCTCGGGCGAGGGCCGTGGGCCTTGGTACTTCAATCTCTCTCTCAAATTCCTCTCATCGGGGATTGTGAGTACACGCAATATACAAGTAGGATGAAACAATGTTTGATTTGTGACTTTTACTTGTTGAGATTAATTTAATTATGATTTTAACATTTTCGTTTAAAGACTCGTATAATTTATCAACAAATTTCATGTTGTGTGGAGGATCGTTTATTGGAGATTAATGCCTCCATTGATGAATGTTTGAAGTTACACTAGCATAGAGTTCCATTGATGAACATTTAAAGCTATAACAATGGAGCAATTTCAATTAACTAGAAAAATTAATAATAAAAGCCAATTATAGGCGTTGTGTACGGGATTCTCTCCCATAAGTCAAATGCACGTTCCTTTGTTTACAAAAAAAAAGGGATATTTTTTTGATTTCTTTATCTTCAAATAATTTTTATTTTAGAAATCTACTATGTATAATACACACTATCATACATGTATTTTGTATTATTATATAATTAAAATACATTTTTTTAATATAAGAAATTAATTTTAATACAGATATTTTTAAGTATGGAATTATTTTTAATATAAAAGAGTTTTTAATATACGAAATTATTTTTTAAATGCAGATGTTTTTAAATATGGAATTATTTTTGAAATACGTTTTTTTTCATTTTTGAAGATCCTATTACCAATATTTAATGGAATACTTTTTATTTTGAAAAACAGGAAGTGCTAATAGGGTTTAATTTATTATGTACTTTTAATTTTGTAACTCTTATCCCTTAAACAACCTCATTTTATTTTACCCTAATACTTTGGGCATCCCCAACCATAATTTTCTACCTATACTATATTGGTTTGCGGTGAAAAGATTAAAGAAAGCATGTACTACAAATAAAATCAGTGCGCGCATTTCTATTTTGCAATGGTCATAATTAAGGCTCATACTCAAACTCATATTTTCCAACATGTTCTAGGAAACTAAACCGTAAATAAATAATTATTTTATCCCGTATAACCCTATTGTTTCTCTAGTAACTAAAATACTAGTAACTATTAGCTACGGGTATTTTATTCTTGGTCAAAGGATAAAAATGTAGTCAATGATCAACCACATACATGTTCACCATACCCTAACACGATTGAAATTCCCATCTATTATTTGGTATCTAACATATATAAAATGAGTTATGATTAACTAAAGTAGTATTTTACTTTGTTCATAAGAAGGAAAATAACCATTTAAATAAATTTATATTCATGACATAAAGTATTAGTATGTAAAAATAAGCAACTTCATGCAATATGAAAAACATAAAAGGCCACTGTTAAATAACTATGCTTAACTGAATGCAAATAATTGAATATATAGTCCTTGTTGCATTTAATATGTTGTGTATGGTTTTAAATATGTCTAGTATATATATTAGTTACTCGTGTCCGAAGCGATAAATTTCTTGATTCACGATAATTAGTGTTAGTAGTATTTTTCATAAATCAATGTACCTCATGATAATTAGTATTTTTAATAAGGCAACCAGTCTATAGCCATCTAGTAGAAAACATTCTTAATCAAGTACTGTATATAATATATAACGGGCTCTCTCCCTCCTTCTTCTCACATGTCATCCACATAAAGTTAGAACTTAAAACCGTTGTCTACAATGATTGCATTCCAAATCGAAACAGTAAATCAAAAACTCAAATTTTGAGAATTAGGATTTGTGTGACTCAAAGTCCCACATCTAGGTACTTAAACCTAAAAACACTAATAAAATAAAATAGTTAAAGCATGAAATACTAGTGTAATAATAAATTTTAGTTGTAATAAAATATTTAAACCTACATACATTAATGTAATAACAATTTTAGTTGCAATAAAATATTTAAAGTTAAAAGACTACTTTAATACTTCGTAATAGCTTTAGTTGTAATAAAAACATTTATTGAGTGTGATGGTAAATTACATAGTAAGTAAAGAAAATGATTTTTCTATTCAACACAATCGGTCTGTATATCATGTTCCTATTATATCTACAACTATTCATATCTTAAGAGTTTTTCAATTCTTTCTCCAGTTTGGACAAGACCACAATTATTTAAGAATCATTTAACTTTTTTGGTATGTAATTGAGAGATACGGAGATCAAATACTATGCATAGTGAATCATCCAAACACAATAGGTGTACGCATCTATCATAAAACGCAATTTAGAAGGTGGACCATGGTGCACACAGAGCATGGTGCATCTTAAGAACACTAGTATATAATTAAAAGAACATCTGGTTACGTGAAAAAAACATGGATATATATTTTTTATCTTTTTAATAAATAGTGAAATAATATGTTATTTTTTATAACAAAAAAGTGAAACATTATATTGCATGTTCTTTTGTCGTAGTGTCATATTCTTTTGTTTATGAACATGTGTTCTTTTGGTGCATGCTCGCTGTGCACCATGGTCCATAGTCCACAGATTGATCATAAAAGATATTTATAACATTTAGTACTTTGTGGTTCTTTACGATATATGATACTTTGATAATGTATAATCCAACAAATTTTTTCCTGGAAACATTTTTGGATTATATATTAGTTAATTTTTAAAGTCGAATTTAGTACTTTGTATGAATAGTGTAGTAGTAAAATCGTCGCTAGTATTTATATTGAAAAGATTCCAACAACCATACAGAAGTATATGAATGATAATTAAAGCATACACAATATAAGAGTATAGCCGTGATAAGATGGTAATACCCGTTATCTCGACGAACAAGGTTTATGGTTGGTAACATAAATATTTTTCTTATTTATAACAACAAAAATCAATAATAAAAAATTTAACTATCAAACAAAATTTACTCCCATTATCTGGACAAATTAAGCAAACAAATATATTATGAAAAAAGAAAAGAAAATGAACATATAAAAACAAACACAAACTACATTAATATATTATTTTCACATAATAGGTGAGCTTTGCCTCAGATTGGGTGTTACTCTCACCACGCTTTTCCTTTTATTTACCCCAGGATAAGTCTAGTCACCATACCCTGCAATGGGCAATGGACATATCAGCAAGTTAAATTTCATTTTGGGAGGGAAACAACTGACTTTAGGGGGGAAACAATTTGGTAAATACCACCATAAGCATTGTATTAGCGGGATTTATTTTTACCCTACTTCATCCCAAAAATCTGACGCCCAATATTTGAGTTAATTAAACAAAAAAATAATTGTTCTTTTGTTTTCCTCATAACCTCCATTATCATTCAATCGGAAGCTTTACAAGGTAAACTTTTCTTCATATTCTAAATGTATTTGCTTTTTAATCTTTCAAACTTCAATCCTCCAATTAAGAAACAACAACTATTTTTTTTTTTCCATAAAATATATTGGAGATCTGTTTTAATAAAAAAAAATCTTAAATATAAACATTTCAATTACGAATTTAAAGAGGGGAAAAAGAATGAGGTAATAGGACAAAGCAATTAAACAATGGCTGAATCCATTGATTCTTGAAGACTAAGAAATGGATTGACAATAACAAGGCAAAAGAAGCAAACTTCGGTATCACCGCCAATGAATCGACCTTAGCTTAATGTGTTCATGGAAACAATTGATGATCTAAATGGAACTGTAATACCGCAAAATAAGATTAAAGAGGAAAAAAAAGTGTTCATCAGAGTCTGCAGAAGAGGCAATGATGAAAGGATCCAAAAAAGAAAATGGATCAAACACTTTGGTTTCATCGCCATTTATTGACAAAAAAAAAAGTAAAGGAAAATAAGTTTGGTTTTTTGAAATTCAAATTCAAAATGGGTCTGAAAATTTTAAGTCTGATTGAGATCTGAGTAGGACATGACTTGGCAAAAATAACCAATCTATTCTAATATTTAATAGCAGGGAGGTTGAAGAGCCACGTGGCCCCCTCCTGAAATTTTAGAATTTTATTACATTTTTTTAATAAAAAAAATAAAAAACAAAATATACGAAATTATAAACGACAGAAGATCCCACTCTCTTCTCCTACCTTCATCTCCTCTCCTTCAACCGTCACATATGCAAAATTGAAAAACAATAAACCCAAATTGGATCGATTCATCAATTTAATTAAAGCCCCGATTATCTCCAACCTTAAATCCAATCTCAAATTATGAGTTTAATTTCAAACCCAACAAAAAAAAGGTAATCTCGATCCCGTCGCTTCATCTCAGTCATTTTCTCTCCTATGACCACCGGTTCACATCATCAACTATGAAATTAACTTGGAATCATCCCCATTGATGTACAGCCTAATTTCGATGGTGTTGCTACTTCGATGTTTGATTTACCCAGTTCTGTTTCTGGGTTTGAGGTTTCAAATAGTGAACAAATCCCAGAAAATTGAGGTTCACTCAAGGAATTCATCAAATCCCAACAATCTCAGCCTCACCCAAGAATTAAGAGGTAATAATCATCCCCATCAATTTCCATTGATCAAAGAAGTGATATAGCAGTTGGTTGCTTTTAATGCTAATTGGTGAAAGTTTCCAGAATCTTTTATGGTGGAAAGGCTAGTGGTTGATGATGATGATCTTGATCATCTTTCATGGCGCTTGGTAGTATGTTTTATTAGGTGAGATTGAGTTTTTTTTAATAGATTTTTCACTCCATTGTTGAAATTATAATTGTAATGTTTGTTAATCATGTTTGTTGAGATTGAAACAATTGATTTCAACTTCTCTCATCAAAATCCTTCCCATTTTAATTCTTCCTATTTACTCGATCTCCCATCTTCCGAATTAAAGTTCCCCAAATTTTCAGATCTCATCCTCATTGATCTCCAGGTTTGTTTTCTGGGCTTATAATTAATCACTTACAATAATGAAGTTTAAAAAAAATTCCCTTTTCATTCTCAGTTTGATTGTAGATTTGTGTTGCAATAATTTTTTCAATTTTGTTGTAGATATTTGGAAAGAGATGGAGAAGAGAACAGGAAATGATAGAATTTAAATGCTTTGAAATTTAGTGAACTTTGTAATATTGAGTAATGCCATAATGGGTTCCTCTTTTTCTGTTCATTGCTTTAATATTTGTTCAAATGTCATTCTTAGGGGAAAAAATTGGAGTTTTAATTGCAGTTATAAATTTTTTGGTTGTTTTAGATTTGTACACCATTCCCTTAAGATATTTAGTTGAAAATAACTGCTTCCAGAAATCAAATCCTCTAAATCGAGTTCCAGAGTCACTCACTGTCTCTCTCCACCACTTAACGCAGTTATTAGTGTTTCGCCACAGATGAGTGTGGCAGCGGTGGGGATGACAAATGTGGTGGCGGTCGCTGTGGTGAAAGGAGTCATGGTCTCATGGAGGCAAGGGCGCAAATATTCAATTTGGGCATATACTAAACCCTACAGCCCAATGGCAGAAACTCATTGGTGACAGAGTTTCGGAGTGGTACCCTCACGACATTAAACATGACTATCCTCAAATCATGGCTAGCCAAGGATAAGAGTATGACACCATCGCTTTCTCTTTATAGTTTATTATCGCTTCGTACTTTTCTTCTTTGACATTATATTAGCTATATGCCTATATGGTCTATCAGGTGTATTCTTATTTGCCAATGTTTCATGTGATGTTAGTTTGAAGATAGAGTTGCATTTGTTTGTATATTTGTGTTTCGTTGCATTTTTTGCCGGGGGAGGGGGGTTTATCAGTCCAGTAAGTAAGGTGTAAAAATATGGCGTGTTTGGATTAAAGAATTTGAAGGAAAAGTGGTTGATCTAAATTTGTTGGTTGTTTTATATTTGTACACCATTTCCTAAAAGTTATGTTCTAATTTCAATTATTATCTTAATTGTGTTCTATACTTTAGAAATTGTATGAAATTTGAAGATGTTTCAAGTTTTTATTCGAGTGAAAATTGTTTGACGGGATATATATGCATGACAAGGTTGTTGAATTCTGCATTTTTTTTTATTCCAACTTAATGTCATTTCTATAATGCCATGGAGGAATAAGTATTTATAATTGCTTCTTCCGCTGTGGGGAAAGGAGTCATGGAGGCAAGAGCTATGGGTAAATTATTTGGAGATTTATGATTGTGTAGTAAATCTGATGGCAACAAACGATATATGTATTATTTTAGAGCCTCAATACAAGCTATAGGTAGCAATAAGTTCTCTAAAATGTTGTTATATTCCTAGAAACAAAAGTGAATATTTTCTTTTGGCAGGACAAAATTGAATATTTACTTCAGATTGAAATAAGTTCAACAATGGCTAGCCTTCATTAATCTTAGAATCTTTCTTATGCACTCATATGCATGCTACTATAAATTAATTTCTTGGTCCTTGCTTGGCTGCTTTTCGTGTTTTAAGGTCAATCAAAACAGTCAAACGTTCATGTCGCTTGGTTTAAATGAAAAATATGAGGAATATTATTTTGAGTGTTGTTTATCATGGAGAAATACAAAAGGCTAGGTATGATTATAAATTGATAGAGACAAATGATGTCTTCCTAATGTGACGAAGAAGCTAATTGTTTCCAAAATTTATCTGGATGGTTCCCTGAATGTCGTAATAAAACTTCCAAATGGCCCGTAGGATGTAATGGCTTGGGAACATATTTGGGTGCATTGGTGGGCTTGTGGTGCCTTTGTGTTACAATCACCGACAACGAGAGTGAGGGACGCAACAGAAATCCTACCTAGCGACAGTTGCAGGTATGATTTTATAAATTATTTAATCTCCTTCATGACATAATGGGTTAAAATATTTTAGTGAAATTGAGGATTTTTGTTTATGTAGGTTACAATTTACAAATATGAATTTTACATAGTTCAGTCTTACAAGTTTGTTATATACACAAATTCCTCATACAGAGTACTTATTCTATCCCATTAAAAACAAATGTCAAAACATTGTTGTTTAATGTAAATTGAATAATCTAATCTCAAACTTGATAGTTTCATAGTCTCATTCAATGAAATACAATTTAATTGATAATTACTCAGGTGACTTTTCAATCCTAGACATATACATGTGAAACAAGAACATTTGTTTCTCAAAAGTAAAACCACGACCATTGATAGTTTTTCTTTCTTTTGAATTGCTTTTGTTTTTTTATTATATGACAGACCTCGCTTTCCTTATTAGTAGTTTTTGGATTTCTCAATTGGATTTTACAGCAATTTTAAGACTATGGTAAGTCGTTAAATAACTAATTGGTAAGGGTAAATAAGTGAATGTACTAGCATAGATAATATGGTCCATAGATGTACAATAGTTCCTTCGATTTTTTCTTTACCATATTTGCTTATTATGTTGATTCTTTAAGAAATTTCACAAACTAGGAGACCGTGCTACATCTATTGCAGGAATGTCCACTAACGAGACATCTTTGGAATCCGGTTGGTAGTGTTTTAAGTGATACGCAATGATGGAAGAGAATATGTTTTGGAGTCTTGAAGCAAACGGGCAACGTGTTTTGGAGTCTCTGCGTACCATTTTTGCTTTAACATTGCTTCGGATATGGCAAAATCGATAGACATACCTATAAATAGACTGGAATTATGTGTTGCCATATGGTGAAATTGAGAAAATATGAAAGGGTGAAACAACTAGGAGATACACTATTGATTATTTGGTGAATGTATACTTGAATAGAATTCAAATTTCATAACAATAATTATCCTTATTTGTCTTCAATTTAGTGAATTTGACGTTTTTTGGTTTACATAGAATACAATCTCTACACTGTCATGTTACTGTGTACCTTTTCTCCCAAAACCTTTTTGACGACTTACGACTTACGAAGTACTAAACTTACTAATTAATGATCTATTGCGTTGCCCAAATTCAAACGACAATCTTACTTCCCATTTCAACTTATATTACCCTCTTCGTTTTTTATAAGAAACACGGAATGAATATAAACACAATCTTATGAACATTATGATGAGATAAAATTACTTTATAAGTTTAAAAGTAACACCAAAACCGTGCATATAGTTTTTTTTGTGACACATTTTGTCACCAAAAAAATTTAAATGATACACGGTTGAGAATATAATGGTTGTTGTTCAAACTAAGAAATAATAAAGTGCTCCGTGCATCGCACGGGCTTAAAACTAATTATATACAAGGGTATGATGAGTGTACTTACCCATGGGGTAAGTGTAGGTTTGGTGTTTATTGGGCCTTGTTGATCTTTGTCTCTCGTTGGGCTTCATCGAGCTTGACTTTAAATACTATGTGTGACTCAAAGTCCCACATCGGTGGTGCAAAATAAGGTGTAAACAAATGAGCATATAAACATACACAAACGACAAAATACTTCCAAAAATGCCTTGGTGAGATTCATCTCTGGTTGGGTATAGAAGAGCATTTTCTCTTATTTTTTAGACGATATTTAGGCCCTGTTTGGCAATTGGCTGTTGGCGGTTGGTTGTCGGCTGTTTTACTTGGCTGGTTTGACTGGCTGTTCAAGTTGGCTGCTTTTGTTGGCTGTTTGACTATGGATTGATTACAAATATGTTTGGTAAAATCAGTTGTTGGCGGTTGGTTGTAGCTATGTAAAATGACATTTAAGGACATTTAATGTTTTTTATTCATTTTTCAATACATACTGTGTATTGTGTACGGAGTAAAATGTAATTACAAATAAATAAAATATAAATTAAAAATAAATTACTTTATGCAATAGTATTAATAGATTATTATTTTAATTAATAATTACGAAGTAATAATTAATAACTACGGAGTAATAATAAATAATCAATGATTAATAATTAATAATTAATAATTAATAATAATTAAATTAATAATAATAATTAATTATTAATTAATCATTAATAATTAATGATTAATTATTAATGAATATGTATCTAATAGGTCAAATATGAAACACAATCCAATAATATGTTTTTATGGTTTTAAATATTTTGTATAAATCTTGTTTTTTACAACAGAAAAGAATAATATACTTGAATATGTATCTAATACGGAATACAATACATGTAGTCGTATCTTTGTTGTGTGGGCAAAAGATCAAAAGATAATGCACTAGTTATGTTCCTGATTTTCTGCTTAAAATAACCGTTTCTTTACAACAACAAAAAAAAAAAAATTGAAGAGTTGTGTATCAATGGTGACCCCTAGGATTAATCGAAATAATGTATACGAAAGGGTCAAATGAATACTTAACACTCGAATTGTATATGAAAGAGATTTTTTTGAACCTCCATCCTTCAAACAACTGATTGCACGTACTGAGTATTTAACTCCTGAAAGTTTAATTCATTATTTTTTTCCCACTTATTCAATAGTAGCACTTGCGTATTAGAGTATATTTATCCATATAAAGTAGTCTAGACTAGTAGATATTTTGTAGTGAATTTTGATTCACGTTGGATGATATCAATATCTCATAAATGTAATATCAAACATTTTTTTTTTTGATAGGATGTAATATCAAACATTTATGATCACCATCGTATCGAATGTTGAGAATGGAGATTAGAGGTTGAAGATGAAGGGACATATATGTTTTTTTTTTTTGGTGAATAGATAAAGGTGGTATGAGGAAGAAGGTTGATGATGAAGACTAGAGGTTGAAGATGAAGGTGGCATAAGGTTGAAGATGAAGCTTATTTTATAGGCATGAATGGGAATGAACGTTCAATAATAAGGATTATTAAATTAATAAACTTTTTTTTTTCCAGAAACTTAAAATTAAATAATACAATATAAGTTAAAAGGAAAAAAAATCCCATCAATTTATCAAAAATAAACATGTAAATCAATAGCTAATATTTAAACAAAAAAATCAACGGCTAAGATTCTTTATATTTAGCGTAGTCTCTAGAAGCTTCGCATAATAAAACGTATTGATTTGGAAGCGCTTGGAATATTAATTTGAGGATACTATCAGTAAGATATGCAACTGAACTGCAAGTGTTTTTTAACAGTAAAGCCCTTCTTTTTTGTACCTTGATGTCGTGGGAACCACATAATAAGCTCGAGACTATTGAGGTAATTACTTGTGTTTGCACTTTCTCAACAATTTTTATGTCCATGCCTTTATTTTTGTTGTGCATACTTTTTTTTTTTGAGATATCTTGCAGGCGAAATGCATAACAACGGTACCGTCACGATAGGTCACCAGGTCGTTCCGGATGAACCTATCGGGGATGTTAAGTCACCTGGCATGTCCGGTGAACTTAGCATTTTTTATGACGGTCCCATTTTGAGTTTATGAGGAGACAAACGGTGATAATACTGTCAAAATAGGTCACCAGGCCGTTCCGGATGAACCTATCGAGGATGTTAAGTCACATGGATTGTTCAGTGAACTTGACATCTCATTTATGACAGTCCTTTTCTTGTGTTTGCGAGGAGACAACGGCAATGATACTATCACGATAGGTCACCAGACCGTTCCGGATGAACCTATCGGGGATGTTAAGTCACATGGCTTGTTCAGTGAACTTGACATCTTATTTTGACAGTTCTTTCCTCTTTTGAGTTTGCAATAAACATTAACAAATATTGTTACAATTCTCGACATAAACATTAACAAATATTGTTACAATTCTTCCTTTGCCCACTTTTGTCATGTTATTTAACTATTTTACCTTGTTTTTTTAGATCCGCAAGCATGGTGCATATCAAGGAAATTCATGATAAAAGGCACAACTACTGATGCATTACTGACGAGGAGGAAAATGATCCTAAGTCTGGTACTTGGTTAACCATTCGTCATTCATTGCGCCGTTTGGGGGGTACATGGCCCTATTTTGTATGAACTATTTCCTGAGTGAGATGTCCAAGAAGACAGGACTGATAGGTTATGATTCATATGACAAAACATAAATCATGCGGAAAAAACCTTAATGCCAGGAAACATATTATTTACACATAATCGTTTAGCATAATTTAGGAGTATACACTGTTAGGTTATGATACATATGACATTACATAGATCATGCGGAAACAACCATTAACCCAGGACAACATATTATTTACACATAATCATATAGCATAATTTAGATGCATACTCTTTGTTGCGTGCCCTCCCTAGCTGCGCCCGAACCGAACAAGAACAAGTCTTTAGGACTCCAAGTGTCGTCCCTCCGTAGATAGTCCACAGCACGTCCGGATCCGCCTTAAGATTGACCAACTAGAATCGCCCTTAAGGTACTAGAAAATTTCGGCAATTTGGGCAAGATGTGTGTTTGAATTTTTCTCTCAAAAACTCACTTTGAATACTTTTAAAAACTTGTTATAAATTGTGAGCCCTAGTCTCATATTTATAGGGGTATGGAAAGGGAATCGAAATCCTATTCAGATACAAATTAATTAAACCTAGAATCCTACAAGAACTCTAATTTAATTAATTTATCAAATAGAATTAGGAATTTAATCATTAACCGAACTCTGCATGTTTTAGGAAACGTGCACGAACACAAACACTTGCACACACACGCACGGCAGCCACGATGGGCCCCCATGCGTGCGCGCGAGCAGCAGCCCACGCAGCGCTCGCGCGCGCTGCGCGCTGCGCGTGCTGTGCGCGCTGTGCGCGCTGCGCAGCCTGCTGGGCCTGGCCTTGCGCTGGGCCTGGCGTGGCTGTTTGTGCGGCGCGCTTGGCTTGCTGGGCGATGGCCTGGCTTCGTGCTGGGCCTCGTCCGGCAGGCCTCGTCCGATGCTTATTCGTACGATGCGCTTCCGATTAAATTTTCCGATTCCGGAATTCATTTCCGATACGAACAATATTTAATATTTCCGATTCCGGAATTAATTTCCGTTTCGAACAAATATTTAATATTTCCGTTTCCGGAATTATTTTCCGATTCCGGTAATATTTCCGATTCTGACAATATTTCCGTTTCCGGCAATATTTCCGATTCTGGCAATATTTCCATTTCCGATAATATTTTCCGATACGTACCATGTTTCCGTTTCCGGCAACATCTACGACTTGGATAATATTTATATTTCCGATACGATCCATATTTCCGTTTCCGGCAATATCATCGTTTCCGGAGTATTCATTTCTTGCCTGTGACGATCTTAGCTCCCACTGAAACCAAGATCCGTCGATTCCGAATATTCATAGATGGATTATTTAATGCCATTAAATACTTGATCCGTTTACGTACTATTTGTGTGACCCTACGGGTTCAGTCAAGAGTAAGCTGTGGATTAATATCATTAATTCCACTTGAACTGAAGCGGCCTCTAGCTAGGCATTCAGCTCACTTGATCTCACTGAATTATTAACTTGTTTAATTAATACTGAACCGCATTTATTAGACTTAACATAGAATGCATACTTGGACCAAGGGCATTATTTCCTTCAGTCTCCCACTTGTCCTTAGGGACAAGTGTGCATTTCCTAATTCCTTTGTCGCTCGATGCTTGCTCTTGAACATAAGGTAAGAGTTGTCATCCTTATTACGTCCAGAGGTGTTCCTCGGTTTCAGAGTTCAACTGATCAAATAAACAGATAATCATAGCCTATGATTCATCCGAGCACGGCCATGCATTTCACAGTTTCTAGCTCCCCGAGTGGCCTTGTACAACTTTTAAGCATCTCATCCTGATTTATGGGAGGACAATCCCAATCTTGCGATCTTGAGATTAGACTTCGTTTGATAGGTGATTACCTGAGCGTTGCCTTTATAGCCTCCTTTTACGGTGCGACGGTTGGTCAACGTCAAAGCAACCAGTTCTCAAACAAGTAATCTCAAATCACTCAGGTATTGAGGATTTAGTGTCTAATAATTTAATGAAATTTACTTATGACAGACTTTCATCTCTTACAGTAAAGTTTCATAGGTCTTGTCCGATACTAGTCTTCCCAAAGTAAGTATCTATGCAAATGATTATGACATTGCCATGTCCACATAGTTCAAGAAACAGAACTACTAGTCATCTTGCATTCTAATCGTCTAACGTTTTCTATGCGTCCAATTTTATAGAAAACTCCGATTAGGGACCATTTTCAACCTTTGACATTCAAGTTCACTTGATAGACATTTCTTAGTCACAGGACTGGTCCTGACAGTCTATCTTGAATATATCGTCAAATTGAAGGGACTCATCATTTAATAAACCACAAATTAAATGGAAAAATGAATTATTTTCATTTATTGTGAATGATTAACCAATAATGTTTTACAAAGATTTAAACTCTAAAACTTTAAAACATTAAACAGAGACATCAAAGCCATTCTCCAATATGCTTGATTCCCATAGCTGCAGTGTGCGAGTTGTGCTTCGCCTGCGGCAGAGGTTTAGTTAATGGATCTGATATGTTGTCATCAGTTCCAATTTTGCTTATCTCGACTTCTTTTCTTTCAACGAACTCTCGTAGAAGGTGAAATCTACGAAGTACATGCTTGACTCTCTGGTGGTGTCTAGGCTCTTTTGCCTGTGCAATAGCTCCGTTATTATCACAATACAGGGCTATTGGTCCTTTAATGGAGGGGACTACACCAAGTTCTCCTATGAACTTCCTTAGCCATATAGCTTCCTTTGCTGCTTCATGTGCAGCAATGTACTCCGCTTCAGTTGTAGAATCCGCAATGGTGCTTTGCTTAGCACTTTTCCAGCTTACTGCTCCTCCGTTGAGGCAGAAGACAAACCCAGACTGTGATCTAAAATCATCTTTGTCGGTTTGGAAACTTGCGTCCGTATAGCCTTTAACAATTAATTCATCATCTCCACCATAGACCAGGAAGTCATCTTTGTGCCTTTTCAGGTACTTCAGAATATTCTTGGCAGCAGTCCAATGTGCCTCTCCTGGGTCTGACTGGTATCTGCTCGTAGCACTGAGTGCGTACGCAACATTCGGGCGTGTACATATCATAGCATACATTATTGAACCAATCAATGATGCATATGGAATCCCATTCATTCGTCTACGCTCATCAAGTGTTTTTGGGCACTGAGTCTTGCTTAGAGTCATTCCATGAGACATGGGTAGGTAGCCTCGCTTGGAGTCCGCCATCTTGAACCTATCAAGCACCTTATTGATATAAGTGCTTTGACTAAGTCCAATCATCTTTTTAGATCTATCTCTGTAAATCTTGATGCCCAATATGTACTGTGCTTCTCCTAGATCCTTCATCGAAAAACATTTCCCAAGCCAAATCTTGACAGAGTTCAACATAGGAATGTCATTTCCGATAAGTAATATGTCGTCGACATATAATACTAGGAAATCAATTTTGCTCCCACTGACCTTCTTGTATACACAAGATTCGTCCGCGTTCTTGATGAAACCAAAGTCACTGACTGCTTCATCAAAACGTATATTCCAGCTCCTGGATGCCTGCTTCAATCCGTAGATTGACTTCTTTAGCTTGCATACCTTTTTAGCATTCTTTGGGTCCTCAAAACCTTCAGGCTGTGTCATAAACACAGTTTCTGTTAAAACGCCGTTTAAGAAAGCAGTTTTGACATCCATCTGCCATATTTCGTAATCGTAATATGCAGCGATTGCTAACATTATTCGAATAGACTTTAGCATTGCAACTGGTGAAAAGGTTTCATCGTAATCCACACCGTGGACTTGCCTGTAACCTTTTGCGACCAATCTAGCTTTGAAAACTTCAAGTTTCCCATCCTTGTCCTTTTTCAGTTTGAAAACCCATTTGCTTCCAATGGCTTGGTAGCCATCTGGCAAATCGACCAAATCCCATACTTGGTTTTCAGACATGGAGTCTAATTCAGATTGCATGGCTTCTTGCCACTGCTTGGAGCTAGGGCTCGTCATAGCTTGCTTGTAAGTCGCAGGTTCATCACTTTCAAGTAATAGAACGTCATAGCTCTCGTTCGTCAAAATACCTAAGTACCTTTCCGGTTGAGATCTATATCTTTGCGATCTACGCGGGGTAACATTTCTAGATTGACCATAATTCTCACCAGATTCTTCTAAAGATCTCTGAGTCTCATCCTGAATGTCATCTTGAGCATTCTCTAGAGTTTGTTGTTCGACTCGAATTTCTTCGAGGTCTACTTTTCTCCCACTTGTCATTTTGGAAATGTGATCCTTCTCCAAAAAGACACCATCTCGAGCAACAAACACTTTGTTCTCAGATGTATTGTAGAAGTAATACCCTTTTGTTTCCTTTGGATAGCCCACAAGGATACATTTGTCAGATTTTGGATGAAGTTTGTCTGAAATTAATCGTTTGACGTATACTTCACATCCCCAAATCTTAAGAAAAGACACATTTGGAGGCTTTCCAAACCATAATTCGTATGGAGTCTTTTCGACAGCTTTAGACGGAGCTCTATTTATAGTGAGTGCAGCTGTATTTAGTGCATGTCCCCAAAATTCTAATGGAAGTTCGGCCTGACCCATCATTGACCTGACCATGTCTAGCAAGGTTCTGTTCCTCCGTTCTGACACACCGTTCCATTGTGGTGTTCCAGGAGGAGTCAATTCTGATAGAATTCCACATTCTTTCAGATGGTCATCAAATTCATAGCTCAGATATTCACCGCCTCTATCAGACCGCAGTGCCTTAATCTTCTTGCCTAATTGATTCTCTACTTCACTCTGAAATTCCTTGAATTTGTCAAATGATTCAGACTTATGCTTCATTAGGTAGACATAACCATACCTACTGAAGTCATCAGTGAAAGTGATAAAGTAGCTGAAACCACCTCTAGCATTTGTACTCATTGGTCCACATACATCTGTATGGATTAAACCCAATAGTTCATTTGCTCTTTCTCCAACTTTAGAGAAAGGTTGCTTTGTCATTTTGCCAAGTAAACATGATTCGCATTTACCATAATCCTCTAAGTCAAATGGTTCTAGAATTCCTTCCTTTTGAAGTCTTTCTAAGCGTTTCAAGTTTATATGGCCTAATCGACAATGCCACAGATAGGTGAGATCTGAATCATCCTTTTTGGCCTTTTTGGTATTTATGTTATATACTTTTTTGTCGTGATCTAATAAATAAAGTCCATTGACTAATCTAGCAGATCCATAAAACATCTCTTTAAAATAAAACGAACAACTATTGTCTTTTATTAAAAAGGAAAATCCCTTAGCATCTAAGCAAGAAACTGAAATGATGTTTTTAGTAAGACTTGGAACATGGAAACATTCTTCCAGTTCCAAAACTAGCCCGGAGGGCAACGACAAATAGTATGTTCCTACGGCTAATGCAGCAATCCGTGCTCCATTTCCCACTCGCAGGTCGACTTCTCCCTTGCTTAACTTTCTACTTCTTCTTAGTCCCTGTGGATTGGAACATAAGTGTGAGCCACAACCTGTATCTAATACCCAAGAAGTTGAATTAGCAAGTATACAGTCTATAACGAAAATACCTGAAGATGGAACGACTGTTCCGTTCTTCTGATCTTCCTTTAGCTTCAAGCAATCTCTCTTCCAATGCCCCTTCTTCTTGCAGTAGAAGCATTCGGATTCAGAAGTGGGTTGACTGACCTTCCTCTTTGCAGATTTGGCGCCAGTTTGCTTAGTTGGGCTGGCCTTGTTGCCACCTTTCTTAGCATTCCTCTTCTTTCCAGATTTCTTGAACTTGCCCCCACGCACCATAAGCACATCCTGCTTATCACTTTTGAGCGTCTTTTCAGCGGTCTTCAGCATACCGTGAAGCTCAGTGAGCGTTTTGTCCAGACTATTCATACTGTAGTTTAGTTTGAACTGATCATACCCGCTATGAAGAGAATGGAGGATGGTGTCTATAGCCATTTCCTGAGAAAATTGCTGATCCAGCCGACTCATATTCTCAATGAGTCCAATCATTTTGAGAACATGTGGACTTACGGGCTCGCCTTTCTTAAGTTTGGTCTCAAGAATTTGCCTATGAGTCTCGAATCTTTCGACTCGAGCCAGATCTTGGAACATGTTCTTCAACTCACTGATGATTGTGAAAGCATCTGAGTTGATGAACGTTTTCTGCAGATCCGTACTCATGGTGGCGAGCATTAGACATTTCACATCCTTGTTGGCATCAATCCAACGATTGAGGGCTGCCTGAGTGACCCCGTCGCCTGCAGCTTCGGGCATCGCCTCATCCAGGACATACTCCTTTTCTTCCTGCATAAGAACTATTTGCAAGTTCCTTTGCCAGTCAAGGAAGTTTTTCCCGTTCAACTTCTCCTTTTCGAGAATTGATCGAATGTTGAATGAATTGTTGTTTGCCATATTAAAAACTACAATTGAAAAGAATAAACAAATAAATAACCATTCACAGTTTCTCTTAATAAACTTAAATTCTAGCATACATGCATAATTCAATGTTTATTAAGCATTTTATTCAAATTATGTGTTCCGGCAGGTGTGAATAAAATGATTCCAAGATCCTAAAATCATTGAAGAACTAAGCACAGTTTGTCGACTTAATCCTAGAACATCTTAGGTAAGCAAAAGCCTTTTGCTAATAGTCTAGAAACTATTCTTGGTTGATAGGTACGTCTAAGAACTTATTAGGTAAACCTATCGAATTTGCCACGACATAAAAGGACTCCTTACTTATATCGTTGAGTTTCACCAAAACTAACATGTACTCACAATTATTTGTGTACCTTGCCCCTTTAGGACCAATAAGTAACACCTCGCTGAGCGAAAACTATTACTAGATTGATGTAAAGGATATCCAAGCAAGTGTATATTTTGGCATGGCACCTTTTAACTCAATTTTTAAGTTTGGAACTTAAGGCTATTACTATGTTGGTTAGATTTTAAGTGAACTAAAATCCTTAATCATGCAACATAATTAAGCTTTTGATCTCATGCATTTTAAGACATATTTAAAACAATAAATAACTTAAAGCATGCATAAGATAAATGTGATCTAGTATGGCCCGACTTCATCTTGAAGCTTTGACTTCAAAGTCCGTCTTGAAAATCTCCGTGGGAGGCACCATTTTCTTCAAATAGGATAAGCTATAACTAATTACAACTATTTGATGGTTCGCAGACCATATTTGAATTGAAAAATAACTTTGGTACTTTAGACCAATTACATTCAAATTAATGGTACGCAGACCATATTTTCTATCCTATTTGGGCCATACTAGTCACTTCATAACCTGCAAAACAGTACATATACAATATATACCATTCACCCATTCATTATCATGAATGGCCCACATAGCTGGTTAGTAAAACACATTATGCATCACGTAAACATTTGCAGCAATTAATCAAGGGCACCAATAATCTACCAATTATTCAGTCCTTATTAATTCTAATCAAGTTGTTTTAACCTTAAGGATTTGTAGACCTAATCAAGAGTTTATGACTAAAAAGCGCTCCCACTTAAACCAATAAATTCATATGCTTTACCAATTTTAAACATAAAAATGTATTTCTAGTCTAACCGGAAACATACAAATTTAATTAAAATTTAAAGCTCATTTTAAATTTATAATTGAATCCAAAAAGTTTAATTTAATTTCAGTCGTATTTAAATTAATTCATGATTTTAATTTTAGTAAAATAATTAGAATAAATAAAATTTATTATAATTACAATATTCAAAATTAAAATCCAAGAAAATAATTTAAATTATTAATTTTAAAATTAATTAAAATTACGTGAACTGAAATTTTCAAATTAAACATTCAAAACGATCTAATCGTAACGCAAACACCCTACGCATTGCACGCCCATGGGCCGCACGCACACAGCCATTGCTGGCCATGTGCGCGCAGCCCATGCGCTCGTCGCATAGCTGCTGCATCCCCATCGCAAGCCTCCGCACGCATTGGTGCTCGCTGCGCGCGCCAGCGCTCATCGCACGCGAGCTATCGCTCGCAGTGCGCGCGCGACATCACTCGCTGGGCGCGCGACATCGCTCGCTGGGCGCGCGAGCCATCGCTCGCTGGGCGCGCGACATCGCTCGCTGGGCGGGCGACATCGCTCGCAGTGCGCGCGAGCAATGCTGGCAGTGCGCGCGAGTCCTCGCTCGTTGTGCGCGCGAGCAATGCTGGGCGCAGAGCTCGTGGCACGCGAGCTTGCGCTCGCTGCGCGCGAGGCTGCGCGCTCTTGCGCGAGGCAGCGCGCGTTGTGGCGCAGCTCGCTTGCTGCCCACACGCGACTGCCTTGGCTCGCCCTTCGCCCATGCCCATTCGTCCATTGCTCGTGGCACACGACACAAGGCAGGGCTGCTGCCTTGTGCTCGTGCACTACGCCCTTGCTCATTGCATTCGTGCCGCACGGGCGACGAGCTCCCTTGCTCGTCGTCGCATGCCCGCATTATACAACACCCCTTAAGGGTAACACGAAGCGTCCATTGCTTCGTGCGTGCAAGTTTTATGAATGAATCGCATAAAAATTTAAAATTTTATATTTAAAATTAATGACAAATTAATAAATAATATTAATTTCATAATTTTAGGGCGAAAAATCGAAAATTTATTATCCAATTGATTTCCGATTGATATGGATTCAAGTCTAGGTCATAAAAATTTAAAATTTATCATAAATTTACAATTTTTATGGTTGTTTTTAATCATAGGTTTCTAATTAAATTACAATTAATTATGAAAATCAAATTAATTCTAAATTATTCTAATTTTCAACAAATTAATCATAATTACAAATTAGATTGCATAATTAATAAGACTAGGCATTCAAACTTGTTAAACATATGCAATAGGTCAATCAAAAATTCAAGATTTATTAACAAGAATCGCAAATATTTAATTTAACATCTTAAATTTACGAAATTTTGCATTCGAAAAACTAAAACCTTCGAAAAGTCATAGTTAGGCTTCGAATTTGAGAATTCTGGGTTCGGCAGAAAAATACTACTTTTGTCAAAATTTTAGAATGCCTTTTACATGCGGAATTGACACAAAAATCACTCAATTCGGATGAGTAACGAAGAAACTGCCGAAAAACTGCGTACGTATAATTAAATAAACGCAATTTGCAATTAATTAACAATTACGAAAATTAATCACCCCTTTTAATTCTTGCAAATTTGTAATATTTAACCATGTTCATGCAATTTAGATTATGAAAATAATAAGGGGCTCGTGATACCACTGTTAGGTTATGATACATATGACATTACATAGATCATGCGGAAACAACCATTAACCCAGGACAACATATTATTTACACATAATCATATAGCATAATTTAGATGCATACTCTTTGTTGCGTGCCCTCCCTAGCTGCGCCCGAACCGAACAAGAACAAGTCTTTAGGACTCCAAGTGTCGTCCCTCCGTAGATAGTCCACAGCACGTCCGGATCCGCCTTAAGATTGACCAACTAGAATCGCCCTTAAGGTACTAGAAAATTTCGGCAATTTGGGCAAGATGTGTGTTTGAATTTTTCTCTCAAAAACTCACTTTGAATACTTTTAAAAACTTGTTATAAATTGTGAGCCCTAGTCTCATATTTATAGGGGTATGGAAAGGGAATCGAAATCCTATTCAGATACAAATTAATTAAACCTAGAATCCTACAAGAACTCTAATTTAATTAATTTATCAAATAGAATTAGGAATTTAATCATTAACCGAACTCTGCATGTTTTAGGAAACGTGCACGAACACAAACACTTGCACACACACGCACGGCAGCCACGATGGGCCCCCATGCGTGCGCGCGAGCAGCAGCCCACGCAGCGCTCGCGCGCGTTGCGCGCTGCGCGTGCTGTGCGCGCTGTGCGCGCTGCGCAGCCTGCTGGGCCTGGCCTTGCGCTGGGCCTGGCGTGGCTGTTTGTGCGGCGCGCTTGGCTTGCTGGGCGATGGCCTGGCTTCGTGCTGGGCCTCGTCCGGCAGGCCTCGTCCGATGCTTATTCGTACGATGCGCTTCCGATTAAATTTTCCGATTCCGGAATTCATTTCCGATACGAACAATATTTAATATTTCCGATTCCGGAATTAATTTCCGTTTCGAACAAATATTTAATATTTCCGTTTCCGGAATTATTTTCCGATTCCGATAATATTTCCGATTCTGACAATATTTCCGTTTCCGGCAATATTTCCGATTCTGGCAATATTTCCATTTCCGATAATATTTTCCGATACGTACCATGTTTCCGTTTCCGGCAACATCTACGACTTGGATAATATTTATATTTCCGATACGATCCATATTTCCGTTTCCGGCAATATCATCGTTTCCGGAGTATTCATTTCTTGCCTGTGACGATCTTAGCTCCCACTGAAACCAAGATCCGTCGGTTCCGAATATTCATAGATGGAGTATTTAATGCCATTAAATACTTGATCCGTTTACGTACTATTTGTGTGACCCTACGGGTTCAGTCAAGAGTAAGCTGTGGATTAATATCATTAATTCCACTTGAACTGAAGCGGCCTCTAGCTAGGCATTCAGCTCACTTGATATCACTGAATTATTAACTTGTTTAATTAATACTGAACCGCATTTATTAGACTTAACATAGAATGCATACTTGGACCAAGGGCATTATTTCCTTCATACACTTTGTAGCGTGCCCTCCCTAGCTGCGCCCGAACCGAACAAGAACAAGCCTTTAGGACTCCAAATGCCGTCCCTCCGTAGATAGTCCACAGTACGTCCGGATCCGCCTCAAGTTAGACCAACTAGAATCGCCCTTAAGGTTACTAGAAAATTCGGTTAAGTGTTTGCAAGTGTTTGGCTTATTTTTCTTTCAAAACTTACCCTTAGAATACTTCAATCCCATGTACATAAATTATGACCCTAGGCCCTTATTTATAGAGGTTTGGAAAGGGAATTGGAATCCTAGTAGGATACGATTTAATTAAACTTAGAATCCTACAAGGACTCTAATTAATTAAATAATCCTTTTAGGAATAGGAATTTAATCATACACCAAATCCTAATAGATTTAGGAATTGTGCATGGACACAAACACACACACGCACGGAGCCACGAGGGCGCCCGCACGCGTGCGCTCGGCCCACGCAGCCCACGCTACGCAACCACGCCTTGGCGCGCTGGGCCTGGCGCTGCCTTGGGCTGGGCGTTGGCGTGCGTCTTGCTTGCTGGGCGATGACCTGACTTCGTGCCGGGCCTTCGTCCGGCAGGCCTCGTCCGATGCTTATTCGTACGATACGCTTCCGATTAAATTCCCGGTTCCGGAATTCATTTCCGATACGAACAATATTTAATATTTCCGATTCCGGAATTAATTTTTGTTTCCGGAACTATTTTCCGATTCCGATAATATTTCCGATTCTGACAATATTTCCGTTTCCGGCAATATTTCCGATTCCGGCAATATTTCCATTTCCAATAATATTTTCCGGTACGTACCATGTTTCCGTTTCCGGCAACATCTACGACTTGGATAATATTTATATTTCCGATACGATCCATATTTCCGTTTCCGTTAATATCATCGTTTCCGGAGTATTCACTTGCTTGTGACGATCTCAGCTCCCACTGAAACCAAGAACCGTCGATTCCGAATATCCATAGATAGAGTATTTGATGCCATTAAATACTTGATCCGTTTACGTACTATTTGTGTGACCCTAAGGGTTCAGTCAAGAGTAAGCTGTGGATTAATATCATTAATTCCACTTGAACTGAAGCGACCTCTAGCTAGGCATGCAGCTCACTTGATCTCACTGAATTATTAACTTGTTAATTAATAATGAACCACATTTATTAGACTTATCATTGAATGCATACTTGGACCAAGGGCATTATTTCCTTCAGTCTCCCACTTGTCCTTAGGGACAAGTGTGCATTTCCTAATTCCTTTGTCGCTCGATGCTTGCTCTTGAACATAAGGTAAGAGTTTTCATCCTTATTATGTCTAGAGGTGTTTCTCGGTTTCAGAGTTCAACTGATCAAATAAACAGATAATCATAGCCTATGATTCATCCGAGCACGGCCATGCATTTCACAGTTTCTAGCTCTCCGAGTGGCCTTGTACAACTTTTAAGAATCTCATCCTGATTTATGGGAGGACAATCCCAATCTTGCGATCTTGAGATTAGACTTCGTTTGATAGGTGATTACCTGAGCGTTGCCTTTATAGCCTCCTTTTACAGTGCGACGGTTGGTCAACGTCAAAGTAACCAGTTCTCAAACAAGTAATCTCAAATCACTCAGGTATTGAGGATTTAGTGTCTAATTATTTTAATGAAATTTACTTATGACAGATTTTCATCTCTTACAGTAAAGTTTCATAGGTCTGTCCGATACTAGTGTTCCCAAAGTAAGTATCTATGCAAATGATTATGACATTGCCATGTCCACATAGTTCAAGAAACAGAACTACTAGTCATCTTGCATTCTAGTCGTCTAACGTTTTCTATGCGTCCAATTTTATAGAAAACTCCGACCAGGGTCCATTCTCAACCTTTGACATTCAAGTTCAGTTGATAGACATTTCTTAGTCACAGGACTGGTCCTGACAGTCTATCTTGAATATATCGTCAAATTGAAGGGACTCATCATTTAATAAACCACAAATTAAATGGAAAAATGAATTCTATTCATTTATTGTGAATGATTAACCAATAATGTTTTACAAAGATTTAAACTCTAAAACTTTAAAACATTAAATAAGAACATCAAAGCCATTCTCCAATATGCTTGATTCCCATAGCTGCAGTGTGCGAGTTGTGCTTCGCCTGCGGCAGAGGTTTAGTCAATGGATCTGATATGTTGTCATCAGTTCCAATCTTGCTTATCTCGACTTCTTTTCTTTCAACGAACTCTCGTAGAAGGTGAAATCTACGAAGTACATGCTTGACTCTTTGGTGGTGTCTAGGCTCCTTTGCCTGTGCAATAGCTCCGTTATTATCGTAATACAGGGCTATTGGTCCTTTAATGGAGCCCAAGTTCACCTATGAACTTCCTTAGCCATATAGCTTCCTTTGCTGCTTCATGTCCAGCAATGTACTCCGCTTCAGTTGTAGAATCCGCAATGGTGCTTTGCTTAGCACTTTTCCAGCTTACTGCACCTCCGTTGAGGCAGAAGACAAACCCAGACTGTGATCTGAAATCATCTTTGTCGGTTTGGAAACTTGCGTCCGTATAGCCTTTAACAATTAATTCACCATCTCCACCATAGACCAGGAAGTCATCTTTGTGCCTTTTCAGGTACTTCAGAATATTCTTGGCAGCAATCCAATGTGCCTCTCCTGGGTCTGACTGGTATCTGCTCGTAGCACTGAGTGCGTACGCAACATCCGGGCGTGTACATATCATAGCATACATAATTGAACCAATCATTGATGCATATGGAATCCCATTCATTCGTCTACGCTCATCAAGTGTTTTTGGGCACTGAGTCTTGCTTAGAGTTATTCCATGAGACATGGGTAGGTAGCCTCGCTTGGAGTCTGCCATCTTGAACCTATCAAGCACCTTATTGATATAAGTGCTTTGACTAAGTCCAATAATATTTTTAGATCTATCTCTGTAAATCTTGATGCCCAATATGTACTGTGCTTCTCCTAGATCCTTCATCGAAAAACATTTCCCAAGCCAAATCTTGACAGAGTTCAACATAGGAATGTCATTTCCGATAAGTAATATGTCGTCGACATATAATACTAGGAAAGAAATTTTGCTCCCACTGACCTTCTTGTATACACAAGATTCGTCTGCGTTCTTGATGAAACCAAAGTCACTGACTGCTTCATCAAAACGTATATTCCAGCTCCTGGATGCCTGCTTCAATCCGTAGATTGATTTCTTTAGCTTGCATACCTTTTTAGCATTCTTTGGATCCTCAAAACCTTCAGGCTGTGTCATAAACACAGTTTCTGTTAAAACGCTATTTAAGAAAGCGATTTTGACATCCATCTGCCATATTTCGTAATCGTAATATGCAGCGATTGCTAACATTATCCGAATAGACTTTAGCATTGCAACTGGTGAAGAGGTTTCATCGTAATCCACACCGTGGACTTGCCTGTAACCTTTTGCAACCAATCTAGCTTTGAAAACTTCAAGTTTCCCATCCTTGTCCTTTTTCAGTTTGAAAACCCATTTGCTTCCAATGGCTTGGTAGCCATCTGGCAAATCGACCAAATCCCAAACTTGGATTTCTGACATGGAGTCTAATTCAGATTACATGGCTTCTTGCCATTGCTTGGAGCTAGGGCTCGTCATAGCTTGTTTGTAAGTCGCAGGTTCATCACTTTCAAGTAATAGAACGTCATAGCTCTCGTTCGTCAAAATACCTAAGTACCTTTCCGGTTGAGATCTATATCTCTGCGATCTACGCGGGGTTACATCTCTAGGTTGACCATGATTCTCACCAGATGCTTCTAAAAATCTCTGAGTTTCATCCTGAATGTCATCTTGAGCATTCTCTAGAGTTTGTTGTTCGACTCGAATTTCTTATAGGTCTACTTTTCTCCCACTTGTCATTTTGGAAATGTGATTCTTCTCCAAAAAGACACCATCTCGAGCAACAAACACCTTGTTCTCAGATGTATTGTAGAAGTAATACCCCTTTGTTTCCTTTGGGTAGCCCACAAGGATACATTTGTCAGATTTCGGATGAAGTTTGTCTGAAATTAATCGTTTGACGTATACTTCACATCCCCAAATCTTAAGAAAATACACTTTTGGAGGCTTTCCAAACCATAACTCATATGGAGTCTTTTCGACAGCTTTAGACGGAGCTCTATTTATAGTGAGTGCGGCTGTATTTAGTGCATGTCCCCAAAATTCTAATGGAAGTTCGGCCTGACCCATCATTTACCTAACCATGTCTAGCAAGGTTCTGTTCCTCCGTTCCGACACACCGTTCCATTGTGGTGTTCCAGGAGGAGTCAATTCTGATAGAATTCCACATTCTTTCAGATGGTCATCAAATTCATAGCTCAGATATTCACCGCCTCTATCAGACCGCAGTGCCTTAATCTTCTTGCCTAATTGATTCTCTACTTCACTCTGAAATTCCTTGAATTTGTCAAAGGATTCAGACTTATGCTTCATTAGGTAGACATAACCATATCTACTGAAGTCATCAGTGAAAGTGATAAAGTAGCTGAAACCACCCCTAGCATTTGTACTCATTGGTCCACATACATCTGTATGGATTAAACCCAATAGTTCAGTTGCTCTTTCTCCAACTTTAGAGAAAGGTTGCTTTGTCATTTTGCCAAGTAAACATGATTCGCATTTACCATAATCCTCTAAGTCAAATGGTTCTAGAATTCCTTCATTTTGAAGTCTTTCCATGCGTTTCAAGTTAATATGGCCTAATCGACAATGCCACAGATAGGTGAGATCTGAATCATCCTTTTTAGCCTTTTTGGTATTTATGTTATAAACTTGTTTGTCGTGATCTAATAAATAAAGTCCATTGACTAATCTAGCAGATCCATAAAACATCTCTTTAAAATAAAACGAACAACTATTGTCTTTTATTAAAAAGGAAAATCCCTTAGCATCTAAGCAAGAAACTGAAATGATTTTTTTAGTAAGGCTTGGAACATGGAAACACTCTTCCAGTTCCAAAACTAGCCCAGAGGGCAACGACAAATAATAAGTTCCTACAGCTAATGCAGCAATCCGTGCTCCATTTCCCACTCGTAGGTCGACTTCACCCTTGCTTAACTTTCTACTTCTTCTTAGTCCCTGTGAATTGGAACATAAGTGTGAGCCACAACCTATATCTAATACCCAAGAAGTTGAATTAGCAAGTATACAGTCTATAACGAAAATACCTGAAGATGGAACGACTATTCCGTTCTTCTGATCTTCCTTTAGCTTCAAGCAATCTCTCTTCCAATGCCCCTTCTTCTTGCAGTAGAAGCATTCGGATTTAGAAGTGGGTTGACTGAACTTCCTCTTTTCAGACTTGGCGCCAGTTTGCTTAGTTGGGCTGGCCTTGTTGCCACCTTTCTTAGCATTCCTCTTCTTTCCAGATTTCTTGAACTTGCCCCCACGCACCATAAGCACATCTTGCTTATCACTTTTGAGCGTCTTTTCAGCGGTCTTCAGCATACCGTGAAGCTTAGTGAGCGTTTTGTCCAGACTATTCATACTGTAGTTCAGTTTGAACTGATCATACCCGTTATGAAGAGAATGGAGGATGGTGTCTACAACCATTTCCTGAGAGAATTGCTGATCCAACTGACTCATATTCTCAATGAGTCCAATCATTTTGAGAACATGTGGACTTACGGGCTCGCATTTCTTAAGCTTGGTCTCAAGAATTTGCCTATGAGTCTCGAATCTTTCGACTCGAGCCAGATCTTGGAACATGTTCTTCAACTCACTGATGATTGTGAAAGCATCTGAGTTGATGAACGTTTTCTGTAGATCTGCACTCATGGTGGCGAGCATTAGACATTTCACATCCTTGTTGGCATCAATCCAACGATTGAGGGCTGCCTGAGTGACCCCTTTGCCTGCGGCTTCGGGCATCGCCTCTTTCAGGACATACTCCTTTTCTTCCTGCATAAGAACTATTTGCAAGTTCCTTAGTCAAGGAAGTTTTTCCCGCTCAACTCACTAGTGGAAAACTCTTCATTTGCGTCGCTGTATTTGCGTCACACATTTAAACACGCGACGCATTAGTTGAATATTAGTCTGAAATTTTATCATTTGCGTCGCAGTTCAACTTTGAGCGACGCAAATTACGAATTATCTTTAAATTAAGTCAATTGCGTCGTCGATTTATTAAACTGCGACGCAATATTAATTAATCTTGCGTCGTAGATTAATAAACTAGCGACGTAGTTGACATATAGAAAGATATTCAGTCAATTGCGTCGCTCATTTATTAATCTGCGACGCACTGACATTTCCATTTTTCCATTTACACATGTTCCGCCTACCTTCTCCATACCTCTCTTTCTCTCTCATCCGCTTCATTTCAAAGCTTGAAACCTCAACCGTCAAAAACTCTCTTTCTCCGCCACCCTCCTCGTCCAGTTGAAGACTCCTACAACTTTCTCTCTCCTCAAAAATTCCAATCACTAGAATTGAGACCGAAAATTACAAAGTCCATGAAAAGAGCTCTGCGAAAATAACAAGAGGAAAAACGCTAGGTTCCGGCGCGACGATGAAGGCAAAATATCGAAGCAGTATGAATGGTTTGCAGTTCCGGTACTTTCTCTCTCTCATACCCTAGTTCCGAAGTTTATCATGTTTTGCTTATGTTGATTTTGGTGAACCTAGGGTTTTTGTTTTTTGTTATCGTTTGATTTAAGATTGTTTTCCGGTGAGTCGTCAGATCTGCAACTTATTTCTTTGGCATCAAATTGTATGATTTTATATAGCAACAGATACAGTACAGATTCGTTCAATATTAGGGTTTTGGATAAAATTCTTGTTTAAATTGTGTTTTTTAGAAGCTGGTAGCGTAATTGGGAAAATTTCCATCCACTTTACTTGGTGATTCGTATATATTTAGGGTTCATGGTTGGGAATTTTAGGTTTAATTTGTTGTTTGATTGAATTTTCGGAAATTTAGAACTAGTAAATTTCACTTCAATATTCGTTAATAATCGTAGAACTCTATGTAGATTATGTATTAAGATGCTTAATTTGAGTTTAATTTCAGTTAGTACGAGAATCTGATTATTAGATATAGTTCGTCAGTATTTGAAGTGTTTTGCGATTGATTTAGAGTGTTTAGAAACTTAATATTTGGCTGTTATCTAATTGTGGAATTTTTGACACTTGTTTTTTAGGGTAATTGAAATTATTCCTTAATTTTATGGTAATGAAATGGTTATGCAATTATATGGCTGTGAATATAGGAAATCACATGAGAAGTTTGATGCAGAAGCTTTAAATTCTACTTATATTGGTGGATTCTGTAAAACCCATATTTCAGGGTGTTTTGATTTTTGTGGATGGGAAATTTGACAGATTCTAGTATCTCAATATCAAACCCGAATTGGAAATTTGACATGCTTTTAATTCAATTATCTTTGTGCCTTATTAGGGTTTGAATCCCTAATCACATATGAAGTATTTCATATTTTCATCACTGATGTTATGTGGAGATTCTAGACAACCGTCATTTGCGTTCCTGGGACGTTCTTATTGTTAACAAACTTATGTAAGTATTTGCATTTTGCAGATGGCTAAGATGTGCAAAGAAGCAGCATACAGGGGTAAGTGCAAGCTTTTCGGCTTTGTACAGTTCATTATTACACTAGCTGTTGGTGCCTTTTGTAAACTTGGCTACTTTGTTAATTAAGTTGTGTATGAGACTGCGCATTTATTTGGCCCCTGAAGGTTTATACTTCTATTCTTGCTCATTGCTCATTGAATGTAGTGTCTAAATAGTAGTTTTGATGTACAGGTAGTCATATACGAAGTATGATATATGTGCATATGGAATCATATCATGTTTTCTCATCCTTGTCACTGAGTGGCAAGATTGAAGTTGTGTCTATATATTCCTGCATTAAGCTGATTATTAATTGAATCTTCTGAGTTCTGACCAAAGCTATAACATGTTGAATCCAAGTATTGGTTTACGCGTAGTTGATTGTCCAGTTTGTTGAGCTTATGCATGACTTTATTAATCCTGTGTTAGTTGAGTTTGTCCCTTTGTCTAGCTGTGTTGATTTATTTTCGTTCATACAGCTTTGAACCGTGTGTTTAGTCAGATTTTGTAGGTTGTACTTTGTGGATTCTGTGGTAGGAGATATAACTTACCCTTTAAACATTTAAACGTCTGCGTAAAACTAACACTATTAGTTAACTTAATCTGATTAGCCTAGTTTATAGGGACAGTAAGTGAGGCCTGGATGGTACATATGAAACCCCTAACATTTCAAGTTAAAAAGGAATGAAATTGATGTCCGGTTTCTTTAATTTGTTCTTATGTACATAGTGATTGACTGAGCTGCTACGTGCCTATGAACTAAATGATTACAAATACTTTAATCGTTGAATTGTTTGAGTCTGGATGATTGATCTTTAGTTGCGCTCAGTTCAATGAGAGTTATATTAAAAAGTTATTGAAGTTTCTTTGTCTGCTTAATGACGTGTGAAGTGTATCTATTGGTTAGCTTGAACTGGCAGTGTTTTCACTAGTTTTATCTTATTGCAGGTTTACGACATATATTAATCTGTATAAAATTCATGTTCATGTGTCAGGCTGTTTAAATAACATGAATTTTTTTGTTGTTGTAGTATCTACTGATAGGTGCCTTGGGGTTACTTGTCAAGTTGTCATTACTTTCAAGGACCGAGGAAACGAAAGTAGCTGGTGCAGACTGAACAATTGTGACAGTACGTTGAACCTCAAAACCATGCGAGGGTCTCGCAAGCAGAGCTCTTGACGAGGCAGCTGCTATACCGTTGCCTGTTGTCAAGTCATTGTTGGGTCCCTACCTGGTTTTCTTATCCTCCACAGTGAATGGGTATGATGTGCATGCTCACCCTGTCTTTTCTATTTCATGGTCATTATGAAATAGAAATACATACTAATTGATAATTCTTAGAGTTATCTATCCTCTTTTAAATAAAGTGTATACACATATGTGTCACTGAGATGTATTTGTTTCAGATATGAAGGCACTGGCCGCTCTTTGTCTCTGAAGCTTGTCAGTCATTTGGAAAAGCAGAGTCACAACCCTGCCACTGGTGTGATTTCAGGAAATTCTGGTAGTAGTTTATTTTTTCTTGCTGTGGAATCCTTCAGAATGATGTTTTTATTTTGCATCTCTTTCCCACTTGAAGAAATGTTATTAGGATGGATTAATGTGATATCTGAAACTGTTGGCCAAGTCAATGAAATTAGAGATTCTACTCTCAATTCTCAAAACTATCAAGGTTTTACTAAGAGTTCACCACTTTGTTTGAATTTATTAATTTAACCACTCACCGGTAATTTGGACTTGATTCTATGCATGTCTTCTTACTGAGGTCGTCAATCCTAATGCTGAAATGGTAAAGTATGTCTAGAATTTGGCCAGGAAGAAATTAGAATTGACAGCAGCAGGTGTGATCTGTTCGTTTTAGTTGTTGTTCTGTTCTGTTCTGTTTCGTTGCTATTCTGTTTTGTGTTGTTCTGTTGCTGTTCTGTGCATTCTATTCTGTTCATTCTGTTCTGTCCGTGCATTATATTAAGTACATGTCATTATTTGTTCTGCATGTTAAATAAATGTTGTGAGATGCATGGGTAGTGCGTTGCATTTATGGCTGCTTTGTCTGAACAGCTTATATGCGCTCCCTTTATGCGTTAATGCTCTCTCTTGACTTTTCTTCTCACATGTCTGCCTTGTTTGCTTTTTTTTTTGCTGAGGCTGAAGCTGAAGCTGTTCCCACAAAGACTACACTTAGATCAGATCATGGAGAGGAGTTTAGGAGGCAGCACCAAGCTGAACTTGCTGGTGGAGGTGCAGGGGTGGGAGATAATCGCTCAGCATGGAGATCTTTACTTTTGGTCTGTATTGGGTACTTAATATAAATTATTAGAAATACAATGATTGTTTCCCGTATTGTAAGATTTATAATGGTTATTGTCCTTATGTTTTAAGCCTTATCTAGTAATGAGTTTACCATTTTACTATAGTAAAATGGAACCTATTTTTTTAACAAAATCTAAAGTCGTTTGTGTCGCACTTTAGCTAATCTGCGACGCAAATGACTATTTTTTTTAACATATTGAAAAGTCATTTGCGTCGCACTTTAGCTAATCTGCGACGCAAATGACTATTTTTTTTAACATATTAAAAAGTCATTTGCGTCGCACTTTAGCTAATCTGCGACGCAAATGACTATTTTTTTAACATATTGAAAAGTCATTTGCGTCGCAGTTTAGCTAAACTGCGACGCAAATGACTTTTCGACATTTAAAAAAATAGTCATTTGCGTCGCAGATTAGCTAAAGTGCGACGCAAATGACAATTATTTGCGTCGCCCAAAAGTGCGACGCAAATGACTTTTTTCATTTGCGTCGCAGCCAGTTGCGTCGCACCAATGTGCGACGCAAATGAGCTTAAATGACCGACGCAAATGAGTGTTTTTCCACTAGTGACTTCTCCTTTTCGAGAATTGATCGAATGTTGAATGAATTGTTGTTTTCCATAATTAAAAATACAATTGAAAAGAATAAACAAATAAATAACCATTCACAGTTTCTCTTAATAAACTCAAATTCTAGCATACATGCATAATTCAATGTTCATTAAGCATTTTATTCAAGTTATGTGTTCCGGCAGGTGTGAATAAAATGATTCCAAGATCCTAAAACCATTGAAGAATTAAGCACAATTTGTCGACTCAATCCTTAAAAATTTTAGGTAAGCAAAAACCTTTTGCTAATAGTCTAGAAACTATTCTTGGATAGGTACGTCTAAGAACTTATTAGGTAAACCTATCGATTTTGCAACGACATAAAAGGACTCCTTACTTATATCGTTGAGTTTCACCAAAACTAACATGTACTCACAATTATTTGTGTACCTTACCCCTTTAGTATCGACAAGTAACACCTCGCTATGGCGGAAAACTATTACTAAGATCGATGTAAAGGATATCCAAGTAAGTTTTATTTTGGCATGGCACCTTTTAACTCAGTTTTTAAGTTTGGAACTTAAGGCTCTTACTATGTTGGTTAGATTTTAAGTGAACTAAAATCCCTAATCATGCAACATAATCAAGCTTTGATCTCATGCATATTTAAGACATATTTAAAGCAATAAATAACTTAAAGCATGCATAAGATAAATGTGATCTAGTATGGCCCGACTTCATCTTGAAGCTTCAACTTCAAAGTCCGTCTTGAAAATCTCCGTGGGAGGCGCCATTTTCTTCAAATAGGATAAGCTATAATTAAATTAATTACAACTATTTGATGGTACGCAGACCATATTTGAATTGAAAAACAATTTTGGTACTTTAGACCAATTACATTCAAATTAATGGTACGCAGACCATATTTGCTATCCTATTTGGGCCATACTAGTCACTTCATAACCTGCAAAACAGTACATATACAATATATACCATTCACCCATTCATTATCATGAATGGCCCACATAGCTTGTTAGTAAAACACGTTATGCATCACATAAATATTTGCAGCAATTAATCAAGGGCACCAATAATCTACAAATTATTCAGTCCTTATTAATTCTAATCAAGTTGTTTTTAACCTTAAGGATTTGTAGACCTAATCAAGAGTTTATGACTAAAAGGGCTCCCACTTAAACCAATAAATTCATATGCTTTACTAATTTTAAACATAAAAATGTGTTTTTAGTCTAACCGGAAACATACAAATTTAATTAAAATTTAAAGCATATATAAATTTATAATTGAATTCACATATTTAATTTATTTTCAGTCGTATTTAAATTAATTCATGATTTTAATTTTAGTAAAATAATTAGAATAAATGAAATTTATTATAATTATAATATTCAAAATTAAAATCCAAGAAAAAAAATTTAAATTATTAATTTTAAAATTAATTAAAATTACATAAACTGAAAATTTCAAATTAAAATTTTTAAACGATCTAATCGTAACACAAGGTACGCAACATCACCACGCAACGCACATCCATAGGCCACACGCACGCAGCCATCGCTGGCCATGTGCGCGCAGCCTATGTGCTGCGTCGCATCCATCGCTGCACACCATCGCAAGGCGCCTCGAGGCACGCTTGGCCTCTGGCTCGCTACGCGCGCCTGCCCTCGACGCACGCGAGCTTGCGCTCGCTGCGCGCGAGCGTTCGTCGCTGGGCGTAACGCTCGTCGCACGCGAGCTTGCGCTCGCTGCGCGCGAGGCTTCGCACGTTGCGCGCGGCAGTTGCGTCGTGGCGCAGATCGCCTGCTGCCCACACGCGACTGTCGCTGCCTTGCTCTCGCCCTTGCCCACTCGCCCATCGCACATAGCACACGACACAAGGCAGGGCTGCTTCCTTGTGCTCGTGCACCATAGCCTTGCTCGCTGCATTCGTACCGCATGGGCGACGAGCTCCCTTGCTCGTCGTCGCATGCCCGCACTATACAACACCCCTTGAGGGTAACACGTAGCGTCCATTGCTTTGTGCGTGCAAGTTATATGAGCGAATCGCATAAAAATTAAAAATTTTATTTTCAAAATTAATGACAAATTAATAAATCATATTAATTTCATAATTTTAGGGCGAAAAATCGAAAATTTATTAATTAATTAATTTCCGATTAACATGGATTCAAGTCTAGGTCATAAAAATTTAAAATTTAACAAAAATTAACAAATTTTATGGTGGTTTTTAATCATAGGTATCTAATTAAATTATTAATTAATTATGAAAATCAAATCAATTCTAAATTATTCGAATTTTCAACAAATTAATTATAATTACAAATTAGATTGCATAATTAACAAGGCTAGGCATTCAAACTTGTTAAACATATACAGTAGGTCAATAAAAAATTCAAGATTTATCAACAAGAATCGCAAATATTTAATTTAACATCTTAAATTTACAAACTTTTGCGTTCGAAAGACTAAAACCTCCGAAAAGTCATAGTTAGGCTTCGAATTTGAGAATTCTGGGTTCGGCCGAAAAACACTATTTTTGTCAAAATTTTAGAATGCCTTTTACATGCGGAATTGACACAAAAATTACTCGATTTGGATGAGTAACGAAGAAACTGCCG
The DNA here is from genome assembly GCF_020520425.1 of Spinacia oleracea. NCBI lineage: Eukaryota > Viridiplantae > Streptophyta > Magnoliopsida > Caryophyllales > Amaranthaceae > Spinacia > Spinacia oleracea. The sequence continues at coordinate 90,508,358 of NC_079490.1, read as the reverse complement.
AAAAACTGCGTACATATAATTAAATAAACGCAATTTGCAATTAATTAACAATTACGAAAATTAATCACCCCTTTTAATTCTTGCAAATTTGTAATATTTAACCATGTTTATGCAATTTAGATTATGAAAATAATAAGAGGCTCGTGATACCACTGATAGGTTATGATTCATATGACAAAACATAAATCATGCTGAAAAAACCTTAATGCCAGGAAACATATTATTTACACATAATCATTTAGCATAATTTAGGAGCATACACTTTGTAGCGTGCCCTCCCTAGTTGCGCCCGAACCGAACAAGAACAAGCCTTTAGGACTCCAAATGTCGTCCCTCCGTAGATAGTCCACAGTACGTCCGGATCCGCCTCAAGTTAGACCAACTAGAATCGCCCTTAAGGTTACTAGGAAATTCGGTTAAGTGTTTGCAAGTGTTTGGCTTATTTTTTTCTTTCAAAACTTACCCTTAGAATACTTCAATCCCATGTACATAAATTATGACCCTAGGCCCTTATTTATAGAGGTTTGGAAAGGGAATTGGAATCCTAGTAGGATACGATTTAATTAAACTTAGAATCCTACAAGGACTCTAATTAATTAAATAATCCTTTTAGGAATAGGAATTTAATCATACACCAAATCCTAATAGATTTAGGAATTGTGCATGGACACAAACACACACACACGCACGGAGCCACGAGGGCGCCCGCACGCGTGCGCTCGGCCCACGCAGCCCACGCTACGCAGCCACGCCTTGGCGCGCTGGGCCTGCCTTGCGGTGGGCCTGGCGCTGCCTTGGGCTGGGCGTTGGCGCGCGTCTTGCTTGCTGGGCGATGGCCTGGCTTCGTGCTGGGCCTTCGTCCGGCAGGCCTCGTCCGATGCTTATTCTTACGATACGCTTCCGATTAAATTCTCGGTTCCGGAATTCATTTCCGATACGAACAGTATTTAATATTTCCGATTCCGGAATTAATTTCCGTTTCGAACAAATATTTAATATTTCCGTTTCCGGAACTATTTTCCGATTCCGATAATATTTCCGATTCTGACAATATTTCCGTTTCCGACAATATTTCCGATTCCTGCAATATTTCCATTTCCAATAATATTTTCCGATACGTACCATGTTTCCGTTTCCGGCAACATCTACGACTTGGATAATATTTATATTTCCGATACGATCCATATTTCCGTTTCCGGCAATATCATCGTTTCCGGAGTATTTACTTGCTTGTGACGATCTCAGCTCCCACTGAAACCAAGATCCGTCGATTCCGACTATCCATAGATAGAGTATTTAATGCCATTAAATACTTGATCCGTTTACGTACTATTTGTGTGACCCTACGGGTTCAGTCAAGAGTAAGCTGTGGATTAATATCATTAATTCCACTTGAACTGAAGCGGCCTCTAGCTAGGCATTCAGCTCACTTGATCTCACTGAATTATTAACTTGTTAATTAATACTGAACCGCATTTATTAGACTTATCATTGAATGCATACTTGGACCAAGGGCATTATGTCCTTCAAGGACCCTTTACAATGGGTGGTTCTACGTTTTATACTCTTCGAAAGTCTTCAAGAGAAACCGACCACTGGCGAGTTGTTCCCTATGCTTGGTCGTTCAATCATTGCTAAATCAGTGAGATGGGGGTCACATGTTCATAAAATCCTTGGCGATTCTCTCTTTATTGTGGGATATTGGGAGTGGACTAAAGATGTTTTGTTTTGCTTTAAGGAAGCTCTTATCGCGTGTTTAGTGTATAATGTTGTTTATGCCTCCTTGTAACTCTTATGCCAGGGACCCAAATGTAATGCGCACCTTTTGTGAGAACTGGTGTCCTACTACAAAGATGCTTCACACTATGGTTGGGGAGTTTTCTATATCACTTTGGGGCCTTTACAGGCTTGGTGGCTTACCTATTGTTGGGGAGATCTATGATGAAACAATACCTCACTATGACGAGCTGTTGAAACAAGATGATCAAGGTAATCGACTAATTTCTCGAGCTTGTGATCATTTATATGGAGTTTAACACGATCTAGTGAAGCGACCTGAGTCTAAAAAGGGTGGGTTATCTCGACAATGGATCAACTTTTGCTACAAGAGGGCCATAACCTATAAGGCTCCCGCTAAGCGACGAAGGTATACTAAATGTTGCCCCAAATCCACACATAATCCTGATGGTGAAATAAAGGATCGACCTTTTGAGTGGACCAAAAAGGAAGAGTTGTGTTCGCTTCTTTGGGAGTTTCTGGAGCTAAAGTTCTTTATACTGCGGCTTTTCTTGCTTGTTGGTTGTGCGTTTTTGTACTTCCCGAGGGCGAAGATAGACCCATGCGACCTAGCACTTTCAAGATTGTTGTTTTAATGCCGCGAGGTGATACTTACAGTCTTGGGGTGCCAATACTTGCTAGCATCTATCATGGGTTGAATGTTATCTCGAGATCTCCAAGGCCTTTGTACTCTGGATCTTGTTTTCCCACTCATTATGTGTACAATTGGCTTGGTCATTATTTTAGCACTCATCATGCTGTAAAACCCCGTCCTCCAGGTCCCTTGACGGTTTTATTTTCGGGAGCTCAAAGTTCGAAGTGTTTTACTAATGTGCAGGCGCGCGATCTCATTCATGGTGGGGAGCAGGCGAAAGTTGGTTATACCATTCTGAACAAAAATAAGAATGAACTTTTGTTTAATGATGGGAAACTTGAACCCCTCCAGTTCAGCTATCTTGTTTCACTTCGTTCATGCTATCTCCCTTTGCGTTGTGTTGATTCCTTCCGTATTGAACCTTATGCTCCTTATCATTTTGCTAGACAATTTAGTTTTGGTCAAGGTATACCGACTATGTTTCATCGTGGCATTGTTGATCGAAAGGTGATGAATTATGAAGCCTTAAGATTTTGGAAGCTACTACTATATGTTGGGAGCCAGTCTCGAGTGTGGGCTCCTAGTTATTCCTTGGATTGACGTTACCTTGTGGCTCTGAAATTCGGAGAGTGGTGGTCTCGCGTGACCATTAACGATCTTAGAAAGAGTGCCAGCCTCCTTACCTCCAGTGTTGAACCTTATTCGTCTAAACCCAAAAAGGGTTCTTTATCTTATGAGGTTGTGGACGATAGTCGAAGTGGACCAACCTCAAAACGGTCGATTGATGTCATTTCGCAAGACCACAAAAGTTCTAGTGATGCGGAGTCTGACATTAACTATAAGCATAAACGAGGCAGTAAACGAAGATCTTCCCTCGTAAATTCAGAGAATATTGATGACGATAGTTTGGCCGACTTTCCTCCTGTACCCAGTGACTTGCAGTTGGTATGTTTTCTTTTTATCATCCGATCACTCATATTGTTCCTTCTTTAATCTAATTTTGCGTGGATTATGAGTTTTAAGCTTTTTTTACAGGATGTCAACCTTAACATGGAAGAGGATATATCACTTCATATTGACGAGGATTTGTGTATAGAGGACGATCACCCTCATCTACCTCCATTGAAGTCGACTTTAGGGAGAGGGAAAGAATTGAAAATCACCAAGGACATGGTTGACGATGGTCCTTTTAGTCCTTCGAAGAAGGATTTGACTATCGATTTGTCTTCTCCAACTCAAAGTCAGCAGTCGGTAGTGTGAGGGGGTCGAAAAAGCACGAGGCTAATGCGTGACCTCTTCCCTCGTGGGTGTGACGTTTCTTTTTGTCAAATCAAGTGTAATTGGATTTCCTGTGAGTTTACACCCAATTGACTAGTAATATAAGAGTCGCCATTCAGTTTTAACGACAATGAGAAAAACTGACAAAACCCGGTTATCGTGACATAAAGGGAGTGCAATTATGTTTGACCACGACGGCCATAGGTTCCCTTGTGATCCCTGGTGTGGGGATCTCTCAACATACACCTGCAAGGTAGAGATTGAGGGTTCGGGGGACTGTAACTACCGAGAGGAGTACTCGCTCGTCGATAACTCCAGAGGCAGGATATCCTTACTAGCTCAGCATAAATAATTGAAGGGACATGCATTAACTATTAAACTAATCTGAGTTGATTTTAACAATATGCAACACATAATACTAGATCGATCGCGATTATCTGATTTAGATTGTTTTAAGGGACCTAGCATGATAATCCAATTTCCCAAAAATATTATTTTATTAGGCGTGATAGAACAATCAGATTCAATTAGTTTAACAGTTTATAAAAGGGCGAGGAAAGCAATTAAATCATGGAAAAGGGACACATTACGACGCACCCTTGAGAGGTGCGTCACGGTTCTCAGAAAACTAATCACCTTGGCTTTGCTATTTCTCCTTTTATTTAACGAATCTCAAGTTACGGGACAGGATACGTTCTGTTCGATTTTTGGATCGATTGCGACAGAACGCGTGATCAATTTCGCAGCGTGAGGCTTAGGCTTAGGGGTTAGAGTCAATACTCAGAATATGAATTGCGTGTGTTCCTTTCACGTCGAACTTGGGGCTATATTTATAGAAAAGAGTTCGTGGAAAGATAGAATTGCAGAACTCTAATCCACAAGGAATTAGGAAAGAACACGTCCCAGGTAATTTCAGCGCCCAGGGCTGGGCGCCGAAGATTTCGGCGCCCAGAGCCAGGCGTAGAAAAAAGGGTCTGGGCCGTTTCTTTGTCAGATTCGGACTCTTAGAATCCGGAGTGTATGAGACTTAATCGAGTCTTTTAGTGCGTATTAATTTTATGACGGAATGTGTCTGGGCCCGTTACGAACTCTAGGCTCGTTAGGATTTTAATTAATACGTAACTCTTATTTTCGAATCGTATTAGGAATAGGATTCTCTCGCAACTTCTATCTCATTTAGGATTTATGTTGGAGTGCAACACCTAATTCTGACAGGTTTCTATCTTTTATGACTTGCCACTTTTAACAACTACCCATTACGGCAGTTACTATTTTTAGCAGGTTTCCATAAATAGCAGGTTTCTATAAATAGCAGGTTTCTGGTGAAATGAAAAGGGGGATTGAGATTCGTTATTTTATAGGAGATGCGTTGCCAAGTGGAGATTTATGTTCTCATCATCAAACCTTCCCTTTCGGGAATGAGAAAAAAAGTAGGTGTCTACAGTTAGCCCCCACTTTGACTGAGTCTTGGAGTAAGACGATGGTCAAAGTACTAGACGGAGTGCGTCACACAAGTCATGGTGACCTGTTTTTGCGAGGGTCTCACGAGCCCCCGAGTGATAACATTTGACTTAAGGGTCATCACTTGAAGTGTCGACATATCCCTCACGTGTCATTGGGATTTGTCAACGGATAGTATAGAAACTCCCTCACTTTGTCATCGGAAGTATCTAAAGAGGCGTAGAAACTCCCTCGCTTTGTCATTGGGAGTAGCTACAGATGTTTTCGAAATCAAAGCTATAAAGTGAAATTGGGCCTGGCCAAGCCCAATCACGAGGTAAAAATGTTTTTAAAGATTCTCATATTCAGGGTTAGCTAAACGAGAAAACCCCCTTGTTTTTATGGGACGTAAAACGAAGGAAAATCTAGCACATCGTTCTTTTTTGGAAAAATGGAGAACCAATCCTTTTAATTTTTTGGAAAAAAGGAAAACTACTCACATCGTTCTTTTTTGGAAAAAAAACGGAAAACCAGAAAAAGTTATCGCTGCAGCGACTAAGGACCTTCGCGGTTAGTGACGCAGACCCCGCCGGCTAAAGATGGCGAGCCTGTCCGCTAAGGGTGGACACCCCGTCCGATAGAAGTGGACGAATCTGTTTTTGAAATTTGAAAATAAGGACCTACGCGGTTTGTGACGTAGACCCCGCCGGCTAAAGATGGGGAACCTGTCCGCTAAGGGTGGACACCCCGTCCGATAGAAGTGGACGAATCTATTTTGAAATTTGATTGTGCTTTTTGAAAATAAGGACCTACGTGATTTGCGACGTAGACCCCGCCGGCTGAAGATGGCGAGCCTGTAAACATATTTTTTTTTGAAGATTCTTTTTTCGAAAACTGAGGACCTGCGCGGCTAGTGACACAGACCCCGCCCGCTGAGGGTGGGCGAGCCCTGTCCGCTAAGGGTGGACGTCCCTGAATTCGTTTTTTTTCGATTTGGAACTCGCGTGGTTCGTGACGCGATCTTGCCAACTGAGATGGGCATGTTCCTATATATTTTTTCATCGTGATTTCTTTTGAGAATTTCTTTTATTCGTTCTTGCAAGAGCGAATTCTTTCGAGGGATGCTCGGACTTAGTTGTAACCGGAATGTGGGTTGACAACGGCTTAGACGGACCTTTGTCTTGTGGTCATCTTTTTTCATGGTTTTGAGCTACTCTTTACGGCTCGATTTTTGCCACTACTTGGTCTTTGAATAGAGGACCAAGTACAAGTGTCAACGTCGACCTTTCTCTGAGGCCGAAACCTGTTCTCTTGAGATTATCCAAACATGGGACTGCGTGTAGCGTAGTCCGGGAATATAATTTCGACTCCGCACACTCTTTGTTGGAGTATATATATTTTTTTCCGCGAGCCCCCAAGCACTTGGACTTGTCGGTCATTTTTCGCCAAGAGAGGTACATTTTTTATAACGTCTTTTAATCATGTTTGGGGTCGCGCTCGTATGTGGGAGCGGCCTTTATAGTGGTGTGCTATTTTGGCGAACTCGTGGAGTGCGACTTCAGTTTTTGGGCGACAAAATTTATTTTCCAAGAACATCCGGTTTAGCTTGGCCCGGATTAATCTTTTGATAGACAAACATTTTCATTTTGAGAAACCAACGACTTAACAATACTTTTTGGTGTTTCGAAGAATGACCTTGATATTTATTTTTCTCATATTTGCTTTGAAAAGTGTACACATATATTCCTTGAGACGATTTTAAGTTTCGACCAAGTTTTAACATTCATTTTTGCTATTTGGGTGCTAAAGGTGCTTTTGGGCTTGATCTTGATTTCAATAAGGCCTCGTGTCTAGCAACACGGTTTTAAGTTCTTTCCTGCTCCGCGTTTTGTGAAATCTGGGCCTTGGGCTGCTTTTTCAGCGCCCAAGGCTAGGCGTTAATTATTTCGGCGCCCAGTCGTGGGCGCTGAAAGTCTTTTCCTGGCGATTTTTGGGTTTTGGATTTCTTAACGCGTTTCCGAATGGGATCAGGATGTCACTTGATGTCTTCAGCTATATATAGGGGCTAGATACGTCCCTATTTTCTATCACTCTTGATTTTCTTCTCTTGTAGTTGCTTATCCTTAATTCCTCCTTGCTTTTGTCATGTCGATTCCTCCCTTCTCACTCCAACGAGCTGTTAGGGGTTGGCTACGAGCCCTTACTCCTACAGAAAAGGCTTTGTTGAAAGAATACCACTTAGAGGCACTTTTAGGCTTACAACAAATTAATATTGATTATAATTTTCTGCATGCAGCCCTAAGCTTTTGGGATTCCGATCATCATGTTTTTGTCTTTCGGGGTAACGAAATATGTCCTTTGCCAGATGAATTTGCCGCGATCCTTGGTTATCCTACTAATGCTACTCCTGCCACCCCTGGCACCATTGAAGAGGGTAAAACAACCATAGGGGCTTTCCTAGGACTAGATGCTAACACGCTTGCTGAGATTGTTGTAGGTGATGAGGTTAATTTGGCAAAGCTTGTAAAATATCACTTTAGGCCTAGTAAAAATATGACCGAACAGAAATTGAACATTCGAGCCCTTGTATTTTGCTTGTTGAATCAGTATTTGCTGTCGAATAACAATGGTGAGTTCGGTGACATAAGGTTGATCCCCTTGATTAGCCAGATGGAAAGTTGCTATTCTATTATACCGTTGGTTGTTGCCGAGACTTTACTGAGTGCGGATAAGCTGAAGAAGGATGCCAAATCTGAATATTTTAAGGGGAGCCCCCTATTGCTGCAGGTAATCTTTCTTTTCCTTGCGCATGTTTTTTTGCATAATTTTTTATTCGTCCTGCCTGGAGCTGAGTTTTAGCGCCCAGGGCTGGGCGTTAGAATTTTCGGCGCCTGGTCCTGGGCGTTGAAACTGCGCCCCAGGTTTCGTTTGTTTATTTATTATTTTTTGATCTGATCGTACCCGTTTTTTGCATATTTGGCTCATTGAACGACTTAGGCTCTTAGAAACTCCTGCCGATCCTAAACATTATCGCCCTATAGCCTTGGGTAACCGGAAGTATTTGCACCGAGGCCAGGACGAGGCCGAGTGGGCCTCCTTTTTTACTCATGGTATCTGTTCTATTAAGTGGGTGGTACCGTGGTGGGGTTTGACTACTATGACAGGGGGGTCCGATGTATCGGTTTATGTTTCTTTGTTGGGGCTATCCCGACCCATTTATATATTTCCTTACCGAGTCATGCGTCAATACGGCTTAAGGCAAACTATCCCCTTTTCTGATACGGTACCACCTAAAGTAGCGGCCTTTTCACAAGCACGGGTTCAAGCATGGGTTAAGTATTATGATGGTCTCCCGCGTTGGGCCGTAGCTACAAATGGCTTTGTGGGTCTTTTTGAAAACTACAAGTTGTGGATGAGCTCCGATGATAAAGCTGTGAGGACCGAGGCTCGAAATGGGGAGCCGGCTGAGCTTTTGATACCTCGTATTCGGGTTAGATATGAGGGCCGTGATTCTGCCAATCCTCGCACCCATGGTATTAAGATTGTGAAAGCTGGTCCTGATCGAAAGCGAAAGGAAGTTCCTCCCCGTTCCAGTTCTAGGCCTAAGAAGATGCCTAACATGAAGGGGCCTGCCGTTGCTAAAAGAAATGCAAGCTCTCGCGGAGATCGTCGCCGGAACAATGTATGGGTTAGGAAGGCTCAACTGCCAGTAGAAACAGTGACTAATTCAGTTGATGTTGATAATCCCTCCCCCACCATTGTCTGTGCCCTTGAGGCTGAGCGGGCTGTAACTGAGAATGTTTCTGAAGCCTTGGCATCTTTGGAAGTTAGTGTCCAGGAGCCAGTGCTTATGGAGATTGATATAGGGGCAGCGCAGAAGACTGTGGGGGTGGATCTTGCGAACATTGCCCTCTACAAGACTTTATTTGATGATCTGGAAGAACTAGAGTAGTGTAGTTCCTGCTAGGGTGTAGGTGCCCTTTTATTTATTTCAGTTGTGTTTGTTTTCATTCTTAGCACTTTTGTTTTCCTTCTTATCATTTTTTAATAAAGGCGTATTTTATTTTTATTTTCATTTTTTTGCTTCTCCACTTTTCTTTATATTTTATATATGTCTAACACTTTTGCACAATGTATATATTTTTTACTTGATTGGGCCGAATCCATAAATAGGATTGCCTACGTATCTTTGTTAGAATCAGGTCGCGCGTAGTTCTAGCTAGAATAAATTCTAGGATGCCGAATTTTAATAGATATGCCCTGAGGTGGAAACATATTATTTAATCGGTAAAATGAGTGAAGTATTATTTTAGTCTGCTGTTTTCGCCGTAAGCCGCGTATAAGAATGAAATTCCATGTGTTTTTTGTACGGCTATTTTTTTGGTACGCATATCATTCCATGTGTTTTTTGTACGGCTATTTTTTTTTGGTACGCATATCTGAATACATGTTGTACCCCCCAAGTGTTCGTTATTTTTCCGTTATGTGCGGATAAAATGACGAGCACTTCTGGAAAAAAAAATTCAGGCAGGCAGAGAGTTTCAACGCCCAGGCTGGGGCGTCAAAGATTTCGGCGCCCAGCCCTGGGCGCTGAAAATGATTTCTGGGCGGTCGTTTTTGACGCTTTGCTTCACATGTTCTTGCATTTATTTCTTTTCTCTTTGTTTTGTGCTTTGCTTTTTTACTCGTATTAAAATCAATTTTGAGGCTATTTCGGAGGCTTTTTGACTGTTAACGTGAGACGCATTTTTGTCCGAATTAATTTTTTCTATTCGTGACTCGAAACGGTTTTGGGAATTGGGTTAGTGTGCGGAAGATATGAAGATCTTTGTGTAGGCTTTTGAGTGGGCTGAGGTGCGTGTAGATGCCGGGGGCGGCGTTTATTTTTATGAGTTTTTTTTTTCTTGAGCAACATTTGCATGGTTTCTTTTGCTTTCTTTGGGTTGCATGGGTTAGACCCTTATGTTTTGGTAATATGATAATGTGGTTCTTTTCTGGGGTTTGATGAATTTCGATGTCACGATTCAAGACCGAGTGGGCCTTGTTTATTGGCCTAGAGTAGGCTGCCTCTTTGCAAGTACGTTTGGTGCTCATTTAGTGTTAGAATAAAAGTTTTTAGGAGAAATATTACGCCTTTATTAATTTGGAAAGTAAGGAAAACACACTGCAATAAAATTAACCTATATTCTAAGGGGTCTTAGGACCATCTAAAGCCTTTATTATTTCTTTTCTACCAATCTAAAGAACTACTAGGCGCTTTTTTACTAAGGTGCTCTATATGGCTCAAGCCCTGGGTTTAGTCTCGTAAAACTTTGGTCCTTCACCGGTACTCATCTTGAATTCTATTCCTTTTACGTTGACCCACTGATATGTCTTCACCCATCCGTTCTCGATCTCTTCTAGTGTTGATGAAGGAGCGATTAACCGGGTTGGGTCGAAACCTTCATCTTGTAAAGCTAGGGTAGTCATCACAGTCTCGTCCTCCATAGGCCTCGATTCGTTAAACAGTGTCCATAGAGCCTGGTTGTCCAATATTTCAGCTGTTTTGGTCTTGGTGAGGTGGGGTGCCTCATCCAAGGTGTGGCAGTCATGGAGAATTTCAAATCCGAGTTTTAGCAAGCCATCCTGAACGAAGGGTTTAGGGAAATCACAGCATGGGTGTTCTTCTCCTTCCCGAACGAACCTCCCGTTAAAGGTTCTTTGATACGGGGAAAGGAGGGTGGTTTGTTTGGCCTTGTTAAGGCGTAGCCTAGACAGGCGGTCAGCAATATCTTCCTCCGTTGGTTCATAGCCTAAGCCAAAGGTAGTAGATTTGTTGGGTAAAGGATGGAATGTGCATTCCTTCTTCCTTATGCCCAATGGGGTTCCTGGGAAATAACCTTGAGCTAACAGCATTCTAGGGATGACTTGAGATGCGCGCGGGTCTAGGAATGCTGGATCATAGTCTTCGATGAACTGGATTGCTTCATCCATTTGAAACCCATAAAGGTCGTCTGCAGTTTCGGCCGTTCCAACCATAGTACAACTGACGTCGAGAGGAGGGGCACGGATTTCTAGTATTAACCTGTTATGGTTAAGTTTAACCATTTGTTGCAAGGTAGAAGCCACACCTCCTAAGTCATGGAGCCAAAGTCGCCCCAAGAGGAGGTTGAAAGTGGGCTTGATGTCGATTATTTGGAACTCCGTGGTGCGTGCCACAGGCCCGGTTTGTATGGTAAGGTTGATTTTTCCCAACACAGGTCTTCGAGAGTTATCATAGGCTCGTACCCCTTGCGTGGAGGTTTGGAAGTCATCGTTTCCTAGCCCCAAGCAATGGGCGGTTCGCAATGGGCAAACGTTAACCGCCGAACCGTTATCTACGAGCACTAGGGGGATGTTTTGTCCTTTGCATCCAACCACTAGATAGAGGGCTTTATTGTGAGCACCCCCCCTCTTTGGGCAAGTCTTTGTCAGTGAAAACTATGGCCTTTTCTCCAGCATCTCTCGTGACGTGGTTAACCAATGAGTTAGGTGTGATATCTGTAGGCACCGAGATGAGGTCAAATGAGCGAATAAGTTTTTCGCGATGTTCCTTTGAAGTACACATGGGATCCCAGATGGTAATCTCGGCCTTGGTTCTTTTTAGTTGCTTCAGGAGAGGATTTTCAATGACTTTTGCGACGGTGGTGTGCCGTCCATTCTCCGGAGTTTGTCTGACTGGGATATCGTCCGTAGGAGGTGGGCGAATATCCGGTTGGTATATCCTTCCGGATCGGGTGAGATTGTCCACTTCGGGTTCCCGAGGGGTGGTGTCAATGAGAGCATACCCGAGCCAATTTTCAGTAAAGAGGTCCTGGCCCGATACTTGAGATAGGTAGATATCTTCAGCATCATCATCCCACACACTGCACACTTCTCTCTCGATTCGATCCATAGGGACCACAACGAGTGGTGCTCCTAGGGGTGTAATGTACACCGTAGGGTCGAAGTTCTCATTTTCTGGTTGGTCGAGAGAGATGTGACAAGATCCGAGTGGGCTCTTGTTGTTGTTGGGTTTGCCAACGTTAGGGAGAGGTATCACTTCATCCTCTTTGTCAGTGAAAACTATGGCCTTTTCTCCAGCATCTCTCGTGACGTGGTTAACCAATGAGTTAGGTGTGATATCTGTAGGCACCGAGATGAGGTCAAATGAGCGAATAAGTTTTTCGCGATGTTCCTTTGAAGTACACATGGGATCCCAGATGGTAATCTCGGCCTTGGTTCTTTTTAGTTGCTTCAGGAGAGGATTTTCAATGACTTTTGCGACGGTGGTGTGCCGTCCATTCTCCGGAGTTTGTCTGACTGGGATATCGTCCGTAGGAGGTGGGCGAATATCCGGTTGGTATATCCTTCCGGATCGGGTGAGATTGTCGACTTCGGGTTCCCGAGGGGTGGTGTCAATGAGAGCATACCCGAGCCAATTTTCAGTAAAGAGGTCCTGGCCCGATACTTGAGATAGGTAGATATCTTCAGCATCATCATCCCACACACTGCACACTTCTCTCTCGATTCGATCCATAGGGACCACAACGAGTGGTGCTCCTAGGGGTGTTATGTACACCGTAGGGTCGAAGTTCTCATTTTCTGGTTGGTCGAGAGAGATGTGACAAGATCCGAGTGGGCTCTTGTTGTTGTTGGGTTTGCCAACGTTAGGGAGAGGTATCACTTCATCCTCTATCATGTCCTGGATCGTATTTTTTAGATTCCAGCAGTTTTCAGTGTCATGCCCATTTCCTGGATGGAATTTGCAGTAAGTACCTTCGACCCAATATTTGCTCTTGACAGGAGGGTCACGGGTGGGGCCTGTAGGCCTCAACTTTCCTTGATTGGTTAGTCTTTCAAAGGCTTGTACCAAAGTCGACCCGAGTGGGGCAAACATTCGGTCTCGGACCCATCTTCCAGGGCATCTTCGGGCGGGAGTCTCCTCTACGGCATGGACTTCTTGGGCTTGGGATGTGTTGCCCCTGTTGTAGGTGTTTCTTTTGTATGCGGGCTTACTTTGTATTGTTTTTGCGAGGTCATCCTCAATCTTTATTCCCACATCATAAACTCTTTTGAAAGTGTCATGTCCCAGGTACCTAAGGTGTTGTCCGTAAGCCGGGTCCAGGTTGTCAATGAATTTTTGGACCAATTATGTTTCGGGAGGCCTATTGATTAGTTGGGCCGCCTGGTCCCTCCATCTAGCAAAGTAGGTTGTGAAACCTTCATTTTTCTTTTGGAAGAGAACTTCCAGCTCGCGCATGGTGACTTGAAAATCCATGTTCGACGAGTATTGCTTGATGAAGACATTGACAAAGTCTTCCCAATTAAGTGGGGAAGAGCTTAGGGTCCTGGTGGTTGTACCATTTGAGCGGCACAGGTTCCAAGGACAAAGGAAAGGCAGGTAAATACATGGACTTGTCCACGCCTTTCAAGTTCATGGCATTCACAAAGCTCAATAGATGATCACGGGGATTGTCCGTGGCTTTAAACTTTGGTAAGTCAGATGAACTAAACTTTTCTGGTAGTTTGCCAGGAAAAGGTTCATGATCGAGGGAGAAGTACTTGCTCCCCATGGTTTGCTGTAGGACCATTTTTTCAATCCTCTTCTCGTTATTGAGGTCATTTTTTGCTTGTGCAGCCGCTAAGGCTTCGTTTTCCATTTTCAGTTGGCCCATGAGTTGGGTCATTTGGACCATCTGGTCTCGCAATTCTTCGATGGACATGTTTGAGGGTGCGAATCGAGGTTGGGGAAGCGGAGATCCTTGAAATGAGGGATGACGGACGGAGCTTGGAGTCACTAAACCTGGTGTTGGCGATGTATCTTTGAGACGCACTAACCTTTGATTTCCCGATCGGCACCAAGTGGCAGGACCAGTCCTATGCATAAGTTAAGCTAAAGTTTAGGCCCCAAAGTTTCAAGCATTACTTAGTCTAGACTTTGACTCTCTCTATTGGTTTTTTCACTCTTTCTTTTGTTGGTACACTTTTTGGTTCTTTCTTTTGGTCATTCTTTGGATTTTCGAAACACTTGCCCATTGTGACATTCATAGTTATTGGCGTGTTCGGTTTTGGTGCCGAGCATAGGAGGCCTAACAACGACACAAAGAGTTATTTATTTATATTTTTTTTGTCGCTTTAAGAATCGAGTGCTTTTCATACGCCCTTGCAGCAATTTTTACGAATGGTTTTTTTTTTGCTACATATTTTTTGCGCGGGCACCGAGGCTGCTACGCCTGACCAAAAGGCCAGGCAGCAACTTCAGCGCCCAGCGTAAGGCGTGAGAAATTTCGGCGCCCAGCTAGGGGCGTTGAAAATGCGTCTCTGGCTGATTCTCGTTTTCAGTTTTCGTCTACTTTTCGTTTATGCGACTTTGATTTTGCGTGCTTGCCTAATAACGTCCTTTACGCGTTGTGCAGCGTTTGTGGGATTCGTTACAGGCCATCCCGAGCGTCGCTTATTTTTGTGGCGATCGTTCGGGTTTGCGGAACACGTATCTTGGTATAACTCTTTGGCCAATTGGTTTATGAATGTTTGGGCAATTTTTTAAGGTTGTTGGTTTTCTAGGATGGTTTGTCACACAATCATATATTTCGCTACACATAACTAACATTACATCATGAGGCAATAATAACATGTCATGTAGTTTCATGATAGGCTTCTATGGGTAGCATTTGCGCCTGGCTATTTTGATTACCTACAAGCACGAGTATTTCCTTCACTATCCCTAGTGGAGTCGCCACTGTGAGGGGGTCGAAAAAGCACGAGGCTAATGCGTGACCTCGTCCCTCGTGGGTGTGACGTTTCTTTTTGTCAAATCAAGTGTAATTGGATTTCCTGTGAGTTTACACCCAATTGACTAGAAATATAGGAGTCGCCATTCAGTTTTTAACGACAATGAGAAAAACTGACAAAACCCGGTTATCGTGACATAAAGGGAGTGCAATTATGTTTGACCACGACGGCCATAGGTTCCCTTGTGATCCCTGGTGTGGGGATCTCTCAACATACACCTGCAAGGTAGAGATTGAGGGTTCGGGGGACTGTAACTACCGAGAGGAGTACTCGCTCGTCGATAACTCCAGAGGCAGGATATCCTTACTAGCTCAGCATAAATAATTGAAGGGACATGCATTAACTATTAAACTAATCTGAGTTGATTTTAACAATATGCAACACATAATACTAGATCGATCACGATTATCTAATTTAGATTGTTTTAAGGGACCTAGCATGGTAATCCAATTTCCCAAAATATTATTTTATTAGGCGTGATAGAACAATCAGATTCAATTAGTTTAACAGTTTATAAAAGGGCGAGGAAAGCAATTAAATCATGGAAAAGGGACACATTACGACGCACCCTTGAGAGGTGCGTCACGGTTCTCAGAAAACTAACCACCTTGGCTTTTCTATTTCTCCTTTTATTTAACGAATCTCAAGTTACGGGACAGGATACGTTCTGTTCGATTTTTGGATCGATTGCGATAGAACGCGTGATCAATTTCGCAGCGTGAGGCTTAGGCTTAGGGGTTAGAGTCAATACTCAGAATATGAATTGTGTGTGTGTTCCTTTCACGTCGAACTTGGGGCTATATTTATAGAAAAGAGTTCGTGGAAAGATAGAATTGTAGAACTCTAATCCACGAGGAATTAGGAAAGAACACGTCCCAGGTAATTTCAGCGCCCAGGGCTGGGCGCCGAAGATTTCGGCGCCCAAAGCCTGGCGTTGAAAATAGGGTATGGGCCGTTTCTTTGTCAGATTCGGACTCTTAGAATCCGGAGTGTATGAGACTTAATCGAGTCTTTTAGTGCGTATTAATTTTATGACGGAATGTGTCTGGGCCCGTTACGAAATCTAGGCTCGTTAGGATTTTAATTAATAGGTAACTCTTATTTTCGAATCGTATTAGGAATAGGATTCTCTCGCAACTTCTATCTCATTTAGGATTTATGTTGGAGTGCAACACCTAATTCTGACAGGTTTCTATCTTTTAGGACTTGCCACTTTTAACAACTACCCATTACGACAGTTACTATTTTTAGCAGGTTTCCATAAATAGCAGGTTTCTATAAATAGCAGGTTTCAGGTGAAATGAAAAGGGGGATTGAGATTCGTTATTTTATAGGAGATGCGTTGCCAAGTGGAGATTTATGTTCTCATCATCGAACCTTCCCTTTTGGGAATGGGGACAAAAGTAGGTGTCTACAGGTAGGCGGTCCTAATTCTCTTGAGGTTGCTTCTAGAGCTCTTAGTGCTCAACCTAAAGTGGTAGATATTTCTCACAATGCAACAAGAGGTGTACATGTTCCAGCTATATCTGCCAGTACATTTTTCCCAGGCCCTAATTCTTCTTTCATCTTCGCCAATGCAATACGACATATAGGTGCAGAATATTTAGGAATGTTGCAACAATCACCATTCTCTAAAGTGACGAAAAAATATGAAGAAGCTCCAATGGTGTACAAGGGTATAGAACGCCTCAAGGGTGATCCAGATCCACTAAAACGGCAAGTCGACTCATATTATTGCTTTGTTAAGTCATTTCTTGATTTGGAAGCGGAAGCTGTTGGGCGACGACGTTCGGAAGAAGTGGAGCAAGGTATATTGACTCAAATTGACCTGGTTAGGCAAGTTGAGTTAGTTTTTGTTTAGGCGCAAGAGAAGCCTAGAGTACCTGAGGAGCAAGACGCTGATATTGCGAAGAAGATAGACGAACTTGAAGTTGCGTTAAAAGGAGCTCATGCTGAGAAAAGTCATTTATTAAGTGACTTAAAAACTAGTAGAACCTTAAAAAATAGTAGAACTTGAAGCTGCGTTGAAAGGAGCTCATGCTGAGAAAAGGTTGCAAAGCGGACTCTTGATGAGCTAGAAGCAACTCCTTTTCTGAGTGATGGAGATATTGTTCAGCTTGAACAACAGAGAGTGCAACTACAAGAGCTTCAGTCGATGATCAAGTCTTCTGAGTGGATGAACTCAACATAGCCTTATATATATATATATATATATATATATATATATATATATATATATATATATATATATATATATATATATATATATATATATATATGTATATATTTTTCTTTTTGTATAACATTATGCCTTTTGGTTTGTTTTATTTTTTATTCATCATATGATTTGTTTGTTTGTTTATTTAACCGTTCACAAATTTGACTCTTGTAGGACAGGAGCGTAGTAATGAATAATTATTTTGCCATTCACAGTTTAGATTCTTGTGGGCCAGGAGTGTAGCAATTATCGTAATTTTTTTTTTGGTGTGGCTGCACTTGAATAGTTTTTTTTTTGTTACTCAGCTGCCTACGTACTTACAAAGAAATTGATAAGTTACCATGCAAGATCAAGCCAACGTAGTTCAACTAACATATTTTCGTTTTTTTCTTTTCTTTTCTCGAGCGAGCAGTTTATCCTCTTACTTAGGAGTTTACAAAGATTTCACTTTTCATGAGTAGTACCGCTTCAGATACTTGCCGTTGATAGGCCCTACTCGCAATCCTTCTGCGTCAACAATTTTGTACGCCCCGTTAGTGTATACCTCTTGTACGACATATGGACCATCCCATTTTGAAGTGAATTTACTTCCAGTCTTACGAGAAGTAATGATAGGTCGTCTCACTGCTAGGACTATGTCCCCCACTTGAAAAGAGCGAGGTCGAACTTTCTTGTTGAATGCGCGTGACAGACGAGCCTGGTAGCATTCTGATTTTTGTTGTGCTCGAAGTATTTTCTCGTCAAGTGCCTCTAATTCTGCTACACGAAGTTTTTCATTTTCATCATTAGTCAACCCTTCTTGAATAGCTATTCGCAACGACGGGATTTGAAGTTCCAAAGGCAAAATAGCTTCAACACCATACACAAAAGCATATGGGGTTGACTGTGTTGTTGTTTTGTATGACGTCCTGTAAGCCCAAAGAGCTTCCCCTATCCTTTCATGCCAGTCACGCTTCGATTTAGAAACAACTTTGCTCAATAATTTGCAAAGTGTTTTGTTGAAAGATTCAGCTAGACCATTTGCAGGAGCGTTGTACATGGAGGACTTGTGCTGCGTGAATTTAAACTTCTCACAAAGACTTGTCATCAGTGTGTTGAAAAACGGTTTGCCATTGTCAGTTATGATCCGTCGAGGTATACCGTACTTGTAAATGATGTGAGTACGAATGAAATCGACGACATTTTCTTTCTTGACCTCGCGAAGAGGAATGGCCTCCGTCCACTTAGAGAAATTATAAGTTGCTGCTAAGATGTATGCTTGACCTGCAGATGACTTTGGTGTAATTGGACCAACCACGTCAAGTCCCCATGCTTTAAAAGGCCAAGATGAGACCGTAGGGTGCAAGGGTTCTGGAGGTTGGTGGATGAAATTAGCATGAAACTCACAAGCTTCACATTTCTTTGCATAGTCCATGATGTCTTACACCATTGTTGGCCAATAATAGCCCATTATTTTAAGGCAATCATACAACTTAGGACCTGATTGATGTGCGCCACAAATTCCAGCGTGAACCTCTTCCATGGCTTTCAGTATTTCTTCGTCTCCGATGCATCTCAACCATGAGTCATTGAAAGATCGTCGAAACAGAGTTCTATTAAAAAGTATAAATCGAGGGGCTCGACGATGAATCTCCATTCTATGCCTTGGATCACTAGGCAATTGTTGATGACTTAGAGAGTCGATAATTTGTTGACGCCAATCTTCCGGGTCAATTTGATGAATAGTGATCATGTCAACTTCCTCATCTTCCTCATCTTCAGTTTCGTCTATGTCAGGCGCAACGACCCAATGGCTGCAAACCGGTACAGACATGGTTTCTTCTGCCCCTAGTGCCAAAGTGGCTGCAAGCCCTGCAAGTGCGTCAACCATTTTGTTGGCACTCCTTGGAGCATGATTTAACTTAACGGTGTCAAGCTTTTCAAGCAATTTTGTTGCATGTCTGTGATGAGGAATTAAATCCTCTTTCTTGACTTCTTATTCACTGAAGAGTTAGCTTATCACCAGTTGTGAATCTCCGTAAATATCCAAGTCCTTTAGTCCTAGTTCCACGGCCATTTGGAGGCATAAGATGAGGGCTTGGTATTCAGCCATATTATTTGAGCTTAACTGAGTTAACACAAACGAGTAAGTCAAAACTTGCCTTTCTAGAGACAAAAAGACAACTCCATCTCCAACGCCATCTTGATGAGCAGCCCCGTCAAAATACATTTCCCAAGGTGGGAGTATGTCAATGTAGAACACATCCTCCCCAGGAAAATCTACAGAAAGGTCCCATTCAGGTGGCACTGGATGATCTGCAAAGAAATCTGCTATTGCTTGACCTTTCACAGATTTTTGCGGCACATACACAATGTCATACTGTTTTATGAGTACAACCCATTTAGCAAGTCGTCCTGAGAGAACTGGTCTTGAAAGGATATACTTGATTGGGTCAGCTTTTGAGATGACATAGACTGTATGAGCCTACATGTAATGCTTTAACTTTTGGATGGCAAAAACCAAAGCAAGATAAATTTTTTCAATGGGTGAGTGGTTCAATTCAGCACCCACCAATGTCCGACTTAGGTAGTAAAGAGCCCTCTCTTTGCGATCCTCTATTTCTTGAGCACACATTGCCCCCAACGACCGCTCTTGTGCAGCAATGTAAAGGATAAGAGGCTTTCCTTTGAATGGTACCCCCATCACTTTTGTAGAAGACACATACTTTTTATTCTTTCAAATTCCCTTCGACACGAGTCATCCCAATTAAATGGAGTATCTTTTTTCATGAGATGGCTAAATGGGTGACATCTTCCAACAAGGTTGGAGATGTGAAGGAAATAATGCCATTGGTCCAAGTATGCATTTAATGTTAAGTCTAATAAATGCGGTTCAGTATTAATTAACAAGTTAATAATTCAGTGAGATCAAGTGAGCTGAATGCCTAGCTAGAGGCCGCTTCAGTTCAAGTGGAATTAATGATATTAATCCACAGCTTACTCTTGACTGAACCCGTAGGGTCACACAAATAGTACGTAAACGGATCAAGTATTTAATGGCATTAAATACTCCATCTATGGATATTTGGAATCGACGGATCTTGGTTTCAGTGGGAGCTAAGATCGTCAAAGGCATAATGAATACTCCGGAAACGATGATATTACCGGAAACGGAAATATGGATCGTATCGGAAATATAAATATTATCCAAGTCGTAGATGTTGCCGGAAACGGAAACATGGTACGTGTCGGAAAATATTATCAGAAATGGAAATATTGTCGGAATCTGACATATTGCCGGAAACGGAAATATTGTCGGAATCGGAAATATTATCGGAATCGGAAAATAATTCCGGAAACGGAAATATAAAATATTTGTTCGAAACGGAAATTAATTTCGGAATCGGAAATGTTAAATATTGTTCGTATCGGAAACGAATTCCGGAATCGGGAAATTTATTTTCGGCCGAACCCAGAATTCCCAAATTCGAAGCTTAACTATGACTTTTCGGAGGTTTTAGTTTTTCGAACGCAAAAGTTTGTAATTTTAAGACGTTAAATTAAATATTTGCGATCCTTGTTGTTAAATCTTGAATTTTTGATTGACCTACTGTATGTTTAACAATTTTGAATGCCTAAGCTTGTTAATTATACAACCTAATTTGTAATTGTAATTAATTTGTTGAAATTCGAATAATTTTGAATTTGATTTGATTTTCATAATTAATTGACAATTTAATTAGGTATCCATGATTAAAAACCACCATAAAAATTGTTAATTTGTGATAAATTTTAAATTTTTATGACCTAGATTTGAATCCATGTTAATCGGAAATTAATTGATTAATAAATTTTCGATTTTCGCCCTAAAATTATGAAATTAATATGATTTATTAATTTGTCGTTAATTTTAGGATTTTTTGGTATTTACTACCTTCAAAATACACCACTTTTGTATTTAGTACCTTATGAAAATTTTATTTTAAATTACTACCTTAAAGTTTCATTTTTTTTGTATTCACTACCATTTTACAGTTTTCTCATTTTAAAATTGAGATATCTCTTTCGTTTCTTAATCATTTTAAGTGATTCAAAACCCATTCTTCTTATTTATGTGTAAGGATTCCATAGGGATCTTTCATTTAACATTTTGTAAAAGGTAAAATAAATTAATATTATTTGTAAAATATTAAACTACTTATGAATTATGAAATAAATTTTTTTTGAAATGACGTTCTCAATGAATTCCCTATAGAAAAAGGAAAATAATGAACTTTGAATCACTTTAAACGATTAAGAAATGAAAGAGATATCTTAATTTTAAAATGAGAAAACTATAAATTGGTAGTAAATAAATAAAAATTGGAAGTTTAAGGTAGTAATTTAAAATAAAAATTTCATAAGGTAGTAAATACAAAAGTGGTGTATTTTAAAGGTAGTAAATACCAAAATTTCCTTAATTTTAAATTAAATTTTTTTAATTTTTATGAAAATCGCTCATGAATGTTGCACGCACAAAGCAATGGTCGCTACATGTTATCCTTAAGGGGTGTTGTATAGTGCGGGCACGCGACGACGAGCAAGGGAGCTCGTCGCCCGTGCGGTACGAATGCAGCGAGCAACATAGGATGGCGCGCGCGCGCGAGGCATTGGAGCTGGCCGTGTGTGCTGTGCGATGGGCGGTGGGGAAAGGGCAAAGCATGGGCGAGCAGTCGCGTGTGGGCAGCGAGCGTGCTGCGCCACAGCGCGCACTGCCTCGCGCGAGTGAGCGATGGGTCGCGCCTTGAGAGATGCCTCGCCAGGGACTGCTGCGATTTGATGCGTACGAGCAGGCTGCGCGCAAGCGTGGCTTGGCTTGCTGCGTTTGCGCGTGGCTGCTGCCACTCGTGCATGCCGAGCGGTCAGTCGAGGGGCATGCTGCCTCGTATAGTCGATAGGGCTTGGGCGCAAGCCCAAGTGCCTCGTCTTGTTACGATTGACGCGTTTTAATTTTAATTTAGAATTTCAATTCGGAAATAATTTTAATTAACTTTAAAATTAATAATTTAAATTATTTTCTCGAAATTTAATTTTGAATATTATAATTATTATGAATTTTAATTTATACTAATTATTTTACTAAAATTAAAACCTTGAATTAATTTAAATTCATTTAATTCAACTGAAAATAAATTAAATGGATTCGATTATAATTTTATATGAGCTCTAAATTTTAATTTAACTTGTATGTTTCCGGTTAGACTAGAAATACATTTTTATGTTTAAATTTAGTAAAGCATATAAAGTTATTGGTTTAAGTGGGAGCCTTTAGTCATAAACTCTTGATTAGGTCTACAATCCTTTAAGGTTAAAACAACTTGATTAGAATTAATAAGGACTGAATAATTGGTAGATTATTGGTGCCCTTGATAATTGCTGCAAATATTCATGTGATGCATTACAATGTGTTTTTAACTAACCAGCTATGTGGGCCATTCATGATAATCAATGGGTGAATGGTATATATTGTATATGTACTGTTTTGCAGGTTAATGAAAGTGACTAGTATGGCCCAAATAGGATTGAAAATATGGTCTGCGTACCATTAATTTGAATGTAATATTGGTCTAAAGTACCAAATTTTATTGCTTTAAAATATGGTCTGCGTACCATCAAATAGTTGTAATTAGTTTAATTATAGCTGATCCTATTTGAAGAAAATGGCGCCTCCCATGGTGAAATTCAAGACGAAGTTTCCAATCCATTTTCAAGACGGACTTTGAAGTTGAAGCTTCAAGATGAAGTCGGGCCATACTAGATCACATTTATCTTATGCATGCTTTAAGTTATTTATTGCTTTTAAATATGTCTTAAATATGCATGAGAGTATGGCTTGATTATGTTGCATGATTAAGGATTTTAGTTCACTTAAAATATAACCAACATAGTAAGAGCCTTATGTTCCAAACTTAAAAATTGAGTTAAAAGGTGCCATGCCAAAATAACACTTACTTGGATAACCTTTACATCAATCTTAGTAATAGTTTTCCGCCATAGCGAGGTGTTACTAATTGATTCTAAAGGGGTAAGGTACACAAATAAATTGTGAGTACATGTTAGTTTTGGTGAAACTCAACGATATAAGTAAGGAGTCCATTTATGTCTTGGCAAATTCGATAGGTTTACCTAATAAGTTCTTAGACGTACCTATCAACCAAGAGTAGTTTCTAGACTATTAGCAAAAGGCTTTTGCTTACCTAAAATATTTTAGAATTGAGTCAAAATACATAATGTGCTTAATTATTCAATGATTTAAGGATCTTGGAATCATTTTATTCACACCTGCCGGAACAATAAATTCGAATAAAATGCCAATAACTTGTTTAAATTGCATGATTGCTTTAATTTTCAAGTTATTACTCATGATAAATGTTTAGACTTTGCATGCTTCAATGTATGTTTTAATTATTGTTTATAATTAAATATCTTGCACTGCAGTAAAACCTTTTAGAAAGGTAACAGTAAATTTCCTCGATTGGTAGTGAATCCAAGAACGATTTACGGAAATGAGAGAAAGTGAGCAATTTAAAATGTACGTTTCTTATAGCGACTCTTATGGTTGTTTTCGAGTGTCAAAGTCGAATGGCAAACCGATTGGTGCTTGTGAATTCAAAATACAATGTAGTTTTGAGATCATAAAGCATTGAGTTTAAACGCTCAGCTTTACCAATGGTTGTGAGGGGGTCGAAAAAGCACGAGGCTAATGCATGACCTCGTCCCTCGTGGGCATGACGTCGTCAGATCTAGTGTAGTTAGATTTCCTGTGAGTTTACACCCAATCGACTAGTAATATAGGAGTCGCCATTCAGTTTTTAACGACAATGAGAAAAACTGACAAAACCCGGTTATCTTAACATAAAGGGAGTGCAATTATGTTCGACCACGACGGCCATAGGTTCCCTTGTGATCCCTAGTGTGGGGATCGCTCAACGTACACCCGCAGGGCAGAGATTGGGAGTTCGGGAGACTGTAACTACCGAGAGGAGTGCTCATCGATAACTCCAGAGGCAGGTTATCCTTACTAGCTCAGCATAAATAATTAAAGGGACATGCGTTTAAACTATTAAACTACTCTGAATTGATTTTAGCAATATGCAACACATAATACTAAATCGATCGTGGTTACCTTATTTAGATTGATTTAAGGTACCTAGCATGATAATTCAATTGTCCAGGGTATTATCTTATTAGGCGTGATAGATCAATCAAGTTAATAGTTTGACAATTTTATAAAAGGGTGATGAAAGCGCTTAATTCATCAGCTACAAGGGACAGGATGCGTTATGTTCGACTTTTGGGTCGATTGCGACAGAACGCCGGATCAATTTCGCAGCGTGAGGCTAGGCTTAAGGCTAGAGTCAATACTCAGGTTATGGAATTGTGTGTTGTGTTCACGTCGGTTTTAAGGCTGTATTTATAGGGAAAGAGTTTGTGGAAAGATGGATCTTTAGAATACGAATCCAAAAAGAATTCAGAGACGACACGGCCCCAGGTATTTTCAGCGCCCAGGGTTGGGCGCCGAAGATTTCGGCGCCCAGACCCAGGCGTTGAAAATAGGATCTGAGCCGAGCCTTTTTGTCAGATTTGGACTCTTAAACACGGAGCTTTTGAGACTTATACGAGTTTCTTAGTGCGTATTAACTTATGGCGGAATGCGTCTGGGCCCGTTACGAACTCTAGGTTCGTTAGGAATTTAATTAATACATAACTCTTATTTTCGAATTATAGCAGGAATAGAATTCCTTTTGCCAATTCTATCTCTTTTAGGACTTATGTTGGAGTGCAACACCTAATTCTGACAGATTTCTATCTTTTATGACTTTGCCACTTTTAACAACTACTTCTTACGGCAATTACTATTTTTAGCAGGTTTCTATAAATAGCAGTTTTGGCTGAAATGAAAGGGTGATTGAGATTCGTTATTTTATAGGAGATGCGTTTCCAAGTGGAGATTTGTGTTCTCATCATCGAACCTTCCCTTTCGGGAATGGGGACAAAAGTAGGTGTCTACAGTTAGCCCCCACTTTGACTGAGTCTTGGAGTAAGACGATGGTCAAAGTATCAGACGGAGTGCGTCATACAAGCCATGGTGTATGTGACCTGTTTTGCGAGGGTCTCACGAGCCCCCGAGTGATAACATTTGACTTAAGGGTCATCACTTGAAGTGTTTAACACATTCCTCACGTGTCATTGGAATTTGTTAAGTATAGAAACTCCCTCACTTTGTCATTGGAATTACCTACAGATGTATAGAAACTCCCTCACTTTGTCATTGGAAGTATCTACAGACGTTTTCGAAATCAAAGCTATAAAATGTAACCAGGCCCGGCCAAGCCCGATCACGAGGTAAAAATGTTTTTAAAGATTCTCATTTTCAGGGTTAGGTAAACGAGAAAACCCCCTTGTTTTTATAGGACATAAAACGAAGGAAAATCCAGTACATCGCTGTTTTTTGGAAAAGCGGAAAACCAATCCTTTGAGTTTTGGAAAAGGGAAACCATCTTTTGATTTTCGGAAAAAGATAAACCATCTTTTGATTTTTGGAAAAAGATAAACCATCCTTTGATTTTTGGAAAAGGGAAACCATCTTTTGATTTTTGGAAAAAGATAAACCATCTTTTGATTTTTGGAAAAAGATAAACCATCTTTTGATTTTTGGAAAAAGATAAACCATCCTTTGATTTTTTGAAAAGGATAAACCGGGGAAAGTTATCGCTGCAACAACTAAGGACCTGCGCGGTTAGTGGCGCAGAGCCCGCCCGCTGAAGGTGGGCGAGCCTGTTTTTGTTTTTGAATATTTTATTTTCGAAAACTGAGGACCTGCGTGGTTAGTGACGCCGACCCCGCCGGCTGAAGATGGCG
This sequence comes from Spinacia oleracea, assembly GCF_020520425.1. Lineage (NCBI taxonomy): Eukaryota > Viridiplantae > Streptophyta > Magnoliopsida > Caryophyllales > Amaranthaceae > Spinacia > Spinacia oleracea. The sequence continues at coordinate 90,482,379 of NC_079490.1, read as the reverse complement.
AGCCTGTTTTTGTTTTTTGAAGAATTTATTTTCTTTCGAGGGATGCTCGGATTTAGTTGCAACCTGAATGTGGGTTGACAACGTGCTTAGACGGACCATTGTCTCGTGGTCATCATCTTTCATGGTTTTGAGCTAGTCTTTACGGCTCAATTTCGCCACTACTTGGGTCCTTGATTAGGGGACTATGTATAAGTATCAACGGCGACCTTTGTCTTGAGGTCGTAATCCGGTTTTATCTTTTGAGATTATCCAAACACGGGACTTCGTACAGCGTAGTCTGGGAATATTTTTTTAACTTTGTATACTCTCTTTTGAAATATATATTTTCTTTCGAGCCCCCAAGCACTCGTGCTTGACGGTCATTTCTTGTCAAAGAGGTTCCTTGGGGATACGCATTTTGTAATGTCCTTGATCGTGTTTGGGATCGTGGTCGTAAGTGCGAGCGATCGTTGAAGTGGTGTGCTACTCTTAACAAAGTCGTGAGGCGCGACTTTTAGTAAAGAAATCGGCAATTTTCGAGTCGAATGGATACGGCAGGGCCCTATAGAAGTTAGGGCCTTTTTTGAGCCTGGGTTCATTTTCGGCGCCCAGGCCTGGGCGTTGAAATAATTCTTACCCTAGGTTGGGCGTTGAAAATGTTGTTTGGGCTGGTCTTTTGATGACACAGTTGGCCTCTTGTTCGTTCGTTTATTTCACTTGGAAATTCTACGTATTCTCTTCTCTTTTGTTTTTCTTTATTTTTGGAACGTAGAATTTTATTAGAGATCACAATGAGTTGAGCTGATTTTCAGCGCCCAGGGCTGGGCGTCGGAATATCTGGCGCCTGGTCCTGGGCGTTGAAAGTGCGTCCCAGGCAGGACTTTCTCGTGATGATTTCTTGAGAAACCGTAGCCGATTGGTGGACTACGGTGTTTGTCGCTTTGGGGAGATTATTTAAAGGAACTGTTGCTCTTAAGGCGTACAGTTATTGCAATAGTCGGGCGAGTCTATATAGCTCGAGGAACATACCTTGAGGCGTAAGAGTTTGATCGCTCTTGTTGTTATTTGAACGTATATTTTTTTTCTTTTGAATGTGTTTGTGAATGTTCGATACTTAGAATGTATGTGCGAACGAGCATTCATAGAATGGCCGTTGCGTGCGGTCCATTAATCAGTTTGCTTGAATCATTTTTTTGAGCAATGACTGATGTTGAATAGTTTGCTTAGAAGCTTGATAGGGTTCAGGCCCATTCACGAAGTGGGATCAAGCATCGTTCCCTTTTGATCGTTCAAACATTTGCTTTGAGACTTTTTTTATTTTGCTATGGTCGTTTCGTAGCTTGGAGCCCCCAAGTATGCATGTTGGGATGCTTCCTTTTGGCGTACGATTCTTGTAGGTTCTTTCGAGAAAGATGCCTTGGGGTTCCGCTCGTGTAGGTGCGAGCCATCCCTTCCGTGGTAGGTAATGTTTTGTTACCTTTAATCCTTAATGTAGAAGTCGTGTGGCTTGCATTTTGAATTTGGGCGATAAGTAGTCTTTGCCTCATACTCTTGGTCGTGCCCGCATTAGTGCAATATGCCTTACTCTTTTTTTTTTTAGACTCGTACCGTGGGATGGTTGAACTTATGGTGCGACGTAGGCTTGTGTGGCCTAACAGCGTATTTTAGAACATTCCTCCAGGTGTTGGGATATCATTATTATTTTTTGCATTGGAGTACTTCATCACGCCTCGTTCAGGTGCTCGAACAAGTGTAGCACCTTCTGCGTGGGTGTGCACGGCTTATTACTTCGTTCGATGCGAGGATTCATAGATGTTTCTTTCCTTTTTTTTTTGGATTTTTGTTTCGCTTTTGCTTTGGAACGACGTAGACTGTGTAACGAGCGCTTGTAGGGCGAGCGTTATGTGCAGTAGTTTGATCGGAGTTTTGGTGACTCGCGATTTTCAGTTACCCTTGTTAGTGGGGTATTTTATATATCCTAAGTAGCGCTTAGAATTTGGGAGGGGTTGTAGTCATTCTAAGGTTCGTTTTACACGATCAAACCTTAGGATTGTAGCCCTATGACGTGTGTATAGCATTAGCGTCGAGAATTTGCTATTTTTAGAGTGTTTTTCTCAAGCCCCCAATTGTAGCTACGGGATTGGCTTGGTGCTATAATGCTTGGCATACGTTTTTATGCATTCATGGTGACATGGATCATGAATAGTTTGAACCAGACTCGTTTAGTGCGAGGTACGTTCGAGTAGTGATTTGCTACTTTTCTTGTAAATGTCGTGTTGTGCGACATTGCCATGGTCAAGGTAGTCACATGTTGAAGTGTGCCTTGACCAAAATCTAGGTGCCTTTCTTTAGCCATAATCATATTTAGAAATCTCTTTGACTCACTTGCAACATCGAGATAAACGCATACTTAGCTTAAACCAACGACACTTTATTATGTTCGAAGAAGTCTTTGAAAATTATTTGAAATCCGAGTCCTACTGTGTACAATCCGAGGTGTACTAAATAATAGAAGGGTTCGTACATGATTACATGAGGGAATCAAAATACTGTTACGATTTTCGGAATGCTCTCTAAGGATTTGCTGGAAGCCAGGGTGCAGGCGTCTAGATATCACTTGTGCCCGTGTGGCACATGCTTTAGGTTTTTAGGGCCATCATTTCCAGAATTGCGGGAATATAAACCGCTTTCAAATTGACTTAGATTTACTTGGTGTAGGTCTGTACAAAAGGTCAAGGTATAATTAGTTCTTTCCCTAGCTCTTTCATTTCAATTTTTAGCCCCCATTTGCTATTATGTCTTCTCATTAATAATGCTTTTAGATTTCGATTTTAGATGCCCGTGTCATATGTCTGAGTAGGGTGAGCCTTGGTTAAGTGCCAAGTCCTATTGACAATGTCTGATTTTTTTCAAAGGGGATTCGCAAGCATTTGAATTACCATGAACGGGTGCCCTGAGTTCGAAGGAACGATGGGGCGATGCCGTAGAACAATCCTCTTTATTGCAAGCTTACTGCCTTTACTACTTGTTGGCGATTATGACTGTGTCTAGTGGTGAAAGAAGGTCTTTAAATGAGTTACTTTGCTTTAGGGAGGGTCAAGTCCAGTGCTTTAGAGGTCATGGACGCTTGCGCTAGCCCCCATTCAATTGAGGCAAAGCGATCTTTTGAGTATTGGCTAAGTGCCTAGGAGTGTGAGTGCTCCTTGTGGCAAGGGTACGTGCCCTTATTATTTTTCGATGTGTGCTCATTTTGGCATCTTGATGACTTGGATTCTTCCTTTGACTTATATTTTCCTTTCGACTTGGATTGCAAATAATTAAATTTCAATAAGGGACTCTATTTTTTATTCTTGTTATTCTATAGGCTTTAACATTTTTGCAAATTGGTTGGACCGAATCATGGATTGCCTATGTATCCGCCTTAGATAGATTTAATTTGGAATCAGGTCTTGCGTAGTTCTTAGCCAGAAAATGGTTTCTTAGAATGCCAATTTTAAGCAAGTACGTTCGAGTGGAATCGTAATGTTTGAAATAGGGTGAAATAAGTAAAGTTTATTATTATTTTAATCTGCTGCTTTGCCGTAAGCCAAAATTTTGTTTTATTTTTTAAGTACATGTATTTGCACAAAAATATTTTCATGTGTTTTTTGGTACGTATATCTGAATACGTGTTGTACCCCTCCAAGTGTTCGTTATTGTTCCGTGTATGTGCGGATAAAATGACGAGCACTTCTGGACAAAATTTGGCAAGCAGAGATATTCAGCGCCCAGGCTGGGGCGTTAAAGATTCCGGCGCCCAGCTCTAGGCGTTGAAAGTGATTTTTGGGCAGATCTTTTTTTGGTGCGCTAAATGCTTCTTTTTTTAGACTAACTTTAAAGGTGTTTTGCAAAGTTTCATTTTTTTTTTACGTTAAGCGTAGAATGTACTTTTCATTTGTCTTTTTTTTATTTGTGACTCAAGACGTCTTGAAAGATGGGTTGAATGAGATAGGATAATTTGTATAGGTATTAGTCAAGCATGAGGATTGGAAAGGGTAGAAGATCGTAGAACTTTATGTAGTTTTTGTGGTATGATTTGGATTGGTTGACTCAATTCTTTTCCTTCCTTTACTTGGGTAAATTTCGCACTTTGGGAGGTACGGGCTAAATATTTCATGGCTCGCTCTTTTCGCTCTCCCTTTATCTCTTTCTCTTTTTTCTTTTTTGCTTGGGATTTCTCCCCCTTTTTATTTGGGCTAAAAGGTAGATGGTTGTGGTCTTTGAGTCACGTGGCGAGACTGAGTGAGCCTCGTTTGGTTGGCCTATAGTGGACCTTTAATTTTAGTAGGCGGGTGGACCTTTAATTTTAGTAGGCCTAGGGTGGACCTTTAAATTGTCTTACTTTGCAAGCGTATTTAGTCGTTTCTTAAAATGTGCAAATAGCGTAGATTCAAAATGTTGTTTTTACTTTATTGAAATTTAACGAAAGAATTACATCGAAAATAATTTTTTTGCTCCTTTTCAGATTCCAGTTTCCGGGATTTAATTGGAAGTTGTGATTTAGACTCGAACTTTTTTCATTAATTTTTTTTGATTATAACCCGTGTATGAATACAAGGAGGTGGCCTAGACTCAAAATAATGACGTGGCATAAGCCTATAATACTTGACCAATCGACTCTCAGACTTACGCTAATTGGACCATAATTTTCTTTGGTTGACACTTTAGATTTTAACCCTTGGGTGTTCATTTGTCATGCGCATTTTTGCTTAATGTTGGCAAGGTAGTCAGTTGGGGAGATCGAATTTTTATTTTTGTAAGACTAGAATCATTAGTGCGGCTTCCCTCTTAGTGTGTATTGCTTTACCCCGGTGGTAGCCTTATGGCATGCCGATTTGGGTATTTTCATGGTTCGTCATGTTGCATTCATGGAAAATCTTTTAGTCCGTACTTAGGAGTACTTCAAGGAGCGAGTGGCTCGAGAGGACTATGATAGTCGTGACCCAATGTGATCATGAGCCTTGAAGCCATTAATTTTTTTCCTTGCCAATGGTACTGACACCTTAGGCTCACTTTGGGGGTTGTGCGACTATGGAGGAATGATTTTCAGAATGTGACTGTTTCCATTTTGCAAATACTTGAATTACATAATATATTCTTTTTATTGGTGAGAGAGAGTATCGAGGCCGTAGATCCTTAGCAAGGGATGACAATTACATATGGGTGCTTATTGATTTTAATGTTAGGAAGGGAGACTCAATATGGTTTAACCTTTTAACTTGCAGAACGACAGCAAGCATTAGGACCGGTTCTATGTATAAGACAACTAAGACTTAGGATTTAGATTGTACTTTGGCATAGCCTAGTCTAGACTCGGATTTATTTATTTTTTATTCGAACGTTATTTTTCCTTGAAAACTTTATTCGAACATTATTTTTTGAATACTTTGCCCATGTGACATTCAAGGTTATTTTAATTAGCATGCTCGGTTTTGGTGCCGAACATTGTCGTCATAGGAGGCCTAATGACGACACGAGGAGTTGTTTATTTTATAAGTCGTTCTTAGAATCGAGTGCCTTTTTTCATACGTCCTCGTAGCAGATTTGTTTCGAATTTTTTATTGCTACGTATACTTTATGCGCGGGCACCGAGGCTGCTGTGCCTGGCCAAAAGGCCAAGCAGCAACTTCAGCGCCCAGCAGGGGCGTTGAAATAATTGGCGCCCAGCTAGGGGCGCTGAAAATGCGTCCTTGACTGGTACTCGTATTCTGTTCGTCTATTTTTTCCGTACATACGACTTAATTTTGCGTGCTTGCCCAATAACGTCCTTTGCGCGTTATGCAGCGTCGTGGGATTCGTTACAGGACGTCCTGGGCGTCGCTTATTTTTGTGGCGATCGCCCGGGACTGCGGGGCACGTATTTAGGTATAACTCTTTGGCCAATTGGTGTTTATGAATGTTTGGGCAATTTTTAGGGTCGTTGGTTTTTTAGCGTTATTTGTCACACACAATCACAACATAATCACGTAATTCGCTACACATAACTAACATTACAACATGAAGCAAAAATAATATGTCACGTAGTTTATGATAGGCTTCTATGGGTAATATTTGCGCCTGGCTTAGTACCGCTTCTATCGTAGATCCAACACATGCCCCGATCGAGGTAGTGCATTCAACAGACAAATTTCGTCCCAAGAGGCCAATCACGATGTAAGCCAAGGGGGCATGCACCAATGAGAGGCACCTTTGTGGGCGAGCGATTGGGTTTGGGACGGGTGTACTACTAGCGGAAAGTGCCGAGTGGACACATTCGAAGCGTATGCACCCCTCGGTTGGCGATGGGTATCTTTAGTCCCAACTCCCGAGATGAAACATGCCAAGGGAGCCGAGATTCGTTATGCGGTTCTGTCCGTTCACATTAATATGCTGATTTTCAGGTCGTCCCAACTTGATAAGGAAATAAACGCGGAGTAGGATCGTTTCACCCTTCGGCTATTTTGATTACCTACGAGAAAAAGCACGGGGCTAATGCATGACCTCCTCCCTCGTGGGCGTGACGTCGTCAGATCAAGTGTAGTTAGATTTCCTGGGAGTTTACACCCAATCGACTAGTAATATAGGAGTCGCCATTCAGTTTTTAACGATAATGAGAAAAACTGACAAAACCCGGTTATCGTGACATAAAGGGAGTGCAATTATGTTCGACCACGACGGCCATAGGTTCCCTTGTGATCCCTGGTGTGGGGATCGCTCAACGTACACCCGCAGGGCAGAGATTGAGAGTTCGGGGGACTGTAACTACCGAGAGGAGTGCTCATCGATAACTCTAGAGGCAAGTTATCCTTACTAGCTCAGCATAAATAATTGAAGGGACATGCGTTTAAACTATTAAACTACTCTGAATTGATTTTAGCAATATGCAACACATAATACTAAATCGATCGTGTTTACCTTATTTAGATTGATTTAAGGTACCTAGCATGATAATTCAATTGTCCAGGGTATTATCTTATTAGGCGTGATAGATCAATCAAGTTAATAGTTTGACAATTTTATAAAAGGGTGATGAAAGCGATTAAATCATATGAGGGACACATTACAACGCACCCTTGAGAGGTGCGTCACGGTTCTCAGAAAACTAACCACTTGGCTTTGCTATTTCTCCTTTTATTTAACGAATCTCGGGTTTCTAAGCAGTGTTCCAGTATTTGGGCTTAATTCATCAGCTACAAGGGACAGGATGCGTTCTGTTCGACTTTTGGGTCGATTGCGACAGAACGCCGGATCAATTTCGCAGCGTGAGGCTAGGCTTAAGGCTAGAGTCAATACTCAGGTTATGGAATTGTGTGTTGTGTTCACGTCGGTTTTTAGGATGTATTTATAGGGAAAGAGTTTGTGGAAAGATAGATCTTTAGAATACGAATCCAAAAAGAATTCGGAGACGACACGGCCCCAGGTATTTTCAGCGCCCAGGGCTGGGGGCCGAAGATTTCGGCGCCCAGACCCAGGCGTTGAAACACTAGAGGAAAAAACTTGATAAGTTGCTCTTAAAAGTGGCTTATAAGTTGCCCTTCGTAAGTGCCACCAATGGGGGGTCACTTTTGTAAAATTATCAAAAGTTGCCCTTAAAAAGGGCAACTTATAATATTATAAGGTGCCCTTGTTTGCAACAAGGGCACCTTATGTGAAACTTATAAGGTGCCCTTGTTGCAAAAAGGGCACCTTATGTGAAACTTATAAGGTGCCCTTGTTGCAAAAAGGGCACCTTATGTGAAACTTATAAGGTGCCCTTGTTGCAAACAAGGGCACCTTATAAGCTGCACATAAGTTGTTCTTGTTGCAAACAAGGGCAACTTTTGAGTTTTTTTTTAAAAAAAAAAAAAAAAATCTGCAATGTAATTCCTAATATCCTGCAATATAATTTCTGATTTTGCAATATAATTTCTGTTTCATCAAACATCAGCTTGACATTCTCAAAAATGATATAAATTTCAAATTTCCAATAATATTACCGAATTAATTCAAATGTAATTAATTCAATCGATAAATAACAAAATAATGTAAGAGTCACGAATAACTGAAAGTCTGCTCTATTTATTACACTGAGGGTAGTTCACAATCGTTGAAGTAAATAGCCCACTTGTCTCGAACTTCATCCAACTCCTTTTTGGTAAAGGGCTCCTCCCTTGGAGTTTTGAAAACCATTAAAAGAACACCGTACATGCAAACCAATAAATTAAATTAAGTTTCATATGCGAAAACAAAAATTAGATTGGTTGCAAAAACAATTATATTGGACAAAAATGACATTTTTGATCCCAACTACCAACAAACGAACCTATTTCCATATTCAAAACGTTTTTCATGATTCATATGATTAGTTATATGATTATAAGACTCATTTCAACTTCGCTATGCACGTCTATGGTTCATTTGGGTCGATATAGGTCATTTATGGTCAAAAATGGCATTTTCGATCCCAATTGCCAACAAACAAACCTATATCCATATTCTAAATGTTTTTCATGATTCTTATGATTAATTATATTATTATAAGACTCATTTCAACTTCGTTATGCACGCATAAGGGTCATTTGGGTCGATATAGGTAATTTATGGCCAAAAATGGCATTTTCGATCCCAACTACCAACAAACGAACCTATTTCCATATTCTAAACGTTTTTCATGATTCATATGATTAGTTATATGTTTATAAGACTCATTTGAAGTTCGTTATGCACGCCTATGGCTCATTTGGGACGATATAGGTCATTTATGACCAAAAATGGCATTTTCGATCCCAACTACCAACAAACGAACCTATTTCCATATTCTAAACGTTTTTCATGATTCATATGATTAGTTATATGTTTATAAGACTCATTTCAAGTTCGTTATGCACGTCTATGGCTCATTCGGGTCGATATAGGTCATTTTTGGCCAAAAATCGCATTTTCGATCCCAACTACCAACAAACGAACCTATTTCCATATTCTAAACGTTTTTCATGATTCATATGATTAGTTATATGTTTATAAGACTCATTTCAAGTTCGTTATGCACGCCTATGGCTCATTTGGGACGATATAGGTCATTTATGACCAAAAATGGCATTTTCGATCCCAACTACCAACAAACGAACCTATTTCCATATTCTAAACGTTTTTCATGATTCATATGATTAGTTATATTTTTATAAGACTCATTTCAAGTTCGTTATGCACGTCTATGGTTCATTTGGGTCGATATAGGTCATTTTTGGCCAAAAATCGCATTTTCGATCCCAACTACCAACAAACGAACCTATTTCCATATTCCAAACGTTTTTCATGATTCATATGATTAGTTATATGTTTATAAGACTCATTTCAAGTTCTTTATGCACGCCTATGGCTCATTTGGGACGATATAGGTCATTTATGACCAAAAATGGCATTTTCGATCCCAACTACCAACAAACGAACCTATTTCCATATTCTAAACGTTTTTCATAATTCATATGATTAGTTATATGTTTATAAGACTCATTTCAAGTTCGTTATGCACGCCTATGACTCATTTTTTGGGACGATATAGGTCATTTATGACCAAAAATGGCATTTTCGATCCCAACTACCAACAAACGAACCTATTTCCATATTCTAAACGTTTTTGATGATTCATATGATTAGTTATATGTTTATAAGACTCATTTTAAGTTCGTTATGCACGCCTATGGCTCATTTGGGACGATATAGGTCATTTATGACCAAAAATGGCATTTTCGATCCCAACTACCAATAAACGAACCTATTTCCATATTCTAAACGTTTTTCATGATTCATATGATTAGTTATATGTTTATAAGACTCATTTTCGACGGTTCATGCCAATTATAGGCGAATAGTTTTTTTAACTAATTTCTAGCCTAATAATACATCATAAATAAGCTATTTTATGTACCTTTTCCAGATCTTGAACTTCCTTGCAACTTTTGAATATGTCATGCATGAATTTCATCACGTAATAGCCACACTCGACCCCACCCTCTTGTTGGGCGCACTAGATTAAAGATAACATAAATTAGATAATAGGAAATGTAATTGTTTTGGCCGTACAATAAGTAGTGAACAAGTTATTATTTACCTTAACTGATTTCCATTGAGGAAGTGCGCTTTTTTGACATTCATTTTCATCAACACTCTGCAATTCCACAATTCATTGGAAGTTTATTAACATTAAATTCTTGAATGTAAAATATGATTGCAAGTTTTATTTGATATGTACAAAAAAAACTAAATACGGAATGTACTTATTCAATAGTGACTTGACCAACACGGATCGTAATGGATCTCGACGACAAGAATCAAATTGATAAATTGTGTGGCTTGAAACACATATCACAAGGAGCATCCAATGGAGGTTGTAATCACAAACGAGTGGTTTAATAATCCATAATATGCCACAACAATCACAAAATATCATTATAATCGACACTAATGTAGGACAATAAAGATATTAAAGCAAAGGCATACTCTTCAAAGTACGGGGCTAATATGAACTTGTTTTTCGCTTTTGTGCATTGACGGATACCATCATCGAGATATTGACTGACTTCGGCTCGATTGTTCATGCAACTAGCACCACTTATTGATTGTGGATCCAACCACCCAATATGACTATCCGAACTAAAATCATCGAACTGAAGAGACCTAAAGAACAAGCAAACATATGAATAATTGAAACTTGGCAAACCATTTACCTTAATAAATACATTACCATAACTAACTATATTAATTACCTCATGAAGACTTGTATCATTGAAATATTAAGCATATCACCTTTGAGGAATTCACATATATCGTCTTTAGTTACCCATGCTATGCCATGCTCGAAAAAGTGGAATAATGACATGTCCATCTGAACTCCAATAGCATTATCACCCGGTAACTCACTAACAAGACTATGCAACCATTTTCACGGCTTACTAAGAGAGTCAAAAACATTTGATTCCACAAGTAAATTTGCAAGAGAAACTGGACTTTTCGATGATTTAAGTTTGGAGTCTTCACTCTTGCCTTGTGAACTTCCTTTTGCAATCAACTCCATTTATCGTTGACCATCTTTGCTAGCTTGAGTTGGTGGTTTCTTTAATTTATCTTTCATTGGTGGCGCTTTTAGTTTCTTGATGATCTGCAAGGTTAATTTACAAAAACCAAGAGATTATGAAAAAACTTGTTTATTGAAACATATAGGAAATGTTATGCAAAATAGAAAGGCGTGGAATTAGAAACACAAAACACCTCGTCTGAAAACTTCACCCATGCAAATGGCCATAGTACATAAGAACCGGAGGCATCGGCCAAAGTATGGAGGAAATTGTTGGGCACCGGAAGTATCCAATCCAAATAGTCTTCATGAACATTGTATGGGCTGACCGCATAATAACCACTCGGGACTTGCTTGAAGTGGACTAGTGGTCGGTCACTTTGTGGTTGTGCATTCGCATCGGCCACCACATACAATTTATCACCATTTGATTGTCCCGGGTGTAGTAGTTCGCAAGGCGTCTCCTCCTAACATTCAACCATCAGGATATGCAATAAGTAAAAATTTAGCCATCACGTTATTGAATGAATTAAAACTCCAAAATTTATATAAGAACATTACGGAATTAAACTCCAGAATTCAACTCACCTTTAATTCAAGCATTGGTTGAACTCCAAGCATTGGTTGAACTCCAGTAGACGGCTGAACTCTAGCAGGTGGTTGAACTCCAGTAGGTTCTTGACCTTCATTAGGTGGTTGAAGGTCAAGAATTGGTTGGCTTGATGAATCCAAAGGGCTACGGCGGGGCAACTCCAAGCTTTGTAAGCCCATGTGTTGTAGGATTGCCTCAATATCTCCTTCTTCAGTTCTTCTCTCATCGAAGCTATATCTGAAGCTGTTGAAGATGCACTGAAGTTTGAGTTGGTGGGCTTGCGATATTCTTCACCATACGCCTTTTTCAAGCCAAAACGTACCCCTCCGAAACCTCTTGGATGCCCGGAAGGGTCAGGTCCAAGAGTCATGTACAAGGGATCCTTGTTTAAAACTGAAGAAACCTTGCCTTCGGCACATGCTTGTTGATATTCAACCTATTTTATGAAAACAATATAGAAAGTGATTGTTATATTAATACCAAAGGTAGACAAAATGTATAACATATATATATATATATATATATATATATATATATATATATATATATATATATATATATATATATATATATATATATATATATATATAGGAAAATTTGTAATTATTAATCCAATCTTTGCCCGATTTTCTTTAATTAAGCCTACCTATGCGATATTTCTAAATAATCCAACATTTATGACCCAACTACTATTATTAAGCCTAACAAGTTACTAACCTGCTATAGGCGGTATTCACCCTTATGGCCTTATGTGGCATATAACAATTATAATTTTTTTTCCTTTTTCCCCTTATTTTCTTTAATTGCTATTTTAATTTTCGTTCCTCTATCCTCTGCGATTTTCTGCTTCATCTCTGCACTCCTCTCCATTATTTCTCTTCTACCTCTTCTCCACCATTGTCGATCCCTCATACCTCTCCATTCGAAGTTCATCAAAAATAATCAGCAATTGCTATGCTGGGGTAAAGCAATTGCCTGTTGGATCTACATCTTCTTCAAATTCAAGGTTTTTTTTTCTTTCTAAATTTTCAACAAGACCACAATAACCAACATCCCACAACATAAAAAAACTATATTATTGCAACATCTCGGGTTTTTACGAACTGACCATCAAGGAAGCCCAAAATTCAAAATTTACCAAAAAAGGAACAAAAACGCTAAGCTTCGTAAGTTCACATTCAATTGTACGATTTTGGAGACGAAATTTGAATGCGCGTGGATAAAGTCACCTATTTCCATAAGAAAATCGTTGATGATGTCATGAACCAGTACAATTATGGTTGAAGCAGCAGTAATGGAGGAGAGAGGAATTGAAACACGGTACAGAGAAGAGAAGGGTTAAGGGTTTTTTGAAAAAAAAATGAAATCCTTGTTTTGGTGGCAAGTGATGATGACGTGTCCAATATTTTAGGAGGGAAACCAACTTTAGGTTGTCAACGTTTTTAACGTTGACTTTGTAGCAGGTAACCGGTCATCCAGGCTTAATAATAGTAGTTGGGTCATAAAGGTTGGATTCTTTAGAAATATCGCATAGGTAGGCTTAATTAAAGAAAATCGGGCAAAGGTTGGATTAATAATTACAAATTTTCCTTGACTTTGTAGCAGGTAACCGGTCATCCAGGCTTAATAATAGTAGTTGGGTCATAAAGGTTGGATTATTTAGAAATATCTCATAGGTGGGATTAATTAAAGAAAACCGGGCAAAGGTTGGATTAATAATTACAAATTTTCCATATATATATATATATTAATTCAAATTATTGAAAATTACTCCATTTACTTACTAGTTTATCACAAGCCTCTTTTGTTTCGGGATTAACAATTACATATTTCCCATTTTTGTCGAGACTATGCATCGAACACCACCAATCATTGGCACGGGTGTTGCCACCGTTGGGGTATAATCCTTTTTCTTTCCATCTCTTCCTCTTTTCTTCATAAGTCTCGGGACCTAGCCGATGACTATGTTTTTTCTTCTTTGCATAATTTGAACACTTTTGGCGCTTTGCCTACAAAGTATACATGTCAACTTCAATGCAAAATGTAAACAATAAATTTATAAAGTACGTAGGTAGATTGTTTGAAAATTTACCACTGCATCTGGAGTTGTTTTTTGTGCAACAAAAGCCTCCCATTCCTCTGGTGTGATGTGCTTCCAAATGTCAAAAGGGAGCTTTATCGGTGGCGCTTTTTCACCTTCTTTTTCACCTTCATTTTCTCCTTCATTTTCTCCTTCATTTTCTCCTTCATTTTCACCTTTCTCTTCCTTACTTATATCTCTCGTCTTAGAAATCCAGCCACTCACCAACTTGGCTTTGAAATTTTTGAATCTCATACGTAGATTAGATTCAAAAACTTCCTTCTTAGCTTGGGAAGGTTCAATATGGAATTGATTCTACACAAACAAATAAACATGGAAATGTTAGTTAACATGTATAGTCCCAAGCATAAATTCCCGAGCGCAAGACATATGATCAACAGCTGAACAGATCAGAAACTGACCTGTTTAGCTGCTGATCTGCTGCTGTTGATCTGCAGCTGAACAGATCAGAAACTGATTTGTTCCGCTGCAGATCAGCAGCAGCAGATCAGCAGCTAAACAGGTCAGTTTCTGATCTGTTCAGCTGTTGATCATATGTCTTGCGCTCGGGAATTTGCATAATAATTATCACAATATATACAATGATTCATATGATTAGTTATATGTTTATGAAACTCATTTCAAGTTCGTTATGCACGCCTAAGGGTCATTGGGGTCGATATAAGTCATTTATGGCCAAAAATGGCATTTTCGATCCCAACTACCAACAAACAAACCTATATCCACATTCTAAACCTTTTTAATGATTCATATGATTAGTTATATGTTTATGAAACTCATTTCAAGTTCGTTATGCACGCTTAAGGGTCATTTGGGTCGATATAGGTTATTTATGGCAAAAAATGGCATTTTCGATCCCAACTACCAACAAACAAACCTAAGTCCAAATTCTAAACCTTTTTCATGATTCATATGATTAGTTATATGATCATAAGACTCATTTCAAGTTCGTTATGCACGCCTATGGCTCATTTGGGACGATATAGGTCATTTATGGCCAAAAATGGCATTTTCGATCCCAACTACCAACAAAATAACCTATTTCCATATTCTAAACGTTTTTCATGATTCATATGATTAGTTATATGATTATAAGACTCATTTCAACTTCGTTATGCACGTCTATGGTTCATTTGGGTCGATATAGGTCATTTATGGTCAAAAATGGCATTTTCGATCCCAATTACCAACAAACGAACCTATATCCATATTCTAAATGTTTTTCATGATTCATATGATTAGTTATATGATTACAAGACTCATTTCAAGTTCGTTATGCACGCCTAAGGGTCATTTGGGTCGATATAAGTCATTTATGGCCAAAATGGCATTTTCGATCCCAAATCTAAACAAATGAACCTAAGTCCAAACTCTAAACCTTTTTTTATGTGTCATATGCTTAGTTAGATGTTTCTAAGATTCATTTCAAGTTATTTATGCACAGCTATGGCTCATATGGCTCGATATAGGTCATATATGGCCCAAAATGGCATATATAGTCCAAATTCTAAACAATGCATCCAATAGCACACAGAGAAAATAGTCAAACTTATATTAAAAGAAATGAACCTAAAAACAAAGCAAGACTACGAGGCCGAAGCCCAAATAGTCAGGCTCAAAATATCTCCAATACAAAATACCAAAATACCAAATACGTACAATACAAACTACCAATAGCTAAAATGTGACTATTTGCCCAATATAGTAACTTTAGGTTACAAATTTCAACACAACACAATACACAAGTACATTGCATCAATATGGTTTTCTTCAGTACACAATATACAAGTCTTGCACCACCAACACAATACACAAGTCTTGCACCACCAACTGCTCCTTGTTGGTTGTTTCTTCAGGCTGGTCTGAAGTCGCCTCTTGTGTTTTCTTGATTCATGTACTGTAGACCAATTAAACATGTGGCCTGTTAGTACGGTCCAACACACAGTGACAAGACCTAAATTAAAAAGCTAGATGTTGTGCCAATTTAACTTGTTTAGATTCATACCTCTAACCATTGCTAGATTTCGTCATCAACAAGTATTCATTCCGTGTGATCTGAACGCATGTAATTTGTGTCATTATCCACATTGTTTGTCACTTCAGTTTCGGGATTGGTGAATGGAGGTGTATCATCAAAAGCATCATACTCGTCCTCATCCTCAACATCACTGACATCGAGGATGTTTCTCTTTCCCGGTACAACAATAGACCACTTCTTATCGGCAGGGTCGGTTATATAAAATATTTGCTTAGCTTGTGATACAAGTATAAATGGCTCTTCAGTCTCAAGAAAACGACCCAGGTCTACAAGAGTGAACCCACAAGGATCATCCCTTTTTACACACCTCTTATTATTATCAGCCCACTTGCACCAAAATAGACCAACAGTCAATTTTGTTCCGTACTTAAGCTCCCATATATCTTGGACTCTCCCATAGTAAGACAACTCGGCATCAACCGGAGATCCATCCTTAGAACTAGCATACTCTCTTGATGACGCCACAAGGGAGACACCACTATTTTGCACTGACAAGGACTTCTGATCTTGGCGCTCGGTCCAAAATGTGTATCCATTGACATCATAACCCTGATATGACTGCACGGCTTCCCAAAGACCAAGAGCTAGATACTGAACAGTTTCACAAACAGTATTACCAGCTACCTCTAGTTCACCCATCACCTTATCTTGGAACCATTTAATGAACTCTCTATTATGCAATTGCGTCAATTCTCTTTCCCCTTTGGAAGGGTATTCATTAGCCAATTCCTGCTTATGCATCACCAAATATGGGTGGACGGCTAGAATATGATGCAACACATATAAGTGAGCTTGTAATAGCTTATGCGTAGGAGGTGAGATCAATTTTGACCCAATTGTACCCTTGCCTTCTAGTCTTCCCTCATGCCGAGATGTAGGAAGTCCAATCGGTTCAGGTTTTGCTAAATACTCGGCCATAAAATTTCCAACTTCTTCACCCACGTTGCCTTGAATCATACTACCTTCTGGTTGTGCAGGATTCCTCACTTCATCTTGTAAAACACCCATGTGTCTCTCAAAAGGATAACACCACCTCAAGAACACTGGACCGCACAACTTAATTTCTCGAACAAGATGGCAAATTAAATGAACCATTATGTCAAAGAACGAAGGTGGAAAATACATCTCAAATTCGCATAATGTTTGGATTACTTTGTTCTGAAGTTCATCGAGTGTTGACGGATCAAGCACTTTGCTACATATCGTATTGAAAAATGAACAAAGACTAGTAATACTTGTTAGGTTATGATACATATGACACTACATAGATCATGCGGAAACAACCATTAACCCAGGACAACATATTATTTACACATAATCATATAGCATAATTTAGATGCATACTCTTTGTTGCGTGCCCTCCCTAGCTGCGCCCGAACCGAACAAGAACAAGTCTTTTAGGACTCCAAGTGTCGTCCCTCCGTAGATAGTCCACAGCACGTCCGGATCCGCCTTAAGATTGACCAACTAGAATCGCCCTTAAGGTACTAGAAAATTTCGGCACTTTTGAGCAAGATGTGTGTTTGATTTTCTCTCAAAAAACTCACTTTTGAATACTTTAAAACTTGTGTATAAATTATGACCCCTAGGCCTTTATTTATAGAGTTATGGAAAAGGAATCGTAATCCTAGTAGGATGCGAATTAATTGGAATTAGAATTCTACATGAATTCTATTTAATTAATTTATCCAATTAGGAATAGAAATTTAATCATACACTGACTCTTGTAGATTCAGGAATCACGCATGAGCACAAACTCACACACACACGGCAGCCACAAGGGCTGCCCATGCGCGTGCGAGCAGCAGCCCGCGCAGCACGGCCCACGCAGCCGTGGCCCTTGGCGCGCGCTGGGCCTGCCTTGCGGTAGGCCTGGCCGCTGCCTTGGCTGGGCTTGTGGCGCGCATGCTTGCTGGGCGATGGCCCCGGCTTCGTGCTGGGCCTTCGTCCGGCAAGCCTCGTCCGATGCTAATTCGTACGATACGCTTCCGATTAAATTTCCATTTCCGGAATCTATTTCCGATACGAACAATATTTAATATTTCCGATTCCGGAATTAATTTCCGTTTCGAACAAATATTTAATATTTCCGTTTCCGGAATTATTTTCCGATTCCGGCAATATTTCCGATTCTGACAATATTTCCGTTTCCGGTAATATTTCCGATTCTGGTAATATTTCCATTTCCAATAATATTTTCCGATACGTACCATGTTTCCGTTTCCGGCAACATCTACGACTTGGATAATATTCATATTTCCGATACGATCCATATTTCCGTTTCCGGCAATATCATCGTTTCCGGAGTATTCATTTCTTGCCTGTGACGATCTTAGCTCCCACTGAAACCAAGATCCGTCGGTTCCGAATATTCATAGATGGAGTATTTAATGCCATTAAATACTTGATCCGTTTACGTACTATTTGTGTGACCCTACGGGTTCAGTCAAGAGTAAGCTGTGGATTAATATCATTAATTCCACTTGAACTGAAGCGGCCTCTAGCTAGGCATTCAGCTCACTTGATCTCACTGAATTATTAACTTGTTAATTAATACTGAACCGCATTTATTAGACTTAACATAGAATGCATACTTGGACCAAGGGCATTATTTCCTTCAATACTATGTCTCACATGCTTTGGAAATATCCCACGAATTGCAATGGGTAAGAAAGTTTGCATCATGACATGACAATCGTGAGATTTCATACTTGTCAACTTCAACTCGCCATTTAAAGACACAAATCTTTTCATGTTCGATGAGTACCCTGAGGGAGCCTTAATGCCATACAAGCACTCACAAAATAACCGCTTTTCTAATTTGGACAATGTGTAACAAGCCGGAGGCAAGTAATGGGTTTTCTTCTTCCCTTTGTCGTTGCCCTTTTCTTTGCCTTTGCCTTTGCCTTTGCCTTTTCCTTTTGTCTTGGCACCCCCTGTTTCCATTTCCTTCGTTCTATTATTTCCCGAGGTCTGAGGCCACAGCTCTGGACGAAGCCCCTTACTTTTAAAGTATTCTCGCACTCCCTTGGTATCCTTTGTCTTGCCCGGAATATTCATAAGTGTTCCAAGAATTGCTTCACAAACATTTTTCTCGATATGCATGACGTCAAGACAATGCCTAACCGGTAGATCTTTCCAATATGGAAGTTTCCAGAATACAGACTCTTTTTTCCATAATCCAGTTGTACCCTTGTCTTTCACTGACTTGCCGAAGACCGTTTCAACACCCTTGACCTGCTCATAAACTTCCTTACCAGTCAACGCTCTACGGGCGACATCCATCTTAACATTCCCATCGAATGTTGTCTTCATCTTACGATAGGGATGATCACGTCTAAGAAGCCTTCGCGTTCGCAAGAACTCATATTTGTGACATTCAGAAATATATTTGGATTGTGTATCCTCTTCACAAGTCGGGCATGCTTTCATTCCTTTGTTCTTGTAGCCGGATAAGTTACCATAAGCAGGGAAGTCATTGATGGTGCAGAAAAGCATTGCACGCAATCTAAACGTCTCATTTACATGCGCATTAAATAAGGAAACCCCTTCATCCCACATCTTTCTCTAATCATCAACGAGAGGTTCAAGGTAGACATCTATGTCGTTTCCCGGTTGTTTAGGCCCCGATATAAGAAGCGACAACATGATGTACTTGAGTTTCATACACAACCAAGGAGGTAAATTATATATGACTAAAAGTACTGGCCATGTACTATGTTGGGAGCTAAGAGTGCCAAATGGATTCATCCCATCCGTACATAACCCAAGCCTCAATTTCCGAGGTTCCTTACCAAAAGTGTCATGAAGCTTGTCAATAGTCTTCCACTGGGGAGAATCAGCAGGATGCCTAAGCAAACCATCTCTCTTCCTTCGATCAGGATCTGCATGCCACCTCAAATTCCTTGCATCTTTTTTTATCGAAAATAAGCGCTTGAATCTCGGTATTATGGGAAGATACCACAACACCTTAGCTGGGTACACATTCTTACCCTCGCTTACCCCTTTGCGTTTGTAACGCGACACTCCGCACCGTGGACACTTATCCAAATTCTCATACTGCTTATGATATAGCAGACAATCGTTTGGACAAGTATGTATCTTCTTGTACTCTAAACCAAAGGGACACATGAGCTTCTTGGCATAATAGTTCGACCTGGGAAGTTCATTGCCAGCCGGTAACATATCACTTAGCGCCACCAACAACTCAGTGAAACTAATGTCAGTCCAGCCTCCGCTTGTCTTGATATTGTAGAGTGTGCAAACAGCGGAAAGCTTGCTATACTTTGTACAACCAGGATACAATGGCGTTTCAGCCGCCTTAGGCAAGCACTCAAAAACACGATCGCGAACTTCATCCTCGACCTCGTGCAACATGTCCTCGACACGATCATTATCATCATCAATATTATTTTCAACGTCATCGTCATCCTCATCCTCAAAACAATCGGCTTCCCCTTCCGCATAGATAGCTTCTTCTTGTTCATGCACAACATTCTTACTAGAATTACCTACGTACACTCCACTCTCACCATGATAAACCCATACATGGTAATTAGGTCTAAACCCACGCATAAATACATGATCTCTAATCACCAAAACATTATTTACCGTGTTCACATTCTCACAATCGGCACAAGGACAATAAAACTCTTTGACCCCCGTACTAGCTTGATGTTGTAAAGCACTCATACAGAACTCCGAAACCCCATGCATGAAATCCTTTGTGTCACGTCTACCATACATCCAACTACGATCCATGTTCGGGAACTTCTAAACAAACCAAAACCCCCGTTTAATTGGCATAGAAAAGCAAAAACTCTACCACTTTAGCATATGCATACAGAAGTTGATTTATCGAATGAATGCATGCTTCCAAAGGTCCTTATCACTCCAACCTAACCCATCCTTGAACGTCTAACCCCACTAGTGAATGCATGTCAACTATTCAATTCTAAGGAAAATCCGGCAGCATTTCCCTACTGTTCACCAAGTACACGATGTAGGTAAGTTATTACCTACATATGTACCCAGAGAACAAAATAGGGAAACGACGAGCCAGTACCTCTGTAATCATTTAATGCACTTTGTTCACACAATTGAAAGTTTTATACTTTTCATATATTTCCTTAACTAGGTTCGGACCACCAATAAATGTTAACTGCTATTATTTATTCAATTCATCTCCATTTGACTTTTTCCTAGATTTCTTTTTCTAATGCCTCTGATTATTAGAATTTTAAACAAAAAGAAGTGACATCTAAGTTAGGATTGGCATGCTCAAAGGAAGGTCGTATGTGCACATGTTTAATGTCTCAGCAGAATGATAAATTAGTCAGCTTCACATGAACTGAGAATATATAATCTTGCTGATTCCGTGAGTTCAAAACCCCATTTTCATGTCTCTTTTAACAATACTCCTACCTAGTAAACACAAATAGCATATTTCTTTATCCCCCGTATTGTTTAAACACTTTCTATTCTTTGATGTTCTAGATCTATCCTTTATTCAGAGGCCTAGGGACTAGAAATTGTTAACAACGTGATCATTTTCTAGTATGCAGAACAGGTAAAGAAAAGCATTTCACAACCGTTTAAATGCTAGCATTTCAGTTCATTGTTATTAATTTGTAGTTAAAGATGCAAAGTCTAGTAGTGTGAGGTAAACAGCAAGAGCAGTAACATGTATTGTGGTATTGTAGTTTTATTATAAAACATTTAAAATTAGGGGCAAGGCCGAAAGGGGCCTTTTTGTTTTGTTTCGCCTAGGGCCCCTAGATTATCAGGATCGACCCTGTAAATATATAATACTACATAGTTTAACTAATAGAAATCGAAAATAAATTGCATTCATGCCATGATAAACAAAAATATAACATCCATAATTCCTACCGGATATCCTAAACACTCAATAAGAAGAAAATAATACACCAATAGTGCTAGGCCACAAAACCGAAAACTCTAAATCAACTTTTACTCTTACGAAAAGATTACATTTTTTTTAATCACAGGAGGAAAGTAACTTAAGTTTCTCAAATGTAGAAAAAGTTGCTTCGTAATTTTGGTATTTCATAAAACTAGATTCATAGTTCTGAGTCTTAAAACAAATATTGTATAAAAAAGCATCTAATTAACAATCAAGTATATAGCATAACATGTTATTTCTAGAAAATGGAAATTAGGGGAAAGATAGCTAATAGGTTTTTCCTATGGTTTACTCCGGACTATAGAAAGAGGAAATATAATGAAAGTAATAGACATACTATAAATAAATAAAAAAGAGTCCAATAAAATTATTTAATTCATTGCAAACCCAACTCAGTACCTAAACCATAAATTAGACTCTTATGTTCCAAAATAAGGATAAGAATATACTAAAATGGAGATGGAAAAGAACATCCTTTTTTCCCCTTCCAATTTGAATAAAAAACAGAAGTTTCTATCTGCAAAAAAACAAAGAAAAACACGCCAACAACACCAATATATAAATCTATTACGTATAATACAAGAGGAACTTCGTCTAACTCATCATCAGCACCATCACTTGTTTATTAAACAAAGAAACACAAGAGTTGGAGGGGTCGAAATCAAAACATACAATGACTAAGTCTATAAGAGATTTGGAACTACAAACACCAAAAGAAAGGTCAAAATAGCTTTTCGAAAACTTCAACTAACCCAAGAGGTATGTAGGTAGATAAAAATCACCTAATTCGGACCATTGATGAGTCACAACATTGTTGAGATACACAATCAACAAACAAACTATATCAGTAATACAACTGACAAGAAGAACAAACATAACTATACCTAACAAAATAAACACAAACCATCCAGCAAAAACAATACATGAACCAACCAATACTTGGAGAAATCGAACCTTAGAATTCAATCGTAGGAAGTTCTAATGTAGGATTCCAGCTCTCAGGTAGTCAACCACTTGTACTCCCTCTAATATTGGTCTCTGGAATATTAATAATATATTAGAAGCATGAATGTTGTGAAAGAAAATTTGATGGAACAATACAAGGAATAAAAAATTTGATTAATTCAAAAGAAAAAGGGCTGAATTAGTTGTATTAATTAAAGAAAAATAGGAACTTAGCAGAAATGAAAATTGCGATTCAAGAAAATTTCCAGCGACATCTTAACATAATTTTAATCGATTGAACCAAAAGATTTACAATCCCTATATCCAACTTTAAAGAAAAACTCATTTAAAGTAGAAAAGACATATGAATATAATGCTTACCAATCAAATGGGGTTGCAAGCTTGCATAAAATTGACGAATGTGAATTCAAGCTTAATAGCCTCGCCCAACCACAGATTAATTTAACTGCACTTTCGTCAATTAAAGAGAGGTGAGTGAAATTTAGGGCTTTTGGTTGGAGATGAGTGATAAAGAATCGAAATTTTCATTTCAAGATAAAAGTGAAAACTTGAGGCGAGTTCAATTAGGGTTTTAGGTTGGAGGTGAGGGAAATTTGAAGGCTTGAAGCATGAAGAAAGGAGGGGATAACGACGAACACATTTTTCTTTTCTTTTTTCCTTTATTTTTTATATTGAACTTTTTTTTTTATATTGAGCTTCAACGATGGACTTATCTTTTTGCGGTGAAAATGTAGCGCGCTATATTAACAACAACATATAGGTGTGCTCGTTATTATTTTGTCGTTAGATGTATAATTTCTAGTAGTGTTAAGAAAAAAATACGATTGAATCTTAAGAACATTAACAAACAACGTTAACGATATGATTTAATTTATCATCGTCCAGACTAAGAAAGTTTTATACGTACAATTTCATGTCTACTACTAATGAATGAATTTAGAAAACAACTTATTCACATGACGTTTAACCTAGTGGGAAAACAATTTCTTGTCTACTACTAATGATTGAACTTAGAAAATAACTTTCTACTTTTTAGAGGTTAGTATTTGTATTTTATAAGTCATGCAATTGCACGGGTTCTATACTAGTAGACCATTAATGTAATTAAGGGTTTATGGGTTAGGCCAATTGAGGGTTTAGGGTTTATGGTTTAGGGTTTAGGTTTAGGGTTTAGGGTAATTTTCGTAAATGAATCGGGCATACTACGAAAGTTTTATACGTACAATTTCTTGTCTGCTACTAATGATTGAATTTAGAGAACAACTTATTCACATCACGTCTAACCTAGTGGAAAAACAATTGCATGCTAATTTTGAACTTTATTACCGTATTGATAGTGCAACCTATGAAATTGCACATTAATTGACAATTATAAATTGAAAGTTTGCGTCATGGCAAGTTGGAAATAAATAAGGGTAAATAACCTTTCACATCTACTATCTAAATGAATGGGGTTTAATTATGATATCATCACCTATTTAAAAAATCTATTACTATATACTAAAAGAGACACCAGAAATGATATGTGTCAATTCCTGGTGCAATTTTTTCCCGCTAAAAAACACTTTCCCAAAAAAAATGTATGTGTTTATTTTATTTTTATTCTCTACCATTTTTTGTAAACTATTTATGTATGGAAATAAAATTTTAGTTTATAAATTATGACAATAATAGATACGACGTAATACTAATTATTCTAAATTAGTAATATTTTAGTCAAATCGCTATATTAATAATGCAAAATATATCACTCAATATTTTGGTCAAATTATCATATTATCATTTTAAATATGCATATGAGATTAATAAATTTAAATTATGACATAATAGATACGACGTAATACTAATTATTCTAAATTAGTAATATTTTAGTCAAATCGCTATATAAATTATGCAAAAATTATAACTTAATATTTTGGTCAAATTATCATATTAGAATTTAAAATATGCATATGAGATGAATAAATTTAAATTATGACATAATAGATACGACGTAACACTAATTATTCTAAATTAGTAATATTTTAGTCAAATCGCTATATTAATAATGCAAAATATATCACTCAATATTTTGGTCAAATTATCATATTAGCATTTTAAATATGCATATGAGATGAATAAATTTAAACGGGTATGTTAAAAATGCTATTACTATGCAGTAGTTTGGGAGTTATTCAGTTAAATATTTTGTGAAAAAATTATCAAAATCCGTGCGCGCACGGGATCTAATCTAGTCTAACTATAATATCATCACCTATTTATAACTTTATATTTTTGAGAGGTTAGTATTTGTAATTTATAAGTAATGCAATTGCACGAGGTTCTATACTAGTCGACCATTAATGTAATTAAGGGTTTATGGGTTAGGGTAATGGTTTAGGCCAGTTTAATGTTTAGGGTTTAGGGTTATGGCTAAGTTTAATTTAGGGTTTATGGGTTCGGGTAATGGTTTAGGCAAATTTAGGGTTTAGTGTTAAGGTTTAGGCCAATTTAGGGTTATGGGTTAGGCCAATTTTGGAAAGTTTTATACAAGGTTAGGGTTTAGGGTTTAGGGTTAAGGTTTAGGTTAATAATCGTAAAAAATTTGGCATACTAAAATCGTCCTAACAGTACTAATCCTTTTACGGTTTTCAAGTAAGAAATTTTAAAACATTTAATTAACATGAAGTATATATCTCAGAAATTACATATGCATAATAAAGTACTTCCGACCGCTACAGTGTCTATCGTATAAGCAGTTCAAGTTCTGAATGTACTGATAAAAATTAAGTGATTGAATTTTTAAATTCGAGGTGTTTCTAAGAAAATCCTATCATACTAAAAAGTCGATTGGTTCTCTTGGCTATGTTTCGCACTAAGTATTCAAGCTGTGAATCTGATGGTTATAAATAATCAATGCTTTAGAGGAGTTTAATGGAATATAAAATTGGGAATCATTCAATAACCTAAAACCCGTATTTCTAATTCCGCCGCTTCACATCGTTTCACCCTTCGAAAAATGTCGAATTCGAAGATGAAGTATGACCTTCCGCATATCCCTGATGACTTGATTTCCGATCACATCCTTCCCCGACTTCCGGTAAGGTCCCTAATTCAATTCAAATCCGTTTGCAAAAGTTGGTTACATGTAATTTCTAGCCCATCCTTTGTGAAATCCCATCCACTTTAGTCTTTATCATCGCGTACTTGTTTCTTTATAAGAGGACTTCCGATTACAAAAGATATTCCGATTACGACTTCACCGACGTATTGCTACTTACATTATTCAAAAAAAAATGGAAATGTGTTAGTTCAATTGGATGTTCAAAGGGAATTTCAATTGAATATTGAATATCGTCGTAATTGTGTCGTAGGATGTTGTAATGGGTTGATATGCTTCTATGTTGATGGTGGTATTTCGGTTAAGGGTAAGTTTATCCTGTGGAACCCAGCTACCAAATCAAGTCGCTTTATTGAAACTCCTTGTGTGGAACAATAGCTAAGTATGGTTTTCTTCTAATATTGATGATTATTCGATATTCGCGTCATTTCAATCTGTTTATAGGAAGCCAAGTGAAACACAAATCCAGGCTTGGGTGTTCAAGGTTAGTGGTGGTAATAGAACCCTGTCAATGATTTGCTAACGGATATTGGGTATTTTCCCAGGGGTGAAACTAATGCTATTTACAGTGGTGATCATCTTCATTGGATTGTTGGGGGCTGGGAGGATAGTCTCCTTCTGAGTTTTTGTTTGTCTGATTTTAAATTTAAAGATGTGAAATTCCCGGTGAGTAACAAAATTAGGTTCAAGCTTTATGTGAGTGAAGGGTCTCTAACTTTGTTGTCTGAGCGTGAAGATCGTAGTCGCGTTAAAGATATATGGAGGTTGGTGCAACATCCATCCGTTGAATGCAATTCTTGGGTATGTATACTGACAATCACTCGGTTGTTCCCACGTATTATAGCGTTCTCACCAACCGGGAAATGCCTGGTGCAAGATCATCTTGAGACGCTAAAGGTGCTTGACCATGTTTCTGACGAGCATAGACAAGTTGAAGGTGTGTATTTTGACGATTTTACGATGCACGCGGAGAGTCATATTGAAAGCCTTGTCTCTCCTTTTGACCGCCTCAATGTTTAGAGGAATGAATAATTATATGTATTCCAATGTTGTAACTTTGGTTTCAAACAAAAATTGTAACCCGGATTTATAAGTTAGACTAAGTAATGTTTATCCGGCTTAAGTAATTCATTACGTTATATATGAAATGATTATCAGTTTGGGGCTTATTTATTAACAACTCTAGTGAGTTTTCCTGGGCGGAGGGCGTATAACTTGGACAAGAAGAAGATGTTGAATATGATAATACGGTTAAACATTATTCAAATTACGAAAGACTAGTTTTGGTCATTATGCCTTAAAATGTTATGGGTGAAGGAAATAATGCCCTTGGTCCAAGTATGCATTCTATGTTAAGTCTAATAAATGCGGTTCAGTATTAATTGACAAGTTAATAATTCAGTGAGATCAAGTGAGCTGAATGCCTAGCTAGAGGCCGCTTCAGTTCAAGTGGAATTAATGATATTAATCCACAGCTTACTCTTGACTGAACCCGTAGGGTCACACAAATAGTACGTAAACGGATCAAGTATCTAATGGCATTAGATACTCTATCTATGAATATTCGGAACCGACGGATCTTGGTTTCAGTGGGAGCTAAGATCGTCACAGGCAAGAAATGAATACTCCGGAAACGATGATATTGCCGGAAACGGAAATATGGATCGTATCGGAAATATAAATATTATCCAAGTCGTAGATGTTGCCGGAAACGGAAACATGGTACGTATCGGAAAATATTATCGGAAATGGAAATATTGCCAGAATCGGAAATATTGCCGGAAACGGAAATATTGTCAGAATCGGAAATATTACCGGAATCGGAAAATAATTCCGGAAACGGAAATATTAAATATTTGTTCGAAACGGAAATTAATTCCGGAATCGGAAATATTAAATATTGTTCGTATCGGAAATGAATTCCGGAATCGGAAAATTTAATCGGAAGCGCATCGTACGAATAAGCATCGGACGAGGCCTGCCGGACGAGGCCCAGCACGAAGCCAGGCCATCGCCCAGCAAGCCAAGCGCGCCGCACAAACAGCAAGGCCAGGCCCAGCAGGCTGCGCGCAGCGCGCAGCGCGCACAGCGCGCACAGCGCGCACAGCGCGCGCGGGCGCTGAGTGGGCTGCTGCTCGCGCGCACGCATGAGGCCCATCGTGGCTGTCGTGCGTGTGTGTGCAAGTGTTTGTGTTCGTGCACGTTTCCTAAAACATGCAGAGTTCGGTTAATGATTAAATTCCTAATTCTAATTGATAAATTAATTAAATTAGAGTTCTTGTAGGATTCTAGGTTTGATTAATTTGTATCTGAATAGGATTTCGATTCCCTTTCCATACCGCTATAAATATGAGGCTAGGGCTCACAATTTATAACACAAGTTTCAAAGTATTCAAAGTGAGTTTTTGAGAGAAAATTCAAACACACATCTTGCTCAAATTGCCGAAATTTTATAGTACCTTAAGGGCGATTCTAATTGGTCAATCTTAAGGCGGATCCGGACGTGCTGTGGACTATCTACGGAGGGACGACACTTGGAGTCCTAAAGACTTGTTCTTTTTCGGTTCGGGCGCAGCTAGGGAAGGCACGCAACAAAGAGTATGCATCTATTCTATGCTAAATGATTATGTGTAAATAATATGTATTCCTGGGTTTATGGTTTTTTTCCGCATGATTTATGAATTGTCATATGTATCATAACCCAACAGTGGTATCAGAGCCCCTTATTATTTTCATAATCTAAATTGCATGAACATGGTTAAATATTACAAATTTGCAAGAATTAAAAGGGGTGATTAATTTTCGTAATTGTTAATTAATTGCAAATTGCGTTTATTTAATTATACGTACGCAGTTTTTCGGCAGTTTCTTCGTTACTCATCCGAATTGAGTGATTTTTGTGTCAATTCCGCATGTAAAAGGCATTCTAAAAATTTTGACAAAAATAATATTTTTCTGCCGAACCCAGAATTCTCAAATTCGAAGCCTAACTATGACTTTTCGAAGGTTTTAGTTTTTCGAATGCAAAATTTCGTAAATTTAAGATGTTAAATTAAATATTTGCGATTCTTGTTGATAAATCTTGAATTTTTGATTGACCTACTGCATATGTTTAACAAGTTTGAATGCCTAGTCTTGTTAATTATGCAATCTAATTATTAATTATGATTAATTTGTTGAAAATTAGAATAATTTAGAATTAATTTGATTTTCATAATTAATTGTAATTTAATTAGAAACCTATGATTAAAAACCACCATAAAAATTGTAAATTTTCGATAAATTTTAAATTTTTATGACCTAGACTTGAATCCATATCAATCGGAAATCAATTGGATAATAAATTTTCGATTTTTTCGCCCTAAAATTATGAAATTAATATTATTTATTAATTTGTCATTAATTTTAAATATAAATTTTAAATTTTATGCGATTCGTTCATAAAACTTGCACGCACGAAGCAATGGACGCTTCGTGTTACCCTTAAGGGGTGTTGTATAATGCGGGAATGCGACGACGAGCAAGGGAGCTCGTCGCCCGTGCGGCACGAATGCAATGAGCAAGGGCGTAGTGCACGAGCACAAGGCAGCAGCCCTGCCTTGTGTCGTGTGCCACGAGCAATGAACGAATGGGCATGGGCGAAGAGCGAGCCAAGGCAGTCGCGTGTGGGCAGCAAGCGAGCTGCGCCACAACGCGCGCTGCCTCGCACAAGAGCGCGCAGCCTCGCGCGCAGCGAGCGCAAGCTCGGGTGCCACGAGCGCTGCGCCCAGCATTACTCGCGCGCACAGCGAGCGATGTCGCCCGCCCAGCGAGCGATGTCGCGCCCCAGCGAGCGATGGCTCGCGCGCACAGCGAGCGATGTCGCGCGCCCAGCGAGCGATGGCTCGCGCGCCCAGCGAGCGATGTCGCGCGCCCAGCGAGCGATGTCGCGCGCGCGCACTGCGAGCGATAGCTCGCGTGCGATGAGCGCTGGCGCGCGCAGCGAGCACCAATGCGTGCGGAGGCTTGCGATAGGGAAGCAGCAGCTATGCGACGAGCGCATGGGCTGCGCGCACATGGCCAGCAATGGCTGTGTGCGTACGGCCCATGGGCGTGCAACGCGTAGGGTGTTTGCGTTACGATTAGATCGTTTTGAATGTTTAATTTGAAAATTTCAGTTCACGTAATTTTAATTAATTTTAAAATTAATAATTTGAATTATTTTCTTGGATTTTAATTTTGAATATTATAATTATAATAAATGTTATTTATTCTAATTATTTTACTAAAATTAAAATCATGAATTAATTTAAATGCGACTGAAATTAAATTAAACTTTTTGGATTCAATTATAAATTTATATGAGCTTTAAATTTTAATTAAATTTGTATGTTTCCGGTTAGACTAGAAATACATTTTTATGTTTAAAATTGGTAAAGCATATGAATTTATTGGTTTAAGTGGGAGCGCTTTTTAGTCATAAACTCTTGATTAGGTCTACAAATCCTTAAGGTTAAAACAACTTGATTAGAATTAATAAGGACTGAATAATTGGTAGATTATTGGTGCCCTTGATTAATTGCTGCAAATGTTTAAGTGATGCATAATGTGTTTTACTAACCAGCTATGTGGGCCATTCATGATAATGAATGGGTGAATGGTATATATTGTATATGTACTGTTTTGCAGGTTATGAAGTGACTAGTATGGCCCAAATAGGATAGAAAATATGGTCTGCGTACCATTAATTTGAATGTAATTGGTCTAAAGTACCAAAGTTATTTTTCAATTCAAATATGGTCTGCGAACCATCAAATAGTTGTAATTAGTTATAGCTAATCCTATTTGAAGAAAATGGTGCCTCCCACGGAGATTTTCAAGACGGACTTTGAAGTCAAAGCTTCAAGATGAAGTCGGGCCATACTAGATCACAAATATCTTATGCATGTTTTAAGTTATTTATTGTTTTAAATATGTCTTAAAATGCATGAGATCAAAAGCTTGATTATGTTGCATGATTAAGGATTTTAGTTCACTTAAAATCTAACCAACATAGTAAGAGCCTTAAGTTCCAAACTTAAAAATTGAGTTAAAAGGTGCCATGCCAAAATATACACTTGCTTGGATATCCTTTACATCAATCTAGTAATAGTTTTCGCTCAGCGAGGTGTTACTTATTGGTCCTAAAGGGGCAAGGTACACAAATAATTGTGAGTACATGTTAGTTTTGGTGAAACTCAACGATATAAGTAAGGAGTCCTTTTATGTCGTGGCAAATTCGATAGGTTTACCTAATAAGTTCTTAGACGTACCAATCAACCAAGAATAGTTTCTAGACTATTAGCAAAAGGCTTTTGCTTACCTAAGATGTTCTAGGATTAAGTCGACAAACTGTGCTTAGTTCTTCAATGATTTTAGGATCTTGGAATCATTTTATTCACACCTGCCGGAACACATAACTTGAATAAAATGCTTAATAAACATTGAATTATGCATGTATGCTAGAATTTAAGTTTATTAAGAGAAACTGTGAATGGTTATTTATTTGTTTATTCTTTTCAATTGTAGTTTTTTAATATGGCAAACAACAATCAAAACATCATCATGGGTTCTGAGCTTATGGTCAAGCTGAACCTGACAAATTTTCTTGAATGGGAAGCTAAGCTAGTTGAAATAGTCAAACTCAATGGACTTGAGTATGTACTGTCACATCCCATGCCAAGCTACTATGCCAGAGACATGACCCCTGAGAGGTTTTACGCCTGGGATGCGGATCTCAAAAAGGTTATGAGTCTCATGCTGAACAATATCCCTGATGATTGGGCTAGAAGGTTTGTAGCCTATGAACCTTTTACGCTCATCAAGAATCTGAGGGATATCTGTCGTGGAAGTACGGAGGACAGGGACCTGAACGTCCATGAGTTGATTGAATCAATGTCTGGTCTAAAGGTTAGTTCTCCCAACAGGTGTTATAGGATGGAGGTCCAAGAAACACATGTTCAGCTCCTTCGCACTAAACAAAGGGTAGGCGTCCCACTGAGGTTCCATGTGGATCTTATGTGTTCATATTTTGATCGCCTAAGTCTACTAGGAACACCAATAAGCGAAAGGATGGCAGTCTCTGTCTTGCTCAATTCACTACACAGTGGGTTTGGTCGCTTCAAGCAACTATACCTAAGTGAACCAAGAGAAGAAACAGTTGCAGAATTTATTCACCTTGTCAGAAAGGCTGAAATAGTACTGGACTGTGAAGCCAAAGATTTACTCAAGGCTAGAAAGAGACCATTCAAGAAAGGTGGAAAGTCCAAGGGCAATGCTAAATCAAAGCAGGACAAGTCCACATCAAGCTGTCTTTATTGTGATGGAATAGGCCATTACAAAAGAGAATGTCCAAAGCTAAAGGAAGATCAGAAGAACGGAACAGTCGTTCCATCTTCAGGTATTTTCGTTATAGACTGTATACTTGCTAATTCAACTTCTTGGGTATTAGATACATGTTGTGGCTCACACTTATGTTCCAATCCACAGGGACTAAGAAGAAGTAGAAAGTTAAGCAAGGGTGAAGTCGACCTACGAGTGGGAAATGGAGCACGGATTGCTGCATTAGCTGTAGGAACTTACTATTTGTCGTTGCCCTCCGGGCTAGTTTTGGAACTGGAAGAATGTTTCCATGTTCCAAGTCTTACTAAAAACATCATTTCAGTTTCTTGCTTAGATGCTAAGGGATTTTCCTTTATAATAAAAGACAATAGTTGTTCGTTTTATTTTAAAGAGATGTTTTATGGATCTGCTAGATTAGTCAATGGACTTTATTTATTAGATCACGACAAACAAGTATATAACATAAATACCAAAAAGGCCAAAAAGGATGATTCAGATCTCACCTATCTGTGGCATTGTCGATTAGGCCATATAAACTTGAAACGCTTAGAAAGACTTCAAAGGGAAGGAATTCTAGAACCATTTAACTTAGAGGATTATGGTAAATGCGAATCATGTTTACTTGGCAAAATGACAAAGCAACCTTTCTCTAAAGTTGGAGAAAGAGCAAATGAACTATTGGGTTTAATCCATACAGATGTATGTGGACCAATGAGTACAAATGCTAGAGGTGGTTTCAGCTACTTTATCACTTTCACTGATGACTTCAGTAGGTATGGTTATGTCTACCTAATGAAGCATAAGTCTGAATCCTTTGACAAATTCAAGGAATTTCAGAGTGAAGTAGAGAATCAATTAGGCAAGAAGATTAAGGCACTGCGGTCTGATAGAGGCGGTGAATATCTGAGCTATGAATTTGATGACCATCTGAAAGAATGTGGAATTCTATCAGAATTGACTCCTCCTGGAACACCACAATGGAACGGTGTGTCAGAACGGAGGAACAGAACCTTGCTAGACATGGTCAGGTCAATGATGGGTCAGGCCGAACTTCCATTAGAATTTTGGGGACATGCACTAAATACAGCTGCACTCACTATAAATAGAGCTCCGTCTAAAGCTGTCGAAAAGACTCCATACGAATTATGGTTTGGAAAGCCTCCAAATGTGTCTTTTCTTAAGATTTGGGGATGTGAAGTATACGTCAAACGATTAATTTCAGACAAACTTCATCCAAAATCTGACAAATGTATCCTTGTGGGCTATCCAAAGGAAACAAAGGGGTATTACTTCTACAATACATCTGAGAACAAAGTGTTTGTTGCTCGAGATGGTGTCTTTTTGGAGAAGGATCACATTTCCAAAATGACAAGTGGGAGAAAAGTAGACCTCGAAGAAATTCGAGTCGAACAACAAACTCTAGAGAATGCTCAAGATGACATTCAAGATGAAACTCAGAGATCTTTAGAAGAATCTGGTGAGAATCATGGTCAATCTAGAAATGTTACCCCGCGTAGATCGCAAAGATATAGATCTCAACCGGAAAGGTACTTGGGTATTTTGACGAACAAGAGCTATGACGTTCTATTACTTGAAAGTGATGAACCTGGGACTTACAAGCAAGCTATGACGAGCCCTAGCTCCAAGCAATGGCAAGAAGCCATGCAATCTGAATTAGACTCCATGTCTGAAAACCAAGTATGGGATTTGGTCGATTTGCCAGATGGCTACCAAGCCATTGGAAGCAAATGGGTTTTCAAACTGAAAAAGGACAAGGATGGGAAACTTGAAGTTTTCAAAGCTAGATTGGTTGCAAAAGGTTACAGGCAAGTCCACGGTGTGGATTACGATGAAACCTTTTCACCAGTTGCAATGCTAAAGTCTATTCGAATAATGTTAGCAATCGCTGCATATTACGATTACGAAATATGGCAGATGGATGTCAAAACTGCTTTCTTAAACGGCGTTTTAACAGAAACTGTGTTTATGACACAGCCTGAAGGTTTTGAGGATCCAAAGAATGCTAAAAAGGTATGCAAGCTAAAGAAATCAATCTACGGATTGAAGCAGGCATCCAGGAGCTGGAATATACGTTTTGATGAAGCAGTCAGTGACTTTGGTTTCATCAAGAACGCGGACGAATCTTGTGTATACAAGAAGGTCAGTGGGAGCAAAATTGCTTTCCTAGTATTATATGTCGACGACATATTGCTTATCGGAAATGACATTCCTATGTTGAACTCTGTCAAGATTTGGCTTGGGAAATGTTTTTCGATGAAGGATCTAGGAGAAGCACAGTACATATTGGGCATCAAGATTTACAGAGATAGATCTAAAAAGATGATTGGACTTAGTCAAAGCACTTATATCAATAAGGTGCTTGATAGGTTCAAGATGGCGGACTCCAAGCGAGGCTACCTACCCATGTCTCATGGAATGACTCTAAGCAAGACTCAGTGCCCAAAAACACTTGATGAGCGCAGACGAATGAATGGGATTCCATATGCATCATTGATTGGTTCAATAATGTATGCTATGATATGTACACGCCCGGATGTTGCGTACGCACTCAGTGCTACGAGCAGATACCAGTCAGACCCAGGAGAGGCGCATTGGACTGCTGCCAAGAACATTCTGAAGTACCTGAAAAGGCACAAAGATGACTTCCTGGTCTATGGTGGAGATGATGAATTAATTGTTAAAGGCTATACGGACGCAAGTTTCCAAACCGACAAAGATGATTTCAGATCACAGTCTGGGTTTGTCTTCTGCCTCAACGGAGGAGCAGTAAGCTGGAAAAGTGCTAAGCAAAGCACCATTGTGGATTCTACAACTGAAGCGGAGTACATTGCTGCACATGAAGCAGCAAAGGAAGCTATATGGCTAAGGAAGTTCATAGGAGAACTTGGTGTAGTCCCCTCCATTAAAGGACCAATAGCCCTGTATTGTGATAATAACGGAGCTATTGCACAGGCAAAAGAGCCTAGACACCACCAGAGAGTCAAGCATGTACTTCGTAGATTTCACCTTCTACGAGAGTTCGTTGAAAGAAAAGAAGTCGAGATAAGCAAAATTGGAACTGATGACAACATATCAGATCCATTAACTAAACCTCTGCCGCAAGCGAAGCACAACTCGCACACTGCAGCTATGGGAATCAAGCATATTGGAGAATGGCTTTGATGTCTCTGTTTAATGTTTTAAAGTTTTAGAGTTCATTTTTCCATTTAATTTGTGGTTTATTAAATGATGAGTCCCTTCAACTTGACGATATATTCAAGATAGACTGTCAGGACCAGTCCTGTGACTAAGAAATGTCTATCAAGTGAACTTGAATGTCAAAGGTTGAAAATGGTCCCTAATCGGAGTTTTCTATAAAATTGGACGCATAGAAAACGTTAGACGATTAGAATGCAAGATGACTAGTAGTTCTGTTTCTTGAACTATGTGGACATGGCAATGTCATAATCATTTGCATAGATACTTACTTTGGGAAGACTAGTATCGGACAAGACCTATGAAACTTTACTGTAAGAGATGAAAGTCTGTCATAAGTAAATTTCATTAAATTATTAGACACTAAATCCTCAATACCTGAGTGATTTGAGATTACTTGTTTGAGAACTGGTTGCTTTGACGTTGACCAACCGTCGCACCGTAAAAGGAGGCTATAAAGGCAACGCTCAGGTAATCACCTATCAAACGAAGTCTAATCTCAAGATCGCAAGATTGGGATTGTCCTCCCATAAATCGGGATGAGATGCTTAAAAGTTGTACAAGGCCACTCGGAGAGCTAGAAACTGTGAAATGCATGGCCGTGCTCGGATGAATCATAGGCTATGATTATCTGTTTATTTGATCAGTTGAACTCTGAAACCGAGGAACACCTCTGGACATAATAAGGATGACAACTCTTACCTTGTGTTCAAGAGCAAGCATCGAGCGACAAAGGAATTAGGAAATGCACACTTGTCCCTAAGGACAAGTGGGAGACTGAAGGAAATAATGCCCTTGGTCCAAGTATGCATTCTATGTTAAGTCTAATAAATGCGGTTCAGTATTAATTGACAAGTTAATAATTCAGTGAGATCAAGTGAGCTGAATGCCTAGCTAGAGGCCGCTTCAGTTCAAGTGGAATTAATGATATTAATCCACAGCTTACTCTTGACTGAACCCGTAGGGTCACACAAATAGTACGTAAACGGATCAAGTATCTAATGGCATTAGATACTCTATCTATGAATATTCGGAACCGACGGATCTTGGTTTCAGTGGGAGCTAAGATCGTCACAGGCAAGAAATGAATACTCCGGAAACGATGATATTGCCGGAAACGGAAATATGGATCGTATCGGAAATATAAATATTATCCAAGTCGTAGATGTTGCCGGAAACGGAAACATGGTACGTATCGGAAAATATTATCGGAAATGGAAATATTGCCAGAATCGGAAATATTGCCGGAAACGGAAATATTGTCAGAATCGGAAATATTACCGGAATCGGAAAATAATTCCGGAAACGGAAATATTAAATATTTGTTCGAAACGGAAATTAATTCCGGAATCGGAAATATTAAATATTGTTCGTATCGGAAATGAATTCCGGAATCGGAAAATTTAATCGGAAGCGCATCGTACGAATAAGCATCGGACGAGGCCTGCCGGACGAGGCCCAGCACGAAGCCAGGCCATCGCCCAGCAAGCCAAGCGCGCCGCACAAACAGCAAGGCCAGGCCCAGCAGGCTGCGCGCAGCGCGCACAGCGCGCACAGCACGCGCAGCGCACAGCGCGCGCAGCGCGCAGCGCGCGCGGGCGCTGAGTGGGCTGCTGCTCGCGCGCACGCATGAGGCCCATCGTGGCTGTCGTGCGTGTGTGTGCAAGTGTTTGTGTTCGTGCACGTTTCCTAAAACATGCAGAGTTCGGTTAATGATTAAATTCCTAATTCTAATTGATAAATTAATTAAATTAGAGTTCTTGTAGGATTCTAGGTTTGATTAATTTGTATCTGAATAGGATTTCGATTCCCTTTCCATACCGCTATAAATATGAGGCTAGGGCTCACAATTTATAACACAAGTTTCAAAGTATTCAAAGTGAGTTTTTGAGAGAAAATTCAAACACACATCTTGCTCAAATTGCCGAAATTTTATAGTACCTTAAGGGCGATTCTAGTTGGTCAATCTTAAGGCGGATCCGGACGTGCTGTGGACTATCTACGGAGGGACGACACTTGGAGTCCTAAAGACTTGTTCTTGTTCGGTTCGGGCGCAGCTAGGGAAGGCACGCAACAAAGAGTATGCATCTATTCTATGCTAAATGATTATGTGTAAATAATATGTATTCCTGGGTTTATGGTTTTTTTCCGCATGATTTATGAATTGTCATATGTATCATAACCCAACAATGGGTCCTGCCTTCCACCCACAATTGGGGTGGAAAATGGGTTGAGCAGGAAAAAAAGTCTGAGGGCATATTAATAGGGAAACAAAACATGTGGCATACTAAAATATTTCAGTGATATGCATTTATTTAAACATGGTATCATTACTTTTCTTATAATTACCTTCGTATAATGTCATCGGCATAGTAAAAGGTTATTTAGATCTCTACAATTTATTCACATGACGTTTAACATGGTAGAAAAACAATTGCATACTAATTGACAATTATAAAGTGAAAGGTGGAGGTCGGGATTGGACTTAAGTCGGTTCATGTCGGGCTTTGTTTCTTTTATCGGGTACAAGTCGGGTTCGGGTAGAGTCATGTTCGACTTGGCTTTAAGTTCGGGTTTGGTTGTTATATGATGGGGTTAATCTTACACATGGGGTCAAGTGCGGATCGGATAATTATAGGATCGGTTAAAATTCATGCCAGATTCAATCTCGGACACGAGTTTGAATATAGTCAATAGTTGGTTTGTACATGTTAATATATCGATTGCCTTATGTCCGGTCCAGTTCTGTTCGGTCCTGTTCGTTATTCCGGTTCGGGCCCACTTTTTGCACACCCCTTGATTGATTTGTAGCATGGAAGTGTATGAGTCTTAGACAAATCGTAAATTGTATATGTCCAAGTCTTAATTGAGTTTGATGGCCGGATAACAAAATTCGATTGAATCTCCTCAGAAAAATTAACAATCAACTTTAACGATATGATTTAACTTATCATCGTTAACTTTCATAGTATATTTATTTAGTCTAAATGAATCTACACTAGTCATTATTTTAAATTAATGGTGGGAACATTTGGTATTTGGTATTTATGGTTTAGGGTTTATGGTTACGTAAAATACGCATGCATACTATAAACATCGTTTTTTGAAAACAACTTGTCTTTAATGTATATTTTTGTTTTGAAAACAACTTATTAGCATGACCTTCTCATGTTTTAATTAACAATCGCATACTAAGAGTTTATTAGATGTCTTAAAAGTTGAAATTTGAAATTTGAAATTAGGTTAAGGGTAATTATGGAATATGAGTAATTGGCTGAACTCTTTAACCAATATAACAAATGAAATCCGCCGTATTTCCACAACACACTCCCATTTTTCTTCTCCATTGTCCTAAACTTCAAATAACTGAGTCCACTGCCGCACCTAACTCCGCCGCGTCGACACATCACTTTTCATCAGGCACAAATGGCTGATTCGAAGATGAAATACGACCTTCCTTATATCTCAGACGATCTGATTGCCGACCATATCCTTCCCCGACTTCCGGTAAGGTCCTTTTTTCGATTCAAATCCGTTTCCAAATTTTGGTTACATGTAATTTCTAGCCAATCCTTTGTGAAATCCCATCTACTTCAGTCATTATCATCACGTACTTGTTTCTTTATAAAGGGTACGATGAGGAGGGATTTTAGTACGGGTAGGAGGTCCCAATATGAAAGCTTTCTTTTGACACTTGATGAAGATAATCAAATTGGTAACCTTTTAGTTCAATTGGACGTTCAGAGGAAATTTCAATATATTGGACCTTGAAATCTTTCGTCAGGAGTGTTTCGTAGGAACTTGTAATGGGTTGTTATGTTTCTACGTTGATTGTGGTACTTGTCTTAAAAAAAATTATCTTGTGGAACCCAGCTACGCAAATTTGCCGCGTTATTGAGACGTCGTGCGTTGATCACCTAGCTAGATGTGGTTTTGGTTATGCATCTAACATTGATGATTATAAGATATTTTCTTCATTTTAATCTCTTCAAAACGCTCAAGACACTACCCAAATCCAAGTTTGGGTATTTGAGGTTAGGGGTGGTATATGGAAGCCGGTTCTTGATTTCCCAGTTGATGTGGGATATTGTAATACGGGTTATGTATGGGGTGTTTTTTGTGCTGATCATCTGTATTGGAATGTGGCAGATAAGCACATTATGAGTTTTTGTTTGATGGATGATACATTCAAAGAGGTAAAATTCCCGGCTGTTGAAAATATTAGGTTCAAGTTTTATGTTAATGATGGGTGTTTGACTATGTTTGCTGATCGTGGTGAACATGATGAGCTTAATCATGTTGACAACATATGGAGATTGGTGCATCCACAAACTGGTAATTGCAATGCATGGGTGAAGTGGTGCACGATCAGCTGGACCTTCCCAACTATTCCAGCATTTTCACCCACCGGGAAATGCTTGGTTGAACATCGTTTTGGGGAGTTAAAGGTGGATGATTCTGTTTTTGGTGATTTTGAACATGTCGAAGGGGTCCCTTTTAAGAATCTCCTGATGGACGCGGATAGTCATGTGGAAAGCCTCGTTTCACCCTTTTATCCCCTTTAAGTTCTAGAGGCATGAATGATCTTATGAATTCATATTTTGTAATATTGGTGGTACTGTTATTTAGAACTACTTTTGTGTATTGGACTTGTGATCTACGTTTTACTCTTATGTTCACATATATTTAGAATGCCTTATTATTGTTTATTTGTGGTAAATGGTAATTTTTGTTTCGGCATACTAAGAAAACTTGTTTTATAAGTACTATTTCCTGTATGCTAGTAATGAGTAAATTTAGAAAACAACTTATTCACATGACGTATAACATGGTAGAAAAATAATTGCATACTATTTTTTAATTTTCGGACCGTATCAATTGTTCAACCTATGAAATTGCATATTAATTGACAACTATAAAGTGAAAGTTTGTGTTATGGCAAGTTTGAAATAATTAAGCGTAAACCTTTCACATCTACTGTCTAATTGAATGGGGTCTAACTTTGATATCATAACAATTTTAAAAAATCTAACAATAATATCATCACCTATTTATAAATTTGTATTATTGAGAGGTTAGTATTTGCATTTTACAAGTCATGTAATTGAACGGGTTCTATACTAGTAGATCATTAATGTAATTTAGGGTTTATGCGTTAGGGTCATGTTTTAGGCCAGTTTAGGGTTTAGGGTCTAGGGTTATGGTTTAGACCAATTAGGGTTTAGGGTTTCTAGGGTTATGGTTAAGGCCAATTAGGGTTTAGGGTTATGGTTTAGGCCAATTGTTGCAAATGAATCGTGCATACTAAGAAAGTTTTATAAGTACTATTTCCTGTCTGCTAGTAATGATTGAATTTAGAAAACAACTTATTCACATGACGTATAACATGGTAGAAAAATAATTGCACACTAATTTAGTATAGATGATATGTCATTATGTTGATTAGTGGTGAGGTGGCGTGATAAAGATGGGTATACGTGACACGTATACGTTCTTTAGGACGCCTTTTAATATATTAGTATAGATTATAAAGGAGCTTTAAATTGAAAAAAATATTTGATCGTAAAAATTTGAATGTCCCACGTGTCGTGATGTCAAGTCTCAATCCAACCCAGTGAACAACGGGTTTGTCCGACCTTTTGGAATCCAAAACACATTTAGAACCCGAGAGCAAAGATCGTGCAAAGTTATTATTTTTGGAATTTATCTTTTCTTTCGATGTTTACACTTTTGGAAAGTTTCAATATTTATACTATTATGGAAAGTTACTATTTGTGAAAAGTTTCTACTTTTGGAAGCTGAATATTCTATGATTTCAATTAAGCACGTTTGAATTAAATGGTTTGTGAAAGTATGCTCAATTACATACAAATGTGTTACATGTCTTGCATATATTCGTACTTAGCTAGAATTCCTTTTTCTAAGTTAGTTTTATTTGTCATTTCAGATTTTAGTATTTAAAGTTGAAGGGTTTATCAAATACACACTACTATTATTTCGTTTACTATTATTCAATAAAGAAAAGTATTTGAGTAATTTCGCTGCACTAGTTTCTCTCAAGGTTGCATGCAAATTAAATTTTGGTATTCAAAAGAAAGATATTTGGGGGTGTTACACGATATGAACCCGAACCCGTTATAGGTCGTCAACAATCTGTCCTGTACCAATCCGATACGACCCAACCCGACTACAACCCGACCCGTTTACAATCTGGACCGATATTAACCCGTTTACACTCCGACCCACTTACAATCCCACCAACCCGACTACAATCCGACCCGTTTACAATTCGACTCGTTAACAATCCGAGATTCAATTTGTTATCGTGACTTATACTAACAAATGGATCATACTATTTGTAAAAACAGGGAACTATAATAATACGTTGTTTATCGCCAAATAAGTAGTTTCATTGAAAAATCTAAGCCGTTTATCAAAATTAATCATTTTATCTTAAATCATTCACTACACATTAAAAATTAAATTTAAGCACATGAATTAAAACATCAAAACAAGAACTTGTTCACTCAAAAGCCATTTTGGATTTAACATTAAACATGGCCGCAAAATAAAGCGTTAGCTTAAAAGATACAAAATACACAAATTAACACAGTCATACTAAACTAAAATAAAAAACACACATTAACATCATAATACTAAACTAAAAATAAAACACACATTAACATCATAATACTAAATTAAAAATCATATTCTAAAATCCACATAAGTCTGCGATTCCCGGGAGTCGCATCATAATCCTCGAACTCATCATCGCTTGGTTCGAGCAATTCATCAGCCTTTGGATCTTCCCTCTCTTTGGCCTCCTTCCATAGTTGACATGCACACTTATACTTGATCAAAGCCTTCAAGCCAACACCATCTTCACTTCTTAAGTGGTGACTTTCATAGTAGAAAAAATTGGCATACCGAATACGAGTCAAAAAATCCCATACGTAAAGGGGCTGGTTGAAATAGTAGTTAATTTCCCTTCCCCACTCCTTGCAAACAGTGATACACCTCTCCCTGGTCTGATAATCAAGTTTAGACAGAATTTGCTGCCTAATTTCTGGAATTGACCCAACCAAGGACGCACTTACCTTCGTTGGACAGTAGATTTCATCGAATTGGACCAAGGGGTTAGGCCCGAATTGGTTATCAAGCGATTGGACGAAGGACTCCCTCTTTTCAGCAATTCAATCCTTCAGACTGTCTTCGAAGTTATCAAATTGAAGATGGTGATTTGGGCATTCACAAGGGTAATCCTCCATTTTTTGGTGGTTTTTTGGAAAGAGAAAATTATAAAGGAGAGAGAAGGAGAGAGACTAGACTTCTCTTAAATGATAAGTGCGTAATACTTACTGGAGGGAAGCTATATTTATAGGACCCTAACAGTGACTTTCTACATTCCTGTTATTTCATTTTTTCCTTGTGAAAATAGTCTGCGAGAGTTTTTTATAATTGCTTGTTACTATTATCTTTAGTATGGCTCGGATTAAAATTATGGCAAATTACCTTCAACATTATTTTTTGCACCAAAGGTAGATTCCTCTTGTAACACATACGGTAGATCATAAGTACTTTGCATGCCTATATTTAAAGTCACACTAACCAAAAGACACATGACAAAATAATTGAATGCATTCACATCTAAAAGGTCACCAACATTATCTAAAATGTTCTACACCTAAATTTAGTATGCCATATACAAATTCGTTTATAAAATAAATTTTTTACATATTCTTTGATATCTTAGTTTAGTATGAAATATTTTTTACCTATATCGACGGACTAACATGCAAATTTCAAAGGTCAAATTTGCATTGGGAATAGGTAAAAAAAAGTAATAATTACACCCGACATTGAGTTGATTGATTTGGTATGACATTTAATATATTTTCAGTAACTTTAGCTTATAAGAGAAGTTCAAAAGATTAAATCTTTTTTTTTATGCAAAAAAATAAATAAATTACCTTTAAACAATCCGACGGTCCATATTTGTTTAATACTTTCAAGGGTCCAGATCATTTGCATGTTCATTTAGCCTACACAACCTCTAGATTCTAGTATTAGCAAATGACAAATTGACTATAATTTGAAACCTAGAATAATCGGAAAGGCTAACATAGTAGTCTGTAAAATGAAAACATTTATGCGGTAGAGTATAATTTTAGTATTCTTTTGTGTTTCAAGAGTAAAAGAGTACAAGATTAACAGGCACTCGACAAATGACGTCGTTTCGTATTTTGATCCCTTACAATTATAAATAGGTTGCAATACAACATTTGAACACCATACCCAACAAATCAATTCATCTCCCTCTGACTCATTTCTATCTCTCTCTCCATCTCCCACTCACTCCATAAACACTCTTTCTCACCATCAACAATATAATCATGGCATCCAATCACCAAAATCTCCCAATTGTAGACCAAACTACACGTCCAGACACACAGGTCAACGTTGTAGATACCAACCCCAACATCAATGAACTCCCCACCACGGTCCTGCCGGAGAAAAACCTTTCACCTGCTGAGTTGTCCCTTCTTCAATTGTTTGACGAC
The DNA here is from genome assembly GCF_020520425.1 of Spinacia oleracea. Classification (NCBI taxonomy): domain Eukaryota; kingdom Viridiplantae; phylum Streptophyta; class Magnoliopsida; order Caryophyllales; family Amaranthaceae; genus Spinacia; species Spinacia oleracea. Next base: position 90,438,469 of record NC_079490.1, on the reverse strand, counting down.
TTGGAGCGCGATGAGCGGAAGGAGCGTCGTCGCCAGAGGAGACGAAGAATAAGGAGGCAAGCAAGGGAAGCGGAACGACGTAGAGAGAGGAGGAATAGAAGGCCCGAGAGGTTGCACACCTACAACTACATACGGTGTAAGGAGGAGGGCGACATCGAATCAGGAGCTAGCGACTCCGGTGAGCATTCCGGGATGTATGGAAAAGGACCTTGGTACTAAAGTTGGTGTTGGACGTGTCATAAAATATGGGATTTCTGAAATCCTGTAGTTTATGTTTTTTTTTTTTTTAGTTTATATCATAATTTTGTCAAAATTTTCACTAAAGTTGTAATTTTATTTTGTAGTATCTAATTATGAATTTTCCTCTACTACAAGTAAGAGGATGTATTTCATGGTAATATCTAGTTAAAGTTTTTGGGGTTATTAGATTTTCATTTAGTACAAGTAAGCTTTGTAAAATTGGTTTCCAATATAAGATTATTATATTTTGGACTTATATTTTGCTTTGTAAATTTGGACTTATATTTTGCTTTGTAAATTTTAAAAAGCTAAATTTTGGACTTATATTATGCTTTGTAAATTTGGTTTCCGAGAACCAGCCAGGGACGCATTTTCAACGCCCCTGGCTGGGCGCCAAAATTTCTCACGCCCTAAGCTGGGCGCTGAAGTTCCTGCCTGGCCTTTTGGTCAGGCACAGCAGCCTCGGTGCCCACGCATGAAGAAAATATGTAGCAAAAAAAAACTTTTCGTGAAAAAAAAATTGCTACGAGGGCGTATGAAAAAGCACTCGATTCCAAAAGCGACTTATAAAAAAAAAACTCTTTGTGTCGTTGTTAGGCCTCCTACGACGACAATGCTCGGCATCAAAACCGAACACGCTAATTGAAATAACCTTGAATGTCACATGGGCAAAGTATTCCAAAAAAATAATGTTCAAATGAAGTTTTCAAGGAAAAATAATGTTCGAATAAAAAAAATAAATCCAAGTCTAGACTAGGCTGTGCCAAAATACAATCTAAATCCTAAGTCTTAGTTGTCTTATCCATAGAATCGGTCCTAATGCTTGGTGTCGTTCTGCAAGTTAAAAGGTTAAACCATATTGAGTCTCCCTTCCTAACATTTAAATCAATAAGCACCCATATGTAATTGTCATCCCTTGCTAAGAGTATACGACCTCAATACTCTCTCTCACCAATAAAAAGAATATATTATAGTATTTGCAAAATGGAAACGGTCACATTCTGAAAATCATTCCCCCATAGTCGCACAACCCCCAAAGTGAACCTAAGGTGTCAATACCATTAGCAAAAATTAATGGCCTCAAGGCTTATGATCACATTGGGTCACGACTATCATAGTCCTCTCGATCCACTCGCTCCTTGAAATACTCCTAAGTACGGACTAAAAGATTTTCCATGAATGCAACATGACGAACCATGAAAATACCCAAATCGGGATACCATAAGGCTACCATTGGGGTAAAGCAATACACACTAAGAGGGAAGCCGCACTAATGATTCTAGTCTTGCAAAAATAAAAATTCGATCTCCCCAATTAACTACCTTGCCAACATTAAGCAAAATGGCGCATGACAAATAAACACCCAAGGGTTAAAATCTAAAGTGTCAACCAATGAAAGTTATGGTCCAATTCGCCTAAATCTGAAAGTCGCTTGGTCAAGTGTTATAGGCTTACGCCACGTCATTATTTTGAGTCTAGGTCACCTCCTCGTATTCATACACAGGTTATAATCAGAAAGATTAATGAAAGTTCGAGTCTAAATCACAACTTCCAGTTAAATCCGAGAAACTGGAATCTGAAAAAGAAGCAAAAAATTATTTTCGATGTAATTCTTTCGTTAAATTTCAATAAGGTAAAAAAAACATTTTGAATCTACGCTATTTGCAAATTTTAAGAAACGACTAAATACGCTTGCAAAGTAAGACAATTTAAAGGTCCACCCTAGGCCTACTAAAGCTAAAGGTCCACCCTAGGCCTACTAAAGTTAAAGGTCCACTATAGGCCTACCAAACGAGGCTCACTCAGTCTCGCCTCGTGACTCAAAGACCACAACCATCTACCTTTTAGCCCAAATAAATTTTTTTGAAGGATTTATGTTGGGGAGAAATCCCAAGCAAAAAGAAAAAAGAAAGAGAAAAGGGAGAGCGAAAAGAGCAAGCCATGAAATACTTAAAAAGAAAGAGAAAAGGGAGAGCGAAAAGAGCGAGCCATGAAATACTTAGCCCGTACCTTCCAAGGTGCGGAATTTACCAAGGTGAACGAAGGAAAAGAACTGAGTCAACCAATCCAAATCATGCCACAAAAAACTACATAAAGTTCTACGATGTCTACCCTTTCCAATCCTTATGTTCTTAGACGCCTTCGCTCTAGGGCCCCTGTTCAGCTCATTTAACCCATCCATGTTCTCATTGCCATAACCCAAGAAACCATTACCTCGACTCTTGTTCTTGAACTTGTTATCAACTGCAAACCACGTACGACCATTGACATGTGCGTCATACCCGTCATTTCCAAAACCTGCTCTTACATCACCGCTAGTACAATGACCATATAACTTGTTTGAATACATCCTGTTGATATACCCTTGAGCCGTCCCCATGCTATTCATTGGCCTTGGTTGATGTAATCCTCGTGCTTGACTAATACCTATACAACTCATTCAACCCATCTTTCAAGCTGTCTTGAGTCACGAATAAAAAAGAAGACCAATGAAAAGTACATTCTACGCTTAACGTAAAAAATTAATAATAAAAAAAAACTTTGCAAAGCACCTTTAAAGTTCGTCTAAAAAAAAAAAGCATTTTGCGCACCAAAAAAAAGATTCGCCCAGAAATCATTTTCAGCGCCCAAGGCTGGGCGCCGAAATCTTTAACGCCCCAGCCTGGGCGCTGATTCTCTCTGCTTGCCAAATTTTGTCCAGAAGTGCTCGTCATTTTATCCGCACATGCACGGAAAAATAACGAACACTTGGAGGGGTACAACACGTATTCAGATATACGTACCAAAAAACACATGAAAAGATTTTTGTGCAAATACATGTACTTAAAAAAATAAAACAAAATTTTGGCTTACGGCAAAGCAGCAGATTAAAATAATAATGGACTTCACTTATCTCATCCTATTTCAAACATTACGATTCCACCTCAGAACGTACTTGTTTAAAATCGGCATTCTAAGAAACCATTTTCTAGGCCAAGAACTACGCAAGACCTTATTCCAAATTAAATCTATTTAAGGCGGATACGTAGGCAATCCATGATTCGGTCCAACCAATTTGCAAAAATGTTAGAGCCTATAGAATAACAAGAATAAAAAATAGAGTCCCGTATTGAAATTTAATTACTTACAATCCAAGTCGAAAGAAAAACTTAAGTCAAAGGAAGAATCCAAGTCATCAAGATGCCAAAACGAGCACACATCGAAAAATAATAAGGGCACGTACCCTTGCCAGAAGGAGCACTCACACTCCTAGGCACTTAGCCAAGACTCAAAAGATCGCTTTGCCTCAATTGAATGGGGGCTAGCGCGAGCGTCCATGACCTCTAAAGTACTCGACTTGACCCTCCCTAAAGCGAACTAACTCACTTAAAGACCTTCTTTCACCACTAGACATAGTTGTTCGCTTAAAGACCTCCTTTCACCACTAGACACAGTCATAATCGCCAACAAGTAGTAAAGGCAGTAAGCTTGCAATAAAGAGGATTGTTCTACGGCGTCGCCCCATCGCTCCTTCGAACTCAGGGCACCCGTTCATGGTAATTCAAATGCTTGCGAATCCCCTTTGAAAAAAATCAGACATTGTCAATAGGACTTGGCACTTAACCAAGGCTCACCCTACTCAGACATATGACACGGGCATCTAAAATCGAAATCTGAAAGCATCATTAATGGGAAGACATAACAGCAACTGGGGGCTAAAAATTGAAATGAAAGAGCTAGGGAAAGAACTAAATATACCTTGACCTTTTGTACGGACATACACCAAGTAAATCTAAGTCAATTTGAAAACGATTTATATTCCCGCAATTCTTGAAAAGATGGCCCTAAAAGCCTAAAGCATATGCCAAACGGGCACAAGTAATATCTTGACACCTGCACCCTGGCTTCCAGCAAATCCTTAGACAGCATTCCCGCAAATCCTTAGACAGCATTCCAAAAATCGTAACAGTATTTTGATTCACTCATATAATCCTGTACGAACCCTTCTATAAGTCAACCTACTTAGGACACCTCGGATTGTACACAGTAGGACTCGGATTTCAAATAATTTTCAAATAACTTCTTCGAACATATAAGTGTCATTGGTTTAAGCTAAGTATGTATTTATCTTGATGTTGCAAGTGAGTCAAAAAGATTTCTAAATATGATTAGGGGTAAAGAAAGGCACCTAGCTTTTGGTCAAGGCACACTTCAACATGTGGCTACCTTGACCATGGCAATGTCGCACAATACGACATTTACAAGAGAGGTAGCAAATCACTACTCGAACGTACCTCGCACTAAACGAGTCTGGTTTAAACTATTCATGATCCATGTCACCATGAATGCATAAAAACGTATGCAAAGCATTATAGCACCAAGCCAATCCCGTAGCTACAATTGGGGGCTTGAGAAAAACACTCTAAAAATGCTCGAAATGACGATTTTATCGCAAATTCTCGACGCTAATGCTATACATACGTCATAGGGGCACAATCCTAAGCTTTAATCGTGTAAAACGAACCTTAGAATGGCTACAACCCCTCCCAAATTCTAAAGCACTACTTAGAATATATAAAGTCACCCCACTATCAAGGGTAACTAAAAATCGCGAGTCACCAAAACTTCGGTCAAACTACTGCACATAACGCTCTCCCTATAAGCGCCCGTTACACAGTCTACGTCGTTCCAAAGCAAAAACGAAAGTCCTGCCTGGGGCGCACTTTCAACGCCCAGGACCAGGCGCCAGAGATTCCGACGCCCAGCTCTGGGCGCTGAAAATCAACTCCAGGCAAAGGCTGTCGAGGATAAACAAAAAAGGAACATCTATGAATCCTCGCATCGAACGAAGTAATAAGCCGTGCACACCCACGCAGAAGGTGCTACACTTGTTCGAGCACCTGAACTAGGCGTGATGAAATACTCCAATGCAAAAAAAAAAATATCCCGACACCTGGAGGAATGTTCTAAGACACACCGTTAGGCCACACAAGCCTACGTCGCACCATAAGTTCAACCATCCCACGGTGCAAGTCTAAAAAAAAGGACAGTAAGGCATATTGCACTAATGTAGGCACAACCAAGAGCATGTGTAAAAGAGGAAAAGACTACTTATCGCCCAAATTCAAAATGCAAGCCACGCGACTTCTACATTAAGGATTAAGGGTAGCAAAATATTACCTACCACGGCAGGGATAGCTCGCACCTACACGAGCGAAACCCCAAGGCATCTTTCTCGAAAGAACCTACAAAAATCGTACGCCAAAAGGAAGCATCCCAACATGCATACTTGGGGGCTCCAAGCTACGAAACGACCATAGCAAAATAAAAAATCTCGAAGCAAATGTTTGAACGATCGAAAGGGCACGATGCTTGAGCCCACTTCATGAATGGGCCTGAACCCTATCAGGCTTCTAAGCAAACTATTCAAAATCAGTCATTGCTCAAAAAAAAAATGATTTAAGCAAACTGATTAATGGATCGCACACAACGACCATTCTATGAACGCTCGTTCGCACATACATATCATCATTCTAAGTATCGAAAATTCACGAACGCGTTCAAAAGGAAAAAATATATACAAGAGCGATCAAAATCTTACGCCTCAAGGTATGTTCCTCGGGCCACATAGACTCGCCCAGCTATTACAATAACTGTACACCTTAAAGAGCGACAGTTCCTTTAAATAATCGCCCCAAAGCGACAAACACCGTAGTCCACCAATCGGCTACGGCTTCTCGAGAAATCATCACAAGAAAGTCCTGTCAGGGACGCACTTTCAACGCCCAGGACCAGGCGCCAGATATCCCGACGCCCAGCCCTGGGCGCTGTAAATAAGCTCAACTCATTGGGATTTCTAACAAAATTTTACGTTCCAAAAAATAATAAAGAAAAAAAACAAAAAAAGAAGAGAATACGTAGAATTTCCAAGTGAAATAAACAAACAAGAGGCCAACTGTGTCATCAAGAACCCTCGCCAGAAATCATTTTCAGCGCCCAGCGCTGGGCGCCGAAATCTTTAACGCCCAGGCATGGGCGCCGAAAATAATCCCAGACCCAAAAAAAAAAACAGCTCTGACTTCTATAGGGCCCTGCCATATTCATTCGACTTGAAAATTGCCGATTTCTTTACTGAAAGTCGCACCTCACGGCTTTGTTAAGAGTAGCACACCACTACAAAGATCGCTGGCACTTACGAGCACAATCCCAAACACGATCAAGGACATTACAGAATGCGTATCCCCAAGGAACCTCTTTGACAAGAAATGACCGTCAAGCACGAGTGCTTGGGGGCTCGAAGGAAAATATATATTATGCAAAGTTAAAACAATATTCCCAGACTACGCTGTACGAAGTCCCATGTTTGGATGTCTCGAAAAAAATGAAACCGGATTACGACCTCAAGACAAAGGTCGCCGTTGATACTTATACATAGTCCCCTAATCAAGGACCCAAGTAGTGGCAAAATTGAGCCGAAAAGACTAGCTCAAAACCATGAAAAGATGATTGCCACAAGACAATGGTCCGCCTAAGCACGTTGTCAACCCACATTCAAGTTACAACTAAATCCGAGCATCCCTCGAAAGAATTCGCTCTTACAAGAATGAATAAAAGAAATTCTCAAAAGAAATCACGATAGGGACTTGTCCACCTCAATCAGGCAAGACCGCGGCACGCGAATCCCAAATCAAAAAGACGAATTCAGGTTCGCTCACCTCCAGCGAGCGGGGCGTCCACCCTTAGCGGACAGGGCTCGCCCACCTTCAGCGGGCGGGGTCTGCGTCACTAGCCGCGCAGGTCCTCAGTTTTCGAAAAATAAAGTCTTCAAATTCAAAACAGGCTCGCCATCTTCAGCCGGCGGAGTCTACGTCACAAACCACGTAGGTCCTTATTTTCAAAAAGTACAAACAAACTTCAAAACAGATTCGTCCACTTCTTTCGGACGGGGCGTCCACCCTTAGCGGACAGGTTCGCCATCTTTAGCCGGCGGGGTCTACGTCACAAGCCGCGTAGGTCCTTATTTTCAAATTTCAAAAACAGATTCGTCCACTTCTTTCGGACGGGGCGTCCACCCTTAGCGGACAGGTTCGCCATCTTTAGCCGGCGGGGTCTACGTCACAAGCCGCGTAGGTCCTTATTTTCAAATTTCAAAAACAGATTCGTCCAATTCGTTGGACGGGGCGTCCACCCTTAGCGGACAGGCTCGCCATCTTTAGCCGACGGGGTCTGCGCCACTAACCGCGCAGGTCCTTAGTCGCTGCAGCGATAACTTTCTCCGGTTTTCCCTTTTCCAAAAAATTAAAGGATTGGTTTTCTGTTTTTTTCCAAAAAAGAGCGATGTGCTGGATTTTCCTTCGTTTTACGTCCTATAAAAACAAGGGGGTTTTCTCGTTTAGTTAACCCTGAATATGAGAATCTTTAAAAAACATTCTTACCTCGTGGTTGGGCTTGGCCAGGCCCAATTACACTTTATAGCTTTGATTTCGAAAACATCTGTAGCTACTCCCAATGACAAAGTGAGGGAGTTTCTACGCCTCTTTAGATACTTCCAATGACAAAGTGAGGGAGTTTCTATACTATCCGTTGAGAAATCCGAATGACACGTGAGGGATATGTCGACACTTCAAGTGATGACCCTTAAGTCAAATGTTATCACTCGGGGGCTCGTGAGACTCTCGCAAAAGCAGATCACCATGGCTTGTGTGACGCACTCCGTCTAATACTTTGACCATCGTCTTACTCCAAGACTCAGTCAAAGTGGGGGCTAACTGTAGACACCTACTTTTGTCCCCATTCCCGAAAGGGAAGGTTCGATGATGAGAACATGAATCTCCACTTGACAACGCATCTCCTATAAAATAACGAATCTCAATTCCCCTTTTCATTTCACCTGAAACCTGCTATTTATAGAAACCTGCTATTTATGGAAACCTGCTAAAAATAGTAAATGCCGTAATGGGTAGTTGTTAAAAGTGGCAAGTCATAAAAGATAGAAACCTGTCGGAATTAGGTGTTGCACTCCAACATAAATCCTAAATGAGATAGAAATTGCGAGAGAATCCTGTTCCTAATACGATTCGAAAATAAGAGTTACGTATTAATTAAAATCCTAACGAGCCTAGAGTTCGTAACGGGCCTAGATGCATTCCATCATAAAATTAATACGCACTAAAAGACTCGATTAAGTCTCATATACTCCGGATTCTAAGAGTCCGATTCTGACAAAGAAACGGCCCAGACCCTATTTTCAACGCCTGGCTCTGGGCGCCGAAATCTTCGGCGCCCAGCCCTGGGCGCTTAAATTACCTAGGACATGTTCTTTCCTAATTCTTCGTGGATTAGAGTTCTACAATTCTATCTTTCCACGAACACTTTTCTATAAATATAGCCCCAAGTTCGACGTGAAAAGAACACACGACACACAATTCGTATTCTGAGTATTGACTCTAAACCCCTAAGCCTAAGCCTCACGCTGCGAAATTGATCACGCGTTCTGTCGCAATCGATCCAAAAATCGAACAGAACGTATCCTGTCCCGTAATTTGAGATTCGTTAAATGAAAGGAGAAATAGCAAAGTCAAAGCGGTTAGTTTTCTGAGAACCGTGACGCACCTCTCAAGGGTGAGTCGTAATGTGTCCCTTTTCCATGGTTTAATTGCTTTCCTCGCCCTTTTTATAAACTGTTAAACTAATCAAATCTGATTGTTCTATCACGCCTAATAAAGATAATATGTTGGGAAATTGGATTATCATGCTAGGTCTCTTAATACAATCTAAATCAGATAATCGCGCTCGATCTAGTATTATATGTTGCATGTTGTTAAAACCAACTCAGATTAGTTTAATAGTTAACGCATGTCCCTCCAATTATTTATGCTGAGCTAGTAAGGATATCCTGCCTCTGTAGTTATCGAAGAGCGAGTACTCCTCTCGGTAGTTACAGTCCCCCGAACCCTCAATCTCTACCTTGCGGGTGTATGTTGAGAGATCCCCACACCAGGGATCACAAGGGAACCTACGGCCGTCGTGGTCAAACATAATTGCACTCCCTTTATGTCACGATAACCGGGTTTTGTCAGTTTTTCTCATTGTCGTTAAAAACTGAATGGCGACTCCCATATTACTAGTCAATTGGGTGTAAACTCACAGGAATTCCAATTACACTTGATTTGACAAAAAAGAAGCGTCACACCCACCAAGTGTAACAGCCCACACTTTTGAGCTGCTTATTTAGAATTACTTATTTCTCACTAATTACACTTAGAATCCAATTTACAAAATAAAACCTGAATTATCCCTTATAATCAAATATAAATACACAAGAGATCTTAACCTATCATAATCTTTGATGGCCTCAAAACATTTCAGCAAAATTATTCCTTCCTCAATCACATCTGTAATCCACATCCGAGCTTACACAATACCTGCAAAATTACTAAAAAGGACTCTGTCCCCACCAGGACAGGTTCAAAGAACAAAGTCAGGGAAATCGAGTACACATTGCCCAACCTGAAACTCATTTTAGTGGCTTAAAAATATAATTTCGTGATTTATTTATTTTTAAAGACAAAACCGATTCAATATGAATCAAATCATATTCAAATTAAACTCAGTAATCAAATTGCAATAATTTAAAGCACATGAAACATTGAACACAACTTTGATTTTATTAGTTGATAAATAAATCAAGCAAAGGTTGCACTTAGTCACCAAGTGTTTTCCAAAGATCGTACGATTTATATTTTCAGAAGTTTTCAAATCCATTTTTCAATATAACTAATCTCATATGCTTTGAGAATGAATCCATCACATATTCTCAACTCGTATCTCAAGTCTACACGAGCTTAAACAATTAACACGACATAACCAAGACTAATTCTTCACTTCCCAATATAATATGAAGAAAACCTTCATGTTGAGGCTCACATCCAAATCACACATGTATATTCCTTTTTGGAACAACGAACTCAAATACGGATTGCTCACGATAATGTATTTTGGAAATAATATCAAATAGTAATATATAAAATGTATTTCTTAGAAATCCTTGATAATCCAAAGCTTGCACAAAAGAAAAGATTTTAGAGATATTTGCTTTTTCTAGCAAATCATTTACATTTCAAATCACACACATTGACAAGCTAAACAATAATTGTTACTTCTAGCATAATCAAACACATTTTATCTTTTAAACATATATAAAAATCGGGGAAGAGAACACGAATAGAGATGGGTTGAAGAACCACTGTCTCTAAACTTTTTAGGGGTCGTCACCCACCTTTTCACACATGCTTGCAAGACTTTTTAGGACATATCCCCACACAGATGTACATATGTATATTTACACAGATGCACAGATGTGCATTTACACAGATCACACACAAATACACAAGTGTTGTTCATGGCCGTTGTTAATGGCTTCTTCCCCACTAAAACACATTTTAAAACTCATTTAACAAATTTAAGAAATATATAAATATAATTCTTCAAAGGCTTGTATCACAAACCAAGTCACATCTGAATTAAACACAATTAAACACAGTTGAAAATATTATCACAATGATACTTATTCAATTTGACAAATCCATTCAAAAGATTTGCTTAAAGATCATAATAGCTTATCCAAAGATTTTCACAAACTTTGTATACATAAATCTTAAAAACAAGATAACCTAAGCACCTATATGTCATTCGGTTCGCTTGAAAGCACTCGCATATAGTTAAAATCCAAGATATAACCGAAATCCTTAAGCTTGTCAGGAATTATACTCACGAATACAAAGTAGTAAACTCAATATTAATCTATTGATATATACTCGGTCCCAAAAATGCAAATATTAAGTTTGTAGCACAAAGATCACCATTTCAAATTACTCAAACCTTTAGTCACAATAGTATAATAAACTCAAACCCTTATTATACTATGAAACTTTCATAACTCCAAGTATAATAACCCAAAATCTTCCTTATAAGTAACTCCAGATGCATATAGGTTATACCCAAGTTAGCTTAATAGCTCAATTAAGACTAGTCAACTTAATTTTATCTTGATCGTACGTGGTTACATACCCAACACTATAATTTAGATCTTAAAAATAATTCTCATTAAAATATAGTATAAAACGATGTATAAATACACAATCTAATCGTATCAAAATATACATAGTTTATATTATATCACACTAAAAAAAAAATTTGATCTTAATCATTCAATACGAACATACTCTTTACAGGAAATTATATTGACTCCTCCAATTAAATAAATTCTTAATCAAAAGTTTGAAATATAGAATATATTAACATAGTTAATAGATCTTCAAAACTCGATAACGAATAGACAATAGATATTATCTTGGAAAACAACATAATATAATGGGTTGCTCAAAATTAGACTTTTTAAAAGATCAAATAGCTTATTTTCTTCTTTTGGTTACCAAAATTGATAAATTTAATCATAAAACTCATTTCAAAAAGCTTATATCATAATTACATCACGAGTTATAAATAAATAAATCAAGAACTAGCAGTGGTTATCTTCATATTTCATTGAAATCTCGTTTCTCAAATAATTGCTGTCAAAATTCACAAATTCTTTTCAAAACAAGAGCTTGAAATTTAAGATTTTTAGTTTAAGCGAAAACGAGCAATTCCCGAGGTTTTTGTGTAAATTTAAATCCTTTCTATTCAAAACTAATTAAACCCTAAGGAAACAGGTCAATACATGAATATCTTGACTACAAAAGGTTACACCCAAAGTTCTATAATTCAACTGATTCAGTTTATAAAAGAAAATCACACAAGGAAACTTTGCAATTGAAACTACGGTTCGTTTCGATGGATTCTGCTGGACTACCTACCAATCACGACTTGACCAGCAACTAAAACCACTTAATAAACAGGAAACCAAGTATATTTCATCACCAAGAACAATATTTAATTCACACAATTCGTTTCACCCAAAAATCTTCCATAAATATCAAATAGCATAGCTTTTAAAAAGAAGCTTATGATGGTTGTTTTGTGTACCTTAATTGTGGGGTGATATCTCCTCAACTATGGCTCACGAATCAGAGATTCCTTCACTAACACTTTCCCTTAATTCAATACCAACATAATATAAGAATTTTACAAGAAAAATCCCAAGAATAAGGTACTAATTCAACCCAAGTTACAGCCCTAGCAGATTTACCTTAGCTGGTGGGTTTGGCTTCGGTTGGCTTGGTTTCCCTTGGTTTTTCCACAAACGATTGCTTACCCAATCTGCACAAATAGGTAAAGAACAATTTCCTAAAGTTTCATGCAAAAATTCAGAAGGAAAAGGGACGAAAATTGGAGGTGAAACCTCACCAGGAACACGCCAGAACTGGCGAGACAGAAGGAGAGGAGGGAAGAGCTCTGGGCAGAGGGTTTCTGGACTTTTCTGGGGTGGAGAAAACTATGAGAGGTTGCTCTGTATTTATAGGAAGGGTGGGTGTAGGTAGTTTTGTAATTTCTCATTCTTAGGGGGGTCAATTTGGTCATTTCCCAAGGTGGGTCTGCTGCAGAATACTGCTGGAAGTATCTATGTTTAAGCTTTACTTAATGGGTGATTAGGAGGTTAGAATACCTTGATTAATACCCTAATATGTCACATGTATTCCCCAAATAGTTCCCATTAAAATTAATTTCATTAATTAGGTGCTTGAATGTGTTTTTCGGGAATTATCGTATTACCCCAAATGTCAATATCAGAGTTCCCAATATTGTTTTCAATTCTTCAATTCTCATAAAATATTCTATCTAAATTTTCTTATGACATTTCCTTATCAATTATATGTAGTTTATGACTTAAAAATTAATTCATTGCTTCATAACACATGTCACAAAACACATACACATAGTCTATAGTTCACATAGTCGTTTGATAATTATCACACTTATCTTAACGAAAATCAAATTTATTCATCGGATTAATGGCCAAATCCCGTTTTAATCACATATTTGTGCTATTAAAAAAAAGCTATTAAAATCTACCCTCCTTAAGGAAGTTTCGTCCTCGAAACTTTATCGTACCTTAGAATAGTTGTGGGTATCGGAGTTTCATATCTGTTTCTTTTTCCCAGGTTGCCTCCTCGGTCCCATGGTTCGTCCATAGGACCTTAACCAATGGTATCGTTTGATTTCTTAATACTTTGTCCCTACGATCTAAAATTTGCAGAGGTCTTTCTTCATATATAGCTCAAGGTTTCCTCGATTTGCAATGGCTCATAGGTTAATACATGGGATGGATCATAAACATATTTCAGCAGCTGTGATACATGGAATACGTTATGCACCTTTGACAGTTCGATAGGAAGAGCGAGTTCATAAGCTACCTCTCCGATTCTTCTCAAAATCTCATAAGGTCCAATGTATTTCGGGCTTAGTTTCCCACAGATCCAAATTGAGTGATTCTTGAGGCTAAAATGATTATCCTTTCATGGGCTATAACTTTCATGAAGGAAGCATTTACCAAATATGATCGAATGATGGAAGAATTTGATCAAACAAAAATGACGAATGAAAATACTCAGAGGAGAAAGAAGATGTATCGTGCGTGGGAAGAAAGGGGAAATGTTTCCATGTTTTTGCATTGTAAAATTTCTGAAATGCTTTTCCTTAAAAAAATGATTAACATGAACTTGTTGACTCATACATAGATAGAGGGTGGAAGACACTTGTTATTTCCACAACAAGACACTAGTCCTACATGGATGTAGAAAGGAAGACTCATAAGAAGTGAAGAGTACAAGGGAATTAGCTTAATTTAGAATCACTAGGTAATTTTATTATTTCATTTAATAATGAAAGAAAATCGTATTGAATGATTTTAATGAATTAAATAGATATATATTTTTTTTAAGACAATTTGCTAAAACAATCGATCAGGAGATGACGAAATCAAACAATAGATTTTATAATGAGCCTAATATTTTCGTTAAGACTTTAATTTCCAAGATCAAACAATCTATTATATAATCTAATTTTAACAATTCAAAACAACCAATGAAATCTATAATCCTCAATCCATCATCTCCAAATGCATAACTATACTAATATCCTCAATCCTTGACACTTCTTTCCACATGGTTAAATGAGGTTCACCAATTTCCAGAACATATATCTTTAGCTTTCTAATCTTCATATCCATAAGATATTTCACAAGTAAACTTATCATCACTTCAAATCTTCCCTTCAATTCCTGACTCGTTCAAGACTTTGTGCTTAACATCCCAAATAGAACTCACTTACCTATTAACTCTTAATCAAATCAATAACCCATTTTCAACTCATATACTATGATATGAAGATCATAGCAAACCCAAAATCAACCTTGGCTCTGATACCACCTGTAACAGCCCACACTTTTGAGCTGCTTATTTAGAATTACTTATTTCTCACTAATTACACTTAGAATCCAATTTACAAAATAAAACCTGAATTATCCCTTATAATCAAATATAAATACACAAGAGATCTTAACCTATCATAATCTTTGATGGCCTCAAAACATTTCAGCAAAATTATTCCTTCCTCAATCACATCTGTAATCCACATCCGAGCTTACACAATACCTGCAAAATTACTAAAAAGGACTCTGTCCCCACCAGGACAGGTTCAAAGAACAAAGTCAGGGAAATCGAGTACACATTGCCCAACCTGAAACTCATTTTAGTGGCTTAAAAATATAATTTCGTGATTTATTTATTTTTAAAGACAAAACCGATTCAATATGAATCAAATCATATTCAAATTAAACTCAGTAATCAAATTGCAATAATTTAAAGCACATGAAACATTGAACACAACTTTGATTTTATTAGTTGATAAATAAATCAAGCAAAGGTTGCACTTAGTCACCAAGTGTTTTCCAAAGATCGTACGATTTATATTTTCAGAAGTTTTCAAATCCATTTTTCAATATAACTAATCTCATATGCTTTGAGAATGAATCCATCACATATTCTCAACTCGTATCTCAAGTCTACACGAGCTTAAACAATTAACACGACATAACCAAGACTAATTCTTCACTTCCCAATATAATATGAAGAAAACCTTCATGTTGAGGCTCACATCCAAATCACACATGTATATTCCTTTTTGGAACAACGAACTCAAATACGGATTGCTCACGATAATGTATTTTGGAAATAATATCAAATAGTAATATATAAAATGTATTTCTTAGAAATCCTTGATAATCCAAAGCTTGCACAAAAGAAAAGATTTTAGAGATATTTGCTTTTTCTAGCAAATCATTTACATTTCAAATCACACACATTGACAAGCTAAACAATAATTGTTACTTCTAGCATAATCAAACACATTTTATCTTTTAAACATATATAAAAATCGGGGAAGAGAACACGAATAGAGATGGGTTGAAGAACCACTGTCTCTAAACTTTTTAGGGGTCGTCACCCACCTTTTCACACATGCTTGCAAGACTTTTTAGGACATATCCCCACACAGATGTACATATGTATATTTACACAGATGCACAGATGTGCATTTACACAGATCACACACAAATACACAAGTGTTGTTCATGGCCGTTGTTAATGGCTTCTTCCCCACTAAAACACATTTTAAAACTCATTTAACAAATTTAAGAAATATATAAATATAATTCTTCAAAGGCTTGTATCACAAACCAAGTCACATCTGAATTAAACACAATTAAACACAGTTGAAAATATTATCACAATGATACTTATTCAATTTGACAAATCCATTCAAAAGATTTGCTTAAAGATCATAATAGCTTATCCAAAGATTTTCACAAACTTTGTATACATAAATCTTAAAAACAAGATAACCTAAGCACCTATATGTCATTCGGTTCGCTTGAAAGCACTCGCATATAGTTAAAATCCAAGATATAACCGAAATCCTTAAGCTTGTCAGGAATTATACTCACGAATACAAAGTAGTAAACTCAATATTAATCTATTGATATATACTCGGTCCCAAAAATGCAAATATTAAGTTTGTAGCACAAAGATCACCATTTCAAATTACTCAAACCTTTAGTCACAATAGTATAATAAACTCAAACCCTTATTATACTATGAAACTTTCATAACTCCAAGTATAATAACCCAAAATCTTCCTTATAAGTAACTCCAGATGCATATAGGTTATACCCAAGTTAGCTTAATAGCTCAATTAAGACTAGTCAACTTAATTTTATCTTGATCGTACGTGGTTACATACCCAACACTATAATTTAGATCTTAAAAATAATTCTCATTAAAATATAGTATAAAACGATGTATAAATACACAATCTAATCGTATCAAAATATACATAGTTTATATTATATCACACTAAAAAAAAATTTGATCTTAATCATTCAATACGAACATACTCTTTACAGGAAATTATATTGACTCCTCCAATTAAATAAATTCTTAATCAAAAGTTTGAAATATAGAATATATTAACATAGTTAATAGATCTTCAAAACTCGATAACGAATAGACAATAGATATTATCTTGGAAAACAACATAATATAATGGGTTGCTCAAAATTAGACTTTTTAAAAGATCAAATAGCTTATTTTCTTCTTTTGGTTACCAAAATTGATAAATTTAATCATAAAACTCATTTCAAAAAGCTTATATCATAATTACATCACGAGTTATAAATAAATAAATCAAGAACTAGCAGTGGTTATCTTCATATTTCATTGAAATCTCGTTTCTCAAATAATTGCTGTCAAAATTCACAAATTCTTTTCAAAACAAGAGCTTGAAATTTAAGATTTTTAGTTTAAGCGAAAACGAGCAATTCCCGAGGTTTTTGTGTAAATTTAAATCCTTTCTATTCAAAACTAATTAAACCCTAAGGAAACAGGTCAATACATGAATATCTTGACTACAAAAGGTTACACCCAAAGTTCTATAATTCAACTGATTCAGTTTATAAAAGAAAATCACACAAGGAAACTTTGCAATTGAAACTACGGTTCGTTTCGATGGATTCTGCTGGACTACCTACCAATCACGACTTGACCAGCAACTAAAACCACTTAATAAACAGGAAACCAAGTATATTTCATCACCAAGAACAATATTTAATTCACACAATTCGTTTCACCCAAAAATCTTCCATAAATATCAAATAGCATAGCTTTTAAAAAGAAGCTTATGATGGTTGTTTTGTGTACCTTAATTGTGGGGTGATATCTCCTCAACTATGGCTCACGAATCAGAGATTCCTTCACTAACACTTTCCCTTAATTCAATACCAACATAATATAAGAATTTTACAAGAAAAATCCCAAGAATAAGGTACTAATTCAACCCAAGTTACAGCCCTAGCAGATTTACCTTAGCTGGTGGGTTTGGCTTCGGTTGGCTTGGTTTCCCTTGGTTTTTCCACAAACGATTGCTTACCCAATCTGCACAAATAGGTAAAGAACAATTTCCTAAAGTTTCATGCAAAAATTCAGAAGGAAAAGGGACGAAAATTGGAGGTGAAACCTCACCAGGAACACGCCAGAACTGGCGAGACAGAAGGAGAGGAGGGAAGAGCTCTGGGCAGAGGGTTTCTGGACTTTTCTGGGGTGGAGAAAACTATGAGAGGTTGCTCTGTATTTATAGGAAGGGTGGGTGTAGGTAGTTTTGTAATTTCTCATTCTTAGGGGGGTCAATTTGGTCATTTCCCAAGGTGGGTCTGCTGCAGAATACTGCTGGAAGTATCTATGTTTAAGCTTTACTTAATGGGTGATTAGGAGGTTAGAATACCTTGATTAATACCCTAATATGTCACATGTATTCCCCAAATAGTTCCCATTAAAATTAATTTCATTAATTAGGTGCTTGAATGTGTTTTTCGGGAATTATCGTATTACCCCAAATGTCAATATCAGAGTTCCCAATATTGTTTTCAATTCTTCAATTCTCATAAAATATTCTATCTAAATTTTCTTATGACATTTCCTTATCAATTATATGTAGTTTATGACTTAAAAATTAATTCATTGCTTCATAACACATGTCACAAAACACATACACATAGTCTATAGTTCACATAGTCGTTTGATAATTATCACACTTATCTTAACGAAAATCAAATTTATTCATCGGATTAATGGCCAAATCCCGTTTTAATCACATATTTGTGCTATTAAAAAAAAGCTATTAAAATCTACCCTCCTTAAGGAAGTTTCGTCCTCGAAACTTTATCGTACCTTAGAATAGTTGTGGGTATCGGAGTTTCATATCTGTTTCTTTTTCCCAGGTTGCCTCCTCGGTCCCATGGTTCGTCCATAGGACCTTAACCAATGGTATCGTTTGATTTCTTAATACTTTGTCCCTACGATCTAAAATTTGCAGAGGTCTTTCTTCATATATAGCTCAAGGTTTCCTCGATTTGCAATGGCTCATAGGTTAATACATGGGATGGATCATAAACATATTTCAGCAGCTGTGATACATGGAATACGTTATGCACCTTTGACAGTTCGATAGGAAGAGCGAGTTCATAAGCTACCTCTCCGATTCTTCTCAAAATCTCATAAGGTCCAATGTATTTCGGGCTTAGTTTCCCACAGATCCAAATTGAGTGATTCTTGAGGCTAAAATGATTATCCTTTCATGGGCTATAACTTTCATGAAGGAAGCATTTACCAAATATGATCGAATGATGGAAGAATTTGATCAAACAAAAATGACGAATGAAAATACTCAGAGGAGAAAGAAGATGTATCGTGCGTGGGAAGAAAGGGGAAATGTTTCCATGTTTTTGCATTGTAAAATTTCTGAAATGCTTTTCCTTAAAAAAATGATTAACATGAACTTGTTGACTCATACATAGATAGAGGGTGGAAGACACTTGTTATTTCCACAACAAGACACTAGTCCTACATGGATGTAGAAAGGAAGACTCATAAGAAGTGAAGAGTACAAGGGAATTAGCTTAATTTAGAATCACTAGGTAATTTTATTATTTCATTTAATAATGAAAGAAAATCGTATTGAATGATTTTAATGAATTAAATAGATATATATTTTTTTTAAGACAATTTGCTAAAACAATCGATCAGGAGATGACGAAATCAAACAATAGATTTTATAATGAGCCTAATATTTTCGTTAAGACTTTAATTTCCAAGATCAAACAATCTATTATATAATCTAATTTTAACAATTCAAAACAACCAATGAAATCTATAATCCTCAATCCATCATCTCCAAATGCATAACTATACTAATATCCTCAATCCTTGACACTTCTTTCCACATGGTTAAATGAGGTTCACCAATTTCCAGAACATATATCTTTAGCTTTCTAATCTTCATATCCATAAGATATTTCACAAGTAAACTTATCATCACTTCAAATCTTCCCTTCAATTCCTGACTCGTTCAAGACTTTGTGCTTAACATCCCAAATAGAACTCACTTACCTATTAACTCTTAATCAAATCAATAACCCATTTTCAACTCATATACTATGATATGAAGATCATAGCAAACCCAAAATCAACCTTGGCTCTGATACCACCTGTAACAGCCCACACTTTTGAGCTGCTTATTTAGAATTACTTATTTCTCACTAATTACACTTAGAATCCAATTTACAAAATAAAACCTGAATTATCCCTTATAATCAAATATAAATACACAAGAGATCTTAACCTATCATAATCTTTGATGGCCTCAAAACATTTCAGCAAAATTATTCCTTCCTCAATCACATCTGTAATCCACATCCGAGCTTACACAATACCTGCAAAATTACTAAAAAGGACTCTGTCCCCACCAGGACAGGTTCAAAGAACAAAGTCAGGGAAATCGAGTACACATTGCCCAACCTGAAACTCATTTTAGTGGCTTAAAAATATAATTTCGTGATTTATTTATTTTTAAAGACAAAACCGATTCAATATGAATCAAATCATATTCAAATTAAACTCAGTAATCAAATTGCAATAATTTAAAGCACATGAAACATTGAACACAACTTTGATTTTATTAGTTGATAAATAAATCAAGCAAAGGTTGCACTTAGTCACCAAGTGTTTTCCAAAGATCGTACGATTTATATTTTCAGAAGTTTTCAAATCCATTTTTCAATATAACTAATCTCATATGCTTTGAGAATGAATCCATCACATATTCTCAACTCGTATCTCAAGTCTACACGAGCTTAAACAATTAACACGACATAACCAAGACTAATTCTTCACTTCCCAATATAATATGAAGAAAACCTTCATGTTGAGGCTCACATCCAAATCACACATGTATATTCCTTTTTGGAACAACGAACTCAAATACGGATTGCTCACGATAATGTATTTTGGAAATAATATCAAATAGTAATATATAAAATGTATTTCTTAGAAATCCTTGATAATCCAAAGCTTGCACAAAAGAAAAGATTTTAGAGATATTTGCTTTTTCTAGCAAATCATTTACATTTCAAATCACACACATTGACAAGCTAAACAATAATTGTTACTTCTAGCATAATCAAACACATTTTATCTTTTAAACATATATAAAAATCGGGGAAGAGAACACGAATAGAGATGGGTTGAAGAACCACTGTCTCTAAACTTTTTAGGGGTCGTCACCCACCTTTTCACACATGCTTGCAAGACTTTTTAGGACATGTCCCCACACAGATGTACATATGTACATTTACACAGATGCACAGATGTGCATTTACACAGATCACACACAAATACACAAGTTTTGTTCATGGCCGTTGTTAATGGCTTCTTCCCCACTAAAACACATTTTAAAACTCATTTAACAAATTTAAGAAATATATAAATATAATTCTTCAAAGGCTTGTATCACAAACCAAGTCACATCTGAATTAAACACAATTAAACATAGTTGAAAATATTGTCACAATGATACTTATTCAATTTGACAAATCCATTCAAAAGATTTGCTTAAAGATCATAATAGCTTATCCAAAGATTTTCACAAACTTTGTATACATAAATCTTAAAAACAAGATAACCTAAGCACCTATATGTCATTCGGTTCGCTTGAAAGCACTCGCATATAGTTAAAATCCAAGATATAGCCGAAATCCTTAAGCTTGTCAGGAATTATACTCACGAATAAAAAGTAGTAAACTCAATATTAATCTATTGATATATACTCGGTCCCAAAAATGCAAATATTAAGTTTGTAGCACAAAGATCACCATTTCAAATTACTCAAACCTTTAGTCACAATAGTATAATAAACTCAAACCCTTATTATACTATGAAACTTTCATAACTCCAAGTATAATAACCCAAAATCTTCCTTATAAGTAACTCCATATGCATATAGGTTATACCCAAGTTAGCTTAATAGCTCAATTAAGACTAGTCAACTTAATGTTATCTTGATCGTACGTGGTTACATACCCAACACTATAATTTAGATCTTAAAAATAATTCTCATTAAAATATAGTATAAAACGATGTATAAATACACAATCTAATCGTATCAAAATATACATAGTTTATATTATATCACACTAAAAAAAAAATTGATCTTAATTATTCAATACGAACATACTCTTTACAGGAAATTATATTGACTCCTCCAATTAAATAAATTCTTAATCAAAAGTTTGAAATATAGAATATATTAACATAGTTAATAGATCTTCAAAACTCGATAACGAATAGAATAGATATTATCTTGGAAAACAACATAATATAATGGGTTGCTCAAAATTAGACTTTTTAAAAGATCAAATAGCTTATTTTCTTCTTTTGGTTACCAAAATTGATAAATTTAATCATAAAACTCATTTCAAAAATCTTATATCATAATTACATCACGAGTTATAAATAAATAAATCAAGAACTAGCAGTGGTTATCTTCATATTTCATTGAAATCTCGTTTCTCAAATAATTGCTGTCAAAATTCACAAATTCTTTTCAAAACAAGAGCTTGAAATTTAAGATTTTTAGTTTAAGCGAAAACGAGCAATTCCCGAGGTTTTTGTGTAAATTTAAATCCTTTCTATTCAAAACTAATTAAACCTTAAGGAAACAGGTCAATACATGAATATCTTGACTACAAAAGGTTACATCCAAAGTTCTATAATTCAACTGATTCAGTTTATAAAAGAAAATCACACAAGGAAACTTTGCAATTGAAACTACGGTTCGTTTCGATGGATTCTGCTGGACTACCTACCAATCACGACTTGACCAGCAACTAAAACCACTTAATAAACAGGAAACCAAGTATATTTCATCACCAAGAACAATATTTAATTCACACAATTTGTTTCACCCAAAAATCATCCATAAATATCAAATAGCATAGCTTTTAAAAAGAAGCTTATGATGGTTGTTTTGTGTACCTTAATTGTGGGGTGATATCTCCTCAACTATGGCTCACAAATCAGAGATTCCTTCACTAACACTTTCCCTTAATTCAATACCAACATAATATAAGAATTTGACAAGAAAACTCCCAAGAATAAGGTATAATTCAACCCAAGTTACAGCCCTAGCAGATTTACCTTAGCTGGTGGGTTTGGCTTCGGTTGGCTTGGTTTCCCTTGGTTTTTCCACAAACGATTGCTTACCCAATCTGCACAAATAGGTAAAGAACAATTTCCTAAAGTTTCATGCAAAAATTCAGAAGGAAAAGGGACGAAAATTGGAGGTGAAACCTCACCTGGAACACGCCAGAACTGGCGAGACAGAAGGAGAGGAGGGAAGAGCTCTGGGCAGAGGGTTTCTGGACTTTTCTGGGGTGGAGAAAACTATGAGAGGTTGCTCTGTATTTATAGGAAGGGTGGGTGTAGGTAGTTTTGTAATTTCTCATTCTTAGGGGGGTCAATTTGGTCATTTCCCAAGGTGGGTCTGCTGCAGAATACTGCTGGAAGTATCTATGTTTAAGCTTTACTTAATGGGTGATTAGGAGGTTAGAATACCTTGATTAATACCCTAATATGTCACATGTATTCCCCAAATAGTTCCCATTAAAATTAATTTCATTAATTAGGTGCTTGAATGTGTTTTTCGGGAATTACCGTATTACCCCAAATGTCAATATCAGAGTTCCCAATATTGTTTTCAATTCTTCAATTCTCATAAAATATTCTATCTAAATTTTCTTATGACATTTCCTTATCAATTATATGTAGTTTATGACTTAAAAATTAATTCATTGCTTCATAACACATGTCACAAAACACATACACATAGTCTATAGTTCACATAGTCGTTTGATAATTATCACACTTATCTTAACGAAAATCAAATTTATTCATCGGATTAATGGCCAAATCCCGTTTTAATCACATATTTGTGCTATTAAAAAAAAAAAGAGCTATTAAACCAAGGGCATTATTTCCTTCAGTCTCCCACTTGTCCTTAGGGACAAGTGTGCATTTCCTAATTCCTCTGTCGCTCGATGCTTGCTCTTGAACATAAGGTAAGAGTTGTCATCCTTATTATGTCCAGAGGTGTTCCTCGGTTTCAGAGTTCAACTGATCAAATTAACAGATAATCATAGCCTATGATTCATCCGAGCACGGCCATGCATTTCACAGTTTCTAACTCTCCGAGTGGCCTTGTACAACTTTTAAGCATCTCATCCCGATTTATGGGAGGACAATCCCAATCTTGCGATCTTGAGATTAGACTTCGTTTGATAGGTGATTACCTGAGCGTTGCCTTTATAGCCTCCTTTTACGGTGCGACGGTTGGTCAACGTCAAAGCAACCAGTTCTCAAACAAGTAATCTCAAATCACTCAGGTATTGAGGATTTAGTGTCTAATAATTTTAATGAAATTTACTTATGACAGATTTTCATCTCTTACAGTAAAGTTTCATAGGTCTTGTCCGATACTAGTCTTTCCAAAGTAAGTATCTACGCAAATGATTCTGACATTGCCATGTCCACATAGTTCAAGAAACAGAACTACTAGTCATCTTGCATTCTAGTCGTCTAACGTTTTCTATGCGTCCATCTTTATAGAAAACTCCGACCAGGGACCATTTTCAACTTTTGACATTCAAGTTCACTTGATAGACATTTCTTAGTCACAGGACTGGTCCTGACAGTCTATCTTGAATATATCGTCAAATTGAAGGGACTCATCATTTAATACTAAACCAAGATTAAATGGAATATGAAAATCCATTTCATATATGATAAATTTTCAACCCCAATGTTTTACAACCATGGGCCTGAAACCCATCTTTAAAACAGTTCATGGAATTCAAAGCTATGCTTGATTTGCACTGCTACAACGTGAGTGTTGCTTCTCACTTGTTGCATAGGTTTAGTTATCACGCTTTGCCAATCTTAACATCCTTTTCATCGAATGTTCTTCAAGATATGATGATAAGAACTTTTGAGTATGTTTATTTTGTGATCTAGTCTTTCTTGCTACATTAGTGGTACTACGCATTTTGCAATGAAGAACCATTAAGTCAACAGACATGTGATCTTCCCAAGTTCAATGAAGAACTCATTAATATAAACAACTCTGTTTTATTGCTTCTTAGGCAATAAGTACTTTTACTTCAACTGTTTAGGTTGCTAGTGATGCTTTGTTTGGATTTGCTTATCCAAGCAGTTCACAGATATGTGGAAGACTTTCCAACTGTATCTTAGAACATAGAAATTAATATTTTAATTTCCCACGCAACAACTCATGGTCTCCAATCCATGTTGCCATTTCGAAACACGATGCTCTTTAGCTCGTCCTTGTCAATGGTTAACTCCAAAGGGTCTTTGCTTGATCCTTTGCCAGTGTTTATGCGTGTAGCATCAATATTTAGCATATCTTTATTTCCTTGAATCAAGAACTATTCC
The DNA here is from genome assembly GCF_020520425.1 of Spinacia oleracea. Lineage (NCBI taxonomy): Eukaryota > Viridiplantae > Streptophyta > Magnoliopsida > Caryophyllales > Amaranthaceae > Spinacia > Spinacia oleracea. Next base: position 90,413,417 of record NC_079490.1, on the reverse strand, counting down.
TATGTACCTTTTCAAGTACCATAAGTATTCTTGATCTCAATCTAGTTGATCTTTACTTAGATCAATAGAGATTGGTATATGTTCGTCATGCCTAAAGTCATACGATACGTTTTTGGCGATCCTCATATTATATCATACATGATAAATTCTTTTGCAGAATAATTCCCAATTGAATTCTATTCATGTAACTTTAGCTCATCTAGTTTCAGTAGATACTAAATCCAGCTAAATTCTTTGACATATAATATAGGTTTAAGAATCTTACTTAGATTCTTTGATGTTTAACTTAGTAAATGCTTATACATAGTTCAAACATTCTTTACTTAGATTTATTCACATGGGTCGAATATCTCCAATGGAGTCTTTCGTGTTTGATTTAGTAAATGCCATTACTTAATCCAAAACATTAATATAAGATCTTTGTAAATAGATCTTAATACCCAGTATGTACTAAGTTTCGCCTTGGTCCATCATTGATGAATAATTTCAAATCTAAGTCATTAGCATTTGAATGTTATTTTACAATAGAGAGATATGTGTGTGATACACACAGGACCAGTTAAGTTTTTATGTACTCCCACTAAACTTCTTATATATCTATAAGAATCATGTACATTTTATGAAACTAAAATACTTATTAGCTTCACTAAAATACATTTCTAATTCCCAATTGCTTGCTTAAATCTGTACTTAGATTTTATAAACTAGCTTTTCTTTTCAAGCATTTATTTGAATCCACAAATCCTATGACATACCATGTACATAGTTTCTTCCAACATTTGACTGAGGAAGATGTTTTGTCATCCAATTGCCACATGTACCAATATGCAATCATTGCTTGAATTATAGACTTAAGCATTACGATTTTGCATGAGGTTTCAACACAATCCACATCGTGAATTTGCTTATAACCTTTAGCAACTAATCTAGCTTTGTGTGTGAACACAATTTCATGTTTGATGGTTTTTACCCTTAAAACAAACTTGCAACCAATAGGTGTGAAACTATTCTTGCAAATCAACAAAATTTTAATTTTGTCATCAAAACATTGAGTATGTTTTATGGCCTCTAGCCATTTAAAACATTTGAGTCTATATATGGCCTCTAACCATTTTAGGGAATCTGGGTTTCGTCATAGCTTTCTTACAGGTCACAAACTCATTAATCTACATGATAATAGTTTGACTGCAAGTTGTAGGTTTCTTCACTATCTAATAGAAGAATTGCATAGTTTCAGTGACCTGAACTCCATGTTTCTTCACTATCTAATAGAAGAATTGCATAGTTTCAGTGACTTGAACTCTATGCCTACTTGGGTATGGAACATCAAACAATAGAATATCAATAGCCACTTGAAAGTCCTTTGAATATTCTGTTCTCCTTGAAGCACTTGTAAAGTCTTCTAAGAGATGTCTATTCTTTAAAAGCCACTTCTAAAGTCCTTAAAGAATACGTGTTCGGATTTTCTAAAGAACTTCGAAAAGCCTCCGGAATGTCCGTTTATGTTTGTTGTTTGCCTCGAAGACTTTCGAGGTCTATTTTCTCCCACTTGTCATTTTGGAAACGAATCCCAAAAGGACATTATTTCGAGCAAACAAACATTATGTTCTTAAAAATTCGTGGTAGAAACAATACCCTTGTGTCTCATTTGAATAAATCACAATGAAACATATATCTATACTTGGGCCTTAGTTTGTCGAATGACAAACACTAAGCTCCCACTGAGTTTTGCAACTCTCTAGATATATTTTATGAAAAGTTATTCTGAAATTACTTTTCAATAGCTTTGACTAATTTGGTTTAGTTTGGTGGTAGTTGAGCATTTTGTTTTAGAAATTATAGGAAAAGTCTTTATGATTCATCATTAATCGAATCAAGTACTAATTGACTTCGATCATTCCAACGTAGATATGCCATATCTTATGGAGCTAGATTGTGAACTTACAACACACAATCATTGATGATCATATTTGGTCTCAAGTAATCATCAACATGATCTAACCTAGATCTTTATGATTTCTTGCCAAGTGGATTTTATACTTCTGAATCTTTGAACTAGCCAAACAGATTCAACTTATATCACATTTGAGTAAATAAACCTATATTCACTCAAATCCATGTGAAATAATAAAGTCATAAAATCTTTCTTTAGCTTTGAACTCTATTGTCTAGGCGTTCTAACAATAGTTCATATCTTTTGTTACTTTCAACAAGTAAGACTAGTCGTCTTAAATTGATCTAGAAATCAATGAACTTTCAAAAGTCCATCAAAATAGAGCTTTTGAATGTTAACTTGTTGATATGGTCTAAGCAACAATGACAAAGATTAGTGGAACTCAAATCAAGGGGTTGATTTGAACCTAGTAAAGTTCTTTAAAGAGTTGTTTGTTTTAATCAAGCATATTGACTCAACCCGTAAATGACCATTTCATTCAAATAAACAAACAAACATTGTTTTTGTTTTCCTTGAATGTGAGTCTTTCTGTGTTTGAAAACAGAAATTTAGGTTTGTTGATCATGGAACAAAATAGCCATTAAGTTCCAGCCTTTGAAAGGACTTAAAACAAACTAGATGACCCTACAACTAATGTAGCATTACCATGCTTCATTTCCCACTTGTAGGCCATTAGTGTAGCCTAGCTTCCATTGTTTGAGTTATTACCGAAGTAAGAACCTCAAGCGGTATATGATACCAAGGAAGTTTGATTGCTAGGTCACTTCTCTTTAAACATAAACTTACAGGTAGAAACGGAATTGTAAATTCCTTTCATTTGTTCCTTGTTTTTCTATTTCTCGTACTCTTTCTTATAGTCTTAAGAATTTAATTCTCTAGTGTTGACTTTTATACTTTGTTAGACATGTCCAATGTCATTCCAACAAGGTTCTTACCATTTTAATTTATGTTGAATATTTTGTTTCAACTAGATGATCTTACCAGAAGCTTCTAAAGTTCTCTAAGCATCGATCTATTCGAATGTCTAGGGACTAGACTCATTCGAGAATTAAATGGACAAAGATGTTTAGGTTGTTAACCATTGGTAAAGCTGAGTGTTTAAACTCAATGCTTTATGATCTCAAAACTACATTGTATTTTGAATTCACAAGCACCAATCGGTTTGCCATCCGACTTTGATTCTCGAAAACAACCATAAAAGTCGCTAAAAGAAACGCACATTTTAAATCGCTCATTTTCTCTCATTTCCGTGAATCGTTCTTGAATTCACTACCAATCGAGGAAATTTACTGTTACCTTTCTAAAAGGATTTATTGCAGTGCAAGATATTTAATTATAAACAATAATTAAAACATACATTGAAGCATGCAAAGTCTAAACATTTATCATGAATAATAACTTGAAAATTAAAGAAATCATTCAATTTAAACAAGTTATTAGCATTTTATTCGAATTTATTGTTCCGGCAGGTGTGAATAAAATGATTCCAAGATCCTAAAATCATTGAAGAACTAAGCACAGTTTGTCGACTCAATTCTAAAACATCTTAGGTAAGCAAAAACCTTTTGCTAATAGTCTAGAAACTATTCTTGGTTGATAGGTACGTCTAAGAACTTATTAGGTAAACCTATCGATTTTGCCACGACATAAAAGGACTCCTTACTTATATCGTTGAGTTTCACCAAAACTAACATGTACTCACAATTATTTGTGTACCTTGCCCCTTTAGGACCAATAAGTAACACCTCGCTGAGCGAAAACTATTACTAGATTGATGTAAAGGATATCCAAGCAAGTGTATATTTTGGCATGGCACCTTTTAACTCAATTTTTAAGTTTGGAACTTAAGGCTCTTACTATGTTGGTTAGATTTTAAGTGAACTAAAATCCTTAATCATGCAACATAATCAAGCTTTGATCTCATGCATATTTAAGACATATTTAAAGCAATAAATAACTTAAAGCATGCATAAGATAAATGTGATCTAGTATGGCCCGACTTCATCTTGAAGCTTTAACTTCAAAGTCCGTCTTGAAAATCTCCGTGGGAGGCACCATTTTCTTCAAATAGGATAAGCTATAATTAAAACTAATTACAACTATTTGATGGTACGCAGACCATATTTGAATTGAAAAACAACTTTGGTACTTTAGACCAATTACATTCAAATTAATGGTACGCAGACCATATTTTCTATCCTATTTGGGCCATACTAGTCACTTTATAACCTGCAAAACAGTACATATACAATATATACCATTCACCCATTCATTATCATGAATGGCCCACATAGCTGGTTAGTAAAACACATTATGCATCACATAAACATTTGCAGCAATTAATCAAGGGCACCAATAATCTACAAATTATTCAGTCCTTATTAATTCTAATCAAGTTGTTTTAACCTTAAGGATTTGTAGACCTAATCAAGAGTTTATGACTAAAAAGGGCTCCCACTTAAACCAATAAATTCATATGCTTTACTAATTTTAAACATAAAAATGTATTTCTAGTCTAACCGGAAACATACAAATTTAATTAAAATTTAAAGCTCATATAAATTTATAATTGAATCCAAAAAGTTTAATTTAATTTCAGTCGTATTTAAATTAATTCATGATTTTAATTTTAGTAAAATAATTAGAATAAATAAAATTTATTATAATTACAATATTCAAAATTAAAATCCAAGAAAATAATTTAAATTATTAATTTTAAAATTAATTAAAATTACGTAAACTGAAAATTTCAAATTAAAATTTCAAAACGATCTAATCGCAACGCAACAATCCCACGCAACGCACGCCCAAGGGCCACACGCACACAGCCATCGCTGGCCATGTGCGCGCAGCCCATGCGCTGCGTCGCATCGCTGCTGCTCACCATCGCAAGGCATCAATCGAACACGCGAGCTGGTGCTTGCTGCGCGCGCCAGCGCTCGATGCACGCGAGCCAACGCTCGCTGCGCTCGCTTGCCAGCGCTCGATCCATGCGAGCCAACGCTCGCTGCGCGCCTGCCTTTCCCGCACGCGAGCTTGCGCTCATCGCACGAGGCAGCAGTATGCGAGCTGGCGCTCGCTGCGCGCGAGCCATCGACGATGTGCGTAGCGCTCGTGGCACGCGAGCTTGCGCTCGCTGCGCGCGAGGCTCCGCATGCTTGCGCGAGGCAGTGCGCGCTGTGGCGCAGCACGCTTGCTGCCCACACGCGACTGCTCGTGCCTTGCTCTCGCCCCTGCCCACACGCCAATTGCTCACAGCCCACGACACAAGGCAGGGCTGCTGCCTTGTGCTCGTGCACCATGCCCTTGCTCGCTGCATTCGTACCGCATGGGCGACGAGCTCCCTTGCTCGTCGTCGCATGCCCGCACTATACAACACCCCTTAAGGGTAACACGTAGCGTCCATTGCTTTGTGCGTGCAAGTTATATGAGCGAGTCGCATAAAATTAAAAATTTATATTCAAAATTAATGACAAATTAATAAATAATATTAATTTCATAATTTTAGGGCGAAAAATCGAAAATTTATAATTTAATTGATTTCCGATTAACATGGATTCAAGTCTAGGTCATAAAAATTTAAAATTTAACATAAATTTACAATTTTTATGGTGGTTTTTAATCATAGGTATCTAATTAAATTATAACTAATTATGAAAATCAAATTAATTCTAAATTATTCCAATTTTCAACAAATTAATCATAATTACAAATTACATTGCATAATTAACAAGGCTAGGCATTCAAACTTGTTAAACATATACAGTAGGTCAATCAAAAATTCAAGATTTGTCAACAAGAATCGCAAATATTTAATTTAACATCTTAAATTTACGAAATTTTGCATTCGAAAAACTAAAACCTCCGAAAAGTCATAGTTAGGCTTCGAATTTGAGAATTCTGGGTTCGGCCGAAAAACACTATTTTTGTCAAAATGTTAGAATGCCTTTTACATGCGGAATTGACACAAAAATCACTCGATTTGGATGAGTAACGAAGAAACTGCCGAAAAACTGCGTACGTATAATTAAATAAACGCAATTTGCAATTGATTAACAATTACGAAAATTAATCACCCCTTTTAATTCTTGCAAATTTGTAATATTTAACCATGTTTATGCAATTTAGATTATGAAAATAATAAGAGGCTCGTGATACCACTGTTAGGTTATGATTCATATGACAAAACATAAATCATGCGGAAAAAATCATAAAGCCAGGAAAGCATATTATTTACACATAATCATTTAGCATAGTTTAGATGCATACACTTTGTTGCGTGCCCTCCCTAGCTGCGCCCGAACGGAACAAGAACAAGTCTTTAGGACTCCAAGTGTCGTCCCTCCGTAGATAGTCCACAGCACGTCCGGATCCGCCTTAAGCTTGACCAACTAGGATCGCCCTTAAGGTACTTAGGAATTTCGGTTATTATTGTGCAAGAGTGTGGCTGAATTTTCTTTTAAAAACTTACCCTTTGAATACTTCAATTGTATATATAAATTATGACCCTAGGCCCTTATTTATAGAGGTTTGGAAAGGGAACTGGAATCCTAGTAGGATACGTTTTAATTAAACTTAGAATCCTACAAGGACTCTATTTAATTAAATAATCCTAATAGGAATAGGAATTTAATCATACATCAAATCCTAATAGTTTTAGGAATTATGCATGGACACAAACACACACACAAGCATGACCCGCAAGCATGCAGGCCATGCCCGCGCACAGCCCACACGCCCACGGAGCCCATGCGAGCTACCGCAGCCCACGAGGCTGCCATGGCCTAAGCTGCGCGCTGGGCCTGCCTTGCGGTAGGCCTGCCGCAGCCTTGGGCTGTGTTGTGGCGCGCCATTGCTTGCTGGGCGATGGCCTGGCTTCGTGCTGGGCCTTCGTCCGGCAGGCCTCGTCCGATGCCTATTCGTACGATACGCTTCCGATAAAATTCCCGGTTTTCGGAATTCATTTCCGATACGAACAATATTTAATATTTCCGATTCCGGAATTAATTTTCGTTTCGAACAAACATTTAATATTTCCGTTCCCGGAATTATTTTCCGATTCCGATAATATTTCCGATTCTGACAATATTTCCGTTTCCGGCAATATTTCCGATTCCGGCAATATTTCCATTTCCGATAATATTTTCCGATACGTACCATGTTTCCGTTTCCGGCAACATCTACGACTTGGATAATATTTATATTTCCGATACGATCCATATTTCCGTTTCCGGCAATATCATCGTTTCCGGAGTATTCATTTCTTGCTTGTGACGATCTCAGCTCCCACTAAAACCAAGATCCGTCGATTCCGAATATCCATAGATAGAGTATTTAATGCCATTAAATACTTGATCCGTTTACGTACTATTTGTGTGACCCTACGGGTTCAGTCAAGAGTAAGATGTGGATTAATATCATTAATTCCACTTGAACTGAAGCGGTCTCTAGCTAGGCATTCAGCTCACTTGATCTCACTGAATTATTAACTGTTAATTAATACTGAACCGCACTTATTAGACTATAGAATGCATACTTGGACCAAGGGCATTATTTCCTTCAAGGTGCGTCACGGTTCTCAGAAAACTAACCGCTTTGACTTTGCTATTTCTCCTTTTATTTAAAGAATCTCAAATTACGGGACAGGATACGTTCTGTTCGATTTTTGGATCGATTGCGACAGAACGCGTGATCAATTTCGCAGCGTGAGGCTTAGGCTTAGGGTTTTAGAGTCAATACTCAGAATATGAATTGTGTGTCGTGTGTTCTTTTCACGTCGAACTTGGGGCTATATTTATAGAAAAGAGTTCGTGGAAAGATAGAATTGTAGAACTCTAATCCACGAAGAATTAGGAAAGAACACGTCCTAGGTAATTTCAGCGCCCAGGGCTGGGCGCCGAAGATTTCGGCGCCAAGAGCCAGGCGTTGAAAATAGGGTCTGGGCCGTTTCTTTGTCAGATTCGGACTCTTAGAATCCGGAGTATATGAGACTTAATCGAGTCTTTTAGTGCGTATTAATTTTATGATGGAATGCATCTGGGCCCGTTACGAACTCTAGGCTCGTTAGGATTTTAATTAATACGTAACTCTTATTTTCGAATCGTATTAGGAACAGGATTCTCTCGCAATTTCTATCTCATTTAGGATTTATGTTGGAGTGCAACACCTAATTCTGACAGGTTTCTATCTTTTATGATTTTCCACTTTTAACAACTACTCATTACGGTATTTACTATTTTTAGCAGTTTTCCATAAATAGAATGTTTCTATAAATAGCAGGTTTTGGGTGAAATGAAAAGGGGAATTGAGATTCGTTATTTTATAGGAGATGCGTTGTCAAGTGGAGATTCATGTTCTCATCATCGAACCTTCCCTTTCGGGAATGGGGACAAAAGTAGGTGTCTACAGTATCATGGATCAATAATCAGTGAACTTCATTTATCTTGGATAATCTAATACAATACTTCCTTAAAACAAACTTACATATAAGGTTGTCAAAATAATATCTTGGATACAAATCTTTTATAAAAACCAAATAAGTTATAGTCATTCATTCCTCTTACCGTTTTGGCCCTTAAAATGGTGAGACGAGGCTCTCAACATGGCTCTCCGCGTGCATCGGAAAACCATCAAAATATACCCCTTCAACATGTTTATGCGCAGGCTCATCAAAAACATGGTCAACCACCTTTACCTCATCAAGATGATGTTGGACCAGACATTTTCCGGTGGGTGAAAACGCTAGAATACGGGGGAAGTACCAAGTGATTGTCACCATTTTCACCCAAGAATCGGACTCACCCGATGGATGTTGCACCAATCTCCATATCTCTGTACCCCGAGTAAGCTCTTCACGCTCAGACAACAAAGTAAGACACCCTTCACTCACATGAAGCTTGAACCTTGTATTCATAATCACCGGGAATTTCACATCTTTGAATTTAAAATCTGATAAACCAAAACTCGGAATGTGACTATCTTTGAAGCCACCAACTATCCAATACAGATGATCGCCACTGTAAGTAGCATTACTATCACCCCTGGGAAAATATCCAACATCCGTTGGCAAATCAATTATTGGGTTCCATTCACCTACTCTAACCTTGAACACCCAAGCCTGGATTTGTGTCGTACCAGGTTTCCTATAAAGAGACTCAAATGATGCAAATATCTCATAATCATCGATATTAGATGCGTAACCAAAACCATATTTAGCTAAGTGTTGAACGCATGGAGTTTCGATAACGCGACTTATTTTGGTAGCTGGGTTCCACAGGATAAACTTACCCTTAACCAAACGACCACAATCAACATAGAAGCATACTAAACCATTACAACACCCTACCACACAATTACGACGACACAATTCAAGATTCAGTTGAAATTCCTTGTGAACATCCAATTGAACTAACTTATTTTCGTGTTTGTTATCATTCAACACATAGCATTCAGTCGGGGAACTCCTAATCGGATTCTGTTTCGTAAACGGAAGAGATCTAATAAAGAAACAATTACACGATGATATTGAATGATGTAGATGGGATTTGACAAAGTTCGGGCTAGAAATAACATGCAACCAACTCTTGCAAACAGATTTGAATCGATTCAGGGACCTTACCGGTAGTCGGGGTTTGATCGAAAAACAATTCATCAGGGATATGAGGAAGGTCGTACTTCATCTTCGAATTCACCATTTTCCCTCCGATGAATTGATATGAAACGCCGGATTAAATAAGGGAAGCAGACTCCAATTTTCCAGCAATTACGGTGTCGATACGGGGAAGACACGGCGGGGTTTTATCTTCCAATAGCGGAATATGGTAAATTGTCTTTGGGTTCTAGGTTTTAGGTGAATCCCCAAAATTAAGATATCCATGAAAACTATTAGTTTGAACGGATTATACCTGAAGGATGTTGCTATTTCAAAGTTTAATCAATTATTCTACTTTTTAAAATACTTTTTAGTGTGACATTGTAATTTCTGAGGTGAGGACGTCATGGGATTAAGTTGTATTAAACATACTTTGACGACCAGTAGACAAATATTAGTACAGACACCGCGTTTTTAGTATGCTGCTTTTAAATTTCAATCCTAACCAGCAGGCAAAATATAGTACTGATACGATGACGTTAGTATGCACGTGTACATACCCTAAACCCTAAACCCTAAACCCTACACCCTAAATGTTATAATAAAATGTGCTTAACATCTGTAAAATGTGTACAAATGGTCTAAAGTACCAAAGTTTGTAATTTAAAATATGGTCTGCGTACCAACAAATAGTTGTAACTAGTTTCAACTATAGCTTATGTGAAGAAGGATCAGAAGAACGGAAAGGTCGTTTTGGAACTGGACGAGTGTTTCCATGGTCCAGGTGTTACTGAAAACATCATTTATGTTTTTTGATTAGATGCTAAGGGATTTTCCTTTGCTCGTTTTATTTTAAAGATATGTTTTATGGATCTGCTAGATTAGTCAATGGACTTTATTAATCTGAATATGAAATAGAATGTGCGAAACATATTTTTTATAATTGGATAACATCTATGAATGGTGTCCCTTTCAATCCAACATATAATCTACTAATGTTAATTGAGCTAATGGGTATATTATCAGTTTTTTTTTCGAGTTTAGGGTTTAGGGCCGGTTTAGGAGTTAGTAATTAATGTGTATATTATTAGGGCCGCCTAAATGTTTAGAGGAGTGAATGATTATATGTATTCCAATGTTGTAATTTTGGTTTCAAACAACAATTGTACCCCAAATTTAAGAAATTAGACTAAGTAATGTTTATCAGGTTTGAATAATTCATTACTTTATATATGGAATGATTATCAGTTTAATAATTCATGCCTTGCGCCCACAATTGGACTTGAGCAGGAAAAGAATTTTGAATACATTTTAATAGGGAATCAAAACATGTGGCATACTAAAATATTTCAGTCATATGCATTTATTTAATTATGGTATCAGTAGTTTCCTTAAAATTACCTTCGTATAATGTAATCGACATACTAAAAGTTGATTTAGATATCTTCATTTTATTGCGTGCTAATTGTCCCTGTTGTCATCCTAATCTTATAAATAGACGGTCTTAAAATAATTATTCAATTACAAAAATTATTCGAATTTTAAAATTTGGGATCCTTCCTTATCTTATAAAGAGACGTTGCAACACAAAACAGATCCGTTCTACACAAAACTGCCGCCTAGCTTTAAACCACCGCTTCACCGCCATTGTCATAGGACGGAATATGGCCAATTCGAAGTTGAAGTATGACCTCCCTCATATCCCTGACGAATTGTTTTCCAATCATATCCTTCCCCGACTTCCGGTAAAGTCCCTAATTCGATTCAAATCTGTTTGCAAAAGTTGGTATCTTGTAATATCTAGCTCAGGGTTTGTGAAATCCCATTTACTCCATTCATTATCATCTCGTACTTCCTTTTTTTTAAGGGGTCTTCATATGAGAGATGACAGTCTGATTAGGACTTCTGCTACTGAGTGCTTCCTATTGTATTTGGATGAAAAAAGCAAAAATGGTCATAGATTACTTCAATTGGATGTTAGAAGGGAATTTGGATTGAATCTTGAGTTGTATCGTCGCAATTGTGTTGTGGGATGTTGGTAATGGTTTAATATGCTTCTTTGTTGATTGTGGTAATTTTGTAAAGGGTAAGTTCATCTTGTGGAACCCAGAAACCAAATCTAGGCGCGTTATTGAAACTCCGTCCGTGGAACACTTAACTAAATGTGGTTTTGGTTATGCATCTAATGTCAATGATTATAAGATATTCGCTTCATTTCAATCTCTTTATCGAAAAGATGGTATCAAAAGAATGGAGGCTTGGGTGTTCGAGGTTAGAGGTGGTGAATGGAACCCGATACTTGAATTCCCAACGGAGGTTGGATATTTTCCAACGGGTGATAGTAATGCTGTTTGTTGTGGTGATCGTCTGTATTGGATAGTCACCGGCTTTAAAGATAACCACATTATGAGTTTCTGTTTGTTGGATTATAAATTCATAGATGTGGAGTTCCCGGTCACTAAAAATATAATGTACAAGCTTTATGTGAGTGAATGGTGTCTTACTTTGTTTTCTGAGCGTGTAGATGAGCAAAATCCCGATTTCGAAATTTGGAGATTGGTGCAACAACAATCTGGTTTTTGCCATTCTTGGGTGAAGTGGGTTAGAATTACTTGGTTCTTCCCACATGTTCTAGCGTTCTCATCCTCTGGAAAATGTCTGGTACACCATGAAATTGATGAGATAAAGGTGGTTGATCATGTTTTTGATGAGCATAGACATGTACAAGGTACGCGTTTTGAATGGATACCGATGCACGCGGAGAGCCATGTTCAGAGCCTCGTCTCACCCTTTTAACAGCTTACTGTTTAAATGAATGACTAATTATTTTTATATAGAATGCGTTATTATCTTTTATTTGGAATGTATTATGACTTACGAAGGAGAGACTTTGTTATTATGGTGTAGGATAAATTTCGGAAATTAAATAGTGCACATAGATATTCCTAACATAAAAAATAAGTGTAATCTAACACGATACCATTATTTGTTACATACGGGTTTGGGCCGCACCCATCATCAAGAAAGCAGAATTTCTTATCGTGAGTTATATGATTGGGGTCCGAATGTGTAGGCCCCGACCGACGAGCCTCATACCTAGGAATTAGTGGAGGAGGTGTTATATAATTAAAAATTGGTTAATTAACTATCGAGTTGAAGGGAGGATGAGAATTATACTATGATTAGCACATGTGAATATGTAGGGGTGTTAATTCAATTACCGACCTTAAATTATACTATATATATACGCAATTACTTATATTACCGATCTTAAATTCTTATGACTTGTAAAGTTAGTTTCGTTTTCGTCTCCTAATTAAGTCATCGATATTAGGGTTTAGGGTAATTTTCGTGCATATACTATATATATACTCAACAACCCGTGTATATACTATATATATATACTCAACAACCCGATCCGATATGAACCCGTGCACAAAAATTTCGATCCAATCTGATTCGTCAAGTTTTCAATCCTATCCGATCCGACCCGTTAGCCAAAATAATTCGTTCCAAACCGATCTATTTAAACCCGAATCCGATGAGTCCGACCCAATCCCGATCCGTTGATCCGATTTGACACCCCTATGAATATGTGAAGGCTAGGTAGTTGAAAACAATTTTGTTTATTTACTCTTATTTGTTACCCTTTTTTTTTATACATAACACACTAAATGAAGGAAAAATATGCTTGCTTTTACAATTGATGACCTTCCTAAAGAAATCACTAGCGATTCATTGTACACGTTAAAGGTCTCAATTAAATAAAAGAAATAAACAAAGTAATGATAGTATTCTGTCGTTTTTCATATGTGGGGCCTGCCAGTCTGCGACAATTGGAGTTGAGCGGGAAACATAATCCTGACGGGCAAATAGGTCCTCAAAAAATTCGGCATACTAAAAGTTTTTATTGCTGTGAATGAATTTAAATACTGTATCAATAATTTAGACAATTACGAACGTATAATTCAATCGGCATAACTAGCGAAAGTATCAGGATTTCCCGCCAAAAACATACTGACTACACGGATTTGGACACTATATATAGATCTTAGTATTATTGTTTGTCACCATAAGCTGTAGACATTTGTCATTAGGGTTAGGAAATCTACACGAATTTGTTTTAAGATAATTCTAGTACAATGCCAAGGGGGAAGAAGGTATGTAGTGTGGGAGATAATGCTAAGACTCCTCCACAGGTTACCAATGTCAATCCAGAAGGTAGTAAGTGTTTTAATTGTCTTCAATTCAATTTTATTTTGTGTCTATTTCAGTAGGAGTCGTGTTTTTAGTATAATCCCTTTTAACTTTGTAATGTTTTCCACCTCCTTGTTTTGCAGTCCGTCCAAAGAGAAAGCCCCGCTGGTCAAAGAAGATGTCCGAACAACTTCATCGCGATCTCGAGCGCCATGATCATGAGAGGTCTCGTATCCAGTGGAGGATTTTCATGAGGCAAGTTGTTGAGAATGTCGTCCCTTTCAAGACAGGTTTGTTGGTTACCTCGTCAGGCTACGCCCCATGTGTGGACGAGGTGTACAAGGAAGAGAGAGACACGTACCTCCTTGAGAAGTTTTCTTGGGAAGACCTTGAGCCGAACAAAGATGGTGAAAGGGTGGTGGCTTTTGCTAGAGTTGATGAAACCCTATTGAAGAGGGAGCCTATGGAGGCAGGTGAGTACCTCATTCGACACAAGAGACAAAAGAAAGTCCACTTCGTTGACCTCTGCCGCGACGATTGAACCAGGCCAAAACGGGCGAATTTTGTAACACTTTGTAAAAGTGATATTTTGTCAAAGTCATAGACGTTGAAGAAATCATAAGTATTAGTATGACATAATTTCGTTTGGTCTGGGATCTTTTTTCCGAGCCTTTTAAATTTGTATTTGGTTTTATGTTTTATTTAGTATGCCACGTTAATTAATGTCAGAATATTAAATAGTAATTAATGATATGATTCCTTTCCTTTCCTTTACTGTTCTATGCAACCTTTAACTTTTCTGCCACTTTGCACACCCACTTGTGAAGATTGACATTAATTTCAACAACGAATTAAACTGAGTTAGGGCTCAAGTTCCATAAATGTTTGTTTATTGACTCACTCCACTATTATTGAAATGAAACGGAGAGTCAAGAATAACCCAGCTGTCGACATGTAAGTTAGATCTGGAAAATACCTTTCTGTTTGGCCCCAAATCTGGAAAATTGCTGGTGGTTTGGAGCCAAAACTGGGGTAGAAGTACATATTCCCGGCGTGCCGGTGTTTTAATTGTATATTTCAGTCTACCTTCCCCTGATTTATTTGGTTTTCTGACAGGGGCAACCGTAGCACATACCCTTTGGTGTGTCTGACCATATGGCACGCCGGGAAATTGTATTTCTTCCCGAGACGCCGGTACCTTGGAGGGTTATCATCGTCATACTTGGTGCCAAAAAGACATTTCAACCCTGATAATGTCAATGATCTAATCCGAAGTCACGGAACTGGAGAATTCAAGATCTGGTATGTCCGGGATATTCAATATTTTGCAAAGGAGGGAGAAATTTATGACGACTCTCAAGACTTCGACAAGATGAAGGACAAGGCTTACCAACGGGGAGGATTTACTTTCATTATCCAGAGTTATAATAGAGGGGAAGAGGAACAACAACCCAGCACGAGGAAGAGGAAGTCTGTGGCGAAGTTACCTGGGCCTGCAATAACAAAACGCTGTGCTAAGGTACAAAATAATTTTATTCAATTACACACGAGTATTGTTTAATTCCATAGTTTTGACTGAAATAAAATTTTTAAATTACAGATTTACAGTAATGTGAAATGGATTTCATTAGCACTTTCATAATTATTATTATGAAAATCACAACAATAGTCAGTATAATATAAAATATATATTAATGCAGGATTTGGGGAAAAGTCATGTTAGCCAACTTAGGGAAAACAATATTACAAGGTTAAGCCCCTTAGAGGGAGTTTAATGGAGGTCTACCGAAGCCCCAAATTTGGGTAGCATTTAATAAGGTATACATTAGTAGATGTTGAGTAAACTATTTGCCCCTTTAATCAACTTAGGTAAACCGTAACAATTCTTCCTTTAGTGTGTTAGGTCGAAATGTGATCTTGGTCAATTTACCTCCATGGTTAAAAGATTGACAACAATTCAGAAAGAGTGGGTTGAGGAAATGGGGTTCGAAGAAATTTTGTGTTTGAATATCACACATATTGATCCTAGGTTTGCTCAGTGGATCACATCGAGGTTTGACCCGAACAAGTTAGAGCTTTAAATTAGGGACAATTACTCGATCAAGGTAGGCGAAGGAGTCGTTTGTTCGGTTCTAGGTCTTAGATCTGGTGAGGACCTAAATTATCCACATCAGGCAAGTAGCGATGTGTTGCAAGGGCTAAGGAAGCAGTACGCGAAATACACGACTCGTGGTCGTATTTTAGACTCGGAGTTGGTTCGAAATATTTTCCGAGGTACAACGCGCAAAAATGAATTTCAAAAACACTTCCTCCTATACACACTAGGCATGGTTTTATGTCCGGCATTTAAATCGGGACATATAAGTACATTGCATGTACGTGTATTAGACAAAGCTGAACATGCACGAGAATATAATTGGGGGGCTTATGTTTTGAAGTGGCTGGTGAGGTATCGTAATCACTACTTCCACACATCAAGGAGGCCTATGGTGGATGCACTCTATTGTTGCTTGCAAGTCATTTTTTTACATACACTTCGATTATATTAAGGTGTTGTACACTGTTTTTAATATTTTGGTAATTTACAAATTGAATTTTCGTCTAGCTTATCTACTTGGGAACTTTAGCCTATTCAAGATCTCACCACCTGATAAGGCACAACGCATCACCACTCTGCCTATGGGACCAAGAGAACATTGAACGGGCTTTACTGTTAGACTTGGGCCCAAATGGTGGATATGGATTTTCCCCAGTCGTTGAAAATGCATTTTCTTTGCACAAGTAATCATACATTACTTATGTAATCACATGTACTATTACGTAATTTGTTTTAAAATGTGTACTATATGAGTTTTTTTTCGAATGAGTTTTTTTTCCCATCGATGTAATAAGAAACGGTGATCGTTCCAATTAATTAGTATGTATAATTTTTTTCCCGACCGGTAATTTTTGTATATTGGTATGAATCATACAAATCGTTACATATGTAATAAAGTTCTCACCCAAGATTTAAATGTTTATGGTGGGTGAGTGTCCCAACAAGATTTTTTGCAAACAACAACACGAATCGGAGACCTAACCTAAACGTCATCAAGCTGCCAAAAAGTCACGTGATCAATTATTGCAAAACAATAACATTGCTTCTATGTTAATTTTATTTGGTGTAGCAAGTAATACTTTTGGATTAGAGATTCTTATAATTTTGATTCTTGCTGGCGATACCCATATTGTACATCACAAGACAATGGCATCATGCTGCATTTAATATACACAATACAAAAGAAGGGGCATCATATTATATGATCATTATACAAATAATATTCATATAAATGTAGCAAACACCATAATATTAAAACTAAAGAAAGGGAACCATATATTAAAAGAACTACAAATTATACTAAAAAATAACACACAGTGAACTTTAATACCAGGACATATTATAAACATCTTTTTCATTGTAAAAACGTTGAATATTATAGCCGCAATAATCAGCAACGGGTAGCAATAGCTTCCTCAGTTATTGCGTATGTGTCTGCCATGTCATTGAGATAGTACTCCTCCATCATTAGGCGCTTCCATGCACTGTCAACAGTGACAACATCAACCTGATTCCCCCCAAAAAGGGGAAGGTCAATTGTCTTGGCCAGCCATACATAGGGCCCTTTCTTATCAGCGCCAAGAAGCCACCTGAACTTTCCATGCCGGGCACGATTAAACTTCCACGCCAAACGACCAGCAGAACGAAGTTCAATTCCTTGCGTCCCAAACTCAATCAGACCATACTCACCACCACACCCCATAGGAGTGACTTTCTTTTCCCTATACCCCAGGCTTAGAAGTAAGTCTTTCAACCATTCATAGGTTTGACTAACAGGTCTACCATTTTCATTATACTTGACAGGGAGGTTTTGGATTATGCAAGTGAATGCTGAAATATATTGATCATTATCGTTTGACATGGTATTATCTCGGTTTGAGATAATAAGGGCGGAGAAGGAGAGAGAGGGTGTGAGGAAAACGGAAATTTGGTAGGGTGGAGAAGTTTACGAGGATTTTATAAAGGAAGACCATATTTTATGTTTTCTGAAGAGACACGACCCCTGATTGGGTCTTGTTTTGGTTTGCATGCAAAGCGGTTAAAATCATGAAGGTCATAAATCAGTTTCATTTACTCGACTTCTTATGTTTGAGGTGTCTATTGTGTTAATTATCCTGCATTCCTGTAGTAAATTTTTATAGTATTTGGCTTAAATAATATATAATTAGTATGACAAAACTAAATGAACAAATATGTGAGCGGGTTTAGCAATTTTGTTCACTTTTGTCTGAAATAGTATTCAATTAGTATGCATTTAATACGTAAAAAAGTTAGTCTAAATTGTAAAATTTACGCAATATTATATTAAATATTCCTTCTGATATGTACAAAAGTTAGTATGCCCTTTTAAATTGGTAATAAAATTGAGGTGTTGCGTACTTGTTGATAATGACGCTTATTATGTATGTGAGGGGTGTGGCAGTTATTAACGTGATCTCTCTATATATATACCACTAACCACCCCAAAGTTACTAAATATTTATCTCTAGAGAACATATACTTAGTTATAGCAATGGAAATTTCTGCCGCAAAATATCCAAAGGTGTGCCCCAACCACCACTTGCGGTTTGACATTACGGAACAACACAAAAGTGAACGCATGCCGGATCTCATTAATATGTTCAAAGTCGAACTTCACCGGAAGTTTGGAAGCAACCCGGTGGTTGAAGAAGACCAAAGCAGCCCTTCTTGTACGAGCGCAAACATAGTTGGTTCGGACGTTGATTTGATGGATATAATTTGGTCTAAGATGGATCGACCAACGAGGGTAAGTTCCGTTTTTGCTTGTAAGAAATGGGCCATGGAACTCATACAAGAATACTTTCACCCTGATTGGACGTTTGAATTTTTTCGAAAAGTTCGCATGTCCAATTTCCGTTATTACGAGATCAAGGACTACAAAGAAAAAGATGGTACCTTCACTCGCATAAAGTATAAGTGCGTGTGTGAACTGTGGGAGGAGGCCAGGACACTTTATTCAAGGGGTGAGCGCTACCGCCTGCTCTCCGTCCCTAGTAACATCGACTTCAACGATTTCAATGATAACCCGCCAAATTCTAAGCTAGTCTGGAGAATACGACTTGTTGATCTGTATTAAATTTATGTTGCGCACTACGCTGCAAATGGTTTGTGTTTTTAGTTATGTGTTTGGTATGGGTTTGTGTGTGTGTGTGTGTGTAAGTATTGCAAAGTTTGTATTTTGCATCATTATTTTAGTTGATGAAAGTTTTTAGGATTGTGTTGTGTAAATAATATTAAGTTGTGTGTGTGTAAATTTCCGATTAACGACGGATAATGTAAGTACTTTTATGGAATTTTTAAATAAATTTACATAATTTTTAGGAAAATTTGTAATTATTAATCCAACCTTTGCCCGATTTTCTTTAATTAAGCCTACCTATGCGATATTTCTAAATAATCCAACCTTTATGACCCAACTACTATTATTAAGCCTAACAAGTTACTAACCTGCTATAGACGGTATTTACCCTTACGTGGCATACAACAATTATAATTTTTTTCCCCTTATTTTCTTTAATTGCTATTTTAATTTCCGTTCCTCTCTCCTCTGCGATTTTCTGCTTCATCTCTGAACTCCTCTCCATTATTTCTCTTCTATCACTTGTCCACCATTGTCGATCCCTCATACCTCTCCATTCGAAGTTCATCAAAAATAATCTGCAATTGTTATGGCTGGGGTAAAGCAATTGCCTGTTGGATCTGGATCTTCTTTAAATTTAAGGTTTTTTTTCTTTCTAAATTTTCAACAAGACCACAATAACCAACATCCCACAACATAAAAAAACTATATTATTGCAACAGCTCGGGTTTTTACGAACTGACCATCAAGGAAGCCCAAAATTCAAAATTTACCAAAACAGGAACAAAAACGCTAAGGTTCGTAAGTTCACCTTCAATTGTACGATTTTGGAGACGAAATTTGAATGCGCGTGGATGAAGTCACCTATTTCCACAAGAAAATCGCTGATGATGTCATGAACCAGTACAATTGTGGTTGAAGCAGCAGTAATGGAGGAGAGAGGAATTGAAACACGGTACAGAGAAGAGAAGGGTTAAGGGTTTTTTGGAAAAAAAAATGAAATCCTTGTTTAGGTGGCAAGTGATGATGACGTGTCCAATATTTTAGCAGGGAAACCAACTTTAGGTTGTCAACGTTTTTAACGTTGACTTTGTAGCAGGTAACCGGTCATCCAGGCTTAATAATAGTAGTTGGGTCATAAAGGTTGGATTATTTAGAAATATCGCATAGGTAGGCTTGATTAAAGAAAATCGGGCAAAGGTTGGATTAATAATTACAAATTTTCCTTGACTTTGTAGCAGGTAACCGGTCATCCAGGCTTAATAATAGTAGTTGGGTCATAAAGGTTGGATTATTTAGAAATATCGCATAGGTAGGCTTAATTAAAGAAAACCGGGAAAAAGTTGTATTAATAATTACAAATTTTCCTAATTTTTATTTGAGTATGTAATATCCATTTTATGCCTTTATTAGGTTGGCTTTGATGCACTTCATTTACAAATTTTTGAGATAAGCATGCACGCAACTAAAATATGAATATAAAACACATAGTACAAAATTATCCATATTTATGTTGAACTATATATTTTGTAATTACAATGAAACATGTTATGGTTATAATTGAAATAACAATGACAACGATAGGCAGTGGCGGATCCAATATTTCACGAAGGGTGTGTCAACATTGTTCACAAAAATATTACGTAGCCCTTATTATTAACTAGTGCGGGAATATTAAATAAAAAATTTATCAATTAAATGCAAATATTCAAATTACAACCAGTGTTACATCAAATTTTAACAATTGCTCTGAATTTTTGCAAATATAGTAACAACTTAAAAAAAAAATTACAACTAATAAAGTATAAATAGGGGATGCTAAATAGAAATTACAATATAGTACCTAAACCCTAAGTGATGTCCCTAGAAAAGTTATGACTTTTTATTGGTGTAACCATTCCCTGTAGATGAATAGGGGATGTTTTAACAAAATTGTGTTATTATTATTACGTTTTATCCTTTGACACAGATTATGAAGGATGTTTGTTGTCATTAATTAATTAATTAGTGTACTGATTAAAATAATTTTAAAACAACTTAACATTATTGTAAAAGTTAAGGGCAATAAATAAAATTTAAGTTAGAATCGAAATCGTGACCATTTTTTTAAAGGATTGGCATTTACTTCTAGTGACCAATGTGACGTGAGGCCGTAGACATTGGACTATTTGAACTTGTATAGTATATGTTCAACGATTTTGTTGACTATGTATATTTTATTTCATATTAATATTTTTCAAAAAGTGTGGTTAAATATTTTTTGGCATACTAATGTTTTAAATAAGTGTCGATATTTTATAACGTACTAGTATTTTTAGTAGATACAGTTAAATATTTTATGCCATACTAATATTTTTTGTGCTATTAAAAAGGTATTCCTATATGTTAAGATATTATTTGTTGGCAAAGTAGTAATCATAAGTTAGTCATGTTTGAGTATTCTAAAGATCGTTTTGTGTCGTTTTATAGATTAAGGTTATAAAACACAAGGGTAATTGGTAGTTTATTTGGATTACCTCTGTTATAATTTACATTTACTAAAACTACAAGCCATGTTTAGGATAGTAAAATCATTGATGTTCTATGAGTTTAAATGAAAAACATCAAACCTGGACCTGCAAATAATATTTAATTATTACAATCCACAATATAAGTTAATTATTACAATCCGCAATTAAAAATAATTATTACAATTCACACACGACATGAGTAAATTATTTACACAACCCACACACAATCCAGCATCCATAATGAATGCAAGAACTGTACAAGGTTTCTGCTACGAGAGGCTCTTCACGTTATCAGCCCCGAGTAGCCTCTTTTACGGCAGCCTCCTCCCGGTCCTCCACGTGAACAGCCTCTTCTATAGCAGCTTCCTCTCGATCCTCCACGTCAACAGCCTCTTCTACAGTAGCCTCCCCTATAGCAGCCTCCTCCGTAACATTCTCCACGTCAACAACCTCCTCCATTGGAGCCACCTCCACGTCAACAACCTCCACCCCTATAGCAGCCTCCTCCACGTCAACAGGTCCAGCGGGCTGTTCATAGAACCTTTCCTCCATGGAATTATTGTAAACTTTGACATGAAAGACACCGATCCCAGCATAATAGAAATACAATACATCTTGGTCTCGAAGGTGTAAATCACCAACGAAATGTTCCCACCCAGCCCCGATGTACAAGTGCCCCTTAGCACGCCAAATTGCAACGTGCCATTCCCTTTGTGTATTTGCCATGCATATCCTACCAGCAACTAAATTCTTGCGCTATATGTCCTTAGCCTTCTTAAATTTAGCCGGTATTTCCTGCAAGCATTACGTAAACATGGGGTAAATTGGCCGTAAAATAATATTATATAAATACAATAGACGGAGTGTATAAAAATAATGACAATAACAAGGACTATGAGAAGAATGTATTTCACCACTTTGACGCGGTTGTCATTTAGCCCACGCTCGGCGAAGGTAATCGTAAAATGGGGGAGGTTATACATTGTGAGAATTGATTAGCGTTGGTGTATGGTTATATGCATGATGCATGTTTGGTCTATGCGCATATATAGTAGTCACGAAACCCCCAAAGGATATTTATGTACAATGACCATTTTATCCCTTTAAACTGTAGGGTGGTTAGTATTGTAATGGTAGTTAATATGGAAGTTACTTAGGGGTGGTTAAAATATATGTTTCTCTTAATTTCCTTAAAAAATGTAATATAATGTTTTTTTAAATAAAAACAAATGAAAAAACATTGTGGCCGGAAAAAACCGCACCAGGAAATGACACGTGTCATTCCTGGTGTCTCTTTTAACATATAGTATTAGATTAGATGAATAACAATAATTAAATTGTAATTCGATTACTTAGTGTTCTATATACGCTTACTATATAAACGTATTTACTAAAGGAAAGGGGTGGGGACATTTCTAGTACTATAATGCAGCAAAGTTTAAAATAATGTTACACCTACATAAATCGTACACCCATGTCTTTTTACTAGTATGACTACAACATATAGTTATAAACTTTATTGTTATAATTGTTTGCTTAATTTTATTTAGTATGCCACAAACAAAACATTGTTTATAAAAAATTATACTTAGTTGGAATTGGAAATATCATACGTGAAACGTTCAACTTTCTCCCAAATACACGTCAACAGTTGTGTGCAGAGAGCTATGAAAAAAGTAGCATTGGAAATCGGTGAAAATTAATTGCTACTGTAAGTTGATTGGATGTTTGTTTGAAATTTTCAATATCGTATTTATTTTTACTTTAATTTCTGAATAACTCCCAAATTTTGACCAAAATTGTCCCTTTACTTCCTCAATATAAACGGTCAAGATTAAACTACTCCATCTTCTTCTTTTGAGTTTTCCTTGATCTGAACCGCGAAACCCCTTTTTCTTCTCCATTTTATTCCTAAGCAACTGTAAACCCCCAAAATATCTAATTCCCAGCAAAATTCAGAATAATATCCGAAGTGTTCGCTTGTTACTCTATTCCAATTGGGGAGTTGGAGTCAGAAGTTACCATGGCAGACGACGAGGAACAGTAAGTCTAGATTTACTTATTTAATTGTTCATTTTATAAATTTGGAATGTGTTAGTTTTGGTTGAAATCTTACTAATTAACTAAATCAATCTACATATTGCATGTTTCCGATGTGTTCTCCATCTTTTGTTCAGAGTAATGTATGTTATGGCTTTTGGTTTAGTGCTATGTTACAAAAGATCGTTTTTAATTATGAGAACTAATACTAAGACCAAATTTGTTACGAACAGACATGATTATAACACTGGTGATCCAAGTCACCAAACCTGGAAAAGTGTTGTTAACACTGCTAATGAAAATGTGGACACACTAGAAGTGGCTCAGTTCACGATCGACCCCGAAGACAATGATTTGAATGTTGTGTTTGGGAAGGAGGTAATTGTGAATTACTACCGGTTTATTATGTGTGTCTGTATATTATAGTCGTCGATTTGTTAACTGGAAATTCTATTGTTTGTATGTTTGCATGTAGACTGCTGCGCAAATAAGTGAAAATTCTGCAGAAGTTAATCAGGTACATTAACAAGTTATTTCTTTAAGTGGAAAATTCATTTATAAAATTATAATCAAATAATAAAATTTAGTTATAATTACAATTGTTATATGTTTGGAATAAGACGTTGTTTGAATGCACTTGCTAAAACAGTAGAAGCAGGGGAAATAAGAGCAAATGCACCATCAGAAGTAGCATCAGCAGCAGAAATGGATGTAGCATCCACACTAGCTAGCTTCCTTGGAAACACATCACCCAACACAGGCGGAAGAAGGAGAGGAAGAAGCGGGAGAAAATAGTAAGAAATTAAATTTTCTAATAATATACCTTATAATTATTTTGTGTTGAAGTAGAAATCAAAGTTTTATTCTTATAATTATTTACAAAAGATCAAGTGGAAGAAGAAAAAGGAGTAGAAAACGTAGAAGAAGAAGAGGCAGAGAATGTTGAAGAGGGAGACGAGGGTGAGGAATTATTTATTTTAAAACAATGTACATTATTTATTGTTGATTTGGAAATCATGGTTTTATTCTACTAATACTTTGTGCACACTAACCAAATACTTTTGGTGGGCTTAAAATGCAGGCAATGCATCAAAATCACCCAAGCAATCACAAACACAGGGCGAGAATGATGAAGTACAGGACCAAGGGGAAAAAAAGGGAGAAGAAGAAAATGAAGAAGGAGAGGTGGGAAAAGGTGAGGTGTCCATTTATATAACACTATTATAGTTGCATGACTGCATACTACTAACAAATCATTTTGGGGAACGAAAAAATTGCAGGCAATGTTAATGCATCAAAATCGCAAACACATGAAGAAAATGAACTAGTGCAAGAAGAA
The DNA here is from genome assembly GCF_020520425.1 of Spinacia oleracea. NCBI lineage: Eukaryota > Viridiplantae > Streptophyta > Magnoliopsida > Caryophyllales > Amaranthaceae > Spinacia > Spinacia oleracea. Next base: position 90,388,588 of record NC_079490.1, on the reverse strand, counting down.
GATAAACCAGAAGATGAAGAAGAAGAGGGAGGAAAAGGAGGAGGAAAAGGTGAGGTGTTCATTTATATATCATTATCATTTTATAGTTGATTGTCATGCATACTATTATTTAATTGTTTTGTTGTTGTGGAAATCATGGTTTTATTCTTATAATTAATTGTGCATACTAACAAACACTTTTGGTGGACATAAAATATGCAGAACTAAATGAATAAGAAGGAGCAAAAGCTACAACTACACAAAAGAAGGGAGAAGAAGGTTACAAGTTCATTTTTTATAACTGATTTTCACGCATACTAGTATTACTTTTTGTGGAAATCATGGTTTTATTCTTACGGAAATGACAAAGGTCGCAACATGCGACCTTTGGGGTGACATGGCACGTCTATGTGACATAGATGTATTTGGAAACTAAAATATTTAGATAATATAATATATTATACATGTTACATAAAAGGTAGGAAAATCTTAATATTCTAATTTACAAATTGAATAATGTAATTTTTTATTTCAGAAAAATAATTCTAATTTGTATGGGAAAATAGAAAAAATTTCTTTTGATTATTTTTATGATATAGGAAATTAAAATGAAAAATACATTTACTCATTCATACTTAGAAAACAAAAAATATAGTCCATTAAAAAAAATTTAGGAAAAGTGTTATGTCTTTATTGGTTAGATGAACTCAAAAAATGGTGCTGTGCAATGTGCATGACTGCGTAACGGCGTTTTACTACGAATTGAAAAAGACATACTCCGTAAAACTAATCTAGTCATTAAAATTAAAATAATATTTTAAAGTAATGTATAATTATGAATTTTTATTTACATAAAATATATTATTAGATTATAATTTTATTTTTTGAATTTGTAATTTATAAGATAAAAGGAAATATATATTTACTATAAATATAATAAATATTTATTTCCTTATTTGTATGGACTTCCTTATTTATATATGATCATAGTAAAAATATTGAATTGATAGTAAATAAAATTGATGATGTGTACCCTACGTGGCGCTTATATGTACTAATGAAACGCCGACACGTAAGCTTGTGACAATATTTTGTTGTCACAACTTGCGACCTATGTCATCGTCCTTATTCTTATACTAATTAAATTGTGCATAATAAAAACTGTAGAAGAGAGTGAAGAAGAAGAAGAAGAAGAAGAAGAAGACGAAGAAGAAGAAGAAGAAGAAGAACAAGAAGAACAAGAACAAGAACAAGAACAAGAACAAGAAGGAGGTGAAGAACAAGAACAAGAAAGACTGGAGAAAATAAACAAGAAGGAGGTGAAGGACAAGCACAAGAAGGAGCTGAAGAAAATAAGGGTGAACAAGGTTTGAAATTATAATTGACTGTCATGCATATTATTATAATTTTATTACATATGTAGAATACATGGTTACTATTCTGATAATTAATTGTGCATACTAACAAATACGTTTGGTGGACGTACAAATTGCAGAAAAGAATGAAGATGGAGCAGAAGATGAAGAAACTGAATGTGAAGCACCAAAGCAAGGTTAGGATTGCATGCTTATAATTTTATAATTCATTAAGTACACTAGTATCAATTTTGGTTGATGTTAAAATACAGCTGAAAAAAAGAAAAGAGGGAGAAAACCCGTAGATCCAAGTATCAAAAAACTGATGAAGGACGTAAGTTATTTACGTGCTTAAACTAATTAACTCCAAATCTCATTTAAAGACATTATTTTAGACTCGTGTTATTTTTTTCCTTGCATAGTATTCTCCATTGAGGGCGTATCCTCAAAATGTCATAAGCTTGGTAGATGAGCTTTGTGATGTAAGGAGAAGTTGGGTTAAGGCTGCAGGATTTGGGTCAATCTTGGACCTTAAGATCGACAAACTGGATAGACATTTCATGTCTTACTTACAAAGTTGCTGGGATGGAAGTACAGGAGTGCTTCGCATCAGAGATGATTATGAGATACAAATTTATGAAGAAATGGTGGGGGCAATCACTGGCCTACCAACTGCAGGTGAAACATTCTCGTTTCCGGAGAAGAGAGTGTATGACCAGGAGATAGATGAATTAACAGAAGAATTTGATAAGAAAAACGGGGGGATTGATTTTGGATTAGTGTGGAACATGACTTACGATGAATGTAAAGAGCGGTGGAAGTTTCAGAGGAATTTTTCCCTAGTCACCCTCGGTAATTTGTTTTGCATGACGAAAAACAATGCCATTAGCCCGAGTCTATTATTTTTGATGAGGCGAAAGTATTTCAATGAAAAACCCTACAATTACAATTGGGGACTCTACGTTCATGATTGGCTAGTGAGACGAGGCATCCTGAAAAAATTTGAAGGGGACGGCCTGAAGACGTCGGCCCTAGTGCTGTTGGTAACGTACACGACCCTTCTTATGTTTTGTGTTTGTACCTATGTGTTTTCTTCAACGATTTTAATACGTCACACTATGCCTTTTCCAGATTGTATACGCCGACAGAATAAGGTTTAAGGGCAAGGGTATGAGGTGGATGCTTGGCGCCCCGAGACTCGGAGCTTGGTCTACGGAGGACATCCAAGAGCTAATTGAATTGGATAAGGGTAAAGATGGTCGTTTTGGCCATGCCGAGGTATTTATTTCATATACTTTTTTGGGTAAATATCTATTGGTGCAACATACTTCAAAAACCCTCTTGCTTGATTATCTTATTTTATTAACACTTATTTGGTTTGTGTTGACAAGTAGAATTGGGAAGAACTAATCTTTATTTTAATGTGTAGGTTGTTAAGGGTATTGTCTATGGAAAACCTTACCCGATTGGGGCTCTAGTGACCCCTAACCCGTGGCAAAGTACTTATACCTCTGAAATCCAAGGAGGAACCCCTGAAACACCAAACCCTAGAAAAAGGAAGCAACTCTCAATGGCCAAACCAAAGAAGAAAGCTGGAGAGAAAAGAGACAACAATGACAAAGAAAAGGTTTGTCCTTATTAACGTTAATGTGTTATCCTATCCTAACAAGAACACTTGCCGATATTCTCTGTGTTGCAGCCTAAGAAAAAGCGGAGGAGGAAATTAACAGCTATAGCCAAGGTATCCAAGGGTAAAGCAGCCAAGGTAACATCATAATCCAGTTTTCACAAGATTCTAGATACGTTGTTTAGGGATTTAGTTTATTAATTCTTTAGTATGAAATTATTTTTAATATTGTAGGAAACACAAAAGGAAACACAACAAGGTGACCGAAAGAGAAAGGAAAGTAGTACAGCCCCAGGTTCAAAACAGAATAAGAAGAAGAAGGTGAGAGGGAAGAACATCATTGATTCTGAACCGGAGGCTTCAGAACATTCTGATACGGATGTTTCTGCATCTTGAATGGTTCAAAATGATCATGAGTTTTTTTTACTCGTCTAAAGGCGTAAGTTTTCGTACATGATAGTCATTTGAATTATACATACGGAGTACATGCAAAATAATCATTCGTGTGTTTCTGTGTTAATAGCCCCCTCGCGAACCAGATGCTCTTTCAATACCAAAACTTCAAACTGAAAAGAGGAGTTCTCTATGAGGCGCTGAAGCTGGGAGGAAAAATAACAACAGATGTACGTACACTATACCTCACTTTTGTTATACTATGTAAATACATTCACCCACCCATTCATAGAATTTTGTGTTGCTTGCCTAATTTGATTCCCCCTGTATTAGGTTATGTCTGTTTAGTGTCACTGTGTGAATGAAGAACTTGGCCGAAAATCTCAACATGCTTATGCCATCCCCCCTTATCTAATAGTAAGATTTATCACTATCATTACCAGAAATTATTTTAACATGATCATCAAACTCACCTACTTATTTGCCTCCAAGGAAAACATGGACAACAATATTACACTCACTCGTGAGTTTGTCAAGGATTTTAAAGACAAGGGAGTTGACATAACAAAAAATGGAAGGTAATGACTTTTGTGTTTACATTTTTAGTGTTCACATTTTTTTTCACAAATAAGTGGGAAGGGATTTGATTAAATAACTATCACTTACAAACTCAACATTCACAGTTCTTAATACCGAACAACGAAGGAGGACGTTGGATGGTATAAATTATGGAGTGCAAGGACACGGCAAAACCCCACTTCAGCGTGTACAGTCCGGAGGGAGACCTGGAAGAAATGGATGAAAAATCGATTGCTAGAACGGTGGCTTGCAAAGTCGAGGTTTTGGTAAGCACTGCAATTTCTTTGAGGCTTTTTCTCAATATCCATTCAGTTAGTTGCACCGCTAATAATGTATGCCCAAACCTTGTAGGATTAGTACTTGAACAAAATGTTTAATGAGGAAGTAGGCCATCCATTGAGGGACCCGGCCAAGAAACATTATTGGGGTATTACGCCGTTGTTGGGTCAAACGATTCGACGACGTAGAGAAGACGATGGTGTACTTTGTATGCTGTCTCTCTTAACCTTTGCGGGCGTAAACGATCAGCTTGTTGATGTAAGATTTTATTCTAATAAACACTCTACCGTTTGAAATGGTAAACATCTTTGGATGTCTTTCTAACATAGTACTACTCATTTGCAATTGCAGCTAAAGGGATACCCTCAAAATTACCGCAAAATTCGGGAAATTCTGGCTAGACACCTAATTACACACGCCTCCAATGAACTCAATATCAACGAAGTGTTGGAAACTCTGGAGGTTTTGGTGCAGTGACCGATACCCCAAAGACTCTGGATTTTTAATGGTTTTGGAAGTGTTGTTGTGAAATCATGCATCTTGAAACTTTGTTTTGGGTTAAAATACTTTTTGATTGGGTATTGTAATTATGGTAGCAACATTACCTTCCGTTTTTCGTCTTTGAAGTATAGGTAGTGTCGCTAGCGGTGTATTTCAAATACTCGTTATTAACTCTATAAAATGTATATTCTGCGTTGCGTAATGTTACTAGTTAATTATGAATAGAAAATTGTGATACATCTAATCATCTAATGTGATTATAAAAACATTAAAATAAGAATTATGTACATAGGTTATAAATATTAATTAACAGGTGGGTAGGGAGGTGGGAGGAGTGACCGGATATATATATATTGAGGGCATTACAGTGAAAACGATTTTATGTGTACATAAATAAAATGTGTGTAATCCCCCGTAATTTTATACATTTTTTTTATATATTTTAACGTATATTTAATATATTTAATATATATATTTAAATATAATTTACGGATTTTAGAAATGAATATGTAATTGGAATATAATTATTTTATTTCATTTGGAATACTTTTAATGATTTACGAAATCAAAATTCATTTTCGGATTTTACGTCAAAACGAATTCGAATTACGAAATCACGCTCGATTTGAAATTAGAAATTTGGATTCTAACAACTTAAATCCTACTCCTAGCCCAATTGGGAAATGCCCAAACCAAAAATAAAAACAAAACCCAAACCAATACTCCCTCTATCTTTTCAAATTCACGTGGAAACAAGGCAAACCAAAACCCCTCCATCCTCCTTTGACCTGACGCACAACACCAGCAACTCCTCTCCTCTCCCTTGTCAGCCGCCGCACCACGCTCACTGCCGGACCACCACCTGCACCGACGACCACCGTCGACCCTCTTGGTAACTCCTTCTTCCTCCCTCTTCTTTCGGTTGTCTTGCCCTGCTCCTCCTCTCCCGTTTTCCTCCTTCTCCTTACTTGTTTCTCTTTTTGTTCACGTACGGCAGTCACCGCCGCCACGTTGCCGCCCAGCCTGCGTCGCTGCGCCGCCGCGTTCCTGGCCCACACCGACCAATGTCTTCCTTCTCCTTTGTATTTCGTTTTCTTTCTTTTTTTTCTGTTTTCGTTCATGGCTCATTCGTGTTTTGTTTGTGCCGGCAGCCACCTCCGGTCGCAGCCACCTCGCCTAGCCGCGCCACCCTGTCCGCCGGCGAGCACTCCCCTCTCCCTCTTGAATTGGTTATTTCTTAAACCCTAAGTAACTAATTATTTTAATTAATTATAATTGTTAATTTAAATTATGTTCTTGATAATAAATTTATAATTTTTATGGTTTGAACATGATTTTCAGATTTGGGTTGAGATTATAAACGAATTAATTTTCAGTTTTTGTGATTAAATTATAAATTTCAGATTATGCAAATTATATAATAAAGTTATTAATTTTCAGATTATCAAATTACTTTGAAATATTAATTTTGATTGTTTAAAGTATGAAATTCAAGGTTTTTATGATTATTAATCATGGTAGGTTGAGTATGGATTATTGAATTTATTGTTTTGAGATACTAGGAACGTAGACTGACCTTGGTGAAGCTTTTAAATGAATTTATATTGTTGAAAATTTAAAGTACGATGTTTGCAAAAAGTTTTCAACGAATTTCAATCACTAATTCAATAAATATGATGCTAGGAGATCAAATGTTTAAGTTTTGATATTGGGGAAAGTTCTAAATATGTTTAGGATGCATTTAGGATGCTTTATTATGGTTGCCAATGATTAGAAATTGATTGGGATTACTTGTTGGTTGTTTTAGGCGGAGAATTCTCTTTAGGCGACTTTTGAAAGTGTTAAAGTGGCCTATCAGTTTGTTCACACAAGGTACGTACATACCTGTGTGCTTGGAATGTGTGCTAATTGTTGAAACCATGTTGAATTTGTTGTTGAACTTGGTTATGTTGAAATTGCATGTTTAATACTGTTGGACGGACATATTGAACTTATATTGCATTATGAGAATTTTAACATGTTAGTATGGATGATTGATACAAACATGTTGGTTGGGAACACTAGATTATTCTATATGTTGGTTGGATCGATTGATTATTGTTCCCTTTCTAGCTTTTCACTACTTTATGAGGGCGGTGGACCTTGTTTAGTAAGTTGAAACTTTATACCCATATACAGGGTTGATCATGGTTAAAGGAAAGGTTGGGTAAATTGGAATGAGTCTTGATTGATGCCTTTATGATCACGTAGTTAATTCCAAGATAAAAACAGTTGTGAACGAATGTGGATTATATGCCTTATGTGATTGTTGAGTCATAACAGAGTCTCAATTTGTAAATCATGTAAAGTGAAACTGAGTAGCAATAGCTTTAGACTGTGCACGTCTAAAGTGACGGACAAACAGGAGTTGGGGTTCATGGTGGTAGCCCATGGCCTTTATCTCGGACCGGATTGATCACCGTGTCCTATTTTTATTCAAATGTTCCTCGATATCGCAGGTCTCTAAGGTTACGGAGTCGCGCCCGTACCTCGTCTTCCTTAGTGAAGGCTGTCGGACGGTCAACTCGGTCCATTGTCTATTTCAACTAAAATAATATTATTGCTAAAAGTCTAGCCTAGTCTAGTCTGGTCAAGTATGGTCGTCAAACTATCATGTTTTGTCTGCCTTTGTTTGTGTTTATTAGTATCATGTTATGGTTGTTCGTTTAATAGAATCATGTTAGGATTATTATTGATTTAGTATGTAGTACTCAGCTTTGCTGATTACGTGCTTTTGCTTGTGCATGTTGATCATGGCTATGCCTTATTGATCATGTGATGACCCAATCTTTGGTGAGCAGTCTCTAAGGATCAATAAGCATTGTCCATCTGCAGGTTTGAAGAGGTTGCATCATTGGGATCGGGAATAGAGAGCTTGTATTTAGTTTTGATTTGCTAAGTTGACTTGGGTTTGTTTAATTGGACTTTAAACTTGTCGTACTATTTATATTTCCTTATTTTCGTTGGTTGATTTTTGGGACTAAACCTGTAATCGATTATTTATAAACCTAAAGTTAGTTTTATGTTTTCCGCTGCAAAATTCTGAATAAGCCGTTACGTTTTCACATGGGCGATAATGCCTTGATAATTCTCTACGTTTTATATTAAAAGGTTATTTTAGAAAAGAGAGAATTGTCGGGGTGTTACAAAATGGTATCTAGAAGCTAAGGTTTTACTTTAATAAATTTTTAGGCGCCTAACTATCTAGTTATTTAAAATAAATTTCTTAAAAATCGAGCTTCTACGTATTATAGTGTTCAAAAATTGGTACTTTTTTTTGGGGGGCCGATTTCCTTTTATCTTGTTTGAAAGTATATAATATTTCTTATTTAAGTTCGAAATCAAATTATTTATTCGAATTAAAGTGACTTTCGAAATTTTTATTCTTTTTCTTATTATTTATTATTCAAAAAAAAAATGAGTACAATTTTTTTTAGAAGTTCAAATTTTTTCTTTAAGTTGTTTCAAGAGTTAGAATTCGTTATTTAGGAAATATAAATCTTTTTCGAATTAATAACTTTATTTTCGAATTTATTCGCTACGCATTTCCTTAATTTATTTTACTTTATCTATTTTATATTTATATTTATGTTATTATTTTATGTTATAATTTTCTTATATTATCGTTCTTTTACTTTGTCATTTAAATTATTTCAATGCTTTAGTTTATGAGAGATGGGTAGTATAAGAATGGCATATAAGATAGAATTATATGTGCACTAGCAGCTAGTCAATGCTAGCATAAGAAATTAATTGTTATTTACGTGCGTGTGCTAATTGTTTAATGTTACATTTAAATGTGCATAAAGAATTGTTTTCTTCCACCAAACTTATTGCATTATTGAACTTTGTTTATGATTTGGTTGGAAAATCGTTAGTGAGACATGTAATTGTTTATTTCAGGAATAAAATGTTTCTTTCCAAGTATACCAACATAGGATCCTTCGAGAAACTTGATATAGAAACCCCTGACATTTACATGAAGAAAATTGTGTTTGGATGTGAATATCATGCTACAGTTCAAGGGCAACCTATCTTAATGAGAAAGGATACCATAGCAGCCACTATCATTAATTGCTTACCTAACAAATTTCCATACCTAGAACTCAAGGAAAAGTTTAAAGACATGCATTCTGATAATGGAACTCCAAACTTGGCTAAGTATGGGACTAGGGATGGTAGATGGAAATATGACTCAGAAATTCTGACCACCATTATTGAGGCGGCAGAAAGTGGGTTTAGAGACGGTAAAATCGTAGGGAGTCATGTTGGAGATGCAGTTACAGAAGAACCTGTGGGAGTAAGTGTAAATAATGACCTAGAGGAAAATGATGTAGCTGTGGAGAATGAGAATGTAGGTGTTGAGGCAGAGAATCCTAACCCAGCGGCCCATGAGCCAACCATTGAGATTTCTAGTGATTCAGAAGCAGAGCTCGAAAGTGAACAGGAGATTGCAAGTGAGCCTAATCAAGATAAAGACATGGAAGAAGATGAAGACCCTGAGGAAGAGTTTGATGATCTTGAGATCTAAATTTCACTCCGCAAGTCTCATGAGCAATGGATAGGCAAGAGGCCACAAATACTTTGAAGTCATAATAGTTAATTAGCTCTTTTATGTTTTAAAGAATAAGTAGCAAAGCTACAACAATTTAAGGTTAAAGTTTATTGAAGTTTGAAATGTTCTTTATTATTTTGAAGGATGTAATAAACCTTTATGGAGTTAGCAATAAAAGTTAAAGTTTTCAAGGAATTGTTCTTTATTCTATTTTGAGGATTCCATAATACCCCAACCTTTAGGTAACACGTCATGGATTAATTTTTCTATTGGTTGCATACTCGGTGTGAATTGTGGATAAATTTAATTGCCACAATAATATTAAATGATTTGAGTACATAAAGGAAGTGAGGGCCAATCTAGACCCTCATGACCAATATGATTCAAAATGTTATGCCTTATGTGCAGTGTGTGAATGTCTTTCGTGAATTATTGAGGATGATTATTTTTCAATGATTATTGCATCTTGTAGACGATCGTTGCACCTTCGTAAACGATTGTCGTGCCTTCGTAAATGATGTGTATTAATGTGAACATTGTTGGTTGAGGCGATCTTTATGGTCAATTCAAGTATTAAATTGTATGGGATAACGTATAGGTGATGTTTCAAACCTAAAGTAGAGTATACTAATTGCAGGTCGCGTTCTAGAATGGCCAACAACAATGATCTAGCCGTTGCTATTCGCCTCTTGGCGGAAAAGCTGACTCAGGAAAGAACTGAGCGCCCCAATTCTGCAGGGGAAATGTTTGAAAGACTTGCTAGGGTTAAACCACCATACTTCAAGGGGCAATCAGACCCTACCTTCTTAGAAAATTGGATTAGGGAGTTTGAGAAACTGTTTGAGGCTGTGAGTTGCCCTAGGAGTATGAGAGTAGGTCAAGTTGTCCTTTACCTAAAAGATGAGGCCGATCTATGGTGGAAAGAGAATGGAACTAGGCTAAGTGTTGTTGAAGGATTTAATTGGGACTCATTAGTTGTTGCGTTGAGGGAAAAGTTTTATCCTCCTTTTATAACAAAACGAAAAGCGCAGGAATTCATAAACCTTGGGATGGGGAGTATGACCATTGCTGAATGTTATAGCAAATTTATAGCGTTGTCGAGGTTTGCACCTGAGGTTGTAGCCACAGAAGAGATAAAGGCTCAGAGGTTTGGGCAAGGGTTGACCGATGAGATCCAGTTGGGATTAGGTGGAGAAACCTTTACATCTTTAGATAATGAGTATGAGAGAACCGCTCACATTTATGGTTTGCAGTCCATAAGGGACGAGAAAAATGTTGTTGGGGAGAAAAGAAAAGAGTTTAATGTCCGGGAAAACCAAGGGAATTTCAAGAGGAATATGAATGAGAATAGGAATGGAAATGGAAATGGAATCTTCGAGGAGGAAACAGTCAGGGGCACAACAATTGGAGTCAATCTGAGAGAGTGTATCACTGCAAAAGGTGCAACAATAACCACCCTGGGAAGGACTGTAAAGGAAAATTGGTGAATTGCCACTACTGTCAGAAAAGGGGGCATAGGGAGTATGAGTGATTCACCAAGCAAAAAAAGGAACAAAATGGTAATGGAAGTGGAAATCAAGTGAGGTTTAACCAGTCTGGAAGTCAAGATTCAAAGCCTGGAGGGGCACAAAACAATCAAGGAAACTATAATAAGCCCGCAAATGATAACAACAACCAGAATAAGGCTCCGGGCAAACCGTTCATGATGACTAGAAATGAAGCTGAATATTCTGCAGACGTAGTTCATGGTACTTTTTCTATTAACTCCGTGCTAGTTAAAACATTAATTGATTCGGGAGCAACTTATTCTTTCGTTTTATCATCTGTTATTAAGAGTCTGAAGTTAGTAGATTTTGAATGATTGATTTACCTGTTATTATGTCTACTGGTGTAACCATAAGGTGTACCAAGTTGTTTAAGAATTCGCCTTTGAAGATAAAAGATTGCGTTTTCTTTCTGATATGATAGAGTTTAAGCTAGGAAACCTAGATGTAATTTTGGGGATGGATTGGCTAAGTTTGTTCAAGGCGAAGTTAGAGTGTGTAGTTCAGAAACTAAGTATAAGGAACCCTATTGGAAATTTGACCTCATATAGACGTTTGAGAAATCCAAGAACCTTGGGGTTATTTCTGCAATGCAAGTGAGGAAATTGATGATAAGGAGTGTGAATTATTTTTCTGTAGGATGCTAGATGTGAGTAAAGAAGTTGGAGTGAATATCGAGGATGTCCCCATGGTGAATGAATTCTTTGATGTGTTTCCGAGTGAAATTGCAAGTACGTCACTAGCTAGAGCCCTTGAGTTCACAATAGAGTTGAATCCCGGACCGACACCTATATCCACAGCACTTGATAGGATGGCAACTCCTGAAATGAGTGAATTGAAGACATAGTTTCAAGAATGGTTCGATGAGGGGTATATTAGGCCTAATGCATCACCACGGGGAGCTCTGGTGTTGTTTATTAAGAAGAAAGATGAGAGTGTGAGATTTGGGTATCAATTTTAGGGAGCTAAGCAATGTAACCATCAAGAACAAGTATCCTTTGCCTAGGATAGATGACATATTGGATCAATTGAATTGGGCGAGTGTGTTCTCGAAGACTGATTTACGTTTGAAGTACACCAATTGAGAATAGCTGATAAGGGCCTAAGACCTCATTAGGATTCATCATTGTCATTAAGGGTTTAGAGTAACGTCTTTTGGGTTAACCAATGCACCTGCATTAATTATGGATTTGATGAATGAGATTTTCTAAGAATTCCGAATTAAGTTCGTTATTATGTTATTAATGATATCCTGATTTATTCAAGGAATGAGAAAGAGCATGACAAACACTTGAGGATTATTTGGAGACGCTTAGAAAGAATCTAGTTTTATTAAATTAATTATACAAATCTTGAGGTCATGTGTATAAGTGACACCGACGGAAAAGTGAAAGACTAAATTGATTGAGAACTATGTTACGTAAGGGAACAAATTTAAGAGAAGATTTGAGTGGTCCAGGATTGTTAGAAATCATTTGGCGTCTTGAAAAGATGAAAGGAAGTATATGAATTGGTGAACGAGCTAGGAGTTGTGCCCAAAAGTTATACATCCATGAAAGACATAATGAGGTTTGGTAAAAAGGAAAAGTTGACCAGAAGGAGTCTCTGTAGATCCTGCTAAGATTCAAGCTGTAAGTGAGTGACCTATTCCAAGAACGTTTGACTTCCGCACTCGTTGTCGTGTTAGTTGAAACCTTATGAGGCTAATTAACCTACTCATGACCTATAGCTAGCTGCTATTATGTTCGCTTTGAGGTTTAGAGACATTACCTTTAGGAGAAAACAATTGAGATCCTTACAGACAATAAAAGTCTGAAATTTGGGGAAAAGGTCCAGTTGAATCTTGAGACAACATTGAAAATGATACTGCTTTCCACCCTGCAACCGATGGTCAGCCTGAGAGCACTAACCAAACCATGGGAGATATGTCGAGAGTGTACTATTGGCTTTAAAGAGAAATTGAGAGATCATCTAGATTTGATTGAATTTTCTTGCAACAATAGTTACTATGCGAACTTAATGGAACCTGTTGAGGCATTGTGTGGAAAGAAGTGTAGAAGTCCCACTTGCTACGATTTTAGTGGAAATTTAGCTTTGGGGGCACGATTCGTTGAAGTAGAAATATCCAAAGTCATTCCCTGGGATGAGTTACGAGGGCGTAACTCGTTTTCTTTAAGGGGGGTAGAATGCGATAGAAATTCGCGCATTTTACCTATTTTTATGGGGTTTTTATGCATTTTTATGCTTATTTTTAGCAACTTATTCATGTTGATGCAAGTAAATAGATTCTCCGCATAAGAAAATGTGTTCTTGAGTATTACAAGTAACTCTTAGTTGGCAAAAGAATGCACAAGAGTGGCACAAAGTATTTCTACAATAAGAATAAGTCGAAAAGTTTGGAAAGATATGTGAATTTTCGTGTCAAGTTTCGGGACGAAACTTCTTTTAAGAGGGGTAGATTGTAATCCCCCGTAATTTTATACATTTTGTTTATATATTTTAACGTATATTTAATATATTTAAGATATATATTTAAATATAATTTACGGATTTTAGAAATGAATATGTAATTGGAATATAATTATTTTATTTCATTTGGAATACTTTTAATGATTTACGAAATCAAAATGCATTTTCGGATTTTACGTCAAAACGAATTCGAATTACGAAATCACGCTCGATTGAAATTAGAAACTTGGATTCTAACAACTTAAATCCTACTCCTAGCCCAATTGGGAAAAGCCCAAACCAAAAATAAAAATAAAACCCAAACCAATACTCCCTCTCTCTTTTCAAATTCACGTGGAAACAAGGCAAACCAAAACCCCTCCATCCTCCTTCAACCTCACGCACAACACCAGCAACTCCTCTCCTCTCCCTTGTCAGCCGCCGCACCACGCTCACTGCCGGACCACCACCTGCACCGACGACCACCGTCGACCCTCGTGGTAACTCCTTCTTCCTCTCTCTTCTTTGGGTTGTCTTGCCCTGCTCCTCCTCTCCCGTTTTCCTCCTTCTCCTTACTTGTTTCTCTTTTTGTTCACGTACGGCAGTCACCGCCGCCACGTTGCCGCCCAGCCTGCGTCGCTGCGCCGCCGCGTTCCTGGCCCACACCGACCAATGTCTTCCTTCTCCTTTATATTTCATTTTCTTTCTTTTTTTTCTGTTTTCGTTCATGGCTCATTCGTGTTTTGTTTGTGCCGGCAGCCACCTCCGGTCGCAGCCACCTCGCCTAGCCGCGCCACCCTGTCCGCCGGCCACCACTCCCCTCTCCCTCTTGAATTGGTTATTTCTTAAACCCTAAGTAACTAATTATTTTAATTAATTATAATTGTTAATTTAAATTATGTTCTTGATAATAAATTTATAATTTTTATGGTTTGAACATGATTTTCAGATTTGGGTTGAGATTATAAACGAATTAATTTTCAGTTTTTGTGATTAAATTATAAATTTCAGATTATGCAAATTATATAATAAAGTTATTAATTTTCAGATTATCAAATTACTTTGAAATATTAATTTTGATTGTTTAAAGTATGAAATTCAAGGTTTTTATGATTATTAATCATGGTAGGTTGAGTATGGATTATTGAATTTGTTGTTTTGAGATACTAGGAACGTAGACTGACCTTGGTGAAGCTTTTAAATGAATTTATATTGTTGAAAATTTAAATTACGATGTTTGAAAAAAGTTTTCAACGAATTTCAATCACTAATTCAATCAATATGATGCTAGGAGATCAAATGTTTAAGTTTTGATATTGGGGAAAGTTCTAAATATGTTTAGGATGCATTTAGGATGCTTTATTATGGTTGCCAATGATTAGAAATTGCTTGGGATTACTTGTTGGTTGTTTTAGGCGCAGAATTCTCTTTAGGCGACTTTTGAAAGTGTTAAAGTGGCCTATCAGTTTGTTCACACAAGGTACGTACATACCTGTGTGCTTGGAATGTGTGCTAATTGTTGAAACCATGTTGAATTTGTTGTTGAACTTGGTTATGTTGAAATTGCATGTTTAATACTGTTGGACGGACATATTGAACTTATATTGCATTATGAGAATTGTAACATGTTAGTATGGATGATTGATACAAACATGTTGGTTGGGAACACTAGATTATTCTATATGTTGGTTGGATCGATTGATTATTGTTCCCTTTCTAGCTTTTCACTACTTTATGAGGGCGGTGGACCTTGTTTAGTAAGTTGAAACTTTATACCCATATACAGGGTTGATCATGGTTAAAGGAAAGGTTGGGTAAATTGGAATGAGTCTTGATTGATGCCTTTATGATCACGTACTTAATTCCAAGATAAAAACAGTTGTGAACGAATGTGGATTATATGCCTTATGTGATTGTTGAGTCATAACAGAGTCTCAATTTGTAAATCATGTAAAGTGAAACTGAGTAGCAATAGCTTTAGACTCTGCACGTCTAAAGTGACGGACAAACAGGAGTTGGGGTTCATGGTGGTAGCCCATGGCCTTTATCTCGGACCGGATTGATCACCGTGTCCTATTTTTATTCAAATGTTCCTCGATATCGCAGGTCTCTGAGGTTACGGAGTCGCGCCCGTACCTCGTCTTCCTTAGTGAAGGCTGTCGGACGGTCAACTCGGTCCATTGTCTATTTCAACTAAAATAATATTATTGCTAAAAGTCTAGCCTAGTCTAGTCTGGTCAAGTATGGTCGTCAAACTATCATGTTTTGTCTGCCTTTGTTTGTGTTCATTAGTGTAGACACCTACTTTTGTCCCCATTCCCGCAAGGGAAAGGTTCGATGATGAAAGCATAAAAACTCCACTTGACAACGCATCTCCTATAAAATAAACGAATCTCGATTCCCCATTTCATTTCACCCGAAACCTGCTATTTATGGAAACCTGCTAAAAATAGTAACTGCCGTAAAAGGTAGCTTCTAAAAGTGGCAAATCATAGAAGATAGAAACCTGTCAGAATTAGGTGTTGCATTCCAACATAAATCCTGAATGAGATAGAAAACTGCGAGAATCCTATTCCTAATAGGATTCGGAAATAAGAGTTACGTATTAATTAAAATCCTAACGAGCCTAGAGTTCGTAACGGGCCCAGACGCATTCCGTCACAAAATTGATTCGCACTAAAAGACTCGAATTAATCTCAAACTCTACGGATTTTAGGAGTCCGAATCTGACTAAACAAAACTGCCCAGACCCTATTTTCAACGCCTGGCTCTGGGCGCTGAAAATACCTGGGTACGTTTCTTTTCCTAATTCTTTGCGGATTAGAACTCTGCAATTCTATCTTTCCACGAACTCTTCCCTATAAATAGGCCCCTAGTTTCTACGTGAAAGAACACAACAACACATAATATATTCTGAGTATTGACTCTAAACCCCTTAGCCTAAGCCTCTCGCTGCGAAACTGTTCACGCGTTCTGTCGCAATCGATCCATAAATCGAACAGAACGTATCCTGTCCCATAATTGAGATTCGTTAAATAAAAAGGAGAAATAGCAAAGTCAAAGTGGTTAGTTTTCTGAGAACCGTGACGCACCTCTCAAGGGTGCGTCGTAACGTGTCCCTTTTCGATGATTTAACTGCTTTCCTCGCCCTTTTTATGAACTGTTAAACTAACCTAATCTGATTGTTCTATCACGCCTAACAAATATAATATTTTTGGTAAATCGGATTATCATGCTAGGTCCCCTAATGCTATTTAAATCAGATAATCACGATCGAATTAGTGTTATATGTTGCATATTGCTAAAATCAATTCAGATTAGTTTAATAGTTAACGCATGTCCCTTCAAATATTTATGCTGAGCTAGTAAGGATATCCTGCCTCTGGAGTTATCGACGAGCGAATTACTCCTCTCGGTAGTTACAGTCCCCCGAACCCTCAATCTCTACCTTGCGGGTGTATATTGAGAGATCCCCACACCAGGGATCACAAGGGAACCTACGGCCATCGTGGTCAAACATAATTGCACTCCCTTTATGTCACGATAACCGGGTTTTGTCAGTTTTTCTCATTGTCGTTAAAAACTGAATGGCGACTCCTATATTACTAGTCAATTGGGTGTATACTCACATGAAATCCAATTACACTTGATTGAATAAAAAGAATCGTCACACCCACGAGGGACAAGGTCATGCATTAGCCTCGCGCTTTTTCGACCCCCTCACAGTGGCGACTCTGCTGGGGACAGTAAAGGAAATACTCGTGCTTGTAGGTAATCAAAATAGCCGAAGGGTGAAACGATCCTAACCCGCGTTTATTTCCCCATCAAGTTGGGACGACCTGAAAATCAGCATATTAATGTGAACGGGCAGAACATCATAACGAATCTCGGCTCCCTCGGGAGTTGGGACTAAGGATACCTTTTTCGCCAATAGGGGGGTGCATACGCCGCGCATGTTTCCCACTCGGTACTTGTGCAGGTAGTACACCTATCCCGAACCCAATCGCTCGCCCATTAGGTCCCTCTCGCCTGCATGCCCCCTTGGCTTGCACTTGCGGGTTGGCCTCTTGAGCGAAATTCGTCTGTTGAAGACACTACCTCGACCGGGGCATGTGTTGGATCTACGATAGAAGCGGTACCAAGCCAGGCGCAGATAAACTACCCATAGAAGCCTATCATAAACTACGTGGCATATTTAATTTTCAAATCCATGTTTATAGTGTAGTTATGTGTAGCGAAATATGTGATTGTGTGTGACAAACTATCCTAGAAAACCAACGACCTTAAAAATTGCCCAAACATTCATAGACCAATTTGCCAAAGAGTTATACCGAAACACGTGTTCCGCAAACCCGAATGATCGCCACGAAATAAGCGACGCTCGGGATGGCGTGTAACGAATCCCACAAAACACTGCCACGCGTAGAGGACGTTATTAGGCAAGCACGCAAATCGAAGTCGCATAAACAAAAGACAGAAAATGAGAACCAGCCAGGGACGCATTTTCAACGCCCCTGGCTGGGCGCCAGAATTTCTCACGCCCCTAGCTGGGCGCTGAAGTTGCTGCTTGGCCTTTTGGTCAGGCGCAGCAGCTTCGGTGCCCGCACGAAAGGAAAATACGTAGCAAAGAATGTTCATAAAAAAGGAATTGCTACGAGGGCGTAAGAAAAGCACTCGATTTCAAAAGCGACTCGCGAAAAATTAATAACTCTTTGCGTCGTTGTTAGGCCTCCTACGACGGCAATGCTCGACACTAAAAGTCGACCATGCAAATAATCATGAATGTCACACGGGCAGAGATTTTCAAAAACATAAAGAGTTCAAAGTGCACACATAACAGTCCAAATATACTAGTCCGACTTAAGGGTAGTCATAGAATGCCTAAAAAACCGACTCACGAAACAAACTAATGTGTCTCCTACTCCACAACAATAATGCAGGGCCCCTGAGTACTTACCCGTGATAGCCATCAAGGAACGCGATGGAAGAAGCATATCCCGAACGTCTGTACCTAGAGGTCGCACAAACCCAAGAGATGCATGCTCTGGGACACGACCCTTTACGTTCTCAAAGGCCACTCGCCCCAAAGAACCATGCTATGCCAAAAATGCTCCCCAACTCACATGCTTTCGGGCTATTGTTTGGGTTAGAAAAGAAAAGAGCGAAGAAAGAAACATAAATTATGGCATTAGCTCTCCAAGATGAAGTGTTCGATCCTACTAAATTGATCGCTCCATCACCCTCGAAAGATGACCAAATCCAACGAGGGTGGCGCAAGACTTTCAAATGGACTAATGCTCGTGGGATGAAGTTTAAGATATCTGCGGGAGAGGGTCCGATGTACGAAGAATTAGAGTCTGACTCCGAGTCCGAACCTAGCAAAATTGTAACCCCTCCCAGAAATAGTTTAGACCCGGAAATCTCTACTCCGGGAGATCTTTTTGATGTAATGCTTCATGACTTTAATAAGATAAACAAAACTTTCGAGTATGTGCCGCTTAAAAATCAGAGTAATAATGCAGAATGTCTCGCCACTAATGAGCACGAAAAAGAGCCAGAAGAGGAATATACCGAACTAATAAAAGCTGTAAATGAACAAGAACTCAAAACTCCTATAATTGAGGACACAGAATCGGTAAATATTGGAACAGATGAAAATCCTAAAATTATTAAAATTGGCCTCACCTTAACTCCCACTGAAAAGGCTGATCTAATCTCCACTTTGCGGGAATTCGAGGGTGTCTTTGCTTGGTCCTACAAAGACATGCCGGGAATAGATCGAGAAATCGCTGAGCATAAAATTCCGCTAGATCCCAAAATGACGCCAGTAAAACAAAAGCTACGGCGGCTCAAACCAGAGATAGCCTTGAAAATAAAAGAAGAAGTCACTAAACAATTAGACGCCGGCTTTATAAAAGTCTCCAACTACCCAGAATGGGTAGCCAATATTGTCCCCGTAGCTAAAAAAGATGGACGAGTGCGAATGTGCGTAGACTTTCGAGACCTCAACAAAGCCAGTCCTAAATATGACTTCCCCCTACCTCACATTGACATACTAGTAGACAACACCGCAGAACACGCGCTCCTCTCCTTTATGGACGGGTACGCCAGATATAACCAAATACTAATGGCAGAAGAAGACATGGAAAAAACAACTTTCATTACCCCTTGGGGAACATGTTGTTACACTGTAATGCCTTTTGGTTTGAAAAACGCGGGGGCCACCTATCAAAGAACAGCCACCACGTTACTCCATGACATGATACATAAAGAAATCGAGGTCTATGTGGACGACATGATCGTCAAATCTAAAGACCGGCACGGTCACCTCCCGGCACTTAAAAAATTCTTCACTCGAATCTTGAAATATAACATGAGACTAAATCCACAAAAATGTGTGTTCGGGGTAACCTCGGGAAAATTGCTAGGATATGTTGTTAGTACGCGAGGAATCGAGATTGACCCATCCAAGATCAAAGCCATTACCGAAATGCCCCCACCAAAAACTGAAAAACAGATAAGGGGCTTCCTAGGAAAGCTGCAATACATCAGTAGGTTCATTTCCAAGCTTACTATGACTTGTGAGCCAATATTCAAAAAATTAAGAAAAGAGGAAAAGGCCGAATGGGATGAACAATGCCAAACTGCCTTCGATAAAATCAAAGAATACCTAAGCAAGCCACCCGTCCTCTCCCCACCTTTGCCTGGAATCCCTTTATGCCTATACCTAACCGTCACGGATACTGCAGCAGGAGCTATGCTCTCACAGTGTGTACATGGATCCGAGCGAGCCATTTACTACTTGAGCAAGAAGTTCATACAGTACGAGACGAGATACACAGAACTTGAGAAAACCTGTCTCGCCCTCGTCTGGGCATCCAAAAAACTCAGACATTACCTATTGGCCCACACTGTTCATATAGTGTCACAACTAGATCCCTTAAAATACGTGTTCGAGAAGCCCGCCCTGAGTGGTCGCCTGTCCAGGTGGCTAGTCATGCTCTCAGAATTCGATCTAAAATTCATGCCGGAAAAAACAATCAAAGGAAGAGCGGTAGCCGAATTCCTGGCCGAGCATGCCACGAATGAGGAAACCCCGGAAGCTTACCTCCTCCCCGACGAGGAACTTCTGATGATACAAGACGACTATTGGACACTATACTTCGATGGCGCGTCCAACCAAAAAGGATGCGGCGTCGGAGTTTTCCTAGTCAGTCCCAAAGGAGCACATATACCAATTTCTGTCAAACTTGACTTCGAGGCCACAAACAATGCCGCCGAATACGAGGCCTGCATAGTCGGGCTAGAGGCCGCAGTTAGCCTCGGAGTCAAATACCTACAAGTCTTCGGGGATTCTTCCCTAATAATCAACCATATATCCAAAAGATGGAAGGTCCGAAGCACTAGTCTCTCAAAATATCAAGCTCACTTGGACCAAATAGTCGAGCAATTTGAAAAAATTGAGTATACGTACTTGCCAAGAGACGACAACCAATTCGCGGATGCACTAGCGAAGCTAGCTTCAATGCTCAACATCCCGAATGAATGGGACGGAATGACCCTTCGGGTCGAGCGAAGGAAAGAGCCGGCTTATTGTTGTGCCATAGACTCCGAACCTGAAAACACCGAAGAAGAGCCATGGTACATGGACATCCTTCGTTACAAAACAAGTGGGGAATTCCCCCCAAACACTTCCCCGCGAGCACAAAAGGCCCTACGCCTCCTCGCTTCACAATATAGCATAATTCTGGGAGAACTGTACAAATACACGCCGAATAAAATCAAGTTACTTTGTGTCCATCAAAACCAAGCCCAAAGACTAATGGAAGAATACCATAACGGCGTGTGCGGACCCCATATGAACGGAAAAATTCTATCCCGAAAAATATCCCGCTCAGGGTACTATTGGACCACTATGGAAACCGATTGCCATCACTTTGTAAAAACTTTCCCAAAATGCCAAATCTTCAGTAACCTTAACCATTTGCCTCCCTCAGAACTATACACCTTCACTTCTCCATGGCCCTTTTCCACCTGGGGTATAGATATAATCGGCAAGGTAACACCAACAGGTGTAGGGGGACACGAGTACGTTTTAGTTGCAATTGATTACTTCACTAAATGGGTAGAGGCAGTCTCCTATGCAAAGTTAACAGCCAAACATGTCGCTCGATTCCTAGAAAAGAACATATTCTGTCGATACGGGGTTCCACATGAAATCATAAGTGACCAAGGTTCCCACTTCAGGGCCGAAGTCCAAGACCTGCTCAAAAAATATCATGTCAAACACCATAAATCCTCTCCCTACAGGCCGCAAATGAACGGCGCGGTAGAGGCGGCCAACAAAAATATTAAAGTCATAATCGAAAAAATGGCCGAAAATTATAAGGATTGGCCCAATAAATTACACTTCGCATTATGGGGCTATCGAACCTCAATCCGCACCTCCATTGGAGTAACACCCTACTCCTTGGTATACGGAATGGAAGCAGTCCAACCGGTCGAGTTGGAGATTCCCTCCCTCCGGATCGTCCTAGAAAGCAAGCTACCCGAAGCTGATTGGGTTCAAGCTAGGTACGACGAACTCGTCCTTTTAGACGAACGGAGGTTGAGAGCTCTACATCACGTGCAAGTGTATCAAAAGCGCATCGCAAGGCAATTCAACAAAAGAGTCAAACCTCGAAACATCAAAGAAGGCGATTTTGTTTTAAAAGAAGTCCGCGCACCTACTACGGACCCTCGAGGAAAATTCCGGCCTAACTGGACAGGACCATATTTTGTAAAGACCATCCTACCTGGCGGAGCAGTCCAACTAGCCGACATAGATGGAGCGGAATTCGCTAACCTCACGAACTTAGACCAATTGAAAAAGTACTATATTTAATAAAATTCAGTCCGGAGTTAAGGCATCTAATAAAACATATTAAGACTCATAAGCCAACATTCTGCGCATTACTCTAAACAAACGGCATAAAACTCGATAAAGTAGAAAAAGCGAAGGACAAAACTTCAACGCCCAGGACTGGGCGCTGTTATTTCTCACGCCCAGGACTGGGCGCCGATATTTCCCTCGCCCTAAATCGGGCGTCGTTCTCTCTTGCCACCTACCCTCCCGCTTCTACAAAGTGTTCGTACTCCTTTTTCTAACCCTCAAAAGAACCACGAACACTTGGGGGGGAAGCAGACGAGTAATGAACACCCTTTCAAAAGTTTTTTTCAAAAAAAGCTAGAACTACGCGCGACCTGATTCTGACAAGATACGTAGGCAATCCTTCTCAAGGATTCGGTCCAATAAAAAATTAAAAAATAATAAAGTCATGCAACGCATCAAGAAGAAAAGATATTGCAAAGGGCACTCTACCCTAACCCATGCACGGGCAAGACCAAGTAAAATGAAAAAGCCACAAGAGTTTCCAGGAACAAGCCCAACAAAGGAGTATGACACGAGTCGGCAAAAAAACAAAAAAATAGTGAACATGTAATACCCCAAGTAGTCGGTTAGTCTAAAAATATATGTGCACTCTTATATGAACTCATTATTTTTACGAAAGTCTTTTCCTTTTCGAAATCTGTCGTTGGTTTAGGAAGCTAATATTGCTATAATATGTTAAAACAAAGCCCACGGAAGGCTCAAAACATTCTTGCACCAAAAATCGCAAAAAAATATATATATACATACGGAACACAAGAATGAATATGTATAAAACAGGAGGTAAGCCTAAGACTCGTCATCGGCTCCATGTCTCCAAGCCTCGCCGGTCCATCCACTCCACTCCCCGTGGTATGAGGGACCCCAGCCAGAGTCACCCCAAAAATGAGGTTGCGATTGCAACTCGGGGCTAGGCTCTCGGGCCACCGACACGGAACGCCGCCTACGCTCCGGCTCGGACCTCTCCCCGGAAGAACTCACCCCCGCGTCAGAACGGCGATGCCGTAGGGGCGAGTGTCGTGCTCTCTCTCTCTCTCTCTCTCGCGACGACCGAGGGACTCGCGTCGTCGGCCCCAGCATGCCCAGTAGCCGTCTGCAAAAAGGGACAAAAAAGAGAGTGAATAACCGAAAGCCAAACCAAAGGTACGGATCAAAAGAAAAAAAAGAGAGGGCACATTACCCGAGTAGAGTGGGAGCTCCTGCAAGAAAGTGCAGACCGAGCTCGAACCAACGCGGACTTCAACCGGTTGATCACCCCCACCATCGCATTGGCCGTACGGGCCGGAACCTAAAACAAGAATGTCAGTAAAAAAGAAAGAAAAAATATAAAGAAGAGTACACAGATAAAGGTGCATACCGCCTCTACTCCCTCAGGGAGCGGAGCATGGAAAACCCGGTCTTCCGGGAAAGTCTCCACAATCTCGGATCCACTCTCTCCGGTATACGAGATCCGAGCATCGGGAAGCACCCATCCCCCCAACAAAGGGCCAGGACCCTCCTGCACAAAACACAGTAGGCATAAACACATGGGCACGAACATGAAAACACTAAAATCAATACAAAGAGAGGAGGCAACTTACAGCGCCAGGCTCCGGGAGACGAAGAGAATCCTGGATAAACTGGTAATAGCTAGCTCCCTCTATCACCAACTCTGTCGCCGGCACACCAGTCCTCGAGTGGACCCTCCACGACTCGCCTATCGAGCGAGTAGACAGCATGGTCGCAGGCGGAGGCCTGGGCACCGAAAAAAACCCCGACCGTCTGCATACGTACCCGCTCTCCCAGGTACCAGACAGGGTCCCGGCGGCCAACGAACAAGACCCGCATCTGGCTCAGGGCATAACTCTCCCTGACCGAAGCATGGGTACCCCTAAAAGAGAGCCATGGGGTCCAAACCACCTGTTTTCGTACAAAATGCAGTCAGATCTCGCACATGAAAAGAATGACGAAATACGAGATAGAGGATAAGATTCCGTACATGCTCAAGATTCCCGTCCCGGATAAGATCCCACACAGTATCGGGCGGTGGACGCACTGTCAGCTTCTTCTTCCAACCCCAACGGCGACCGGCAGGGAACTCCAAAGGCCTCTGCCCCTTTCGGGGAGCCAGCCAGGGTAAGTGCTCAAAGGCCCACATCTGCAAAAAGAAAAGGATAATAAAACGTTAACAAAAAAAGAGGCCGGGTAAAAGCGAGAAAAACAAAAGAAAGTCTAGGCACATACCTCGATCAAACGCGGCACTCCGCTAATGTAATCACAAAGTGACGTATACTCGGGTCCGAGACCCGCACCGACAAACTCATCTGGCCGACAAGCGTCGCATAGCCCAAATCGCCCCAGCGATAGTCACCCAGTGTAGGCACGTCCTCCACCATGCCTATCCACCTCGGGTCAAAGGTGTCAGTCAGACCCGATAGAAAAGTGGAAGTAATAAAATGGAGGTAGAACAGTCGAGCCTGTCTCGAAGGCGACTCCTCTACCCTGTGCTCCAAAGCCCACATCAGGTCAGCGAAAGGTATCCCACGGGGCTGGTACGAAGGTAACCTACTACCCATCCACGAGCCCATGAGCCTGGTACCCTCAGCAACAGTCGGCGATGGGCCGTCCGACCTCAGACGAACGGGGTTCCCTGTAAAGGTCAAACCCGTCAAAGTTGTGTAGTCCTCAGGAGTGATCGTCATCTCGCCCCAAGGAAAATGGAAGGTGTTGGTGGTATCCCACCACCACCTCATGAACGACCGCAGAAAGGACAGGGAGATGTTGAGCCGCAGTATCTCCCAGAAGGTCTCAACCACCGGAAACAGTGAGCTCGCCCTCACCAAGGCCTGGGCGTCCGAGCTTAGATAGCTAAAAACGGTCTCACTCGTCGCGGCGCCATAGCCGCGAACCGTAGTCTCTCTCCTCGCGTGAAGGCGGGAAGTCACATGGTGCTCTAAGTCGTAGTGCAGATCATGACCATCGTAAAGCTCAGGGCCCACCCATAGGGGACCCGGGCCAGTCGACTGACGCGTCATGCCACGCACCTCGTGGCCACAGGAGGGGATAACGACTCGTCAGACATGCTGATCAACAATACAAGAAGGCATTATACCTTTGACAAAATCGGTACTCATACCGATCCCTAAAAAGAGTGCATTTCCCTCATGAAATGGAGTCATATAATTTTTGTTCCCTAAAACACATGATACTAAGTTCATACTTAGCAAAATTCCCTAAGTAAAAATTAACTCCAGCAAAATCAAAATTCTCCCATAATTTGTCATTCATGAATTATGAGGAACGCAAGCAATATACCAAGAACACCTACATTATAAGAAAATACTAGATTCGTAGGTATACTTGGGGGCTAGCATGAAAATGCCCAAATTCAACAAAAATCAACATACTTGCAAAAATTAACATGCACAAACTAATTAACATGTTATGTGGAACATTTCCAACTATCTAATTGAAGAAAAGGGGCACAAAATCAAAAACCCCCAAATCAATTTCATGCACGAAAATACTTGACAAAAATACTGAAATTGACAAAAAAGCTCAAAATTATTGAAAATTACTTACATTGGGAAGATTGGGAAGTAATTTGGAGTAGAATTCGTGAAGGAAAGTGAAGAAAACGAGCAAAAATCAGTAGAGAGAAGTGAAGAAGTTTGAGCGAAAATGGTGGAAATGGGAAAGGAAGGAGACGGTCCGCGAATTTAAAGACCACCCCCCCCCCCTTCGCATTTTCAACGCCCAGCTCTGGGCGTTAGAAATTCTCGCGCCCACTGCTGGGCGCTGAAAATGCTTCCTAGACAGCGAATATTCGCTGTCGGGCACGCGTACTCCCCTATTTTGTGTAAGATATCCGTTATCTTGATATTTCTATCCCAAAAAAAAATATATATATATATATAAACAAAAATATTGTTAAACAAAAAATACACAATGTGGACCCACTTATAGGACACATCTAATCAGGAAATATTACGGCCCACCAACAGGTTGTAATCACAAAAGCCCTTCTACATAGGCAAAATAAGAAATTCAAAATGGGCTCGCCCACCCTCAGCGGGCGGGGTCTGCGTCACTAAGCCGCGCAGGTCCTCAGTTTTCGAAAAATAAAGTCTTCAAATTTAAAATAGGCTCGCCATCTTCAGCCGGCGGGGTCTACGGCGCAAACCACGTAGGTCCTTATTTTCAAAAAAAAACAACAAAATAAAATTTCAAAACAGATTCGTCCACTTCTATCGGACGGGGAGTCCACCCTCAGCGGACAGGTTCTCCATCTTCAGCCGGCGGGGTCTACGTCACAAACCACGTAGGTCCTTATTTTCAAAAAACATCAAAACAGATTCGTCCACTTCTATCGGACGGGGGGTCCACCCTCAGCGGACAGGCTCGCCCACCTTCAGCGGGCGGGGTCTGCGTCACTAACAGCGCAGGTCCTTAGTCGCTGCAGCGATAACTTTTATCGGTTTTCCCTTTTTTCGAAAATCAAAGGATCGATTTTCCCTTTTTCCGAAAATCAAAGGATCGGTTTTCCCTTTTTCCGAAAATTAAAGGATCGGTTTTCCCTTTTTCCGAAAATCAAAGGATCGGTTTTCCCTTTTTCCGAAAATCAAAGGATCGGTTTTCCCTTTTTCCGAAAATTAAAGGATTGGTTTTCCCTTTTTCCAAAAATTAAAGGATTGGTTTTTTCGTTTTCCCAAAAAAGAACGATGTGCTGGATTTTCCTTCGTTTTACGTCCTATGAAAACAAGGGGGTTTTCTCGTTTAGCTAGCCTTGAAAATGAGAATCTTTAAAAACGTTTTACCTCGTGATTGGGCTTGGCCAGGCCCAATTACACTTTACAGCTTTAATTTCGAAAACATTTGTAGCTACTCCCAATGACAAAGTGAGGGAGTTTCTACGCATCTTTAGATCCTTCCAATGACAAAATGAGGAAGTTTCTATACTATCAGTTGACAAATCCCAATGACACGTGAGGGATATGTTGACACTTCAAGTGATGACCCTTAAGTCAAATGTTATCACTCGGGGGCTCGTGAGACCCTCGCAAAACAGGTCACATACACCATGGCTTGTGTGACGCACTCCGTCTAATACTTTGACCATCGTCTTACTCCAAGACTCAGTCAAAGTGGGGGCTAACTGTAGACACCTACTTTTGTCCCCAATCCCGCAAGGGAAAGGTTCGATGATGAAAGCATAAAAACTCCACTTGACAACGCATCTCCTATAAAATAAACGAATCTCGATTCCCCATTTCATTTCACCTGAAACCTGCTATTTATGGAAACCTGCTAAAAATAGTAACTGCCTTAAAAGGTAGCTTCTAAAAGTGGAAAATCATAGAAGATAGAAACCTGTCAGAATTAGGTGTTGCATTCCAACATAAATCTTGAATGAGATAGAAAACTGCGAGAATCCTATTCCTAATAGGATTCGGAAATAAGAGTTACGTATTAATTAAAATCCTAACGAGCCTAGAGTTCGTAACGGGCCCAGACGCATTCCGTCACAAAATTGATACGCACTAAAAGACTCGAATTAATCTCAAACTCTACGGATTTTAGGAGTCCGAATCTGACTAAACAAAACTGCCCATACCCTATTTTCAACGCCTGGCTCTGGGCGCCGAAATCTTCGGCGCCCAGGCCTGGGCGCTGAAAATACCTGGGTACGTTTCTTTTCCTAATTCTTTGCGGATTAGAACTCTGCAATTCTATCTTTCCACGAACTCTTCCCTATAAATAGGCCCCTAGTTTCGACGTGAAAGAACACAACAACACATAATATATTCTGAGTATTGACTCTAAACCCCTTAGCCTAAGCCTCTCGCTGCGAAACTGTTCACGCGTTCTGTCGCAATCGATCCATAAATCGAACAGAACGTATCCTGTCCCATAATTGAGATTCGTTAAATAAAAAGGAGAAATAGCAAAGTCAAAGTGGTTAGTTTTCTGAGAACCGTGACGCACCTCTCAAGGGTGCGTCGTAACGTGTCCCTTTTCGATGATTTAACTGCTTTCCTCGCCCTTTTTATGAACTGTTAAACTAACCTAATCTGATTGTTCTATCACGCCTAACAAATATAATATTTTTGGGAAATCGGATTATCATGCTAGGTCCCCTAACGCTATTTAAATCAGATAATCACGATCGAATTAGTGTTATATGTTGCATATTGCTAAAATCAATTCAGATTAGTTTAATAGTTAACGCATGTCCCTTCAAATATTTATGCTGAGCTAGTAAGGATATCCTGCCTCTGGAGTTATCGACGAGCGAATTACTCCTCTCGGTAGTTACAGTCCCCCGAACCCTCAATCTCTACCTTGCGGGTGTATATTGAGAGATCCCCACACCAGGGATCACAAGGGAACCTACGGTCATCGTGGTCAAACATAATTGCACTCCCTTTATGTCACGATAACCGGGTTTTGTCAGTTTTTCTCATTGTCGTTAAAAACTGAATGGCGACTCCTATATTACTAGTCAATTGGGTGTATACTCACAGGAAATCCAATTACACTTGATTGAATAAAAAGAATCGTCACACCCACGGGGGACAAGGTCATGCATTAGCCTCGCGCTTTTTCGACCCCCTCACAATTAGTATCATGTTATGGTTGTTCGTTTAATAGAATCATGTTAGGATTATTATTGATTTAGTATGTAGTACTCAGCTTTGCTGATTACGTGCTTTTGCTTGTGCATGTTGATCATGGCTATGCCTTATTGATCCTGTGATGACCCAATCTTTGGTGAGCATTCTCTAAGGATCAATAAGCATTGTCCATCTGCAGGTTTGAAGATGTTGCATCATTGGGATCGGGAATAGAGAGCTTGTATTTAGTTTTGATTTGCTAAGTTGACTTGGGTTTGTTTAATTGGACTTTAAACTTGTCGTACTATTTATATTTCCTTATTTTCGTTGGTTGATTTTTGGGACTAAACCTGTAATCGATTATTTATAAACCTAAAGTTAGTTTTATGTTTTCCGCTGCAAAATTCTGAATAAGCCGTTACGTTTTCACACGGGCGATAATGCCTTGATAATTCTCTACGTTTTATATTAAAAGGTTATTTTAGAAAAGAGAGAATTGTCGGGGTGTTACAATGTGAGACATATATTTTATATGTAGCTAGCATAATAAAAAAAATTATAGATAAAGAATTTCCATTAATTATAATAGAAGGGGGGAAGGAATAGACCAAGTTCAGCAAGAATCAAACCCATGACCAGAGGGGAGTCAATATGTATTGAGGGCATTACTGTGAAAACGATATATTATCAATAAAAAATATATATATTATCATATACTATCATATATATATATATATATATATATATGGGAGTTTTTTCATGAGAATTTTGAGAGCCCACGTAAGATTGTACAATCATCATTTTAAAATATAAAATTAATAATGCAAAATCAAAATAACCATATAAATTTATGAGATAAACAATGAACAATTTTCCCTCCAAAAAAAAAATAATTTAGATGATAAATTTCTAAATAGCATAACAATTTAAAAGTTACTATACAATCATAAATAAAATTAGATATATGATAAATTTATGAGATAACGACAAACAATTAGCTAGATGATAATTTTTTAGATAGCACAATTTAAAAGTTACTCTACAACAATATATAAAACTAGATGTTAGCCCGTGCGATGCACAGATTCTATTAAATTGCTAAGTTAAAATAAAACTCCTATGTATACCAACTGCTATGTTTTATATATTAGATTAGATAACTTTTTGATTTTGGATTTAATTTCCTTTTAGATTTTTTTTTAATTATTAGAGTGTTTGATTTTGGATGAAGTTGTATATGTGTAATATTAGTTATTAATTAATAAACATATATACGTGTCACCTATTTATTTATATACGTGACACTCGACTTTTTTAATTTAAAAATAATTTCAAAATTTGACTTTTCCTTGGCCGAAACCGTTGGATTTTCTACGTGGCGCTCTAATATTGGATTCGTGTTTAATTTCGGATTGAATTTTATTTTAGAATAGTGTTTGATTTTAATTGTTTGAATTTTATTTTAGATTTATTTTTTAATTATTATAGGTGTTTGATTTTGGATGGTGTTGTATATATTAATAATTAATTATTTAAAATATCTACGTGGCACTCGATTTTTTTTAATTCAAAATAAATTAGAAATCTTATTTTTCATTGGCCGAAACTATTAGTAATCCTACTTGGCGCTCTAATATTTCAGAAAATATGCCTCCTTTATATATATATATATATATATATATATATATATATATATATATATATATATATATATATATATATATATATATATATATATATATATATATATATATATTAGATTAGATTAAATAAGTGTTTGATTTTGAATTGAATTTCATTATTTATTTGTTTATTTGAATTATTAGAGTGTTTGATTTTGGATAGAGCTATATATATTAGTAATTAGTTAATTAAAATATCTACGTGACACCTAATTATTTATTTACGTGGCACTCTACCTTTTTTAATTCAAAAATAATTTAGAAATCTTATTGGTCGAAACCATTAGATTTTCTACGTGACACTCTAATATTGGATTAGTGTTTGACTTTGGAATTTTTTTTTGTTTTAGATTAGTGTTTGATTTTTGATTAAATTTTATTTTAGATTTATTTCTAATTATTAGAGTATTTGATTTTGGATGAAATTGTATATATTATTAATTAATTAAGTAAAATATCTACTTGGCACCTAATTATTTATCTACGTGGTACTTGATTTTTTTAATTCAAAAATAAATTAGAAATCTTATTTTTCATTGGCCGAAACCCATATATATATATATATATATATATATATATATATATATATATATATATATATATATATATATATATATATATATATATATATATATATATATATATATATATATATATATATATATTAGATTAGGTAAACGATAAAAAGTTTAGATGATAAACTTAGAGGATCGTAATTATTGTTCTAACTATCGCTTAGAGTTGAAAAGAAAATCTCATAAATAACGGATATAACCCGTGTATCGCACGGGCTTTAAATCTAGTTAGATTAAAAAAAACGATATATTATCATAAGAAAAATTAGATACACACTTTTCGTTAAAAAAAATTTTCTAAAGAAATAGGGGGGAGGAATAGACCAAGTTAAGCAGGAATCGAACCCGTGACCAGAGGGGCGAATATTATGAGAGTAACCACTGTGACGTGAGGCGTGAGCCATTGCAATTTAATAACGTATAATCTATATATCCGTTAGGTACATATACAAACTATACAAAAATTCATACTAAATTTTGTCCAATCAGGCAAACGTGTTCATTCGTTAGCAACCCTGTCGCAATCTAGATCTGAACCCCAAGGTTCCCAACCCAGAAATTTGCCCCCCGGCCCAGAAATTTGCGAAACTTCTAACTTCTAAAAATTCTAACCTCCAAATCAACGTTACGCGATGCTTAATCGATCACAAAAGGACGGCGATTTTAAACGCCCCCAAAAGAACGGCGATTCTAAACGGCCCCGGAAGAGCGGCGCTTCTAAACGCACCCAGAAGAACGGGGATTCTAAACGACGGCTGGAGGACAACGACACTAAACCTACTGTTACGGTTACTCAAAATTGAATAGGAATCAGTCAAATGTGGTCGGAAATTTGTCGAATAATCGTCATTTTCTTTCTCTTAACTAATTAATTTGAAAACCTAATTAACAAATTAATCGTCATTTTCTCTCTCTTCATTAATTTCCCCCCAAAAAAAAAAACTTAATCTAACCCTAATTGATAAAAAGATAAAAGGGAAAACAAATTAAAATAGGATTTGAATTTCAAATTCAAACTCAACTAGCCCACGTGGCGTTGCTGATGTGGCAACAACAAATAGGAGCCCAGATTATGGCACTATTCCATACGCTAAAGGTATACGTATCATCTTCCCTCAATAATTGATCGGATTAGCGCTATTGCTCTAAATACCGGTAACCCTGATTTGGAATCACCGGTTGGTCAACCTCCGGCCATATTCCCGGCAACTCCCTTACCACATTCCACTTTTTGGGCTTTTTCTGGCGACTCCCTCCCTCTACCCCATTTCCGGCACAAGTTAAGAGGACGAAATATGGTTTCAGACGGTGACGGTGATTCTTCGCGGTTTAGACGCGGCAGTAATGATCAGGTGGCGTTTCTTTTTTATGTTCTTTGCTGGTGGTTCCCTGATTTCAACAGGCAAAGGAGATGGTTTTGCAGTGAATAAACCCAGTCTCGGCGGTTCTGAAGGCGGTACACAAAGCCCATAACCAAGCAATCAAAGGAATACAAGGTGTTCATGAACTGCCGCTCTCTCTCTCTCTCTCTCTCTCTCTCATTTTACGCTTTTTATTTATTAATTTCAATTTTAGTAATTTATGTTGAGATTAAATAATTAAAGTTGTAACAGATTGGTCCAATGATGCGTATGACGGATCATTTCGGAGAGGTTGAGATTTACGAAATTCAATTGTGATTAAGTACCAAAGTCAAATATGTGATGTTGAAGAGTTAAATAACTATACGCATGTATAACAATCAGACAAAATAAGTACTCTAAATTATTGGCATTGTAGGCCTTGTAAATTTAGCAGGAGCTTTTTTTAAAAAAAAAGTAATTCCCAACATTTTGGTTATTGTCTTTTGTAGTGATACGCTGAATGCTGATCACGAACGTGACGTATGCAATGATGATTAGTAACTTGTATAAAGTGAGGCTTTGAGCCTAGTGAAAAGCCATTCTCAGCTGCAATATTTTTGTACACTTTGCCAAACATTTTAGCAGGTAAAGTTGTAGATTTGTAGGAATTATCATTCTTATTCTTCTACTAGTATTTAGTTGATGATTAGTTCAGAATGTTTTTTGTTGTTTTTTTGGGTGCTCATTTGAACTTTTAATGCTATTTGTTCCGAGTTGATCACTCATATAATCATATGAAATATCATCTTGATAATGTTTTACAGTGTGAGGATCAAGGCTGAGCAATACTACTATCCTCCGGGAATATTGGTGAAAATGGAGGATGAGCGCAAAGTCCCCTTATTGAAGAAGGTATATTATGAGGATTGTCCTGGATGTAGGATTGAAAAGCGGAAAGATACTGACGACCGGATACCATGGAAAATGCTGGTTAGCATTTGGATCATCGTGCTTGGCAATGGTATGAGTTGACTTTAGTACCAGATTTATTTTGTTTTTTTTGGACAATTAATATAAACTCCTGATTTCCTCTGAGCAACAACAAGAGACATGAAAAACAGTATCTTTAACAATAGTATCAACTGAATTAACTAAACATAATTGCATTCTTGTGCTTCCAAATCTGGTAAACAGACTCGGTAACAACTGCAATGTGCACTTGTTTTCCTGCTGATCTTCACTGCAATTTCAAACTCATCATCAAAGCTACCAACTGTTCTACTCAACCTCAATCTTCTCAACACTTAAAACTGTACTTTAGATGAAACGGTGCAAGAAAAAATCAGGTAGCTGCACACTTTCATTACAACTTTTGCAAGCAGAACATATGGCAGAGCATTGAATTCCTTACTGGAGCAGTCTGTCAGTTGTATACAGCTTGTTCTGAGTAGCAATCCACAAAACAAAAACACTTTTAGGGCTTTAATATTACATATCACCCTACTCCAGCTAACCTTCTCAAAATCTCCCCGCAATCCTCTATACATCTTGCCAATACTAAATTTCTCCCCCTTTTTAACAACATGCCAGCCTCCAACTTGTTGAATATGTTGTTGACATTCAAAAAATTACCTTA
Source organism: Spinacia oleracea (assembly GCF_020520425.1). NCBI lineage: Eukaryota > Viridiplantae > Streptophyta > Magnoliopsida > Caryophyllales > Amaranthaceae > Spinacia > Spinacia oleracea. Next base: position 90,354,531 of record NC_079490.1, on the reverse strand, counting down.
AAACCCAGGAACTAACAATGACAAAAAGAGCTCATATCTTTACCCTTCATATAATAACTATCCACCCATCTCACCCATAACTTGTCTTTTCTGTGAGCTAAAGCCCATAACAACTTAGTTATTGCAGCAGGAAAACACATCCTTTCCCAAGAGACTAACGCTTTCTTAGAGCTAGCAGTGTCCCCCGCTCCACAAAAATAAATAAACTGCAATAAGCTTCAACTTCCTTGATCACTTTGTTAGGCATTATAAATTTTTTGCAATAAGCTTCAACTTCCTTGATCACTTTTTTAGGTATTATAAAAATTTGACAACAAAAAGGTCGGCTTACCAAACAAATAGTCTTGATCAATTGCAACTCCCTGCATAAGAAAGAAATTTGTTTGCCCACCGTTTTTCTCGAGCGAGAATCTTTTCAACAAGAGGTTTTCACCGGGAGTAATTAAGCTTTTTAGAAACTAGTGGAACCCTAAGTACCTAAAAGGCAGCTCGCCTTCAGGAATGTTAACACTCGCCAAAATCTGTTCCTTGTCATCAGAAAAAATACCGCCAAAAAAGATGTTACTCTTATCCATGTTTGCTTTTAAACCAGAAGCTTTAGAAAATAAATCAAAAGCTTTAAGCATTAGTTGCAAAGAGATCTTATCGGCTCTTGCAAACAACAATAAATCGTCCGCAAACATGAGATGAGTAATTCCGAGTTTTTCACACCTATGATGGAAATTAAAATCTGGATTGGGCTTCTTAGAATGAAATGGCTTACTAGGGAAACCATTTATCATAATCTAATAAGATACAGTAGATAAGCATACCATAACACATTGAACAAAAATCACAGGGAAACCAAGCTCAATCATCACCGTCTCAAGAAAGCTCCACACAGTAGAGTCATAGGCTTTTTTTGAGATCTATTTGCTTCACACATCGTGGAGATAAATGAGCTCGCCCATACCCTTTAATCAATTATGTTGCCAATAAGATGTTGTCAGCTATATACCTCCCTGTAATGAACGCGCATTGATAGTCACTAACCACTTCTGCTGCTACCTTCTGTAGCCGTGCTGTAAGGAATTAGAAATCAATTTTTACAAAATGGAGCAACACGCAATAGGTCGAAAAGCCTTCACTGCTGAAGCATTAACTACTTCGGAACCAAAGTGATAGACGTACAGTTAGCAGCCATACTCATTTTTTTATTCAGAAAAAAATCCTACACCGCAATGTAAATATCTTCTTTGATTATATGCAAAGTTTTCTTGAAAAACACAACATTATCACCATCTAAACCTGGAGCTTTAGAATCATCAAATGAAGCTAAAGCTGCATCGATTTCACAGTGAAGCAGCTGCTTCTCCGGAGGTTCGGGGACCATTTCGAAGAGTTGGAATATGAGCCATAGGAAGCGAACTAGCTGTAACTGCTTATAGAACTTGATAATTTCCTCAGAATTATCCTTAGGATCAGAAAAATTCGATCCATATCTCTTCTATGCTTAAAAGAAGCATAAAATACTTTGAATTAGAGTCTCCTAAAGATAGCCACTGGATTTTAGACTTTTGCTTCCACGCAGCTTCATCTACCTTTAACCACTTCCTTAACTGATCAGAAACCTCCTTCTCAGCATTTTGTAAGTATGTGTCAGCAGGGCTAACCTGAAGTTGAGTCTGCACATTTTCCAAATCCTGCCTAGCAGTGTCAATTCACATCTCATTTCAACTTGTCCCAACTCTTTGAATAGGAGAACCAGTATAAACAGACCAACTCTGTTACAACCTCTTCAAACTTAGAGTGAGAAGCCAGTTTATTAAAGAATTTGAAGGGTCTCCTACAGTCCTACCCCCCCCCCCCCCCCCCCCCCTCTCCCCTCTAATCCTCTCCACATTTTATCACCAAGGGAGTGTATTAAAATAATCGTCCTCAATGCGCACATTCTCTTGCATCCACTTAATGTTCCTTAAATCCTGTCAATTCTACTTGAGATTCTAGCAGCACCAAACCCCTTGTTATTCCAGGAGAAAAAGTGCCCTTTACTCTTCAGCTCAGAAACCGTTCAACAAGAAACTAGAAAAGTCACGAGTGTCACTTTGAGAATTGAGATACATCAACACCATTTATTCTATCATCACTATTAAGAACCACTTTAAAATCACTAGATATAGGCCATGGAGAATGACTTACAGTAGAGGAAATACTAGTTAGAGCAGCCCACATAGGCCTTCTATTCTCCACGGTGTGTAAGCCATAGACTGCAATATAAAAGAAAAGAAACTTCCCATTGTGATCTAAACTCTCACTGTGCATTAGGACATTTACTGTCACTGAAAATTTTCAAACAATTCAAATCCTACTTCTAGCATTATAAAGGTAGTTGCATTCCCAATTCCACTGTCTACCAAATTTCTTTTGAATTTTTCCTTTTTTTTTATTTTTATTTTTACATGCACTCTTGTTTCTACAACAACAATATCTATTCATTTTTAGCTAAGAAACTCTTTTAAGTCACTAGTTTTATAGGGTCATTCAAGCCCCTAATGTTCCATGAACACACAATCATTAGACATGTAAGGAGTTACCAGGGGGTTGCTCACCTAGCATTCCATTCTCTTCCGCTTCAACTTCCTTCCCTTGTATTTCCTTAAGTGGCAGCCAGTGTGAGAATTCTGTATTGGAGTTTCAGGAATCTTCCCCTTGCCATCCTTGTCTCTGAATCTTCTAGCTTCAACTCTCCAACCAGCCTCATCATCAGAATGAACCACAAGAGCAGTTCCTACTGGCGTATTGGCAATGGGTTGTTGTTGTTGTTGTACATTAGTAACATTATTAGCTTTTGACACTTGTTTTGGAATCCACTTCTTAACTCGGTTCTTCTCCGGGATCCTCACTGGCAACTTCTCCGTGTAGGTATCCAGCTCTCACAGTTATGGCCAACCATGCTGCACTTCTTACAATATTGTATTTCCAGTCATAAGCCACCATTTGTTCAAATTCTACACCACTAGGGTCTTCAATCAGATTTTTCGAAGGCAAGGGACGTTACATCAATTTCAACCAAACCCTTGCAGAAGAGACTCGGAGTTGTTGAGTTGTGCATTCATCTGCATATAAAGGAACTCCCAACACACTACTAATCCTGCTCAATGAATCCCCTCCCCAATAATGCAAATTAAGGAATTTTACCCATAGAGGAATAACTTTCAATATCTCAGTATGGAGTTAAAATTTGCTGTGCATTGCTTCACGATTGCTGGTTTACCATAAAAGAAATGAGGTCCTGCAAACAAAATCTCATTCCTATCCTCAATTGATGCAAAATTGATGATAAAATATCCATCATCATTGAAGTAAGAACACCTTAGGTTGGACTACTTGGTTTCATTCTCTGGAAATAAACCTCGTAACAGATGCTATTGTTGGTATCTCCTACGACAAACATTACATTTGCAGCAGCCCATTTTTTCATTGAATTTATCAATCTCGTTCTTCTGTAACTGGGCAACAGCCTTACCTTTCTTAACTAAAGGGGCAACAAAATTAAGAGCACGCCCTTTTGCGCCCAATTTGTTCCCTGTGAGCATATTTGCCCAATTTCTAGTGTTTTTCTCCAAATTGCTTCTGTTTTATGTGCAATGATATATGAGTCTTATCATGTGAAGTTTGACAAAGAAGGATTTAAACATCATGCTTCATCACTCATCAGCCCAACTCATGGGAATGGTAGGCAAAACAAAATGATTTAAACTACGGAAAAGGAAAACATTAAAAATGACAATTAAGCCGGACTGGCAGGAATCAAATGATCTTTAGTGGGGTAGTTATGGGCCTATGTTTCAAAGGCTAGACCAAACCAACATAATGGCATAGCAGAGAATTGGAAGTAAACTGTTTGTTTTAATAAGTTCTACACAGTTAGTAAATAAAAAGTTACCCAAGTCCAAAAAAGTTACTAAATTACTGGTACAAAACATGTTGACTATAAGTTTATTACTTAGGTGTTAAGTTTCTTTTGATGTGCTCCTACTGAAAATACTTGTTATTTTCATCACTAATACTATGATAGAACTAGGGACTAACGATACATAGTCGTTTTTATCAAATACAGTGTATTCCTTGATTGCCTGCTCTTTGGTATTTACTGGGTGCGAAACTTTATCTTGTCTCATATTTATTGCTGAAAATTCTGCTCTGATCTTTCTCCTGGGTCTTGTATGTGCAGCTCTGCCAATATCATCGCTCTTTCCATTCCTTTATTTCATGGTAAGAAAAGAATATGACTAATTTAAATGTTTTACACAGACTGACAGTATCATGAGCTCACAGTCATTTGTATGCTTAACAAGCTATCTGCGTGTCTGAACTTAGATTAGTCAATATAGGTGATGAGGAAATTCTATTCTACAGCAATGGTCTAGTGTGTTCTACGTTTCTAATTAGGCTGGAAGAGTGTCTTATCTGGGAAATTTTAGTGTGTTATGGTGTTTTCCATTTAAATTACCTTTACTTATCTGAACTTACTTGAAATTATCTAAACTTATTTTGTCTGAAACTTCTTGAACTTGAGCGAGTGTCTCTGAACATATTGGATTTATTTTGTCTGAACTTATTTGAATTTATCTGAACTTATTTTGTCTAAACAAGCCTAATATACCCTTAGAGGCTACAATGTAGACAATAAATATTCAAGTGTAGAGCAAGATAGTTACGTGTATTTTATATTTCGTATGTTTGAGGTGAAAGTCAACCGATAGTAGGATGATTAACAAGAAGAGTCCCCATTTCTTGAAAATCCAAAAATAGACTATATTGTTTATTTGGTAGGAGTGATGATAATAACAGGTATAAATAGCTAGCAATTTTTTTTTTTTTTTGTGGGGATGAAATTATTTTTTTCAAGTGACTGATGAAAGCTTGAATTGGAGAAGATAAATGAAATTCAGATTTTGCAATTCACCTGGATAAGATTTGCATGAAGAGTGCAATAGTGTGGTGCTGTGGTCTCCATGATTGTAGTTATTTCCTGCTGAATTCCCCCCCACCCCCTCCCAGTGGCCTCCCCCCTTCCCCGAAAAAAGAAATATAGTGGATATAACAGCAGAGTTGTAATTTTGAGGCTTTAGCGTTATATTATTTTTCCTGTATGACCATAATTATGTATACATGTGCAGATTAGAGATCTTCATATAGCCGAGCGTGAGGAAGATGTGGGATATTATGCAGGTTTTATTGGTGAGGTTTTATTTTATTTTTGCTTCCTTTGCATACTTGGTTTTTATAAATGGATTGTATTTCCATGGTTTGTCTTGAAAAGAACATTAAGAACTCATCCTTTATGGTGTTATTTTCATATCAAAGGATCTGCTTTCATGTTTGGGCGGGCATTGACTTCTGTCTTTTGGGGGAAACTTGCTGATCGATATGGTCGAAAACCTATTATCATTATAGGAACAACAGCTGTGTTCGTAACAAATTTTACTCTCATTTCTAATTCAGCTTTCCTTTCCCGGTTTTCTAAAAGTTTTGTAGTGCAAGTCTTTATTAATTGTTTGTGATCATTGTCTCATTTCAGGGTAATTTTCAACACTATGTTTGGTCTGAGTGTAAACTTTTGGATGGCAGTCTCATCAAGATTTCTTTTAGGAAGTTTGTGTGGAATACTTGGACCTGCTAAGGTAAGGGTGTAGTCTTGCAGAATGTTTCAAAAACCTACTCGACTGTGTGTTGAGTATCTAGTAATTGGGATCTTTCCTTTCCTTTCTCAAATTTTAATTTACTTATGATCCATTTTACATGGTTAGTTTTTCCTTATAATCAGGCATACGTATCTGAGGTTTGTAGGGAAGAACATCAAGCTGTAGGCATGTCTGTGGTAAGGTTCTTCAGTCAATCCATGTGCCAACTAAGCCTGGTATAAAAGTAAGTGCTTAAGGAGCTAATATGTTATACATTTTAATTTGACAGATCACTACAGCTTGGGGCATAGGATTAATTATTGGGCCGGCTCTTGGAGGTTTACTTTCCCAGGAAAGCTGTCATCTCTCTGTATCTTACTCATGTTGATATAATTACATCATCCAGAAATTATGCATCAATCACAGATGTTGCTCATGTTGATTATATACAAGACCTTGCTTTTTAACTTAAAACAACATTCCGTGGTTCATGATAGATTTATAGACATATTTATTATTTTGTCTTGGAAACAGCTCCTAGACATGCACTGTGAAGTTAACCAGAAGTTTGGATATGATCACTTTAGTATACAGCACCAGATTCGATATCAAAATACTATTCCTGTGTATAACTTGTTACAGAGTTATGGTTGTTCCCATATTTTCCACTCCCCATAAACCATGTTGTAGGATGTACTAATGGAGCGTTGCCTAGAGGCACTAATAATGAATGATCTGTATGCTATGGTTCTCTCTAAAGCTATTTGTTACTTATGAAATACTCTACCTTATAGTTTCCGTGGTTTAATGTCTAGATGTTTTAGCTTTCTTTCCAACAGATTATTCTCTTCCTTTGAGGACATCAGTCATTATTCTGAGACTTTTTGTTTATTCTTCAGCCTGCGGAAAAATACCCTCAGATAGTTTCCAAAGAGTCATTATTTGGAAGGTCAGTTTTTAGTATTTCACATGCTCGAGGGTAATGGCTTTGAGTTCAAGCTTTCGTGGTCATCAAATATAGTTTCTTTGACTGCAGATTTCCATACTTATTGCCCTGCCTTTGCACATCTTTTTTAGCGGCGGTAGTCGCTGTTGGTGCGTTTTGGCTTCCGGTTAGTCTCTTAGTCTGTTGCTCTTATAAAACTTGATCACTCTCCTCTTATATTTTTGTGTGTAGCAGAAAATACTTTTAAGGTTACTCGAGCAAAGATATGTTTGCTAATCAGTAAATTTGTCATGATGTATGTATAGATGTGATGGTTGCTCTTGACTCAGTTTGCATCAAAATGTTTTCTGCCATTTTCTTGTTTAACCCCTCTTCAACAGTTGTTATACGTGGTAGTTCAACGTTCAGAACAATATGACATCTTATGTAAGAATATGTTTGCTTGAGGTAAAGTTATCTGTGGTGATTGGTGAGCAAAGTATTGATAAACTAATTGCTCAGTGTCGGCTAAGAGATTGCCTCGAAGTTTATCCATGTGTCTTACTCTTATTGCATATATTAGTAATCAAAGTTCCTGCAGTTTCTCGTTTTATTTGTTCTATTTTTATGATCTTCACCCTTGAATCCATGACATGTAAACTTCTTCATATATGATATCAGTTTATGCATGCTAACTTCTCTTTTTATGATCTTCACTCTCGAAGTTTGTTTTGAATACAAACATAATTAATATATTCAATTCTTTACGGGCTCAATAGACAATAAAAAATGAGTAAACTAACTGCACCGTGGTGCAGGAGTCATTACACAAACACAAACCAAAGAGTTTATCAGAGGATGAGTCATGTGAAGCTTTGGAAGCTGCTACCCACTGCCTAGATGATAATAGCAGCGGTAAAGAAGTTAGAGGAATAGCAGAAAATTCTGCGAAAAGCTTATTCAAGAATTGGGCTCTGATGTCCTCTGTTATCGTGTATTCTATTTTCTCACTTCATGATATGGCATACACTGAGGTACACATTACCTGGCATTCTCCCGCTCCACTGAAATTCTTGTTCAAAAGCTTTAGCAATTACTTGGAAATTTTCTTATTTTCAGAGAGTATTTCACATTGCATTGACAGTCCAAAAACATGCATTCCCTTGATCTCTACTCGATCATATCCGGGTTGTGAATTTCATATTCTATTTGGTACAAGAGGACATGTTGAAATGTTGAATTACCACACAATGCTGCAGTAACTTTTCATCACCTTTCGGAATATTAAGGACCACATCGATTTAATTCATTAGCACAAAACTAATCAGGTTTTAAAGGTTTATTCTGTTGGTTTACTTGTGATGCTTTGATAATTCTTACCAACTTTGTGATAACAACATCCATTATTTACAGGATATATCTATTTTGCCAAATTTTGTAAAAGACAGTCTTAGAATAACTTATTTCAAAATTAGGGTTACTTTTACACTTGTTTGGATAAGAGGAAATGGAGAGAAATGGATGGAAGGGAAGGGGGGGGGGGTGAACAAGCTTCCTTGTTTGGGTAAAAGGTCGGGGGAAGGAAGGGTGGGGAGAGGGAGGGGTTCATTTTCACCCTATTTAACAAATAACATCTCTCCAAAATTGGAGAGATCCGGAGGGAAAATGGAGCTCACCTTCTTCCCATTCTTCTTTCCCTCCCCTTCCTTTTTTCTCCTATCTGTTATCCAAACACACCGTTGCCATAAGACTTGCATATCTGATTTCTATCTGGTTTCATAACTAGTTTTTAGCCCGTGCAATGCGTGTATTATATGTTTTAGTCAAATGGTCAGAATGGTGTGATACGTTGATGACTTGATATAGAAGTTGAAGGGGCAATGAACTATCCAAATGATCCACCACTGATGAATTGTGAGGTTATGAATATTACAAGATTTTTAGTTAAAAAGTTACGGAGCGACGTGCAAAATTTTATTTTTAAATAAAAGTAAAAAAGGGATTTTAATGGGGTGCCCAGTGAAAAACAAGTTTTTCTGTTTTAAAATAGGAGCTTTAGGTTTAAGATTGTTATCCAATGAGTGCTGTTGCAAGACTCCTTCGTCAGGTGGTGGCTTTATTTGTCTTTCCCTTGTAGTTTTTGTTTGCTGTTTCCATGTAGTTGTCTAACTAAAAATATCCTCATTTCTATAGATATTCTCATTATGGGCAGTAAGTCCAACGACACTTGGGGGATTAAGCTATTCATCGGAAGATGTTGGTGTTGTTCTTTCTTTCACAGGTATTTAAAAAATATTCAATGCCTTCTCATTTTTTACCTTATAGTACTAACACTCTAATACCTCATAATTAGGGGGTGACCTTCCTTAAGACGCATAGCACCCCCCCGGCTCCCCTAATGATGGCTCTGGCCGTGATGTGCCTCATGTCTTGGGGTTGGTTAGGCCCGGCCTTTAGTCCTAGTTCACTAGCACGTTTCATGCCGCAATTTCCGAAAGAGCGCAGGCACGACCCAACATGCACAATGATGTGACGTGCCATGCCTGCCCTTGCCCATGGCGTGCTGGCTGTGTCAGCCAGAGTGCATCTTTACCCCCTTGAACTCAAAATTATGCATGTAAAATGTTGTTGTTTTAGTAGTTTGGTATTGTTGTTTTAAATAAGAGGTTGAAGTTCCAAAAATCATTCCTCTTAATAATAAAAAAAACCAGCTTTAATCGATGTGACTGTAGCCATAATTCTTCCATTTTGAAACTGCCAATTACGTAGCATCTACGGAGTACATAGAATCATCCATCTATATCCCTGACACATGAGAGTGTATACATACGAAGAGAAATAAACTTAAAGAGTGTAAAATACTACTTGTACAGGAGTTAAGTACTGCACTGACCGAATCCCTTTTTCTTTTATTTCCCCTTTCTCCTTTTCAACTTTCAGGTTTCGGCATGTTGGTTTTTCAGCTCATCTTTTATCCATATATTAACAAATACTTCGGCCCCATTATGTTAACTCGGATTTGTGGGGTACTCTTTTCTGAACCTAGTAAATATTCATGCTTGTTGCCCTTGACAAATGAAGTATAATTACAGTGCCTACCTCTACTTTTTGCAGGTGTTGTCACTACCTGTATTACAAAGTTACCCTTTCATAGCATTGTTGTCAGGGATGAGCCTTACTTTCTTGTTAAATTTTGCCTCTGTGATCAAGAATGTTTTATCAGTAAGTAATTTCAGAGTTCATGTATTAGCTTTCCTATTAGACCTGATACAAACATATCCGGTTCAAGTAATTCTTTCTTATGTGTATTTCAATGTAATTCCTGCGAAACATGAGAAACCAAGCGGGAGATGGAAATATTCGTAAAATTAGAAGAAAAAGAGGTACTGGAAGAGAAACATGCCATTTACAACATATTTGAGTAAAATCAAGACTCTGTTTGAAGTTCTTTTTAGAAACATACGAAGTATATGGTATCCATAATTCTGTACGCAGTGTAAACTTCTCTAGAATTTAAAAGGGGTTGGAAAGAAAACTTCAGTGGTAATATTAAAGAAAATAATGACTGATGTATATTATTACGGAATAAAAACAGAAGATATATGTTCCTGCTTGGAAATTTCTATGTTCACTCTTCTTTTGATTTTCTATGCCCAGGTATGCATCATTACCAGCACATTTATTCTACAAAACAGAGCTGTGGTATTTTTCTTGACTATTCATCATGTACTATTATATTTTCTGTATGAAGTTTTGTATGTGCCTAAGCTGATTACATGGTCACAATAGGACCAAGATCAACGTGGAGCTGCTAATGGCATTTCTATGACTGCCATGTCCCTTTTCAAAGCAATTGGCCCAGCTTGTGGCGGCGCATTGTAAGTGTTTAGTTTCCTCTTTTGTTTACTGCAACATGCACCATACCCTTAGTCAGTGACTATACTGATGTACTACCTATAATCCTCGACAGTTTGACAGAGATGCAACACTTCCTTTCTCAGACTATTATTTTAGTCTAGGGTTTAATGAGAATGACCGAAGTCGATTTCAAAACAGATAATCGGTTTTGGCAACTTTTCTTCATAGAATTGCAAAAAATGCATGTCCCTTGGTAAATAAACCACATTTAATTGAAATGCATCTATAACAAATTGAGTTAAAATACCACAAGTGTTCTTCATTATATAGTTTCTCCGTTTCAAAATAGTTGCACCATTTTGACTTTCACGTTTGCCAACGCATAACTTTGACCATCAATACTTATAATTATGTATTAGCAAAAATTATAAAAAAAAAGTTGATATATTTAAAATATACATTGAGACAAACTCAATAACATTTTACATAATAACAGTTGTTTAATTTATTAGTAGAAAAATTATAGTCAAAATAAGATAAGTAAATAGTGTAAAGAGTCAAAATGAAGCAACTACTTAGAAACGGCAGTAGTAACTTTCTTGGAAAATTTTAATGAAGGTGTCATTAAGAGGCGTTGAAGACAAAGGAATTGTCCTTTCAATTTAGTATCAGAACACTTGATTCTAATAAAGGCTTGCGCAATAAGGTTGGCTAGAGACTTTGTAAAATTACTAATCCGAAATGTTGTATGAGTAATGTAAGTTTGTAATGGGTGTCAGATCTGAAGGAAGTTATGCGGAGAATTTGAAGTTCTAATTTATTAAATTTAGAAATGGGACATATTATATAGAGACGGATAGTATTATCTGGTTCATGCTAGGCTACTATATTTGCATAACTCAACTTGGTATCTCATTAGGGTTGTTACACATCAAACGGAGACAATTTACTCTGAGATAGTTAACTAGAAGTCTAGAACCCCTCATAATAGTCATAATATTATACTCTATTGAGGTAATTATATCTAATCTACTGCTAACCTAACCATGTTTGTTAATGATTCATAGTTCTGCAAGGAACTTCTTATATCGTGTATTTGTTTTTGTACTCTCCAGGCTTTCTTGGTCAGAAAAGCGTCAAGATTCTTCCTTTTTCCCAGGTATGTAGTCCGGATAATGGTTCCCAGATTTTGCTAAACTGCATTTGCATTCTTGTCATATTGTTGTTGCACCAATCATCTTGAATACGGGCTATATGGCACTCTTTTTCAATGCAAGTGGTTTTTAAGTTCTGCCATGCCACTCAAACATATTTATTACTTGGTGCTTGAATTAGTGTTGATCGCTGAGTAGGCCCTCTATTTTCACCTTCATGAGAAACCTTTGTAATTCATCCGCTGGTTAGCAATTGCTAGTGCTTTGTCATCCATACTTGCACCTTAACTATTTTTTTTCTCAAGGAACAAAACAGTTGATGAGCCTCTAGTTAAAAAGAAATGACTTGGTTTCGATCACTCAAGATGGTCGAAGAATTGTCCTCACAAATTTTGAAGTTATGTTTTTAGCCTACATACAGAGTTCATGAGCTAAAACAGTAAAAATAATTATGGTCTCCCTTCTTACTTAGAGCTATGCCTGTTCTCTTTACCTTAATTTTGCTGAACTTAAATTGTTTTTACATAACTTAAATTATTTTTGCTGAACTTCAATTATTTTGACTGATCAAAACTTAATTTTTACTGATTTTCTATTGTATTTGTTCATTGAATTTACTGAATTTTATTGATTAAAACTTATTTTTGCCGGACTTAACTTTTTACTGAATATTGTTTATTTTAGGTGAGGAGAAAGGCCCTAGTCTATGAGTCTTGTGGCTTATTTGCTCTAATAGCTTAAATGATAACCTAGCAACGATAAAAAACAAATTGGGGCAATACAAAAAACCATGCTACTCAGAAGAAGTCAATACCAATTAACAAAGACATGAAATTAGATGATCATACATAGTTACCTATCAAACACGACTTAGTTTTCTGACTGTCCTTGTTGGTTTTTGATCTTATGCTGAAAAAAATGGTGGGAAAAGGAATATGAAGTATTTTGTTTGAATATCTTTATCCAAAGAAGGAAACTAGCTACAAAAATTATATGAACGTTCATACTAAGTATACAAATTATATTTCTACTGAAAATATTGCACATATTGTGAAAAATTGACTAGCTGGTTTCATTGGTATCTCCTTTTCTTATACTCCTTCCGTCTCGAGGTAATTAGGTAAACTCATGATCTCACATTTGGGAATTGGCACGGAAGTTAGGATTAGTTATTAGTTGTTAGTTGTTACTATTGGAATAGATTTTGATACATAATTGCTACTAATATTATTTGGATATATGCTCCTTTTTACGATTGAAGCCCTATTTCTTACAAGTATTTGTCCTGGTTTCATCACATTAACATTGTTTCTCTCATGATTCCAATACACTGTATTGTACTAATTTTTCTTTTCATTTCTATCCATTACATTTTTTGTTCATATTTAATGCTAACAAAACCATGAAGTAAAAAAGGAAAGATAATTTTGTACTGTAAACTAAACTAAGTCGGGTTTTGGATGACATTATGCAGGCACCCACATGGTCTTCCTCCTCCTCAATGCGGTGGAATTAGTAGGAGTGTTGTTAACTTTGAAACCATTTTTAGTTGAACGTAAAGACTAAAGATTGTAAAGTTACAACTCCATTAGAGATAGTTATTGTGCATGGTTCTTGGAGGAACTTAACAAGGTTGATATGGAGATACTGGCCTGTGGGTTGAACTAGTTCAAAAAATGGGTTCAAAGGTCTATACATCATGGTTTGGAGTTAGGATCCAAGATGAAGGCTGATTCTGTAGAATTCTTCAGTGTTATGCAAGCTCCTGCTTCATATACTCTGGAAATTAGATCTGTTTGTTGTTATTGATATTATTTCCTTATGTAACACTTGGAATAAAAGTATTATATTCTGATTTAGTTGAGAACTAGTCAAGTCTGCCATGAATTGGTCATATGAGCAACAAGTAATAAAATCAGTACTTCATACTATAATTTAGATATTGTATGCCATTTTTTTTTGCCGAACTTTCGACTTATAAAGTTTTAGGAATATATATGTATATAGATATTTATCTTTATACACATAAAATGGCCAAATGGGGTTTATCTATTACGGAGTATGGTCTATGTTATCTAGACAATCTTTGTTCTATAAGGGAACGACTGAAATATTTTCTTTTTAGTATTTCTCTTATTAATTACTTATAACTAAATCTCTAATCAATATTAAATCACTACGGCATTGAGATACCAAATATTATATCCGATCCCAAATAATTTCAAATATGTTTTTTTTTCTTTTTTCGTTGTTAATAAGCCACAAGGCAATACAAATTACGAATGGGGAGATTCGAATTTGAGACATGTTATATAAAAGTCTTAGGTCTTAATCACTATGCCAAGATATCATTGGTTCCTAATTGGAATATATAAACATACAAAAAATCTACTACGGATATATATATAAAAGAACATATTTTTGTTTTCTAATATATTTCTGCACGCATCGTGTGCATATAAAACTATTGCAATAAAATATAACCCATGTGGGTACTAGAGATAAATAATTATGGAGTTTAATGGGATAAAAGTTTATTTGATAGTAAACAAATAGGACATTTGGATATTTATAAAGGTATAAAGGGAATACATATTGGATACATAAGAAAATATTCCAAAAAAGACTAATAAAAAAGGACTCAAAACTAAAAAGGGGCTAAAATTAAAAAACGAATTGAGTATTTTATTGCTATCCCCTATTTTCTTTTCTCCCTTTTTTTATCACTCATTGCAACCCTCTTTAGCACATTTTTTCAAATCTCACAATAAAATTTGACTTATGTTTGATTGTCCAAATGACTTCTCATCTTTGGGCTTATTGGATCTTTGCCCCACTCTAATGCAACAACTAATAGATAATTTGGCCCATTTACGATACTCTCATAAAACACATGGATGGGTCAAACCCGCAACCCAATCACCTTTTATGAGCAATTTGTAATAGCCTATCCTTAACGAGGTGCTTACTAATTATACTTAACTTTGCTAATCAAACTTAACTTCGCAAAATAGCTTTGAAAACTTAATCACAACTTAATTAGCAGCAATCTCACACAAATACCTCATAAGAAATAGAATTACATCAAACCCATTAACAACTTGAGAGAGCTTAAATTACAACTTGAACACCCAAAAACAACTTCCCTATACAATATAACACGAAGAAATAGCACCTTGAAACAATCACTAAGTATCTCTTAGCCGATACCTTAATCAAGATCTTTGTATTCCTGCAAAACATTTCAACTCTCCCCCTACAAGGACATGTTCATATAACAAAGTCAGGAAATCGAGTACACATTGTCCAACCTTAAATATGTTTGACAGGTGGCCAAAAATAGATTTTTGTTTTGTGTTTGGTTTGCTACAATTTAATCAAATCCAAATTTTATAAGGCAAACTTACTTTGTTGTTAAAACAAATCGTCTCAACAAAAATCAACCTTAAAATAAATTTATAGAACTTTTTGTCATCAAATAACTTGAAAATATAAATTACAATTCTTTTACAAATATTTGCGAAAGAAAACTAATAGGCATTAGTAACACTCGCATATGAGTTTCTTGCTCGCAAACTTATGATACGTTTAAGGTGCTAAACCAAACATACAAATAGATAGAGTCCCAAGACAAAATCTCTTCCAACAATAACGGTTCCCCGAAGCAACCATAATAGATTAATGTTTCCAATCATAAAATTTTTGTTTATGAAAGAAATAAACTATACTCGCATGGTTATCTATTCACCAATCATACCAAATTCTCAACATAAACTTGCATCACTTGTTCAAATTATGATTCGGTAATATTAGACCAAATAGTATTGAAACCAACTCGCTAGACAACTTTTCGAATATATAAGTACTTGTGAGGGGGTCGGAAAAGACGGGTCTATGATCTTTTCGTACTTCTTCCCTCGCGGATGTGTGACAAGCAATATTAAATAAAATTTGACTAACCGTGGGCAATTAACCTTTTTTTACTAGTTTATGGAGTCTCCATTTAGTTTTGCAAAAATAACAAAACCCGGTTGTTGTGATACGAGAGTAAAAGCTTGTGAGACCCAGGCTCAACGTATTTGACCACAACGACCTTAGGTTCCCTTGTGATTCCTGATGTGGGAATCGCTCAACATACATCCAGCGGAGAGAGATTGAGGGTTCGGGGGATATTCACTAATATGGGGAGTGCCACATATTAGCCAATGAAGTGGTACTTACTAGTTCAATGTAACGAAGACGGACATGCGTTAGACTACATTGCTAATATGAGTTTCTTTCAATACACAAATATTAACTAACAATCGTCAAAGGGTGATTTAGATTGATTTAAGGTACCTAACAATAAATCAGAATTTTCCAAGGAATATCTTATTAGGCGTGATAAACAATCAGATTATGTTTGACAGATTTATAATTGTGATTAAAGCAATAAATTAGATTAAGGCACTTTACAATATAGTTTTGACTATATTGCGGTTCTCAGAAAACTAACCACTTGGCTTTACTCGCTTTCCTTTTTTCAACGAACTTTCCTCTAATTGACTAGACTCTTGGGCAGAGTTCCGCTTAACAAGAGTTAATTACGGCGAAACTACGAAGAATACTGATGGTCTTGAGTACTTGAACTTAGGATTTAGAGCTTAGTATTAGGATTGTAGCTCGGGGATAGTATGAGAATTAATGTTGGTGCCCTTACTCGGCTGATTTAGGCTCTATTATAAGAAATAAGTGCCGTTAAAGATATGTATTATCAGAATTTGAGGGACGCTGAAAAGCATGTGGGCGCAACAAATCTTTCGCGCACAGCACCTGGGCGTGAGAAATGTCTATCGCACAGGTGCTGGCGCCAAATGTGCTTTAGAGTTTGTTTTTGAGTTGAATTCTGATACGCGAGATAATGTTTGCGCATGAATGCTGGCGCGAGGGATAAGCTGCGCCGAGCCCTGTGCGCAAGAGACTTCTTGCGCACGAATCTTTTTTTCATGCGTTTTATCTCTTTTTATTTGGAGTTTAATTCGGTTTTATGCCGAATTAAAACTCTTTTTTACGTTTTAAACCTTATTTTCAGTTGTTTCCAACTAAAACTCCCTTTTAAATCCTTTTCTATTTTTTAGACAATTAGGAATTTAATTGGAATGCAATCAAAATTCCTTTATGCTTTTCAATCTTTTCTAGGAAATTAATTGGATTGCAACTAAAATTCCTTTTTGCTTTAGAATTTTAATTGGAATGTAATGAAAATTCTTTTGACACAAATCTATCTTGGATGATTTACTATTTTTAGCATATACTTAGGGAGACAACTATTATAAAAAGCAGTTACTATAAATAGATACCTTAGGTTTGGGTAATGAGTCAGTCAGTCTTAGAATGTTCGTTGCTTGATCGGGAATGTGGTTCCCAAGTGGATGTTTTGTTTCATTATCGAACTTATCGCTTCTAGTCGGAGACCAAATGTTGGCGTCTACAGTTAGCCCCCACATTCAAACCTAATAATTTAGCATTTGGGGAAAGTGAACACGAATAAAGAGGGGTTGCCACGACCAACTGTCTCTATACGGTGGGGGGCCGTCACCCTCCGATTTACCATATGGTTACAAGAATTTTAGGATGCGTCCTAAGGGAACCACACCCTGATATAAAAGAGCACCACGCTCGATCAAAGGTTGTTCATCACCGATGCATGTGAGCACCACGCAACAAATACACGGTTACTTTCCCTTACAGAATTACTTTGATATCATTTTATATATAATCATGCTCAACACATCAGTTGCATTATCTTAATCACGAATTAAGTTCTTTCTCATTATGATTCGTCTCAATTCTTTCTCATAAAATTCTTTAACCTGTTAGGTTATGACAAATATAAAACATATATTTCATGCGGAAAAACCATAAAGCCAGGAATCCAAATTAATTTTCAACGCCCCACCTGGGCGTGAATTATTTCAACGCCCAGGCCTGGGCGCCGCAAATGAACCCAGGCTCAAAAAAGGCCCCAACTTCTATTGGGCCCTGTCGTATCTGTTCGACTCAAAAATTGCCAATTTCTTTACTGAAAGTTGCACCTCAAGACTTTGTCAAGAGTAGCACACCACTACGAAGATCGCTCGCACTTACGAGCACGATCCCAAACACAATCAAGGACATTACAAAATGCGTATCCCCAAAGAACCTCTTTGACAAGAACTGATCGCCAAGCACGAGTACTTGGTGGCTCGAAAGAAAAAATATATCTCAAAAAAGGGGTATGCAAAGTTAAAACAATATTCCCAGACTACGCTGTACGAAGTCCCGTGTTTGGATGTCTCAAAAAATAAAACCGATTTACGACCTCAAGACAAAGGTCGCCATTGACACTTATACATAGTCCCCTAATCAAGGACCCAGGTAGTGGCAAGATTGAGCCATAAAGACTAGCTCAAAACCATGAAAGATGATGACCACAAGACAATGGTCCGTCTAAGCATGTTGTCAACCCACATTCAGGTTGCAACTAAATCCGAGCATCCCTCGAAAGAATTCGCTCCTGCAAGAATAAATGAAAAGAAATTCTCAAAAGAAATCACAAGAAAAAATGAAATAGGGACTTGCCCACCTCAATCGGGCAAGATCGCGGCACACGAATCCCAAATCGAAAAGACGAATTCAGGTTCGCTCACCTCCAGCGAGCGGGGCGTCCACCCTTAGCGGACAAGGTTCGCCACCTTCAGCGGGCGGGGTCTACGTCACAAACCGCGTAGGTCCTTATTTTCAAAAAAATTTAAACGGATTCGTCCACTTCTATCGAACGGAGTGTCCACCCTCAGCGGACAAGGTTCGCCACCTTCAGCGGGCGGGGTCTACGTCACAAACCGCGTAGGTCCTTATTTTCAAAAAAATTTAAACAGATTCGTCCACTTCTATCGGACGGGGTAGTCCACCCTCAGCGGACAAGGTTCGCCACCTTCAGTGGGCGGGGTCTACGTCACAAACCGCGTAGGTCCTTATTTTCAAAAATATAAAACAGATTCGTCCACTTCTATCGGACGGGGGGTCCCCCTCAGAGGACAGGCTCGCCCACCTTCAGCGGGCGGGGTCTGCGTCACTAACAGCGCAGGTCCTTAGTCGCTGCAGCGATAACTTTTACTGGATTTTCCTTCGTTTTACTTTCTATAGAATTCGGAAATAAGAGTTACGTATTAATTAAAATCCTAACGAGCCTAGAGTTCGTAACGGGCCCAGACGCATTACGTCATAAAATTAATACGCGCTAAAAGACTCGATTAAGTCTCAAACTCTACTGATTTCAGGAATCCGAATCTGACCAAAGAATTCTGCCAGACCCTATTTTCAACGCCCAGCCCTGGGCGCCGAAAATTCCAGCGCCCAGAGCTGGGCGCCGAAATTACCTGGGACAGATTCTCTTCCTAATCCGTTTCGTATTCAAATTCCTGAAAAACTATCTTTCTACGCCACTTTTTCCTATAAATAGACCCCTAAGTTCGACGTGAAACAACACACAACAACACATAATATATTCTGAGTATTGACTCTAAACCCCTTAGCCTAAGCCTCTCGCTGCGAAACTGTTCACGCGTTCTGTCGCAATCGATCCATAAATCGAACAGAACGTATCCTGTCCCATAATCGAGATTCGTTAAATAAAAAGGAGAAATAGCAAAGTCAAAGTGGTTAGTTTTCTGAGAACCGTGACGCACCTCTCAAGGGTGCGTCGTGTTGTGTCCCTTTTCGATGATTTAACTGCTTTCCTCGCCCTTTTTATGAACTGTTAAACTAACTTAATATGATTGTTCTATCACGCCTAATAAATATAATATTTTTGGGAAATCGGATTATCATGCTAGGTCCCTTAATGCTATTTAAATCAGATAATCACGATCGAATTAGTATTATATGTTGCATATTGCTAAAATCAATTCAGATTAGTTTAATAGTTAACGCATGTCCCTTCAATTATTTATGCTGAGCTAGTAAGGATATCCTGCCTCTGGAGTTATCGACGAGCGAATTACTCCTCTCGGTAGTTACAGTCCCCCGAACCCTCAATCTCTACCTTGCGGGTGTATATTGAGAGATCCCCACACCAGGGATCACAAGGGAACCTACGGCCGTCGTGGTCAAACATAATTGCACTCCCTTTATGTCACGATAACCGGGTTTTGTCAGTTTTTCTCATTGTCGTTAAAAACTGAATGGCGACTCCTATATTACTAGTCAATTGAGTGTATACTCACAGGAAATCCAATTACACTTGATTGAATAAAAATAATCGTCACACCCACGAGGGACAGGTCACGCATTAGCCTCGCGCTTTTTCGACCCCCTCACAGTGGCGACTCCACTGGGGATAGTGAAGGAAATACTCGTGCTTGTAGGTAATCAAAATAGCCGAAGGGTGAAACGATCCTACCCCGCGTTTATTTCCCCATCAAGTTGGGACGACCTGAAAATCAGCATATTAATGTGAACGGGCAGAACATCATAACGAATCTCGGCTCCCTTGGGAGTTGGAACTAAGGATACCTTTTTTTCGCCAATAGGGGGGTGCATACGCCGCGCATGTTTCCCACTTGGTACTTGTGCAGGTAGTACACCTATCCCGAACCCAATCGCTCGCTCATTAGGTCCCTCTCGCCTGCATGCCCCCTTGGCTTGCACTTGCGGGTTGACCTCTTGAGCAAAATTCGTCTGTTGAAGACACTACCTCGACCGGGGCATGTGTTGGATCTACGATAGAAGCGGTACCAAGCCAGGCGCAAATAAACTACCCATAGAAGCCTATCATAAACTACGTGGCATATTTAATTTTCAAATCCATGTTTGTAATGTAGTTATGTGTAGCGAAATATGTGATTGTGTGTGACAAACTATCCTAGAAAACCAACGACCTTAAAAATTGCCCAAACATTCATAGACCAATTTGCCAAAGAGTTATACCGAAACACGTGTTCCGCAAACCCGAACGATCGCCACAAAAATAAGCGACGCTCGGGATGGCCTGTAACGAATCCCACAAACGCTGCACAACGCGTAAGGACGTTATTAGGCAAGCACGCAAAATCGAAGTCGCATAAACAAAAGTAGACGCAAACAGAAAACGAGAACCAGCCAGGGACGCATTTTCAACGCCCCTGGCTGGGCGCCGAAATTTCTCACGCCCACTGTTGGGCGCTGAAGTTGCTGCCTGGCCTTTTGGTCAGGCACAGCAGCCTCGGTGCCCGCGCATAAAAAATATACGTAGCAAAAAAAACCTTTCTAAAAAAAATTGCTACAAGGCGTACGAAAAAGCACTCGATTTCAAAAGCGACTTATATAAAAAAAAATATAACTCTTTGTGTCGTTGTTAGGCCTCCTACGACGACAATGCTCGGTATCAAAACCGAACATGCTAATAACTATGAATGTCACATGGGCAAAGTATTCAAAAAATAATGTTCAAATGAAGTTTTCAAGAAAAATAATTGTTCAAATAAATCCGAGTCTAGACTAGGCTATGCCAAAGTACAATCTAAATCCTAAGTCTTAGTTGTCTTATCCATAGAATCGGTCCCAATGCTTGGTGTCGTTCTGCAAGTTAAAAGGTTAAACCATATTGAGTCTCCCCTCCTAACATTTAAATCAATAAGCACCCATATGTAATTGTCATCCCTTGCTAAGAATCCACGGCCTTAATACTCTCTCACCAATAAAAAGAATATACTATAGTATTTGCAAAATGGAAACAGTCACATTCTGGAAATCATCCCCCATAGTCGCACAACCCCAAAATGAACCTAAGGTGTCAATACCATTGGCAAGAAAAATTAATGGCCTCAAGGCTTATAATCACATTGGGTCACGACCATCATAGTCCTCTCGAGTCACTCGCTCCTTGAAATACTACTAAGTACGGACTAAAGGATTTTCCATGAATGCAACATGACCAACCATGAAAATACCCAAATCGGCATACCAATAGGGCTACCATTGGGGTAAAGCAATACACACTAAGACAGAAGCCGCACTAATGATTCTAGTCTTGCAAAAATAAAAATTCGATCTCCCCAATTAACTACCTTGCCAACATTAAGCAAAATGGCGCATGACAAATGAACACCCAAGGGTTAAAATCTAAAGTGTCAACCAACGAAAGTTATGGCCCAATTAGCCTAAGTCTGAGAGTCGCTTGGTCAAGTGTTAGAGGCTTACGCCACGTCATTATTTTGAGTCTAGGCCACCTCCTTGTAGTCATACACGGGTTATAATCAGAAAGATTAATGAAAATTTGAGTCTAAATCACAACTTCCAATTAAATCCCAGAAACCGGAATCTGAAAAGAAACAAAAAATTATTTTCGATGTAATTCTTTCGTTAAAATTCAATAAAGTAAAAGCAACATTTTGAATCTATGCTATTTGCACATTTTAAGAAACGACTAAATATGCTTGCAAAGTAAGACAATTTAAAAAGGTCCACCCTAGGCCTACGAAAATTAAAAGGTCCACTATAGGCCCACCAAACGAGGCTCACTCAGTCTCGCCTCGTGACTCAAAGACCACAACCATCTACCCTTTAGCCCAAATTGATTGAAGGATTTATGTTGGGAGAAATCCCAAGCAAAAAGAAAAAAATAGAAAGAGAAAAGGGAGAGCGAAAAGAGAGAGCCATGAAATACTTAGCCCGTACCTCCCAAAGTACGAAATTTACCCAAGTAAACGAAGGAAGAGAATTGAGTCAACCAATCCAAATCATCAAATTCTACGATGTCTACCCTTTCCAATCCTTATGCTCTTAGACGCATTCGCTCTGGGGTCCCTGTTCAGCTCATTTTAACCTATCCATGTTCTCATTGCCATGACCCAAGAAACCATTACCTCGACTCTTGTTCTTGAACTCGTTATCAACTGCAAACCACGTACGGCCATTGACACGTGCGTCATACCCATTATATCCAAAACCTTACATCACCGTTAGCATAATGACCATATACCTTGTTTGGATGCATCCTGTTGATATACCCTTGAGCCGTCCCCATGCTACTCATTGGCCTTGATTGATGTAAACTCGTGACACTAGCCTGAGGCCGTAAAATGTGAATCCTAGCAGATGTAATCCTTATGCTTGACCAATACCTATACAAATTATCCTATCTCATTCAACCTATCTTTCAAACCGTCTTGAGTCACGAATATAAAAAAAAGACAAATGAAAAGTACAAAAATGTAAATAATAAAAAAGAAACTTTGCAAAGCGCCTCTAAAGTTAGTCTAAAAAGAAAAATAAAAAAGCATTTAGCGCACCAAAAAAAGATCCGACCAAAAATAATCTTCAGCGCCCACAGCTGGGCGCGGAAATCTTTAGCGCCCCAGCCTGGGCGCTGATTCCCTCTGCTCGCCAAATTTTGTCCAGAAGTGCTCGTCATTTTATCCGCACATACACGAAAAAATAACGAACACTTGGGGGGTACAGCACGTATTCAGATATACGTACCACCAAAAAAATACATGTACTCAAAAAAATATAAAACAAATTTTTGGCTTACGGTAAAACAGCAGATTAAAATAATAATAAACTTCACTTATTCCACCGTTTCGAATAATATGTTTCCACCTCAGAACTTACTTGTTTAAAATCGGCATTCTAAAAAACCATTTTCTAGGCTAAGAACTACGCAAGACCTGATTCCAAATTAATTCTATTTAAGGCGGATACGTAGGCAATCCATGATTCGGTCCAACCAATTTGCAAAAATATTAAAGCCTATAGAAAAACAAGAATAAAAAATAGAGGTCCCTTATTGAAATTTAATTACTTGCAACCCAAGTCGAAAGAAAAATTTTAGTCAAAGGAAGAATCCAAGTCACCAAGATGCCAAAATTAACGAGCACACATCGAAAAATAATAAGGGCACGTACCCTTGCCAGAAGGAGCACTCACACTCCTAGGCACTTAGCCAAGACTCAAAAGATCACTCTGCCTCAATTGAATGGGGATTAGCGCAAGCGTCCATGACCTCTAAAGTACTCGACTTGACCCCCCCTAAAGCGAACTAACTCACTTAAAGACTTTCTTTCACCACTAGACATAGTCGTTCGCTTAAAGACCTTCTTTCACCACTAAGACACAGTCATAATCGCCAACAAGTAATAAGGGCAGTAAGCTTGCAATAAAGAGGATTGTTCTACGGCGTCGCCCCATCGTTCCTTCGAGCTCAGGGCACCCGTTCATGGTAACTCAAATGCTCGCGAATCCCCTTTGAAAAAAAATCAGACATTGTCAATAGGACTTGGCACTTAACCAAGGCTCACCCTACTCAGACATATGACACGGGCATCTAAAATCGAAATCTGAAAACATTATTAATGGGAAGACATAACAGTAACTGGGGGCTAAAAATTTAAATGAAAGAGATAGGGAAGGAACTAAGTATACCTCGACCTTTTATACAGACATACACCAAGTAAATCTAAGTCAATTTGAAAACGGTTTATATTTCCGCAATTTTGGAAAGATGGCCCTAAAAGCCTAAAAGCATATACCAAACGGGCACAAGTATATCTTGACGCCTGCACCCTGGCTTCTAGCAAATCCTTAGACAGCATTCCAAAAATCGTAACAGTATTTTGATTCACTCATGTAATCCTGTACGAACCCTTCTATAAGTCAACCTACTTAGGACACCTCGGATTGTACACAGTAGGACTCGGATTTTAAATAATTTTCAAATGATTTTTAAAGACTTCTTCAGACAAATAAAGTGTCGTTGGTTTAAGCTTAGTGTGCGTCCATCTCAACGTTGCAAGTGAGTCAAAAAGATTTTTAAATATGATTATGGGTAAAGAAAGACACCTAGCTTTTAGTCAAGGCACACTTCAACATGTGACTACCTTGACCATGGCAACGTCGCACAATACGACATTTACAAGAGAAGTAGCAAATCACTACTCGAACATACCCCGCATTAAACGAGTCTGGTTCAAACTATTCATGATCCGTGTCACCATGAATACATAAAAACGTATGCAAAGCATTATAGCACCAAGCCAATCCCGTAGCTACAATTGGGGGCTTGAGAAAAACACTCTAAAAATGCTCGAAATGACAATTTTATCGCAAATTCTCGACGCTAATGCTACATATGTCATAGGGGCTCAATCCTAAGCATTAATCGTGCAAAACGAACCTTAGAATGGCTACAACCCCTCCCAAATTCTAAAGCACTACTTAGAATATATAAAGTCACCCCACTAACAAGGGTAACTGAAAATCGCGAGTCACCAAAACTCCGATCAAACCACTGCACATAACGCTCGCCCTATAAAGCGCCCGTTACACAGTCTACATCGTTCCAAAGCAAAAGCGAAAGAAAAAAAAAAATCAAAAAAAACTGTCAAAGTTCTGCCCAGAAATCATTTTCAACACCCAGAGCTGGGCGCCGATATCTTTAACGCCCCAGCCTGGGCGCTGAATACCTCTGCTTGCTAAATCTTGCCCTGATATAAAAACAAGAAAGAAACACCTAGGAATCCTCGCATCGAACGAAGTAATAAGCCGTGCAAAGCCACGCAGAAGGTGCTACACTTATTCGAGCACCTGAACAAGGCATGATGAAATACTCCAATGCAAAAAATAATAAAGATATCCCAACACCTGGAGGAATGTTCTAAGACACGCTGTTAGGCCACACAGGCCTACGCCGCACCATAAGTTCAACCATCCCACGGTACAAGTCTGAGAAAAAAGAGTAAGGCATGTTGCACTAAAGAGCATGTGTAAAAGAGGCAAAGACTACTTATCGCCCAAATTCAAAATTCAAGCCACGCGACTTCTACATTAAGGATTAAAGGTAGCAAAATGTTGCCTACCACGGAAGGGATAGCTCGCACCTACACGAGCGGAACCCCAAGGCATCTTTCTCGAAAGAACCTACAAAAATCGTACGCCAAAAGGAAAGCATCCCAACATGCATACTTGGGGGCTCCAAGCTACGAAACGACCATAGCAAAACAAAAAACTCGAAGCAAATGTTTGAACGATCAAGAAGGGCACGATGCTTGAGCCCACTTCATGAATGGGCCTGAACCCTATCAAGCTTCTAATCAAACTATTCAAAATCAGTCATTGCTCAAAAAAATGATTCAAGCAAACTGACTAATGGACCGCACACGACGGCCATTCTATGAACGCTCGTTCGCACATACATATCATCATTCACGAACGCGTTCAAAAGAAAAAAATATATACAAGAGCGATCAAAATCTTACGCCTCAAGGTATGTTCCTCGGGCCAAATAGACTCGCCCAACTATTGCAATAATTGTACGCCTTAAGAGCAACAGTTCCTTAAAATAATCGCCCCAAAGAGACAAGCACCGTAGTCCACCAATCGGCTACGGCTTCTCAAGAAAATCATCACATCCTAAAAATAAAGAAAAAAACAAAAGAGAAGAGAATACATAGAACTTCCAAGTGAAATAAACGAATGAACAAGAGGCTAAAAGACCAGCCCAAACAACATTTTCAACGCCCCACCTGGGCGTGAATTATTTCAACGCCCAGGCCTGGGCGCCGAAAATGAACCCAGGCTCAAAAAAGGCCCCAACTTCTATTGGGCCCTGTCGTATCTGTTCGACTCGAAGATTGCCAATTTCTTTACTGAAAGTTGCACCTCAAGACTTTGTCAAGAGTAGCACACCACTACGAAGATCGCTCGCACTTACGAGCACGATCCCAAACACAATCAAGGATATTACAAAATGCGTATCCCCAAAGAACCTCTTTGACAAGAACTGACCACCAAGCACGAGTACTTGGTGGCTCGAAAGAAAAAATATATCTCAAAACAGGGGTATGCAAAGTTAAAACAATATTCCCAGACTACGCTGTACGAAGTCCCGTGTTTGGATGTCTCAAAAAATAAAACCGATTTACGACCTCAAGACAAAGGTCGCCATTGACACTTATACATAGTCCCCTAATCAAGGACCCAGGTAGTGGCAAGATTGAGCCATAAAGACTAGCTCAAAACCATGAAAGATGATGACCACAAGACAATGGTCCGTCTAAGCATGTTGTCAATCCACATTCAGGTTGCAACTAAATCCGAGCATCCCTCGAAAGAATTCGCTCCTGCAAGAATAAATGAAAAGAAATTCTCAAAAGAAATTACAAGAAAAAATGAAATAGGGACTTGCCCACCTCAATCGGGCAAGATCGCGGCACACGAATCCCAAATCGAAAAGACGAATTCAGGTTCGCTCACCTCCAGCGAGCGGGGCGTCCACCCTTAGCGGACAAGGTTCGCCACCTTCAGCGGGCGGGGTCTACGTCACAAACCGCGTAGGTCCTTATTTTCAAAAAAAATTAAACGGATTCGTCCACTTCTATCGGACGGGGTGTCCACCCTCAGCGGACAAGGTTCGCCACCTTCAGCGGGCGGGGTCTGAAGGAAATAATGCCCTTGGTCCAAGTATGCATTCTATGTTAAGTCTAATAAATGCGGTTCAGTATTAATTAACAAGTTAATAATTCAGTGAGATCAAGTGAGCTGAATGCCTAGCTAGAGGCCGCTTCAGTTCAAGTGGAATTAATGATATTAATCCACAGCTTACTCTTGACTGAACCCGTAGGGTCACACAAATAGTACGTAAACGGATCAAGTATTTAATAGCATTAAATACTCCATCTATGAATATTCGGAACCGACGGATCTTGGTTTCAGTGGGAGCTAAGATCGTCACAGGCAAGGAATGAATACTCCGAAACGATGATATTGCCGGAAACGGAAATATGGATCGTATCGGAAATATAAATATTATCCAAGTCGTAGATGTTGCCGGAAACGGAAACATGGTACGTGTCGGAAAATATTATCGGAAATGGAAATATTGCCAGAATCGGAAATATTGCCGGAAACGGAAATATTGTCAGAATCGGAAATATTACCGGAATCGGAAAATAATTCCGGAAACGGAAATATTAAATATTTGTTCGAAACGGAAATTAATTCCGGAATCGGAAATATTAAATATTGTTCGTATCGGAAATGAATTCCGGAATCGGAAAATTTAATCGGAAGCGCGTCGTACGAATAAGCATCGGACGAGGCCTGCCGGACGAGGCCCAGCACGAAGCCAGGCCATCGCCCAGCAAGCCAAGCGCGCCGCACAAACAGCCACGCCAGGCCCAGCGCAAGGCCAGGCCCAGCAGGCTGCGCGCAGCGCGCAGCGCGCGCGGGCGCTGAGTGGGCTGCTGCTCGCGCGCACGCATGGGGCCCATCGTGGCTGCCGTGCGTGTGTGTGCAAGTGTTTGTGTTCGTGCACGTTTCCTAAAACATGCAGAGTTCGGTTAATGATTAAATTCCTAAATTCTATTTGATAAATTAATTAAATTAGAGTTCTTGTAGGATTCTAGGTTTAATTAATTTGTATCTGAATAGGATTTCGATTCCCTTTCCATACCGCTATAAATATGAGGCTAGGGCTCACAATTTATAACACAAGTTTCAAAGTATTCAAAGTGAGTTTTTGAGAGAAAAATTCAGTCACACATTTGCCTATAAAGTGCCGAAAATAATAGTACCTTAAGGGCGATTCTAGTTGGTCAATCTTAAGGCGGATCCGGACGTGCTGTGGACTATCTACGGAGGGACGACACTTGGAGTCCTAAAGACTTGTTCTTGTTCGGTTCGGGCGCAGCTAGGGAAGGCACGCAACAAAGAGTATGCATCTAATCTATGCTAAATGATTATGTGTAAATAATATGTTTTCCTGGGTTTATGGTTTTTCCGCATGATTTATGAATTGTCATATGTATCATAACCTAACAGTGGTATCACGAGCCCCTTATTATTTTCATAATCTAAATTGCATGAACATGGTTAAATATTACAAATTTGCAAGAATTAAAAGGGGTGATTAATTTTCGTAATTGTTAATTAATTGCAAATTGCGTTTATTTAATTATACGTACGCAGTTTTTCGGCAGTTTCTTCGTTACTCATCCGAATTGAGTGATTTTTGTGTCAATTCCGCATGTAAAAGGCATTCTAAAATTTTGACAAAAAAAATATTTTTCTGCCGAACCCAGAATTCTCAAATTCGAAGCCTAACTATGACTTTTCGAAGGTTTTAGTTTTTCGAATGCAAAATTTCGTAAATTTAAGATGTTAAATTAAATATTTGCGATTCTTGTTGATAAATCTTGAATTTTTGATTGACCTACTGCATATGTTTAACAAGTTTGAATGCCTAGTCTTGTTAATTATGCAATCTAATTTGTAATTATGATTAATTTGTTGAAAATTAGAATAATTTAGAATTAATTTGATTTTCATAATTAATTGTAATTTAATTAGAAACCTATGATTAAAAACCACCATAAAAATTGTAAATTTACGATAAATTTTAAATTTTTATGACCTAGACTTGAATCCATAACAATCGGAAATCAATTGGATAATAAATTTTCGATTTTTTCGCCCTAAAATTATGAAATTAATATTATTTATTAATTTGTCATTAATTTTAAATATAAATTTTAAATTTTTATGCGATTCGTTCATATAACTTGCACGCACGAAGCAATGGACGCTTCGTGTTACCCTTAAGGGGTGTTGTATAATGCGGGCATGCGACGACGAGCAAGGGAGCTCGTCGCCCGTGCGGCACGAATGCAATGAGCAAGGGCGTAGTGCACGAGCACAAGGCAGCAGCCCTGCCTTGTGTCGTGTGCCACGACCAATGGACGAATGGGCATGGGCGTAGGGCGAGCCAAGGCAGTCGCGTGAGGGCAGCAAGCGAGCTGCGCCACAACGCGCGCTGCCTCGCACAAGAGCGCGCAGCCTCGCGCGCAGCGAGCGCAAGCTCGCGTGCCACGAGCGCTGCGCCTAGCATTGCTCGCGCGCACAGAGAGCGATGTCGCCCGCCCAGCGAGCGATGTCGCGCGCCCAGCGAGCGATGGCTCGCGCGCCCAGCGAGCGATGTCGCGCGCCCAGCGAGCGATGGCTCGCGCGCCCAGCGAGCGATGTCGCGCGCCCAGCGAGCGATGTCGCGCGCCCAGCGAGCGATGTCGCGCGCGCCCAGCGAGCGATAGCCCGCGTGCGATGAGCGCTGGCGCGCGCAGCGAGCACCAATGCGTGCGGAGGCTTGCGATAGGGATGCAGCAGCTATGCGACGAGCGCATGGGCTGCGCGCGCATGGCCAGCGATGGCTGTGTGCGTGCGGCCCATGGGCATGCTACGCGTAGGGTGTTTGCGTTACGATTAGATCGTTTTGAATGTTTAATTTGAAAATTTCAGTTCACGTAATTTTAATTAATTTTAAAATTAATAATTTAAATTATTTTCTTGGATTTTAATTTTGAATAATATAATTATAATAAATGTTATTTATTCTAATTATTTTACTAAAATTAAAATCATGAATTTATTTAAATGCGACTGAAATTAAATTAAACTTTTTGGATTCAATTATAAATTTATATGAGCTTTAAATTTTAATTAAATTTGTATGTTTCCGGTTAGACTAGAAATACATTTTTATGTTTAAAATTGGTAAAGCATATGAATTTATTGGTTTAAGTGGGAGCGCTTTTTAGTCATAAACTCTTGATTAGGTCTACAAATCCTTAAGGTTAAAACAACTTGATTAGAATTAATAAGGACTGAATAATTGGTAGATTATTGGTGCCCTTGATTAATTGCTGCAAATGTTTACGTGATGCATAATGTGTTTTACTAACCAGCTATGTGGGCCATTCATGATAATGAATGGGTGAATGGTATATATTGTATATGTACTGTTTTGCAGGTTATGAAGTGACTAGTATGGCCCAAATAGGATAGAAAATATGGTCTGCGTACCATTAATTTGAATGTAATTGGTCTAAAGTACCAAAGTTATTTTTCAATTCAAATATGGTCTGCGAACCATCAAATAGTTGTAATTAGTTATAGCTTATCCTATTTGAAGAAAATGGTGCCTCCCACGGAGATTTTCAAGACGGACTTTGAAGTCAAAGCTTCAAGATGAAGTCGGGCCATACTAGATCACAAATATCTTATGCATGTTTTAAGTTATTTATTGTTTTAAATATGTCTTAAAATGCATGAGATCAAAAGCTTGATTATGTTGCATGATTAAGGATTTTAGTTCACTTAAAATCTAACCAACATAGTAAGAGCCTTAAGTTCCAAACTTAAAAATTGAGTTAAAAGGTGCCATGCCAAAATATACACTTGCTTGGATATCCTTTACATCAATCTAGTAATAGTTTTCGCTCAGCGAGGTGTTACTTATTGGTCCTAAAGGGGCAAGGTACACAAATAATTGTGAGTACATGTTAGTTTTGGTGAAACTCAACGATATAAGTAAGGAGTCCTTTTATGTCGTGGCAAAATCGATAGGTTTACCTAACAAGTTCTTAGACGTACCTGTCAACCAAGAGTAGTTTCTAGACTATTAGCAAAAGGCTTTTGCTTACCTAAGATGTTCTAGGATTAAGTCGACAAACTGTGCTTAATTCTTCAATGATTTTAGGATCTTGGAATCATTTTATTCACACCTGCCGGAACAATAAAATCGAATAAAATGCTAATAACTTGTTTGAATTGCATGGTTGCTTTAATTTCAAGTTATTATTCATGATAAATGTTTAGACTTTGCATGCTTCAATGTATGTTTTAATTATTGTTTATAATTAAATATCTTGCACTGCAATAAATCCTTTTAGAAAGGTAACAGTAAATTTCCTCGATTGGTAGTGAATCCAAGAACGATTCACGGAAAAGAGAGAAAGTGAGCAATTTAAAATGTACGTTTCTTATAGCGACTTTTATGGTTGTTTTCGAATATCAAAATCGAATGGCAAACCAATTGGTGCTTGTGAATTCAAAATACACTGTAGTTTTGAAATCATGAAGCATTGAGTTTAATACGCTCAGCTTTACCAATGGTTAACAACCTAATATCTTTGTCCATTTAATTCTCGAATGAGTCTAGTCCCTAGACATTCGAATAGATCGATGCTTAGAGAACTTTAGAAGCTTCTGGTAAGATCATCTAGTTGAAACAAAATATTCAACATAAATTAAAATGGTAAAGAACCTTGTTGGTGACATTGGACATGTCTAACAAAGTATAAAAGTCAACACTAAAGAATTCAATTCTTAAGACTATAAGAAAGGGTACAAGAAATAGGAAAACAAAGGAACAAATGAGAGGAATTTACGATTCCGTTTCTACCTATAAGTTTATGTTTAAAGAGAAGTGACCTAGCAATCAAACTTCCTTGGTATCATATACCGCTTGAGGTTCTTACTTCGGTAATAACTCAAACAATGGAAGCTAGGATACACTAATGACCTACAAGTGGGAAATGAAGCATGGCAATGCTACATTGATTGTGGGATCATCTAAGTTTGTTTTAAGTCCTTTCAAAGGCTGGAACTTAATGGCTATTTTGTTCCATAATCAGCATACCTAAATTTCTGCTTCAAACACAGAAAGACTCACATTCAGAAGAACAAAAACAATGCTTGTTTGTTTGTTTATTTGAATGAAATGGTCAATTACAGGTTGAGTCAATATGCTTGATTAAAACAAACAACTCTTTAAAGAACTTTACTAGGTTCAAATCAACCCCTTGATTAAAGTTCCACAAATCTTTGGCATTGTTGCTTAGACCATATCAACAAGTTAACATTCATAAGCTCTATTTTGATGGACTTCTGAAAGTTGATTGATTTCTAGATCATTTTAAGACAACTAGTCTTACTTGTTGAAAGTAACAAAAGATATGAACTATTGTTAGAACGCCTAGACAATGGAGTTCAAAGCTAAAGAAAGATTTTATGACTTTATTATTTCACATGGATTTGAGTGAATATAGGTTTATTTACTCAAATGTGATATAAGTTGAATCTGTTTGGCTAGTTCAAAGATTCAGAAGTATAAAATCCACTTGGCAAGAAATCATAAAGATCTAGGTTAGATCATGTTGATGATTACTTGAGACCAAATATGATCATCAATGATTGTGTGTTGTAATTTCACAATCTAGGTCCATAAGATATGGCATATCTTAGTTGGAATAATCGAAGTCAATTAGTACTTGATTCGATCAATGATGAATCATAAAGACTTTTCCTATAATTTCTAAAACAAAATGCTCAACTACCACCAAACTAAACCAAATTCGTCAAAGCTATTGAAAAGTAATTTCAGGATATCTTTTCAATTATATATATCTAAAGAGTTGCTAAACTCAGTGGGAGCTTAGTGTTTGTTATTCAACAAACTAAGGCCCAAGTCTAGATATATGTTTCATTGTGATTTATTCAAATGAGACACAAGGGTATTGTTTCTACCACGAATTTTTGAGAACATAATGTTTGTTTGCTCGAAATGATGTCCTTTTGGAGATTCGTTTCCAAAATGACAAGTGGGAGAAAATAGACCTCGAAAGTTTTCGAGGCAAACAACAAACATAAACGGACATTCCGGAGGCTTTTCGAAGTGCTTCAGAAAATCCGAACTTATTCTGAAAGGACTTTAGAAGTAGCTTTTAAAGAATAGACATCTCTTAGAAGACTTTACAAGTGCTTCAAGGAGAACAGAATATTCAAAGGACTTTCAAGTGGCTATTGATATTCTATTGTTTGATGTTCTATACCCAAGTAGGCATAGAATTCAAGTCACTGAAACTATGAGATTCTTCTATTAAATAGTGAAGAAACATAGAGATCAGGTCAATGAAACTATGAGATTCTTCTATTAAATAGTGAAGAAACCTACAACTTGCAGTCAAACTATCATCATATAGATTAATGAGTTTGTGACTTAGCTATGACGAAACCTAGATTCCCTAAAATGGTTAGAGGCCATATATAGACTCAAATGTTTTAAATGGTTAGAGGCCATAAAACATACTCAATGTTTTGATGACAAAATTGAAATTTTGTTGATTTGCAAGAATGGGTTCACACCTATTGGTTGCAAGTTTGTTTTAAGGATAAAAACCATCAAACATGGAATTGTGTTCACACACAAAGCTAGATTAGTTGCTAAAGGTTACAAGCAAATTCATGGTGTGAATTGTGTTGAAACCTCATGCATAATCGTAATGCTCAAGTCTATAATTCAAGCAATGATTGCATATTGGTACATATAGCAATTGGATGACAAAACGTATTCCTCAATCAAATGTTGGAAGAAACTATGTACATGGTATGTCATAGGATTTGTGGATCCAAATAAATGCTTGAAAGAGAAAGCTAGTTTATAAAATCTAAGTACAGATTTAAAGCAAGCAATTGGGAATTAGAAATGTATTTTAGTGAAGCTAATAAGTATTTTAGTTTCATAAAATATACATGATTCTTATAGATATATAAGAAGTTTAGTGGGAGTACATAAAACTTAATTGGTCCTATGTGTATCACACACATATCTCTCTATTGTAAAATAACATTCAAATGCTAATGACTTAGATTTGAAATTATTCATCAATGATGGACCATGGCGAAACTTAGTACATACTGGGTATTAAGATCTATTTACAAAGATCTTATGATATTGTTTTGGATTAAGTAATGGCATTTACTAAATCAAACACGAAAGTCTCCATTGGAGATATTCGACCCATGTGAATAAATCTAAGTAAAGGATGTTTGAACTATGTATAAGCATTTACTAAGTTAAACATCAAAGAGTCTAAATGAGATTCTTAACCTATATTATATGTCAAAGAATTTAGCTGGATTCAGTATCTGCTGAAATTGAATAAGCTAAAGTTACATGAATAGAATTCAATTAGGAATTATTCTGCAAAAGAATTTATCATGTATGATATAATATGAGGATCGCCAAAAACGTATTGTATGACTTTAGCCATGACGAACATATACCAATCTCTATTGATCTAAGTGAAGATCAACTAGGTTGAGATCAAGAATACTTATGGTACTTGAAAAGGTACATAGGAATAGTTCTTGATTCAAGGAAATAAAGATATGCTAAATATTGATGCTACACGCATAAACACTGGCAAAGGATCAAGCAAGACCCTTTGGAGTTAACCATTGATAAGGACGAGCTATAGAGCATCGTGTTTTGAAATGGCAACATGGGTTGGAGACCATGAGTTGTTGCGTGGGAAATTAAAATAATGATTTCTATGTTCTAAGATATAGTTGAGAGTATTCCACATATCTGTGAACTGCTTGGATAAGTAATTCCAAACAAAGCATCACTAGCAACCTATAAAGTTGAAGTAAAAGTAATTATTGCCTAAGAAGCAATAAAACAGGGTTGTTTAAAGTTCTTCACTGAACTTGGGAAGATCACCTATCTGCTGGCTTGATGGTTCTTCATTGAAAAATGCGTAGAACCACTCTTGAAGCAAGAAAAAGGTCTGCTAACTTGATGGTTCTTCATTGCAAAATGAGTAAAACCACCATCGAAGTAAGAAAGACTAGATCACATAATAAACAAACTCGAAAAGATCTTATCATCATATCTCGAAGAACATTCGATGAAAAGGATATTAAGATTGGCAAAGCATGATAACTAAACCTATGCAACAAGTGAGAAGCAACACTCACGTTGTAGCACTGGAAATCAAGCATAGCTTTGAATTCCATGAATTGTTTTAGAAGATCGGTTTGAGGCCCATGGTTATAAAACATTGGGGTTGAACATTTATCATATATGAAATGTATTTTCATATTCCATTTAATCTTGGTTTAGTATTAAATGATGAGTCCCTTCAAATTTGACGATATATTCAAGATAGACTGTCAGGACCAGTCCTGTGACTAAGAAATGTCTATCAAGTGAACTTGAATGTCAAAGGTTGAAAATGGTCCCTAATCGGAGTTTTCTATAAAATTGGACGCATAGAAAACGTTAGACGATTAGAATGCAAGATGACTAGTAGTTCTGTTTCTTGAACTATGTGGACATGGCAATGTCATAATCATTTGCATAGATACTTACTTTGGGAAGACTAGTATCGGACAAGACCTATGAAACTTTACTGTAAGAGATGAAAATCTGTCATGAGTAAATTTCATTAAATTATTAGACACTAAATCCTCAATACCTGAGTGATTTGAGATTACTTGTTTGAGAACTGGTTGCTTTGACGTTGACCAACCGTCGCACCGTAAAAGGAGGCTATAAAGGCAACGCTCAGGTAATCACCTATCAAACGAAGTCTAATCTCAAGATCGCAAGATTGGGATTGTCCTCCCATAAATCGGGATGAGATGCTTAAAAGTTGTACAAGGCCACTCGGAGAGCTAGAAACTGTGAAATGCATGGCCGTGCTCGGATGAATCATAGGCTATGATTATCTGTTTATTTGATCAGTTGAACTCTGAAACCGAGGAACACCTCTGGACATAATAAGGATGACAACTCTTACCTTATGTTCAAGAGCAAGCATCGAGCGACAAAGGAATTAGGAAATGCACACTTGTCCCTAAGGACAAGTGGGAGACTGAAGGAAATAATGCCCTTGGTCCAAGTATGCATTCTATGTTAAGTCTAATAAATGCGGTTCAGTATTAATTAACAAGTTAATAATTCAGTGAGATCAAGTGAGCTGAATGCCTAGCTAGAGGCCGCTTCAGTTCAAGTGGAATTAATGATATTAATCCACATCTTACTCTTGACTGAACCCGTAGGGTCACACAAATAGTACGTAAACGGATCAAGTATTTAATAGCATTAAATACTCCATCTATGAATATTCGGAACCGACGGATCTTGGTTTCAGTGGGAGCTAAGATCGTCACAGGCAAGGAATGAATACTCCGAAACGATGATATTGCCGGAAACGGAAATATGGATCGTATCGGAAATATAAATATTATCCAAGTCGTAGATGTTGCCGGAAACGGAAACATGGTACGTGTCGGAAAATATTATCGGAAATGGAAATATTGCCAGAATCGGAAATATTGCCGGAAACGGAAATATTGTCAGAATCGGAAATATTACCGGAATCGGAAAATAATTCCGGAAACGGAAATATTAAATATTTGTTCGAAACGGAAATTAATTCCGGAATCGGAAATATTAAATATTGTTCGTATCGGAAATGAATTCCGGAATCGGAAAATTTAATCGGAAGCGCGTCGTACGAATAAGCATCGGACGAGGCCTGCCGGACGAGGCCCAGCACGAAGCCAGGCCATCGCCCAGCAAGCCAAGCGCGCCGCACAAACAGCCACGCCAGGCCCAGCGCAAGGCCAGGCCCAGCAGGCTGCGCGCAGCGCGCAGCGCGCACAGCGCGCACAGCACGCGCAGCGCGCAGCGCGCGCGGGCGCTGAGTGGGCTGCTGCTCGCGCGCACGCATGGGGCCCATCGTGGCTGCCGTGCGTGTGTGTGCAAGTGTTTGTGTTCGTGCACGTTTCCTAAAACATGCAGAGTTCGGTTAATGATTAAATTCCTAAATTCTATTTGATAAATTAATTAAATTAGAGTTCTTGTAGGATTCTAGGTTTAATTAATTTGTATCTGAATAGGATTTCGATTCCCTTTCCATACCGCTATAAATATGAGGCTAGGGCTCACAATTTATAACACAAGTTTCAAAGTATTCAAAGTGAGTTTTTGAGAGAAAAATTCAGTCACACATTTGCCTATAAAGTGCCGAAAATAATAGTACCTTAAGGGCGATTCTAGTTGGTCAATCTTAAGGCGGATCCGGACGTGCTGTGGACTATCTACGGAGGGACGACACTTGGAGTCCTAAAGACTTGTTCTTGTTCGGTTCGGGCGCAGCTAGGGAAGGCACGCAACAAAGAGTATGCATCTAATCTATGCTAAATGATTATGTGTAAATAATATGTTTTCCTGGGTTTATGGTTTTTCCGCATGATTTATGAATTGTCATATGTATCATAACCTAACAGGGTCTACGTCACAAACCGCGTAGGTCCTTATTTTCAAAAAAATTTAAACAGATTCGTCCACTTCTATCGGACGGGGTGTCCACCCTCAGCGGACAAGGTTCGCCACCTTCAGTGGGCGGGGTCTACGTCACAAACCGCGTAGGTCCTTATTTTAAAAAATATCAAACAGATTCGTCCACTTCTATCGGACGGGGGGTCCCCCTCAGAGGACAGGCTCGCCCACCTTCAGCGGGCGGGGTCTGCGTCACTAACAGCGCAGGTCCTTAGTCGCTGCAGCGATAACTTTTACTGGATTTTCCTTCGTTTTACTTCCTATAGAATTCGAAAATAAGAGTTACGTATTAATTAAAATCCTAACGAGCCTAGAGTTTGTAACGGGCCCAGACGCATTCCGTCATAAAATTAATACGCGCTAAAAGACTCGATTAAGTCTCAAACTCTACTGATTTCAGGAATCCAAATCTGACCAAAGAATTCTGCTAGACCCTATTTTCAACGCCCAGCCCTGGGCGCCGAAAATTCCAGCGCCCAGAGCTGGGCGCCGAAATTACCTGGGACAGATTCTCTTCCTAATCCGTTTCGTATTCAAATTCCTGAAAACTATCTTTCTACGCCACTTTTTCCTATAAATAGACCCCTAAGTTCGACGTGAAACAACACACAACAACACATAATATATTCTGAGTATTGACTCTAAACCCCTTAGCCTAAGCCTCTCGCTGCGAAACTGTTCACGCGTTCTGTCGCAATCGATCCATAAATCGAACAGAACGTATCCTGTCCCATAATCGAGATTCGTTAAATAAAAAGGAGAAATAGCAAAGTCAAAGTGGTTAGTTTTCTGAGAACCGTGACGCACCTCTCAAGGGTGCGTCGTGTTGTGTCCCTTTTCGATGATTTAACTGCTTTCCTCGCCCTTTTTATGAA
This sequence comes from Spinacia oleracea, assembly GCF_020520425.1. NCBI lineage: Eukaryota > Viridiplantae > Streptophyta > Magnoliopsida > Caryophyllales > Amaranthaceae > Spinacia > Spinacia oleracea. The sequence goes on along the minus strand of NC_079490.1, from coordinate 90,316,093 downwards.
CTGTTAAACTAACTTAATATGATTGTTCTATCACGCCTAATAAATATAATATTTTTGGGAAATCGGATTATCATGTTAGGTCCCTTAATGCTATTTAAATCAGATAATCACGATCGAATTAGTATTATATGTTGCATATTGCTAAAATCAATTCAGATTAGTTTAATAGTTAACGCATGTCCCTTCAATTATTTATGCTGAGCTAGTAAGGATATCCTGCCTCTGGAGTTATCGACGAGCGAATTACTCCTCTCGGTAGTTACAGTCCCCCGAACCCTCAATCTCTACCTTGCGGGTGTATATTGAGAGATCCCCACACCAGGGATCACAAGGGAACCTACGGCCGTCGTGGTCAAACATAATTGCACTCCCTTTATGTCACGATAACCGGGTTTTGTCAGTTTTTCTCATTGTCGTTAAAAACTGAATGGCGACTCCTATATTACTAGTCAATTGAGTGTATACTCACAGGAAATCCAATTACACTTGATTGAATAAAAATAATCGTCACACCCACGAGGGACAGGTCACGCATTAGCCTCGCGCTTTTTCGACCCCCTCACAACAGTGTGCGAGTTGTGCTTTGCTTGCGGTAAAGGTTTAGTTAATGGATCTGAGATGTTGTCGTCAGTTCCAATCTTGCTTATCTCGACTTCTTTTCTTTCAACGAATTCTCGTAGAAGATGAAATCTACGAAGTACATGCTCTCTAGTGGTGTCTAGGCTCCTTTGCTTGTGCAATACCTCCGTTATTATCAAAATATAGAGCTATTGGTCCTTTAATGGAGGGGACTACACCAAGTTCACCTATGAACTTCCTTAGCCAAATAGCTTCCTTTGCTGCTTCATGTGCAGCAATGTACTCCGCTTCAGTTGTAGAATCCGCAATGGTGCTTTGCTTAGCACTTTTCCAGCTTATTGCTCCTCCATTGAGGCAGAAGACAAACCCAGACTGTGATCTGAAATCATCCTTGTCGGTTTGGAAACTTGCGTCCGTATAGCTTTTAACAATTAATTCATCATCTCCACCATAGACCGGGAAATCATCTTTGTGCCTTTTCAGGTACTTCAGAATATTCTTGGCAGCAGTCCAATGTGCCTCTCATGGGTCTGACTGGTATCTGCTCGTAGCACTGAGTGCGTACGCAACATCCCGGCGTGTATATATCATAGCATACATTATTGAACCAATCAATGATGCATATGGAATCCCACTCATTCGTCTCGCTCATCCAGTGTTTTTGGGCACTAAGTCTTGGCTTAGAGTAATTCCATGAGACATGGGTAGGTAGCCTCACTTGGATTCTGCCATATTGAACCTTTCAAGCACCTTATTGATATAAGTGCTTTGACTGAGTCCAATCATCTTTTTAGATCTATCTCTGTAAATCTTGATGCCCAATATGTACTGTGCTTCTCCTAGATCCTTCACCGAAAAACATTTCCCAAGCCAAATCTTGACAGAGTTCAACATAGGAATGTCATTTCCGATAAGTAATATGTCGTCGACATATAATACTAGAAAAGAAATTTTGCTCCCACTGACCTTCTTGTATACACAAGATTCGTCTGCGTTCTTGATGAAACCAAAGTTACTGACTGCTTCATCAAAACGTATATTCCAGCTCCTTGATGCTTGCTTTAATCCGTAAATGGATTTCTTAAGCTTACATACCTTTTTAGCATTCTTTGGATCCTCAAAACCCCCAGGATGTGTTATAAACACAGTTTCTGTTAAAACGCCGTTTAAGAAAGCGGTTTTGACATCCATCTGCCATATTTCGTAATCGTAATATGCAGTGATTGCTAACATTATCCGAATACACTTTAGCATTGCAACTGGTGAAAAGGTTTCATCGTAATCCACACCGTGGACTTGCCTGTAACCTTTTGCAACCAATCTAGCTTTGAAAACTTCTAGTTTCCCATCCTTGTCCTTTTTCAGTTTGAAAACCCATTTGCTTCCTATGGCTTGGTAGCCATCTGGAAAATCGATCAAATCCCAACTTGGTTTTCAGACATGGAGTCTAATTCAGATTGCATGGCTTCTTTTCCATTCTTTGGAGCTAGGGCTCGTCATAGCTTGTTTGTAAGTCGCAGGTTCATCACTTTCAAGTAATAGAACTTCATAGCTCTCGTTCGTCAAAATACCTAGGTACCTTTCCGGTTGAGACCTATATCTCTGCAATCTACGCGGGGTTACATTTCTAGATGGTCCTTGATTCTCACCAGATTATTCTAAAGATCTTTGAGTTTCAACCTGAATGTCATCTTGAGCTTTTTTTAGAGTTTGTTGTTCGACTCGAATTTCTTCGAGGTCTACTTTTCTCCCACTTGTCATTTTGGAAATGTGATCTCTTTCCAAAAAGATACCATCTCGAGCAACAAACACCTTGTTCTCAGATGTATTGTAGAATTAATACCCCTTTGTTTCCTTTGGATAGCCCACAAGGATACATTTGTCAGATTTTGGTTGAAGTTTGTCTGAAATTAATCGTTTGACGTATACTTCACAACCCCAAATCTTAAGAAAAGACACATTTGGAGGCTTTCCAAACCATAACTCATATGGAGTCTTTTCGACAGCTTTAGACGAAGCTCTATTTATAGTGAGTGCATCTGTGTTTAGTGCATGTCCCGAAAATTCTATTGGAATTGAAGTTCGGCCTGATCCATCATTGACCTAACCATGTCTAGCAAGGTTCTGTTCCTCCGTTCCGACACACCGTTCCATTGTGGTGTTCTAGGAGGAGTCAATTCTGATAGAATTCCACATTCTTTCAGATGGTCATCAAATTCATAGCTCAGATATTCACCGCCTCTATCAGACCGCAGTGCCTTAATCTTCTTGCCTAATTGATTCTCTACTTCACTCTGAAATTCCTTGAATTTGTCAAAGGATTCAGACTTATGCTTCATTAGGTAGACATAACTGTAACACCCTAATAATTCCTTGCTTTTATAAAACCATTTTCCAACTTAAAATAAAGGAATTACTAAAGTATTACCGCCACCGTGATAACGGTTAAGGCTAGTACCAGAATTACGCAGCGGAATTTAATGTCAACTAACTTTTTAAAAACATAATTAATAAAATATCGAGGCCTCCTACAATTTGGAACCATGACGGTCCAAAAACCAAAGTATAAAAAGTCCAACAATTTCAAACATAGTCAAAGTATAAATAAGTAGTTCAAAATACGAAAGCATGCAACTCTCTCGATCATCCCAAGCCACATGATTTCGATCTACCAACCTGCTATATTATTCTACTCCCCATCAATGCAAGTGAAAATGATAGATCATCATAGGGTCATTAAGGCAAAGGCCATGACCAAAAGACACAAAGCACGTAGTCAGCATAAGATGAGGACTTACAAGAATAGAGTGAAACAAAACTAAAACATGCATCACTCACTAAGCACTAATCTACATGCAAAAGCCATTTAATAATTAACAAGCAAATCGTGAATACAAGACTCGACTCTTGACTCACAATTTAATTAGAATAGCTTCGAACGGGCCAAAAGAATATTCCATAAAGGAAAGGTGATGGGAGCCAACCATACACCAAATAATAAATATTAAAATCGGGCCATACCGACGGAATTCCTGCGCATAATATAAATGAAACAACGTCTTGTATCATTAGTAGGAGATCAAGCTTTCCGGCAAGTCTCCCCCCATTGTTCATACTCAAGGTATATACGTTCCAAGAGTTTTCAAGCTTGTTCTGGTTGCACTTTACGTTTATTAATATTTTATTAAAGGTGAACTCAAGAATCAACAATGTACACACATATAATTAATAAACAACAACCAAAACGATCTTATTTTAATGCCTTAGGACTTGTGATCAACAAAGCAAGACACTTGTGAAATTACTACCATGTTCCTCCTCATCAAAGTGAGATTCCACATCATGCCCATTAACATGAGGGTTGTGCCCTTGCACGACAAATCATAATTCATTTCATATAATATTCCCAACTGAACCCTACATGTGCGGTGGCTTACATGAGCTGACCCTTCAAATGTGGTAAAATAAATAGTACTACGAAGTACGAATAATTGGCTCAAAGTATGCTAAACACCCCGTACAATAGCATACAAATAAATAATTCATCCCTTGCATGTGAAACAAGCCATACATGCATAAATATTGAACAACATGATTGACAATGAAATCCATACTCATAATAATCCCAACATGTTTGTTCAACCAATAATTCCACAATGCCAATACAATAATTCACATGATCGTTCACCAAAACAAATATGAATCCACATAATATAATTCACATCAACAACAATCATGTAATGTCCTTGACAAGTAGTGTGGTCGCCCTAGACTTGTACTTACCTTGAATACCTAAGCGTAGGGGCCACTTTGCAATAACGAGCACTCACTTAGAAATCACCTCCTATCATCAAAATAAAGAAACTTAAATTATTTCCATGTTCATTAAATTTCCAGCAACTTTATAAAATCTAAAACCTCATTTAAACTTTAGAATTCAATCGTTTTTCAATAATATAATCGTCTCAATTTGCAAAACCAATTCCTAGTACGAAAACATACTTTTTCCGCCTTTAAAATCAATAAAAACCAACACTTTAAGCCTTTATTCTAATCTGAAAATATAATTGATTATCATAATTAAAATTATCACCTAATTATGCTAATCAATTGACTCATTAGGTCTAGATTAAAACCCTAACTTGAAAATCCCAATAAAACCAATTTATCATCATAAAAATCAATTCTTTATTAAATAAACAAATCTGAAAATTCATACTTTAAAAATTAAAACAAGCCTAATGAATCACAACACGTAAATCCTCAAAGCACGGTGTTCATAACCAATTCCCAGCATTTTAATCATTCAAAACTATAATAATATTATAATTTAAAATACGGAATTTAAATAGAATAGGTAAGGAAGAAGAGAATTATACCAATCCGGCCTATAGCACGGAACAATCACGAATTAGTGTGATTGGGCGAAAAGATTGAGCAACAACAAACAAAACACACACACACACACTGGGTGTGTGCGCGCGCGGCAGGGGACGAAGGCACAGCAGTGTTGTGCGCGCGGGACGAGGGGCGGGCACAGCGCTGGGTGCGCGTGACACGAGCAAGCACAGCACGCGGGGGTGCGTGGGACAAGGGGAGGCACAGCGCGCGGGGTGCGCGAGGGACAAGAGCAAGAGAGAGAGGAGAGGGAGAAGGAGAAGGAGTGTGGGGCAAGAAAAGAAAAAGAGGGTTTATGAAATTAAGAGGTTCATTTAATGATGGGGAGTCCTATTTATAGGCTCCCTATTTTCAATGGGCTAGGCTTAGGAAATTAGAATTGGGCTTAGGGAACTAAATGATTGGGCTAGCTTAGGACTTGAATTAAATTTTTTTGATTGGGCTCGTTTAATAAAACGAATTGGACTTTTCATTTAAAACCCGAACCTTTTAAAATTACTTGCGAACAATTAAATTTCCCGACTCAAAAATTAAATTCGTTTCGTAATTAATTAAAATAATAAATATTCTAATTAATTAAAATACATTTAAATATTATTTAAATGCGAAATAATTCCGAAAATCGTAAAATGCTTTATAAATATAATAAAATATATTTATAAATATTATAAAAATACGAGGTATTACAGTCTACCCTCCTTAAAAGAAGTTTCGTCCCGAAACTTGGGTTCGGAAATCAAAATTTAACTCAAAACTTGAGACTTTATGAGACTTTTAATGCGTTCACTTGCAAAAATTTTAAGTTGGTGTACTTTTTACATGATTAAACAGGACAATAATAAGTGCAAATTCAACATAAAGCACTAAATTGAGCATAAAATAGGGGAAAACAAGGTAGAAAGCGCAAAATTCTACCGCACACTACCCCCCTTAAAAGACACGAGTTACGACCCCGTAACTCAACTAACCTCGGGAAAAAGCTCGGGATATTTCTTTCTCATTTCGTCCTCCGCTTCCCAAGTTGCTTCCTCAGATTCTTGATTAGACCACAACACTTTGACAATTTTCACATCTTAAGTACGCGTACTACGCACTTTGCTATCAAGGATTTTGACAGGTCTTTCCTCAAAGGTTAAACTTTGGTCTAATTCTATGGTCTCCGGTTGCAACACATGCGACTTATCCGGGATATATTTCCTTAACTGAGATATGTGGAACACATTATGCACTTTATACAAGTCCATAGGCAAGGCTAGTCTATAAGCTACCTTTCCAATTCTTTCTAAGATTTCATATGGGCCTATGTACTTAGGGCTTAACTTCCCTTTCTTTCCAAATCTCATGACACCTTTCGTTGGTGACACTTTGAGCAACACCTTGTCACCTATATTGAACTCTTCATCCCTACGTTTCAAGTCTGCATAACTCTTTTGGCGAACCTGCGCCGCTTGAATCTTTGATTGGATGGTTCGGATTTGGTTCATAGTGTCCTCTATCATTTGAGGTCCCAACACTACGGTTTCACTAATGTCATTCCAACAAAGGGGGCTCCTACACTTCCGTCCATACAAGGCCTCAAATGGTGTCATTCCAATACTAGCATGATAGCTATTGTTATATGAAAACTCAATCAAATCCAGACTATCTTCCCAACTTCCTTGGAAATCAATGACGCAATGCCCGAAGTGTAACAGCCCGCTCTTAACGAGCTGCTAAGTAAAATTACTTAATAGCATTAATCAAACTTAGCTCTTAACCAACAAGGAACTAATCCATGAAATTCAATAACTCTTCATATTTAGCTTAAGAATATTCACACAAAAACTATTACAACCTTATATACGAAATTCAGCTAGCATATATCGCTTTTTGCATTCGCGATCCCTGATTCAACTTCCAGCATTAACTAAACCTGCAAAATCACGAATAGGAATCTGCCCCCACCAGGACAGGTTCAAAGAACAAAGTCAGGGAAACTGAGTACACATTGCCCAACCTGAAACTCATTTTAGTGGCTTAAAACATAATTTCGTGAGTTAATTTATTTGTAAGGTAAAATCGATTTGATCCGATCAAAAATCATATTCAAATTTGCAAGAACTTAAATCATTTCACATAAAATCTTTAATCATAACTGTAGTATTCGTGATTGATTAAATAAATTAAGCAAAGGTTTCAGACTTATTCACTAGGTGTTCAAAAGATGTTCATAGCATAAGAAGTCTCCAAATCCACAATTCAACATAATCAAACCTTAACACATACCGGAAAAGTATCCATCATGGATTCACAATTCGTCTCTCATGATTTTAATGACGAACATAAGCTAAGTACAAACACATCTCGAACATAATAGCCACTAATTATTCTTCATACTGAATCTCTCATACCAATACACATATATATTCTCTCAAAGCCATTGGAACTTCGATTCGTATCGATCTCGATAATTTATTTTTGAAATTGTATCATAATACTAGTATAAACTTTTCAAAAGAGTAACTATAAGTTATTGATACTCCAAAACTATAAATTTTCCAAAAATACTTCTTATAAATGATAAATAACGTATCAAAATCACACTTCGAATTTCGCAAACAATATATGTTTGATATTTCAAAACACATAAACATACTTATTCTTTCACAATATTTGCTTATTCCAGCAAATTCTAACATGTTTGTCTTTAAAACTTATAAATTAACTAGGGGAAGAGAACACGAATAGAGATGGGTTGAAGAACCACTGTCTCCAAACTTTTAGGGGTCGTCACCCACCTTTTCACACAAGCTTGCAAGACTTTTAGGACATGTCCCCACACAGATGTACATATGTACATTTACACAGATGCACAGATGTGCATTTACAAAGATCACACACAAATACACAAGTGTTGTTCATGGCCGTTGTTAACGGCTTCTTCCCCACTAAAACACATTTGAAAACTCATTTAATAAATTTAAGAAATATAATTCTTCAAAGGCTTATATCACAAACCAAATCACATCTGAATTAACACAATTAAACACAATTGAAAATATTGTCACAATGATACTTATTCAATTTGACAGATCCATTCAAAAGATTTGCTTAAAGATAATAATAGCTTATCCAAAGATTTTTCACAAACTCTGTATACATAAATCTTGCAAACAAGATAACCTAAGCACCTATATGTTATTCGGTTCGCTTGAAAGCACTCGCATATAGTTAAAATCCAAGATATATAGTCGAAATCCTTAAGCTTGTCAGGAATTATACTCATGAATACAAAGTAGTAAACTCAATATTAATCTATTGATATATTCTCGGTCCCAAAACGCAAATATTAAGTTTGTAGCACAAAGATCACCATTTCAAATTACTCCAACCTTTAGTCACAATAGTATAATAAACTCAAACCCTTATTATACTATGAAACATTCATAACTCCAAGTATAATAACCCAAAATCTTCCTTATCTAACTCCAGTTGCATATAGGTTATACCCAAGTTAGCGTAATAGCTCAATTAAGACTAGTCAACTTAATTTTCTCTTGATCGTACGTGGTTACATACCCAACACTGTAATTTAGATCTTAAAATAATTCTCATTAAGAATAAAGTAATAAATGATGTGTAAATACACAATACAATCGTATCAAAAAAATATATATCATTTATATTATTTTATCTTAGTCAAAGAATAATCTTAAACTTTTAAATTCAAACATACTCTTTACAGAAACCGTGTAAAGATCTCAAATGAAATGATTTAATAAACATTGAGCTTCAAAACTCGATAAATGATAACTTGGTAAATATAGGCCATAAATCATAATTCAGAAAATTAAAATACATTATATATTGAGTAGCTCAAAACTGGATTTTGTAGAAGATCAATTAGTTTATTTTTATGGTTACCCAATTCATAAAACTTATTTCAAAAAGCCAGTCACGTTGTAACCAACCTTTATCATCATATTCGAGTTAGAATTATACAATAACTAATATGTTAGTAAAACTACCGTTTAGTGATAACGTTAACTATAACATAAAGAAAATATTTATCTTATAGATCTTATTATAAAATTATATCGCTCAAATAATAGTTCAAGATAAACAAAAGAATATAGAGGAATATATCTATCGCTTATGATTCAACCGATAGTCCCTGCTAAACCTTATTAATCCCAACATAGGTTAATATTTATGAGCCACACTCATAGTTCCCTAATCATGTACTCCGTACCTTATTTCATAATTTGTCATATCTATAGCTTGATTACCCATAATGATATTCAACTGTATTTTCCGAAATGCACTAAATATACTGAAGCTAACATGAGCCGACTTAGAGTATGGAATTCCGATTACATTACAACCCATATTATTCTTAACAAATATATGTATCTTTATAAATCTCACATGGGTCACATCCTCCAACTATGTAACCAAACCTTAATAAATCTCGCTACCAAGTCTTCACAAGTCTCACAATCGAATTGGCACAAGTTTCATTTTCAAATGTATCAAAATGTCTCACGATCAAAATTTCAAGTCTCAAAAATCGAGCTTTCACAATCCTCATGTTTAAATCAATTGAGATATATATAGATTAAAAACACAAATATTAAAATCATTGAAATTCTATAAATATAATGTTCATATTCACATCTTATATAGGATTTCCAAATCACAATATTATAAGTAAAACTTAAATCGAAATTCATATTGTTAAACGTAAAATCACATTCTTAAAATAAAGATAACACAAGCCATCAATTTTCATCAAAGTGGATGGACAATGTGTACCTTAAGCATGCGACAATAATACTCCAAGAGTACGATCTCAGGTTCATAATCCGATCATCAACACCAATTTCATGATACCCATCACTCCTTTGCTTGAACTCCCAATTATACATCCATAGTTCAATCTTCATAATATATGCATGAACTCTGTAAGGTAATATAATTCCGTGAGTTTATTGATTGATTTAGGATGCAATATATACAACAATACTTTCCTAGTATACATGTTGCTAATTGATCGTGATTGATCATGGATCATGCTAATTGATCCTTGATTGATCCTAATTGATACTCTAGAATATTTACATATATTCTAGATATTTATTTACATATTTATTTATTTACATATACTCTATTACACCCCCGCAATCGAAACGGGAGGTTCACGTACGCTGAGATTGTCCCGGAATTCATCAAAGAGTACACGCGGAAGCCCTTTAGTAAAAATATCTGCAATTTGATATCGGGAAGGGACATGGAGTACACGAACAAGACCCCGTGCAACTTTTTCACGTACAAAATGTATATCCATCTCAATATGTTTAGTGCGTTGATGTTGAACGGGATTACCTGAAAGATAAATCGCACTAATATTGTCGCAATAAACCAACGTTGCCTTCTTAATAGGGCAATGGAGTTCCAATAGTAAGTTCCGGAGCCAACAAGATTCAGCAACGACATTCGCGACTCCGCGATATTCTGCCTCGGCACTAGATCGTGACAAGGTGGGTTGTCTTTTTGATGACCAAGAGATCAAATTGTCACCCAAGAAAACACAATAACCGGACGTTGACCGCCTCGTGTCAGGGCATCCCCCCCAATCGGCATCGGTGTAGGAGACAAGATTGTGAACGGAGGAGGGGTACAGGTGTAGCCCATGAGAGATAGTTCCTTGTACATATCGGACGATACGCTTAAGTGCAAGCATGTGACCCTCTTTTGGATCGTGCATGTGAAGACAAACCTGTTAGACCGCATAAGATATATCAGGCCGAGTAAAGGTAAGATATTGCAGGGCACCGGCTAAGCTGCGGAAATGGGAAGGGTCTGATATCGGCGGACCAGAATCATGGGCCAGTTTGGCATTAGTATCAACAGGGGTAGCAGAAGGCCTGCAAGAAGACATGTTAGCTCTTTCAATGATTTCCTCCGCGTACTTCTTTTGGGAAAGAAATAGGCCTCCTGCATGGCGGGAAACAGCAATACCCAGAAAATAACTGAGAGGGCCCAAATCCTTCATTGCAAACTCGGAGCTAAGTTGAGACATGATGGATTGTTTCAGAGAATCTGAAGAGGCTGTTAGAATGATGTCATCAACATACAACAATAAATATGCCATTTCCTTGCCACGACAAAAGATAAATAAAGAATGATCAGAAGTACTCTGAGTAAAACCAATTGTTGAGACAAAATTCGCAAATCGTTTGTACCAAGCCCTGGGCGCCTGTTTGAGGCCGTATAATGATTTGTTTAAGAGACATACATAATCTGGATGGGTGGGGTCACGGAATCCCACCGGTTGATGCATGTAGACTGTCTCCTTAAGATCACCATGCAAGAAAGCATTCTTCACGTCTAGCTGATGGATAGGCCAATTCTTAGAAAGAGAGATACTAAGAACCGCCCGAATGGTAGCCGGTTTGACCACCGGACTAAAAGTCTCCCCACAATCAATCCCGACCTGTTGAGACCTGCCATCACAAACAAGACGGGCTTTGTGCCGCTCAAATTCTCCATTAGATTTTTCTTTATGCGAGAAAATCCACATGCAACGAATAATATTCACATTAGGAGGACGGGGCACCAACTCCCACGTCTTATTATTAATAAGAGCATCAAATTCATCAAGCATGGCATTTTTCCAATTCGGATCAGATAAAGCGGTAATGGGATTCCGAGGGAGAGGAGATTTGCTAACGGAAGTGTGTAGATTGAATAACCTTTTGGGCTTGAAGATCCCATGTTGGGCCCTAGTGGTCATTTGGGGTGAGGGAGAGTTGGGCACGGTAGGCTGGAAATGGGAGGTGGGAGACCGCCCTTGGGCCGTGTTACCTGGGCCAGGGAGAATGGGGAACTGGGCAGGTGATGGACTAGTGGTGTTGGGCCTGCTTGATGAGCCCAGCAGGCTGTCCAAAGGAGATGGATGTTGGACAGGAGAAGGAGGTGTAGATGGTTGGTGGGTCATGAACTGTGGGCTGCTGGAACGGGCCTGGGGGGAAGGAAGGTCGTGGCCACGCTGGGTAGGTGGATGGTGGCCCACGGCTGATTGAACAGTCCCGGGGGCTGCCACCGACCTATTCTGCCCAGACGCGGTGGTTGGTGGTGGGTTCGGCTGGTGGTGGGCCACGGGTTCATGTGTTGGGCCATTTGGAAGCAAACCATCAACTAAAAAATCATAAGTGTGAGGTTGAGGAGTATGGACGTTAGCAAAAGGAAATGTTGTTTCATCAAAAATTACATGTCTACTAATAATGATTTTACGGGAAGACATATCATAACACTTATATCCTCGGTGATTCGTAGGATACCCCAAAAAAACACAAGGAGTAGACCGGGTTTGGAGTTTATTAATAGTGGTGGAGGGAAAAAGGGGGTAACACAAGCATCCGAATACCTTAAGATGGGAATAAGAAGGATCTTTTTGATAGAGGATTCTAACCGGGGAGTGATATGCTAATAGTTTGCTTGGAAGAATATTAAGAAGATATGTAGCCATTTGTAATGCATGATGCCAAAAGGATGGGGGAACGGATGCATGGGCGAGTAGGGTACGGATGATATTATTAATTGTGCGGATTTTCCGTTCGGCCTTGCCGTTTTGGGAGGAAGTATGAGGGCAAGAAAACCGGAAAGACATACCATTCATAGCACAATATTTTCTAAATGGACCATTATCGTACTCACGCCCGTTATCACATTGAATATTCTTAATTTCACGTTCAAATTGAGTTTTAATTAAAGCACGGAAATTTAAGAACGTATCATGCACGTGAGATTTTTTGCTAAGGGGGAAAGTCCAAAGAAACTTAGAATAATCATCAATAATTAACATATAATAACGATGCCCCATAGAACTCAAAACCGGAGATGTCCACAAGTCACTATGGACAATGTCAAATGGCATGCAAGTAAAAGAAGTAGAAGCATCAAATGGTAAGCGAATATGTTTCCCCAAAACACAGGATTGACAAACCGAACTAGAAAAAGTTCCATTACATGCAATGGATTTATTAATTCTAAGAGAATTTAAGATAGCATGTCCCGGATGGCCCAAACGATCATGCCATAGGGACGGAGAAATAGCTGCAAAAGTTGATGGTGAGGTGGCGTGAGTGGAGGTGGTAGTGATTGGGTAAAGGTCGCCAGTGCTATCACATCTCATGAGATGCATTCCCGTCTGAAAATCCTTCACAGAAAACCCAAACGGATCAAATTCAACAGAAACCGAATTGTCATTAGTAAATTTGCGGACGGAAATTAAGTTTTTAATAAGTTTGGGGGCATGTAGGACATTGGTTAAAGACAAGGGTGGATTAGGAGGGGAAAACGAAACATTACCATAACCACGAATTGGAATTAAATGACCATTTCCAACAACTATATTACGATTAGTGCTCAAATTAAAATAAGACGAGAGAGTACCTTGATCGGATGTCATATGGGAAGTAGCGCCGGTATCCATATACCAATTCGCATCCGGTGGATTGAGAGCAAGGGTGTGCATCGCCGCATCAATATCGGTTGGGCATGTAGATGGTGCAGCAGCAACGAAGGCCTGGGAAGGACGTGGGCCTAAGAGACCAGGTTGTTGTGGAGGACGGATTGGGCCTTGTGGACGAGCCCATGGAGCAGTAGGGTAAGGACATGGGGGTGTGGCCCATGGTTGCATCCAAGGCTGCCATTGAGGCTGGTAAGCCCACCCCGACTGCTGCTGCTGCTGATTCTGGCCACGGTCGCCGCCTCTGCCACGGCCACCGCCGCGGTGGTCAGTACTTCCTCGGCCGCCGCCGCGACCGCCGCCGCCTCTCTTCCCTTTGCCGGAATGTTTTCCGTGATAGTTACGACCGTTCGAACCACCATTCGAACCACCATTCGAAGACCCCCCGTGATGATGGTTATGGTGATGCGGGCTGGCACAACAATCCTCAGCCGCCACCATCGCTGCGCCCTCAAGGGCGGCACTTGCGGCCAAGGTTGATTCTTCGAGTCTGAGCATCGAACAAGCGGTTGTAAATAAGGGAAGTGGGTCTTTGTGTTGTATTTGTGAAGCCACATTTCGATAAGCCTCTGGTAGGCCTGCCACCAGACGAAGAACAAGGCGATGGTTGGATACGGGAGCACCAACGTTGGCCAACTGATCAGCCAACATCTTGATCTTCTGGCAGTATGCGGTGGCGTTGGGGTAGTCAGCCATTGCAATGGTGGAGAACTGGTGTTCAAGGTGAACCGCTCGGGTGTTTTTGTTGTCCTGGAAAATGTCACGTAAGCGCTCCCACGCCTCTCTAGCTGTGGAATCCGGTGCAATGATGGTGTGGAGAAGGTCGTTGGAGATTGTGCCGTATATCCATTGAAGGACAATGGCATCAATGCGAGACCACAAAGCCTCGTCGACCACAGTGGACTCATCCTCTGAGTCAGGTGCAACAATGGTGGATGGAATAATGTGATCGAGAGCAAGGAAAGCCCTAGCATGGATTTTGAATAGTTCCGCCCACGAAGCATATTGAGATGATTCCATCTCTAAGGTGACGGGGATGAAGGTCTTGATATTGCTGACGGAGAGAGCAGGATGACAAGACTTCATGTTGTCGTTGGCCATGGAAGGAGATGAGGTACAGGGAGGTAGAAGTATGGCTAGGGCAGAGATATGGTGGTGGAAAGACCTAAACTACTGATACCATGTAAGGTAATATAATTCCGTGAGTTTATTGATTGATTTAGGATGCAATATATACAACAATACTTTCCTAGTATACATGTTGCTAATTGATCGTGATTGATCATGGATCATGCTAATTGATCCTTGATTGATCCTAATTGATACTCTAGAATATTTACATATATTCTAGATATTTATTTACATATTTATTTATTTACATATACTCTATTAAACTCAACTCGTTAATAAGCTCCATATATTATCTTAACAAGGGTTCTACTTCGCTAATCAAATCAGAATTGGGAACTCAGAGGAAAGATCAACAACAACAAGGCCGCAACAACAATAAATTGAGGTATCAACAACAACTTGTAGCCAGCAGCAGCGACTGATTTCAGAAGAGCATATCTCCTAAAATACGGCTCCAAATTGAGTGACGTTTGAGCCTAAATTCATCTACGCAAAGACATCTAAAATTTTTGTTTAGAAACAAGAAGGGAAAAATTAGCGTAAGATCTTCAAAACATCACAAACAGAAGCTAGTTCTGAAAACAACAACTGCAGCAGCAGTGACAAGAAGAGGGCGTATCTCCCACAATACAACTCCAAATTGAGTGATTCTTGAGGCTAAATTGATTAGCTTTTCAAGGGCTACAACTTTCCTGAAGAAACTATTGGAAAAATCCGAACTCGTGTTGTAGAAAACGAACGAAACAGAAGCAGCAGCAGATAATCAAGCTAGAGGAGAGAGATTTTTTTGGGTTGTGAGTGTTTGCACCTAGGAGAAACCATTAAACAAATTTATTTTCTCCTTACTTGCCACTCAATTGTGAAGAATTAACAAGAAAATGACACCAATATTTGTGTGTGGCAACTCCCATGAGTGACACATAGCATGGAAGAGCAAGGCATATGAAATTATTTTATTTTTCTCACCAAGGGAAAAATTGTAATTTTACATTTAAAATAAAAAAAAAACAGATTTTCCTCTCTTACACATTGAAAAGATAAAATACAATAATAATACTCATCTTTTATTAAAACTGTTTTAATCTATTTTAAGATAATACAATGTAATTAGCCTCTAATTAAAAACACCTGGAAAAAAATTGCGCTATTACACGAAGCATGTCCTCAAGGGTTTGGATGGTTCTCTCAGTTTGTCCATCTGTGGCTGGGTGGAAGGCTGTACTCATTTTCAATGTCGTACCAAAACTCTTCTGCACACTTTTCCAGAAATTTGAAAGAAACCTTGAATCCCTATCTGATACGATATCCTTAGGAACTCCATGTAACCTCACAACATTCTTAATGTAAGCTTTAGCAAGTTGTTCCATTTTCCATGTTTCCTTCATTGGTATAAACACTGCTAACTTAGTCAACCTATCTACCACAACCCAATTTGTATCATTTCTGGTCTTCGACTTAGGCAAACAAGTGACGAAAGTCCATAGAAATACAGTCCCATTTCCTGCTTGGAATCTCTAAAGGTTGGACCTTTCCTTGAGGTCTCCTATGTTCTATCTTAACCTTCTGACAAGTCAGACATCAAGCCGCAAATTCAGGCACTTCGTTCTTCATTCTTGGCTACCAATAGACCTTTTTCAAGTCCTTATACAACTTGTCACCACCTGGTGCACATAATATGGCGTATTATTCCCTTCTCTCATTAATTTCCCCTTCAGTCCCCCACACTTTTGAGGCACGCACCACCTGCCTTTGTACCTCAAACTTCCATCATCATGGATTCGGAATTCTAACTCCTTGCCTTGCGAAATCTTTTCCTTCATTCGCTCCAACTTTACATCACCAGCTTGATTTTCCCTAATCTCATCAAATATTGACGGCTGGATGGTTAAGGCATTCATCATTCCCTCAAGGCTTTCACCACTTACTATTTCAAGGTTCAAACGCTGCATGTCCTTACACAGCTCGTTAGCAACTACTAACGCATTAACACTATGACTTGATTTCCTACTCAAGGCATCCGCAACTACATTGGCTTTTCCTTCATGGTACTGGATATCCAAATCATAGTCCTTGATTAACTCCAACCACCTTCGTTGGCGCATATTCAGATCCTTCTGTGTGAAGATGTACTTTAAGGTCTTATGATCCGTAAATATCCTACACTTCACACCATACAGATAGTGTCTCCATATCTTCAATGCAAACACTATAACAGCTAGCTCTAAATCATGGGTAGGGTAATTGGATTCATATGGCTTCAACTGCCTCGACTCATACGCAATAACCTTCCCGTTCTGCATCGATACACACCCTAAACCATTCTTAGAGGCATCACTATACACATCATATGTACCACTCTCATCACTGGCGCGGTTGTCAATCGCGTCTTCAAGGCTTGGAATGCTTCCTCACACTGGTTACTCCATTCAAACTTTGCTTCCTTCTTCATCAAGGTTGTCATGGGCTTGGCTATCCTAGAGAAGTCTTGCACAAAGCGTCTATAGTAGCCAGCTAATCCCAGAAAACTTCGAATGTCAGTCACACTCTTGGGTGTAGGCCATTCACTAACAGCTTTGATCTTAGCAGGGTCAACTGCCACTCCTTCTTTAGATACAAAATGTCCCAAAAATGCAACTCTTTCCAACCAAAACTCACACTTTGAGAACTTGGCATACAACTGGTTATCTCTCAGGGTACTCAGCACAGATCTCAAGTGTTCAGCGTGATCCTCTTCACTCTTGGAGTACACTAGGATGTCATCTATGAAAACCACTACAAACTTGTCCAAATAGGCATGGAATACACGGTTCATTAAGTCCATAAATATTGCAGGTGCATTGGTTAACCCAAAAGGCATAACATTGAACTCATAATGTCCGTATCTAGTCCTGAATGCGGTCTTTGGTATGTCATGATCGACGATTCACAATTGATGATAACCCGAACGCAAATCAATCTTTGAAAAGATTCCTGCTCCTTTCAGTTGGTCAAATAGGTCTTCTATCCTAGGTAGAGGATACTTATTCTTGATCGTGACCTTATTGAGGCTCCCTGTAGTCTATACAGAGCCTCATACTTCCATCCTTTTTCTTTACAAATAACATTGGTGCTCCCCAAGGCGATGCACTTAGCCTAATGTAACCTTTCTCCAATAAATCCTCCAATTGGCCTTTTAACTCATTCATTTCTGCTGGAGCCATTCGATAGGGTGCTTTTGAAATAGGCGCGGTTCCAGGCACTAAATCTATGGTAAAGTCAACAGGTTGATTGGGAGGCATCCCCGGGATCTCTTCCGGAAACACATCGAAGAATTCATTAACTACTGCAATATCTTCAGGTTGATCTTTGATCACATGCTCTAGGTTTCTCACATTGCATAAGAAGACTGGGTTCCCTTTACTGACTAGCTTCACGAGTTCCATTACCGTGATAATTCCTATGTTCTTAGGCTTACCAAAACGACGATATGACACTACTTTGCCTAGGCTAGACCTCAAGTGAACCTTCTGCTTCTCACAATCTATTTTGGCTTTGAACATGGCCAACCAGTCCATCCCTAGAATTACATCTAGCTCTCCTAACTCAAACTCGATTAGGTTAGATAGGAACACGGTCTTGGCTATGGTCAAAGGCACATCTCTATGGATTTTTGTACACTTCACTATACTACCAGTAAGTATGACTATAGGTACTTCAATTGTTTCAGGCTCTTTCAACCCTGATTTTCCCAAAGCATCTACTGATATAAAAGAATAAGTCGCACCAGAATCAAATAGAACTTTAACTAAAACGGAATTAATATAGAAAGTACCCGCTATGACGTCAGAGGAAGTTTCCGCTTCTTTCCTATATATCACATTCAGCTTTCCTTGGGAAACTCCTTTGTTATAGCCACCTCCATTGGTGTTTCCATTGTGGTTTCGGTTCCCATTCTGCGGTTGGTTTCCTCCAGGCTTTCCATGGTTCTGGTGATTTCCATTGCTATTGCCATTGTTACCACCTTGGTAATTCCTTTGGTTTCCACCTCCATTTCCCCCATTTCGGTTCTGATTATTCCGATTATTGCTCTGGTGGTTACCTTGGTTAGGCTTTCCATTCTTAGAATAGCATTCATACTCCCTGTGGCCTAACTTCTGACATAATCTGCAAGTCACTAAGTTTCCGTCACAATCCTTTCCAGGGTGATTCATGTTACAGCCCCTACAGTCGTAGGTCCTTACTCCATTCCTTCCGGACTGATTTCCACCACCTTGGTTTCTGCGATTACCGCCATTGTTAGCCCTAAATTGGAGGTTCCCATTCCCTTTGTGCTTCTTAAAATTCCCTTGATTCTGATGGTTATTCCCTTGATTCGAGCTTCCACCATCCTTTCTCTTTTCAATACCCCCATTCTTCCTTTGTTGTAACCCATACAGGTGAGCATCTTTTCCGTACAGGGTGTCCAATGAGGTAAAGATCTCTCTAGACAACAATAGTTGCAAGTCCATGGTCAAACCATTAAACTCTCTCAACCAGTTTTCAAGCACACTTGGTTCAATCTCTCCACTGTACAGTGGAGGCTTGCTTTGAGCTATTTTCTTAAACATTTCCCCAGCCGGATCATGCACTGGGTCGGCTCTAGTTTGAGCTAGGTCTCGAACTACCTCAGCTAGTTGTCTAACCACTTCAGAAATCTCTTGGTTAGCCATATCCCTTCTCCTGAATAAAATAAAAGGCTAACTTTAATATTGGTTGGACATGACATTACTAAGGCACTAGTTCGACAACGAACCCACTCACAACAAGAACACAGTTACACGTGCCCTAGGGGAAAAGTTGGCGCCACTTTTGGGCCTTCTCACCCCACTATTCGATGCATGTAAATTTAGATGGTTACTACTTGACCACCTTGCACATAAAATTTCATTGAAGAAATAACAAGTAATCCCTTTGCGATACCCACAAGAATTAGAATTGAAAATTGAACTTAAGAGATAACGAAAAGGAAATTATATTCTTTTATTAATGCTTCAATGAATAGGTCTTACATCCACTAATGACATAACATTTATTCTCCAACTATGATAGAACTAACAACCATAAGTAGTAGCTTTGCTACTTTATTATTCAACGAAAAATAAAACTAAGGATTACATTTTCTCTAGAGACTAAAGTCATCACGACGATCACTTCTTTCCTTGTGTTGCTCTGGAGTAAAATCTTGATCATTAGGATCATCCAAGTCTTCTTCCGGATCAGAGTCTTCATCCATAGCCTCATCATCATGTTGTGGCTCACTATCAACCACATTATTCTCTTCAAGCTCATCCTCAGATCTACTAGATATCTCAATTATTGGTTCAGGAACTACAGGATTAGGATTCTCAATCTCTACTACATCATCATCATCATCGTCCTCCTCAACATCACTAGCTTGCTCATCATGGATCATGCCATCCTCACCATCACTTTCTATTCCTCCATAGCCCATACCTAGACCCGCAGAGTACTTCCCATCCTCATAGCTATTCTCCGCAACCTCTAAGATAGTAGTAAGAACCTCAGTATCATACTTCCACCTACCATCTACAGTCCCATATTTGTACCAATTAGGGGTACCGTCATTAAAATGCATGTCACTGAACTTGTTCTTGAGGTCTATGTAAGGGTTCTTATGGGGAAAACAATGTATAACCATACTAGCCATCATATCTTTGTGCCTAAGGTGGGGCATATCCTTGGTCGAAGCAAAATAGTTGCAAGCAAACACGATCTTCTGGACATACATGTGAGGAGTCTCGTTATCCATCTTCTCTAAGTATCCTAGACTGGTGAACTTCGAAGGTAGCATCCTTAATTCCTGAAAATTCACAACTAGAAATTCTTACTAACGCGTTCCTATAGAAATTCCAACCCAAAAAGGATACAATAAATAGTTCGTGGAGTCATACAATTTCAATTCACAAGTATATGCTCAACATGAAATATGATGCAATTAATCACATAAAGCAAGATAAAACATGATTCGAACACATACGTGGCACTTAATAAATCACATTGTCACATAATATGCATTCCTAGACTAATATGCCCTTCTTAGTCTACCCATTCCTCACTTGAAAATAATATTAATTTTCGAAATTAATTTAGAAATAACTCCTAAGTTAGTTGAAATTATTAAAATTAAAATCGAAAATTAATAAGAAATATTAATTAATTAAATAAATTAATTTCGGATAATAAAAGAAAAATCCGAAAAAAAACAAAATAATATAAAAAAAATTCGAAAAATTTTCGAAAAAAAAATAAATGGATAAATAAATAAGAAAAAAATTAAAATATTTCGAATTTAATTCGAAATTTTCGAGTAATTAAAAAAAATTCGGAAAATTTTTAATTAAATTAAATAATAATCCGACTTTTTCGACTCATTTCAAATGACTTAAAATAATTGATATTTGACCTTTAAAATATTGAATACTCAAAATAATACGTTTTGACTTTAGGAAAATAATATTTAAAAATCCTAAAGTTCCGCATTAGTCTCTGATTACCACTTTGTAGTATTGCTTACTACAAAGAAGGAATGAAACTAAGCTCTAGTATACAACTTTGTAACACCCTAATAATTCCTTGCTTTTATAAAACCATTTTCCAACTTAAAATAAAGGAATTACTAAAGTATTACCGCCACCGTGATAACGGTTAAGGCTAGTACCAGAATTACGCAGCGGAATTTAATGTCAACTAACATTTAAAAACATAATTAACAAAAATATCGAGGCCTCCTACAATTTGGAACCATGACGGCCCAAAAACCAATGTATAAAAAGTCCAACAATTTCAAACATAGTTAAAGTATAAATAAGTAGTTCAAAATACGAAAGCATGCAACTCTCTCAATCATCCCAAGCCACATGATTTCGATCTACCAACCTGCTATATTATTCTACTCCCCATCAATGCAAGTGCAAATGATAGACCATCATAGGGTCATTAAGGCAAAGGCCATGACCAAAAGACACAAAGCACGTAGTCAGCAAATGCTGAGTACTTACAAGAATAGAGTGAAACGAAACTAAAACATGCATCACTCACTTAGCACTAATCAATATGCAAAAGCCATTTAATAATTAACAAGCAAATCATGAATACAAGACTCGACTCTTGACTCACAATTTAATTAGAATAAGCTTCGAACGGGCCAAAAGAATATTCCATAAAGGAAAGGTGATGGGAGCCAACCATACACCAAATAATAAATAATAAAATCGGGCCATACCGACGGATTTCTTGCGCATAATATAAATGAAACAACGTCTTGTATCATTAGTAGGAGATCAAGCTTTCCGGCAAGTCTCCCCCCATTGTTCATACTCAAGGTATATACGTTCCAAGAGTTTTCAAGCTTGTTTTGGTTGCACTTTACGTTTATTAATATTTTATTAAAGGTGAACTCAAGACTCAACAACGTACACACATATAATTAATAAACAACAACCAAAACGATCTTATTTTAATGCCTTAGGACTTGTGATCAACAAAGCAAGACACTTGTGAAATTACTACCATGTTCCTCCTCACCAAAGTGAGATTCCACATCATGCCCATTAACATAAGGGTTGTGCCCTTGCACGACAAATCCTAATTCATTTCATATAATATTCCCAACTGAACCCTACATGTGCGGTGGCTTACATGAGCTAACCCTTCACATGTGGTAAAATAAATAGTACTACGAAGTACGAATAATTGGCTCAAAGTATGCTAGACATCCCGTACAATAGCATACAAATAAATAATCCATCCCTTGCATGTGAAACAAACCAAACATGCATAAATATTGAACAACATGATTGACAATGAAATCCATACTCATAATAATCCCAACATGTTTGTTCAACCAATAATTCAACAATGCCAATACAATAATTCACATGATCGTTCACCAAAACAAATATGAAACCACATAATTTAATTCACATCAACAACAATCATGTAATGTCCTTGACAAGTAGTGTGGTCGCCCTAGACTTGTACGTACCTTGAATACCTAAACGTAGGGTCCACTTTGCAATAACGAGCACTCACTTAGAAGTTAGAAATCACCTCCTATCATCAAAATAAAGAAACTTAAATTATTTCCATTTTCATTAAATTTCCAGCAACTTTATAAAATCTAAAACCTCATTTAAACTTTAGAATTCAATCGTTTTTCAATAATATAATCGTCTCAATTTGCAAAATCAATTCCTAGTACGAAAACATACTTTTTCCGCCTTTAAAATAAATAAAAATCAACACTTTAAGCCTTTATTCAAATCTGAAAATATAATTGATTATCATAATTAAAATAATCACCTAATTATGCTAATCAATTGACTCATTAGGTCTAGATTAAAACCCTAACTTGAAAATCCCAATAAAACCAATTTATCATCATAAAAATCAATTCTTTATTAAATAAACAAATCTGAAAATTCATACTTTAATAATTAAAACAAGCCTAATGAATCACAATACGTAAATCCTCAAAGCACGGTGTTCATAACCGATTCCCAGCATTTTAATCATTCAAAACAATAATAATATTATAATTTAAAATACGAAATTTAAATAGAATGGGTAAGGAAGAAGAGAATTATACCAATCCGGCCTATAGCACGGAACAATCACGAATTAGTGTGATTGGGCAAAAATATTGAGCAACAACGAACAAAACACACACACACACACACGCTCGGCAGGGGACGAAGGCATAGCAGTATTGTGCGCGCGGGACGAGGGGAGGGCACAGCGCTGGGTGCGCGGGACACGAGCAGGCACTGCACGCGGGGGTGTGCGGGACAAGGGAAGGCACAACGCGCGGGGTGCGCGAGGGACAAGAGCAAGAGAGAGAGGAGAGGGAGAAGGAGTATGGGGCAAGAAAAGCAAAAGAGGGTTTATGAAATTAAGGGGTTCATTTAATGATGGGGAGTCCTATTTATAGGCTCCTTATTTTCAATGGGATAGGCTTAGGAAATTAGAATTGGGCTTAGGGAATTAAATGATTGGGCTAGCTTAGGACTTGAATTAAATTCTTTTGATTGTGCTCGTTTAATAAAACGAATTGGACTTTTCATTTAAAACCCGAACCTTTTAAAATTACTCGCGACCCATTAAATTTCCCGACTCAAAAATTATTTCGTTTCGTAATTAATTAAAATAATAAATATTCTAATTAATTAAAATACATTTAAATATTTTTTTAATGCGAAATAAATTCCAAAAATCGTAAAATGCTTTATAAATATAATAAAATATATTTATAAATATTATAAAAATACGAGGTATTACAATAACCATATCTACTGAAGTCATCAGTGAAAGTGATAAAGTAGCTGAAACCACCTCTAGCATTTGTACTCATTGGTCCACATACATCTGTATGGATTAAACCCAATAGTTCAGTTGCTCTTTCTCCAACTTTAGAGAAAGGTTGCTTTGTCATTTTGCCAAGTAAACATGTTTCGCACTTACCATAATCTTCTAAGTCAAATAGTTCTAGAATTCCTTCCTTTTGAAGTCTTTCTATGCGCTTCATGTAAATATGACCTAATCGACAATGCCACAGATAGGTGAGATCTGGATCATTCTTTTTTGGCCTTTTTGGTATTTATGTTATAAACTTGTTTGTCGTGATCTAATAAATAAAGTCCATTGACTAATCTAGTAGATCCATAAAACATCTATTTAAAATAAAACGAGCAACTATTGTCTTTTATTAAAAAGGAAAATCCCTTTTGCATCTAAGCAAGAAACAGAAATGATATTTTTAGTAAGACTTGGAACATGGAAACACTCTTCCAGTTCCCAAACTAGCCCAGAGGGCAACGACAAATAATAAGTTCCTACGGCTAATGCAGCAATTCATGCTCCATTTCCCACTCGTAGGTCGACTTCACCCTTGCTTAACCTTCTACTTCTTCTTAGTCCCTGCGAATTGGAACATAAGTGTGAGCCACAACCTGTATCTAATACGTACCCAAGAAGTTGAATTAGCAAGTATACATTCTATAACGAAAATACCTGAAGATGGAACGACTGTTCCGTTCTTCTGATCTTCCTTAAGCTTTAAGCAATCTCTCTTCCAATGCCCCTTCTTCTTGCAGTAGAAGCATTCAGATTCGGAAATGGGTTGGCTCACCTTCTTCTTTTCAAACTTGGTGCCGCCAGTTTGCTTAGTTGGGCTGGCCTTCTTGCCACCTTTCTTAGCATTCCTCTTCTTGCCAGATTTCTTGAACTTGCCCCCACGCACCATAAGCACATCCTGCTTATCACTTTTGAGCGTCTTTTCAGCGGTCTTCAGCATACCGTGAAGCTCAGTGAGGGTTTTTTCCAGACTATTCATACTGTAGTTCAGTTTGAACTGATCATACCCGTTATGAAGAGAATGGAGGATGGTGTCTACAGCCATTTCCTGAGAGAATTGTTGATCCAGCCGACTCATATTCTCAATGAGTCCAATCATTTTGAGAACATGTGGACTTACGGGCTCGCCTTTCTTAAGCTTGGTCTCAAGAATTTGCCTATGAGTCTCGAATCTTTCGACTTGAGCCAGATCTTAGAACATGTTCTTTAACTCACTGATGATCGTGAAAGCATCTGAGTTGATGAACGTTTTCTGTAGATCTGCACTCATGGTTGCAAGCATTAGACATTTTACATCCTTGTTGGCATCAATTCAACGATTGAGGGCTGCCTGAGTGACCCCGTCGCCAGCGGCTTCGGGCATCGCCTCTTCCAGGACATACTCCTTTTCTTCCTGCATAAGAACTATTTGGAAGTTCCTTTGCCAGTCAGTTTTTCCCGTTCAACTTCTCCTTTTCGAGAATTGAGCGGATGTTGAATGAATTGTTGTTTTCCATAGTAAAAACTACAATTGAAAAAGAATAAACAAATAAGTAACCATTCACTGTTTCTCTTAACAAACTTAAATTCTAGCATGCATGCATAATTCAATGTTTATTAAGCATTTTATTCATGTTATGTGTTCCGGCAGGTGTGAATAAAATGATTCCAAGACCCTTAAATAATTGAAGAATTAAGCACATTATGTATTTAGACTCAATTCTAAAATATTTTAGGTAAGCAAAGCCTTTGCTAATAGTTTAGAAACTACTCTTGGTTGATAGGTACATCTAAGGTCTTATTAGGTAAACCTATCTCTTTTGCCACGACATAAAAGGACTCATTACTTATATCATTGAGTTTCACCAAAACTAACATGTACTCACAATTATTTGTGTACCTTACCCCTTTAGGATCAATATGTAACACCTCGCTATGGCGGAAAACTATTACTAAGATTGATGTAAAGGTTATCCAAGTAAGTGTTATTTTGGCATGGCACCTTTTAACTCAATTTTTAAAGTTTGGAACTTAAGGCTCTTACTATGTTGGTTAGATTTTAAGTGAACTAAAATCCTTAATCATGCAACATAATCAAGCCACAATCTCATGCATAATTAAGACATATTTAAAGCAATAAATAACTTAAAGCATGCATAAGATATAAATGAAGGAAATATGTCCTTCACCCAAGGTGCATTAAGTCTAATACCAAGGTTCAGATTAATTGCGAACAATTAATTCAGTGAGATCAAGTGATCAGAACAGCTAGCTGGAGCAATGCTTCCGATCAGTGAGTTCTAATCTAGATTAAGCTCACAACTTACTCTTGACTGAACCTACAAGGTCACACCATTGGCATGTAACAGATCACCGGATTAAATGAATCGGAAATTCATTTAATAGCTTTTCGGGAAATTAGTTCGGAAAACATAATTATACGATTAAACATTAGATCGTTAAATCGTATATCGTATTGCGTATATTCGTAAGCTAGGCGAGACGAATAAACATATCGTACGACATTGGATCGTCAAATACGAAACGATAAATAAATTGTCGAATCGCAATACGAAATCAACCCACGAGACGGAGCGCACAAGCGTAAGGCCCATGGGCACAGCGTGCATGGCAATGCAGCGCTGGCCCAAAGACCTTGGTTGTGTAGCGCGCACGGACCAAAGGAGTAAGGAGCAGCAGCGGCACGCGGCCCACGGCCCAGCTGTGCGCGCCTGCTGCTTCCTTTGCGTGTGGGCTTGGCCGGCCAACTTGGTTGGCTTGCCCACCAAGTTGGTTGCTTTGCTTATTATGACTACTAGGTTATTCTAATAACCTCAGTACACTTTTCCAACACACCCAATTAGATTACACACATCAAACCCTAAGGAAGAGAGAGAAACCCTAATTCTCTCTCAGCCTCCATGGATGTGTTCTTCCCAAAAGCACAAACTCTTGATTGATTGTCTAAGCTACGGTTATCAAGACGGATCTGATCGTGTCGGTGAACCAAGTAGAGCAACGACAAGTGAAGTTCTAAGTTCGTGTTCGTTGACAGATTACTAGGGAAAATACGCTTCGAATGTAAGTTTGCTTAATCTGTGCTTTATACATGTTTCCTGGCTTTGGGGATTGTTTCCGCACATGTTATTATGTTTAACTGTATTCCCATACAACATAAGTGATCTAGTATGGCCCGACTTCATCTTGAATCTTCAACTTCAAACCCCGTCTTGAAAATGGATTGGAAACTCCGTCTTGAATTTCACCATGGGAGGCGCCATTTTTTTCAAATAGGATATGCTATAATTGAAACTAATTACAACTATTTGATGGTACGCAGACCATATTTAAAGCAATAAAACTTTGGTACTTTAGACCAATATTACATTCAAATTAATGGTACGCAGATCATATTTTCTATCCTATTTGGGCCATACTAGTCACTTTCCATAACCTGCAAAACAGTACATTTACAATATACCATTCACCCATTCATTTATCAACGAATGGCCCACATAGCTGGTTAGTAGAACATATTATGCATCACATAAATATTTGCAGCAATTAATCAAGGCTTCCAATAATCTACAAATTATTCAATCTATATTAATTCTAATCGAGTTGTTTTAACCTTAAAGGAATGTAGACCTAATCAAGAGTTTATGACTAAAACGCTCCACTTAAACCAAAATTGCTTACGAATTTTAAACATAAAATTGTATTTCCTAGTCCAACCGAAAAAATACAAATTTATTTAAAATTTAAAGCTCATATTAATTATTATTTAAATACTTTAATTTATTTTCAGTTTATTAAATTAATTAATTTAAATTTAATCAAGGTTTTAATTTTAGTAAAATAATTAGTATAAATAAAATTTATAATAATTAAATTATTCAAAATAAATTCCGAGAAAAAATTAAATTACGAACTTTAAATTTAATTAAAATCGTTTTTCCAACTGAAAATCAAAATTAAATTAAAACGAACCAATCGGGTCAAGACGAGGCCATGGGCTTGCGCCCATGCCTCATCGAGTCCAACTAGTAGCAGCCCATGCCACTCGACTGATCGTATAGCAAGGCACGAGCAGCCACGCTTGCGCGCAACAGCTCGCTCGCTGTGGCGAGGCATCCTCGCTTGGCGAGGCAGCGCTCGCTGGTGCGGAGCAGCGCTCGCTGGTCGAGCCAGCTCTCGCTGTCCGCGCGCGCGGCCTCGTCTTGCTTGCTGCCTTGCTTCTCGCCCCACCCTCCCACTGCTCGCAGCACTCGACGCTAGGCAGGGCCGTTGCCTTGCGCTTTCGTGCCATGCCATTGCTTGCTGCATTCGTACCGCATGGGCGACGAGCTCCCTTGCTCGTCGTCGCATGCCCGCACTATACAACACCCCTTAAGGGTAACACTAAGCTTCCATTGCTTCGTGCGTGCAAGATTTGTGAACGGATTTTATAAAAATCAAAACTTGTATTTTTTAAATTTATCGACGAATTAATAAATCTTATTAATTTCATAAATTTAGGGCGAAAAATCGAAAATTTATTATTCAAATTAATTTCCGATCATGTTTATTTTCATGGATTCAAATCTAGGTCATAAAATTTTAAAACTTTTCAATTTTATCAAATTTTATGGTGGGTTTTTAATCATAGGATTCTAATTAAATTGCTAATTAATTATGAAAATCAAATCAAATTCTAAATTATTCGAATTTCAACAAATTAATTAATTACAATTACAAATTAGGTTGTATAATTAACAAGCTTAGGCATTAAAATTCTTAAACATATACAATAGGTCAATCATAGATTCAAGATTTATAAACAAGAATCGCAAATATTTAATTTAACATCCAAAAAATTATAAATTTTGCGTTCGAAAAACTAAAACCTCCGAAAAGTCATAGTTAGGCTTCGAATTTGGGAATTCTGGGTTCGGCATCAAATCTTTGATTTTAGTCAAAATTTTAAAACGCGTTTACATGCGAAATTCACTATAAAATTATATGATTCCAGCCATTATTGACTAAACTGCCGAAAATCCTGCGAACATATAATTAAATAATCACACGAATTTGCAATTAATTACAAAAATCGAAATTAATCACCCCTTTAATTCATTGCAAATTCATAAAATTTAACCATGTTAACTATAATTGATTATGGAATTAATTAGAGGCTCATGATACCACTGTTAGGTTATGACAAATATAAAACATATATTTCATGCGGAAAAACCATAAAGCCAGGAATCTAAATTAATTGTCACATAACAATTAGCATAATTTAGGATGCATACATTTGTAGCATGTCTTCCCTAGCTGCTCCCGAACCGAACAAGAACAAGTTTAGGACTCCAAGTGTAGTCCCTCCGTAGATAGTCCGCCTTAGATTCAATTAACTAGATTTTAGCCTAAGGTATTATGTTATTCGTTTATAATTTTGTGGCAAATTATTAACCTTTAGTTTTTAACTTAAAACTATATGAATACTTGAATTTATGTATTATAAATTGTGATTGCCATCACCTATTTATAGGGTAGGATTATCGGAACTAGAAACCTACTAGGATTCAACTTATCTAATTCTTTTAGAATTAGATTCTAATTAAATCTATTAGTTTTATTGTTTTGCATAACAACTAATTCTAGTAGTTTAGGAAAATAATCTAATCGGATAAATCCTAAATGCATAAGGATTCGAAACACGCACGAACACAACGACACGCACCAAACAGCCCACGAGGAGCTGCTGTGCGCGCGGTGGGTTGGCTCGGCCCAGCGCTGGTACGCGGCCCACGAAGGGCGCGCCAGCCTGCTGGCCTTGCCGAGCTTGCTGGGCCTGGCCTTGCTTCATTGCTTGGCTGGGCCTTGCTTGCTTTGGCGGGCTGCTGGCTCGCCTGCTGTGCGCGGGCTTCGCTAGGCGCGGGCCTAGCTTCGTGCTGGGCCTTGCGTCTAGCAAGCTCGTCCGATGTTTATTTCGTACGTCGCGCTTCCGATTAATTTTCCAATTCCGGAATTCATTTCCGATTCGAATAATATTTAATATTTCCGATTCCGGAGTTAATTTTCGTTTCGAACAAATATTTAATATTTCCGATTCCGGAATTTATTTCCGATTCCGATAATATTTCCGATTCCGACAATATTTCCGTTTCCGGCAATATTTCCGATTCCGGCAATATTTCCATTTCCGATAATATTTTCCGATACGTACCATGTTTCCGTTTCCGGCAACATCTGCGACTTGGATAATATTTATATTTTCGATACGATCCATACTTCCGTTTCCGGCAATATCATCGTTTCCGGAGTATTCATAATTTGCCTTTGACGATTTCAGCTCCCACTGGAACCGAGATTCGTCTATTCCGAATATCCATAAATGGAGTATTTAATTCACTTAAATACTTGATCCGTTCACGTACTATTTGTGTGACCCTACGGGTTCTGTCAAGAGTAAGCTGTGGATTAATATTATTAATTCCACTTGAACTGAAGCGGCCTCTAGCTAGACATACAGTTCACTTGATCTCACTGAATTATTAACTTGCATAATTAATTAATACTGAACCACATTTATTAGACTTAGCATTGAATGCATACTTGGACCAAGGGAATTATTTCCTTCAAGAAAAATTCAGAAAATTTGTCAAATCGTCGTCTGGGAAAGCCTCACGGCCTGGTGGTCGGCGTAATAATTAGGAATCTTTTTTAGAAATCGAGGCGGCCAGACTTCGGTACGAAAGGAAAGCAAAGTAGGGTTCTGCTTGTGCCGAACTGCAGCGGGATGCTAGTCAGGGACAGGTTCCGGTCACTCTTTCGGAACCATCTGATTTGATTCGTTCTCAATAGCCATGGAAGCCAATTGTTGGCTCTGAATAACCAGCCCATACCCACAAAATCAAAGCTAAATTCAAATTAGAACAATTACAATCAACCCCCCGCCCCAAACACTCAAGCATCAGTATAAACCAGAATTCAGAAAAGTAAAATAAAATTGACAAATACCAACAAAATCCAAATGAGAATCCAAAAAAAGAGAAACAATTCTCACATGAACAAAGAGCTCGAGTTCATTTATAATCAGAACAAGATCCAAATTCTTTTATTTTGTAACAAGCTTATACAGATTTCTAGACTTATAATATCAATTCGTACTTGCGTCATAGGAAACAAATAATTAAATAAAAGTTAGGTTTTAAATTACAAACCTATAAGCTATAAGGAGGAGTGACGCATCTGTGCTGCGGCGGCGGCATGAAGAGGACTGATTTGGCGGTGGGGGAACAACAGCGGCCACGCGGCTAGAAGATGAAGTGTTCGGCGGTGGGGAAACAGCAGCAGCGGCGCGGCTAGTCGTGCGGTGTATGAAGTGAATGTTGAATTTTGCGCCTAGAAACTAGAGAAGAGGAAGGATCTGAGAACTAGAGAAGGGAAGGAAGCAGAGAACCAGAGAGGGGACGGAGCAGAGAAGCGGGAAAATGAAAAAAAAGTTAGGGGAAATATTGTTTGATAAATGTTTTTAAATATTGTTGGTGTTGGGTTTGGTGTTTGGTAGAGAGAAAATATAAAATATTTTATTTTATTGGGTTGAAGTCCAAACTTTTGGTATTTGATAAACATGCTCTAAGATTGTAGTTGAAAAGTGAATGTTTAAATTATCTTTAGCATTTAAATGTCGAAGGTAGGTTTTTAGTCCCTTCCTAATATCCTTATTTGTTCCGTTCTCTAACCCCATCCACATTAGAGTTTGGGGTGCTATTTCATTGTCGCTCCCTTTTTGAATTGCTTCTACATTGCTCCCCCTAACTTACCTCATAATACGCATAATTGTGTGGGATCATACTTGTAATTGTATTGTTATGAGCTAACTTTCACACAATGACCCAAAACCACAGTTGTCTGGTTTGAGTAGTAAGTCTAGGTATTGTATTGGTCTGTTACATAAATGGAGGGGGGGGGGGGGTAAGTAATTTGTTTTATGAAAAAACACTAACACGAGCAAGTAGGGATAAATATTTAAATTCACAAAACCATAAATAAACAAGTAGGTAGGGGTGGGAGGGGATGAAATACAATGAAAACAAAGGACAAAGATGGGTTGAGAGGTAGGAAGGATTGAAGGAATATGAACTTCTGGTTGTTTCTGACTTTCTACTGTAAGAAAACTCGGACTGATTATGTGAGATTTGTAAATTGGTTTACCATTGGTGAATTTTTAGAACTGGGTAAACAAGTTGATATGGAAATACAATGTAAACAAATGATGGAGATGGGTTGAGAGGTAAGAAAGAATATGAACTTCTGAGTGTTTTTTACTTTCTACCGTAAGAAAACTCGAACTGATTATGTGAGATTTGTAAATTGTTTCACCATTGACTAGATTTTTTAGAACCGGTAAAACAAGTTGATTTGAATAAAAAAATATCTATACGAGTTGTGCGGTGGTGCAGATTCTTTGGCAATATCTCCAGGCCCATCTTCTGGTATCTTTTGAATTTTCGTAGTTTTATGAAGTATATGAAATAAGTTGTGAATGTTTTTATTTGATTTGATCTTAAATGAACTACATTGAACTTGTGTTGTAGCAGATACTTCCTTAAAAATCAAGATTATGGAAGATAAGCAAGCAACATGCAACAATGCCCATGTCCCTCGAAGTTAAAAGTTGAATGTTATTTTGTTGTGAAAAAAAATGTATTCTCTCTGCAATATTTCAATTTTGTTTAAGTTGAAATTAGCTTTTGAGCCCGTTCAATGAAAGGACACTTATATAGTGGTTTTTAAGACGTCTTTTAAAGTGCTAATTTTATTGAGGGTTTGTGATTTTAGTGCGAATATATGATTTATAGAGAAGTGAAATTTGAAAGTTGAAAAATATACTCCGTATAAAATAGATGGTGAATTACGAGTGTTAAAGCGGGAGATGGAGTGGAAGAGGTTGAATGATTGTATGAATTAAATGTTGAATTGATGTTGAATAAGCAAGATGGAGTGAAATAGGTGTTGAAAGATGGAGGTGACACTTGTCATATAATAATTAATGGTTTTCCTTTTAAATATTAGGTATAGAGGTATAGATTAGTTTGTACAAAAAGCAGTGTTTTCATGATTTATTGAATTATTGGAAGTATGTGATTTATTATTGATATTTTTTTTGGTAAGAAAGATGCATTTTGTATATTTCACTTGAAATTAAATGAAAAATGCAGTTTGGTTTATATGAAATACAACGTTTAAAATGGTTATTAAATGACAAATGTATCTAATTATACTTTTCGGTTCATGCGCAATGAGTGTTTTTTTCTTGTGATTACAAAGATGGATGAACAAATTGCAATTTCACAAATTATATAAGTTATAATTTCACAAATAATATCAATTATAGTTTTGCAAACAAAATTTGCTATCTTGGAGGACGGCGCACGTTAGGACGCTGGCCAACAACTAGTATATTGAAAAAACTCGATTTAAGAAGGAGTACATTTGAATGAGAACCGGTTTTGCACTGTTTCTTTCTTCCCGCGCGATTCAATAAACCATCCACCGAAGACCGTGACCTACCGCAAGACACCAAACAAAACTACTCTCTTCGTCTATAAAAGATTGTCCAAATAAATTATTCACTTTATTAAAACTTGGGTATGTTTAAAAATGAGTGAGAACAAATGAAATAAGATATAAATATCTATTTATATTATATGAGTAATCTTTTAGAAATGGTGGAACATTACATGAATCATAGCCTAAAATTCTTGTGTGGACCTGGTCCACGCTAATATTAGTGTGGACCAAAAGCCCACACGTGCCAAATGCAAGCTCTTACAAAGAAACTCCCAGCCATCAGTAAAATACCTCTCTCTCGCCTATTCATTATCTCTCGTGACTGTGAATGAAAATCTTTCATCAAATTTCAACGAAGAAGATGATCGACCAAACTTAACAAATCGAAGGTGAATCAAACTCGACGAATCAGGGTAGAATATTGTGAAAATATACTTCGACCCTTAACCTTCATCCCCGATTCTCCGATCTTCTGGTACAATCTCTCTGCTCCTTTTTCCTCATGCTTAATTTGATTTATTGATTGTTATTCAGTTTCTACCTAGATTCAATTCATAATTTGTGATATTTTCTGTTCCGGTGTTGTAAATATGGAAACAATGGGCTTCGAATGAAGGCCCTTTCGTATGTGTTGAAGATCTTGATTGTTTGAATGAGTAGAGTCCGAATTCACCTGCACAAGAGCAAAGTCACTAGCCTCGGGGGTGTTTCCGAGGAAAGCCCCTCCGATGCCTAAGTAAGAACGATGCTCGGATTCTAGAGAGAAGTTCTTTAGAAGAGTAGTCTTAAGGCGATAAATTGGACGTACCTTGAGGTGTGAGCCTTGGCGGCCTATTTATAGTGTTTGCATAATAAATGCCCATAGGTCATTTATTGCTTTTGGGCCTTGGGCCTTGATGGATGGCTGACTAGCCATTGGTAGGTTTGATGCTGTTTGTTTAGAGCCATTGGGCTTTGGACTTAGTGGCCCAATTGAGAATCAATTGGGAGCCCAAACAACATGCCCCCCAGACCCGGTCCATTTAGAATTAAATGGGTGGGTTTCCAGCTGTCAGAAGTCCGAAAGTTCCCTCTCTTTTTTGAAAAGGGATGATTTGCATTGATGACAAGTGTTGGGAGTTGTATTGTGTCGTGGAGATCGTGGGTTGAGGAAGTTGATGCGCCCTTTTTCTTTTCTATAAATACTGGGTGCTTTGCTCTTTTCGAACTTTTTACTCCTTCTTTCAAACCCATTCTCTCTCTAAATTCCGGCGATCGCAGTGCAATTTGTTTCTTCAGATCTACGAAATTCGGCCAACTTTAGACTTCGGGAACTTGTGTTGTTCGCTTTATCGGCGAATTCCGCTTCGGAAAAAGGTAATTTGTTTCTGAGTTCTCCTTTTTTCTTCGTTCTTCCTTCTACCCCTCAATCTAAACCCTAGATCGAGATTTCGCGACCATGGCAAAGAATAGGGGCAAAAGCAAGTTCGTCGTTGGCTCCTCTAGTGAGAGGGAGAACGTGCCTTCGGGGAGGTTACCGAAAACTTCGAGGGGTCGGCCTTCGGCGAGGCCGTTGGAGAAGCGTTCGATTGGTTGGGATGCTTCCGAAGATGATGTAGTTGGTGGGTCTGGCGTGTCTGAACGCGCAACCTCTGGTGAGAGAGCTGGCTTTTCGGGTGCTCGTCGTCGTTACCCCGAGTTTCCAGTTCATTGGACGGAAGCTGATCCGAAGGGCAGGTATGCCTCAATTTTGCACGAGACCACCAAGATCGACGGTCCGTTGGAGAAATCGGTCAGCGGTGACTGGTTGGTGGAAGCGAAGTTGGGGAATTATCATCGGAAGGCCGAGGAGCTATACGGAATTCAGCATGCCTTGGGGTACTGGTGCGAGCTTCCTGAACAAGAGCGTCCTCGGGTGACTCATCCACCGAGGGGGTTCATTTCCGTGTACACTCATCATTTGGAGAATGGTCTCCGCTTTCCTTTGGATCCGTTCGTATCCGAGCTTTTGGTGTCGTACAACATTAGTTTGGCCCAGCTCACACCCAAATCTATGAGGCACATAATCGGATTTAGATGGGTGTGTGACTTCGTCAATTTCCCTTGCTCTGTCGCTATTTTTCGGGATCTTCACGATCTGGTTCTCAACCATGCTTCCAAGGGTGATGGGTATGGTTGGTGGACCATTGTCAACAAGAAGTCCCGAAAGAGGGGGGATCCGAACTACATCACGGCGTACCCTTACCTTAGCTCCGACCACAATTGGAAGACGGAGTGGTTGCTCGTTCGTGTGCCGACGGATCCGAAGCATCCCAACTTTTATCGTCCTCCGAAGTGGTTCGTGGCTCCTGATCCTGATATGAGGGGTGTGGCAGCTCCAGATCGGAATCATCGCCACTATGTGGACCTCCTCCAGTGGTTCTTGGCTCAAGAGGATAACTATCGACTGCCGTCTAGCTGGCTCCCGAATCTCAATTACATTTTGAGGGAGGACATTCTTGCTGTTGCCGGTCTCAGCAGGATTTTTGACAGGGGTAGGTGTCTTTCGGCTGAGACCGTTTTTTCAGTGAGTTTGTCCTTCTCTTTCCTGCTTCGTTTTGCTGACATATTTTGTGCTTTGTTTTTGCAGAGTACGGCTTTAGCTGCATTGATCCTAAGAAGTTGGGCATTTCTTTGGATTTGAAGACTATTCACGACCCGGCTCCCGAGTACAAGTTCGGAAAAGATAACCCTCGTAATCCTCGCCTGAAGGATTACGTGTTGTCTCCTTCGGGGGTTGCTCGGATATCCGAAGTTCGAGCTGATCCGTGGGATTCCGCCTCCTCTGTTGAAGTTGTTCCTGTGAAGGTTGTGCTTCCTGTGTTGAAGACAACTTCGGACCCGGTGAGTGTTCATTTATAGGCTCGATTTCTGTTTGTCTTCTTCTTTTCGGTTGGCCGTCGGCTAACGTCTTGGTCCTGGACCATCTTTTTAGGGTCCTGGGACTGACGCTGTGCCGCGTGCCGTTCCTTCGGTTTCATCTCCGGCTCGGATAGATATCTCTTTATCTAGGAACCGGGTACTTCACGCTTTTTTCTCTATTTCTTCCTTTTTCTTCTTTTACATTCGTTGACCCTTGGTCTCCCCTTTTTAGGATCAACGCAAAAGGAAGGGTAGCACTCTTTTGAGGCCTTCCACGCATCCGAAGAAAGCAAAGGCTTCTCAGCCCTCGGAGAAGGTATTTGTTCTGACTTGGAGTTTTTTGTAGTTCGTTTCTCCCTTTTTCCGAAACTAATCTTTGAACGCTTGCTATGTAGGAAGCGGTTTCGGAAGTCATGCCTCCTCCTAAGAATCTTCTTCACTTCATGCCCTTGCCAGGGCAGAAGTTAAAGAGTGTGGTGGTTGCTGAACCGCCGCCCGTGGACCAGCCGCTGATCGAGGAAGATATCATCCCCTCTCCACTGAAACCATCTGCTGCTTTGGGGATCGAAATCCAGGATATCACCGAGGTGATGGAGGCGATTGAAGCCGATTTTGTTCCTGGTTCGGATGTCCCTGAGGTAGCTGGGGAGAAGAAGGAGTCTGCTGATCTTCCCTTCGAGAGAGAGAAGAGTCCAGACAAGGAGATGATAGATCTCTCGGGCCCCGAAGCTGCGGTTCCCGAGGTTCAGAAGGAGGTTCCCTCTGCTGGAGAGGAGGAGCAGCCCGAGCAAGGTCTGACGAGGAAGAGGCGCCACTCAACTTTGGGTTCTACTTCTACCTCGGCCCTGGATAGGCTGATCCATGCTGATCCCTGTTCGGATGTTCCGCTAAAACGGATCCCCGAAGAAGTAAGGGAGGCGATGGCTCGGTATGCCAGGGCTCCGATTTTGGGAGAGGACCCCTTGGCTCACGTGGGATCCTTGGTGGGCCCCGAAGCTGCTCGGGAGAATCTGCTTCGTGCTAACCCGCAGTGGAGGGTTCCTGGGGCTGAAGAGAGGAATCCGGCTATGATGGCCCAGTACTATCTGAACGAGGTAATTGCTAGATTTTTCTCTTTGAGTTGTGTTTTTGTTTTATGCTTTTCCTATTTTTGCTCATCTTTCTTTCGTTCCCAGGCTGTTTTCTGGTCCTCGTTCGCTTCCGAGTGTAGCTCGGTTGAGGAGAAACAATTGAGGAAATATCGTGAGGCTTATGCTCGTGATATTCCCATTTTGGACCAGAAGGCTGGGCAACTCCACTCCGAGCTTACGGAAGTCAAGCAGCTATACCTTCAGTATAGTCGCGAGGCTAGAGAGTCTGCTGAGAAGATTGGGGCCGAGGTTGGCCAGCTCATCTTCCGAGTTGAAGAGGATGCTGAGAAGATCGCTTCCTTTGCTGAGGAAAAGAAGGATATGGCCGCTAAGTTCGCTAGCGAACTTGAGGAAAAAGATAGACTCTTCCAGGAGATGAAGTCTAAATTTGAAGCGGCCGACAAGGAGCATAAAGAGGCAGAGTTGAGGCTTTGCCATTTTGTCCAGCATCGGGAGCTGATCCAGCAGCAAGCTGATAAGGTGCCTGTCCTTCGGCTGAAGCTTCGGGAAAAGGATGACTATATTCGGAAGTTGGAGCAGGAGCGAGTCGACCTCTACACTGCTGATCAGTGTAGAGAGCAGTACTGGAACGGCATCCTGGGTGCTCGGCGCATGTTTGCGAAGCACATGCCTCACTTCCCTTGGAACGAGAAAGTTCCCCTATGGATGCAGGCCGAGGACCACTTGGTGGAATGCCAAGCTGATCGGGATGAAGCTGAAGCTGAACGCCAAGCTGCTCTCGCAGAGGCTCGGGCCCAGAAGGCAACTTCCGAGGGTGATACTACTGCTGGGGGTTCTTCGAAGGATGCTCCCCTAGGGGCCGCTCCTGAGACTCCCAAGAGTTAGGGATTCGGGCAGTCGTCTTCTTCAGAGTCGGTCGGTTCCAGTTGAGGACTTCCGAATATGTGCTTGCTTTTCCCCCTTTTGCCTCGGCGCTGCGTTGTACTCGTTTCTTTTTGCTTTCTTAGTACTTCGGTAGGCCGGTATTGTCTGTTGATGGCTGCCGATTTTAACTGTTTCATTTTGTTTTCAATTTTTGAGGTTTTCAATGTATTTGTACTTCCCCCAAATATTGAATGAAAAATGAGTGTTAGTTACTTGGCTGCTTTTCAATTTTGTACTTTCGAGCTTTTCTTTGAATCCGCAGACTTGCTGAAAACCTTTTGATCTTGCGAGCTCTTTAAATCCGTAGATTTGTTAAGAGACTTTTTATCTTTGCGAGCTCTTCAAATCCGTAGATCTGCTAAGGGACTCTTTAACTTTGTGAGTTCTTCAAATCCGTAGATCTGCTAAGAGACTCTTTAACTTTGCGAGTTCTTCAAATCCGTAGATCTGCTAAGAGACTCTTTAGTTTTGCGAGTTCTTCAAATCCGTAGATCTGCTAAGAGACTCTTTAGTTTCCAGACTCTTCAAATCCGTCGATCTTCTCAGAGGTCTGGATTGTTCTTCCGATCTCTTGTGGTTCGGAAACCTGGGCAAGAGATCGCTAGTCTGCCTCTTAGTTATGCCTTCGGCGATCCGTGGATCTGAGCCGGAGTTTTATAACTTGATTCGAGCGACTGTTTGTGGCGAACAAGTTTTATTTGGTTATCGCGAATCCGAGGATTCTGGACGATTCCCTGAAGTGTATGATTTGGTCATTCCTTGCATTTTATCAAGGAATGGGCAAAGTCAACCTGTTTTTAGTCTCGGATTGATCAGATCCGAGGCTGCATATATATATAAGGGGACAATAAATATAGAGATAAGTTTAATGAAACACATGGTGCCAATGGCTTTCCTCTTCTCATTAAACAACTTACTTGGTTTTCAGACAGAGATCATACAAAATATTTCTTGAGAACATCGGTATTCCAATGGTTCTTCAGAATTGTTCCATCTAACTGTTTCAGCATAAACGTGCCTGGCCTTTTTTCGGAATGGATGATGTATGGTCCTTCCCAAGTGGCTGAGAGTTTGCCATGGATCCGTCCTTTCTGAACCGAGGCGGCGTTTCTGAGCACTAGATCACCGACTTTTAGGGGTCTGGCGTTGACTCTTCGGTTATAATGCTTGTTGACCCTCTGCAAATAGGCTGCGTTGAGCGTCCTTGCATCGTTCCGAGCTTCGTCCAGTAGATCGAGAGCTTCAGACAGAAGTTAGTTGTTGCTTTCTCCTTGGAGCCCATCATACCTGTTGTATGCCTGGATCCTCAGGCTTTCTGTTCCGATTTCCACGGGGATTACAGCTTCGGATCCATATACAAGGTGGAACGGTGTTTGCCCGGTAGCTTCTTTCTCGGTGGTCCGAAGGGACCATAGCGTTCCGGGTAGCTCTTCTAACCACTTGTTTTTGTCATCCTCGACTCTTTTCTTGAGTGCATTGAGGATGAGTTTGTTAGCAGCTTCGGCTTGCCCGTTGCTTTGTGGGTGGCAGACTGCCGAGTAAGCTAGGTGTATGCCGAACTGTTTGCACCACTTTTGCAACGGGGTGTTGTCGAACTGTTTCCCGTGGTCGAAGACCATCAGTCTTGGTATGCCGAACCTTGTGATGATGTTCTGCCATATGAACTTGCGGACCTGAGGTTCGGTGATGGAGGAGACAGCTTCGGCTTCGATCCATTTGCTAAAATAGTCGACTCCTACAATCAACCACTTCTTCTGGTTCGTCGCTGAGGGGAAGGGACCAATGATGTCTAACCCCCACTGTGCGAATGGTAAGGGATACAGTGTTGATTGTAGGGTTTGAGCTGGTTGATGGATGGCTGGTGCGAACTTTTGGCATTTCTCGCATTTCCTTGCCATCTGCTTTGCCTCGGAAACCATAGTGGGCCACCAGTACCCAGCCCGAAGGGCTTTATGTGCCAATGTCCTGCCTCCGATGTGGTTTCCGCATATCCCGAGGTGGATTTCCCTTAGGATGTAGTCAGCGTCTGTTGGACCCACACATTTTAGCAGCGGAGCAGAGAATGATTTCCTCATGAGCTCTCCTTCGGCGCTGATGATGAACCATTTGTTGAATCTTTTCAGCTTTCTTGCCTGCAGCTTATCTTCGGGGAGTTCTCCCCTTTCTTTGTATGCAACTACTGTTAGGTTATGATACATATGACATTTACATAAATCATGCGGAAACAACCATTAACCCAGGAATCATATTATTTACACATAATCATATAGCATAATTAGATGCATACTCTTTGTTGCGTGCCCTCCCTAGCTGCGCCCGAACCGAACAAGAACAAGTCTTTTAGGACTCCAAATGTCGTCCCTCCGTAGATAGTCCACAGCACGTCCGGATCCGCCTTAAGATTGACCAACTAGAATCGCCCTTAAGGTACTAGAAAATTCGGCACTTTTATGAGCAAGATGTGTTTTAATTTTCTCTCAAAAACTCACTTTTGAATACTTTGAAACTTGTGTATAAATTATGACCCCTAGGCCTTTATTTATAGAGTTATGGAAAAGGAATCGTAATCCTAGTAGGATGCGAATTAATTGGAATTAGAATCCTACATGAATTCTATTTAATTAATTTATCCAATTAGGAATAGACATTTAATCATACACTGACTCTTGCTGATTCAGGAATCACGCATGAGCACAAACTCACACACACACGGCAGCCACAAGGACTGCCCATGCGTGCGAGCTGCAGCCCACGCAGCAAGGCCCACGCATCCGTGGCCTTGGCGCGCGCTGGGCTTGTGGCGTGCGTGCTTGCTGGGCGACGGCCTGGCTTCGTGCTGGGCCTTCGTCCGGCAGGCCTCGTCCGATGCTAATTCGTACGATACGCTTCCGATTAAATTTCCATTTCCGGAATCTATTTCCGATACGAACAATATTTAATATTTCCGATTCCGGAATTAATTTCCGTTTCGAACAAATATTTAATATTTCCGTTTCCGGAATTATTTTCCGATTCCGGCAATATTTCCGATTCTGACAATATTTCCGTTTCCGGCAATATTTCCGATTCTGGTAATATTTCCATTTCCAATAATATTTTCCGATACGTACCATGTTTCCGTTTCCGGCAACATCTACGACTTGGATAATATTCATATTTCCGATACGATCCATATTTCCGTTTCCGGCAATATCATCGTTTCCGGAGTATTCATTTCTTGCCTGTGACGATCTTAGCTCCCACTGAAACCAAGATCCGTCGGTTCCGAATATTCATAGATGGAGTATTTAATGCCATTAAATACTTGATCCGTTTACGTACTATTTGTGTGACCCTACGGGTTCAGTCAAGAGTAAGCTGTGGATTAATATCATTAATTCCACTTGAACTGAAGCGGCCTCTAGCTAGGCATTCAGCTCACTTGATCTCACTGAATTATTAACTTGTTAATTAATACTGAACCGCATTTATTAGACTTAACATAGAATGCATACTTGGACCAAGGGCATTATTTCCTTCAGTCTCCCACTTGTCCTTAGGGACAAGTGTGCATTTCCTAATTCCTTTGTCGCTCGATGCTTGCTCTTGAACATAAGGTAAGAGTTGTCATCCTTATTATGTCCAGAGGTGTTCCTCGGTTTCAGAGTTCAACTGATCAAATAAACAGATAATCATAGCCTATGATTCATCCGAGCACGGCCATGCATTTCACAGTTTCTAGCTCTCCGAGTGGCCTTGTACAACTTTTAAGCATCTCATCCCGATTTATGGGAGGACAATCCCAATCTTGCGATCTTGAGATTAGACTTCGTTTGATAGGTGATTACCTGAGCGTTGCCTTTATAGCCTCCTTTTACGGTGCGACGGTTGGTCAACGTCAAAGCAACCAGTTCTCAAACAAGTAATCTCAAATCACTCAGGTATTGAGGATTTAGTGTCTAATAATTTTAATGAATTTTACTTATGACAGATTTTCATCTCTTACAGTAAAGTTTCATAGGTCTTGTCCGATACTAGTCTTCCCAAAGTAAGTATCTATGCAAATGATTATGACATTGCCATGTCCACATAGTTCAAGAAACAGAACTACTAGTCATCTTGCATTCTAATCGTCTAACGTTTTCTATGCGTCCAATTTTATAGAAAACTCCGACTAGGGACCATTTTCAACCTTTGACATTCAAGTTCACTTGATAGACATTTCTTAGTCACAGGACTGGTCCTGACAGTCTATCTTGAATATATCGTCAAATTGAAGGGACTCATCATTTAATACTAAACCAAGATTAAATGGAATATGAAAATTCATTTCATATATGATAAATGTTCAACCCCAATGTTTTACAACCATGGGCCTCTAACCCATCTTTAAAACATTTCATGGAATTCAGAGCTATGCTTGATTTCCAGTGCTACAACGTGAGTGTTGCTTCTCACTTGTTGCATAGGTTTAGTTATCATGCTTTGCCAATCTTAATATCCTTTTCATCGAATGTTCTTCGAGATATGATGATAAGATCTTTTCGAGTTTGTTTATTATGTGATCTAGTCTTTCTTACTTCGATGGTGGTTTTACTCATTTTTCAATGAAGAACCATCAAGTTAGCAGACGTTTTTCTTGCTTCAAGAGTGGTTCTACGCATTTTTCAATGAAGAACCATCAAGCCAGCAGATAGGTGATCTACCCAAGTCCAGTGAAGAACTTTAAACAACCCTGTTTTATTGCTTCTTAGGCAATAATTACTTTTACTTCAACTGTATAGGTTGCTAGTGATGCTTTGTTTGGATTTACCTATCCAGGCAGTTCATAGATATGTGGAAGATTCTCCAACTATATCTTAGAACATAGAAATTATTATTTTAATTTCCCACGCAACAACTCATGGTCTCCAATCCATGTTGCCATTTTAAAACACGATACTCTATAGCTCGTCCTTATCAATGGTTAACTCCAAAGGGTCTTGCTTGATCCTTTGCCAGTGTTTATGCGTGTAGCATCAATATTTAGCATATCTTTATTTCCTTGAGTCAAGAACTAATCTTATGTACCTTTTCAAGTACCATAAGTTTTTCTTGATCTCAATCTAGTTGATCTTCACTTAGATCAATAGAGATTGGTCTATGTTCGTCATGCCCAAAGTCATACGATACGTTTTTGGCGATCCTCATATTATATTATACATAATAAATTCTTTTGGAGAATAATTCCCAATTGAATTCTATTCATGTAACTTTAGTTTATCTAGTTTCAGTAGATACTAAATCCAGCTAAATTCTTTGACATATAATATAGGTTAAGAATCTTATTTAGATCCTTTGATGTTTAACTTAGTAAATGCTTATACATAGTTCAAACATCCTTTACTTAGATTTATTCATATGGGTCGAATATCTCCAATGGAGACTTTCGTGTTTGATTTAGTAAATGTCATTACTTAATCTAAAACAATATTATAAGATCTTTGTAAATAGATCTTAATACCCAATATGTACTAAGTTTCGCCATGGTCCATTATTGATGAATAATTTCAAATCTAAGTAATTAGCATTTGAATGTTATTTCATAATAGAGAGATATGTGTGTGATACACATAGGACCAATTAAGTTTTATGTACTCCCACTAAACTTCTTA
Organism: Spinacia oleracea; assembly: GCF_020520425.1. NCBI lineage: Eukaryota > Viridiplantae > Streptophyta > Magnoliopsida > Caryophyllales > Amaranthaceae > Spinacia > Spinacia oleracea. The sequence continues at coordinate 90,272,015 of NC_079490.1, read as the reverse complement.
TATATCTATAAGAATCATGTATATTTTATGAAACTAAAATACTTATTAGCTTCACTAAAATACAATTCCAATTCCCAAATTGCTTGCTTAAATCTGTACTTAGATTTTATAAACTAGCTTTTCTTTTCAAGCATTTATTTGGATCCACAAATCCTATGACATACCATGTACATAGTTTTCTTCCAACATTTGATTGAGGAATATGTTTTGTCATCCAATTGCCATATGTACCAATATGCAATCATTGCTTGATTTATAGACTTGAGCATTACGATTATGCATGAGGTTTCAACACAATCCATGTCATGAATTTGCTTGTAACCTTTAGCAACTAATCTAGCTTTGCGTGTGAACACAATTTCATGTTTGATGGTTTTTATCCTTAAAACAAACTTGCAACCAATAGATGTGAAACTATTCTTGCAAATCAACAAAATTTTAATTTTGTCATCAAAACATTGAGTATGTTTTATGGCCTCTAACCATTTAAACATATAGTCTATATATGGCCTCTAACCATTTTAGGGAATCTATATTTCGTCATAGCTTTCTTACAAGTCACAAACTCATTAATCTATATGATAATAGTTTGACTGCAAGTTGTAGGTTTCTTCACTATTTAATAGAAGAATCTCATAGTTTCATTGACCTGATCTCTATGTTTCTTCACTATCTAATAGAAGAATCTCATAGTTTCAGTGACTTGAATTCTATGCCTACTTGGGTATAGAACATCAAACAATAGAATATCAATAGCCACTTGAAAGTCCTTTGAATATTCTGTTCTCCTTGAAGCACTTGTAAAGTCTTCTAAGAGATGTCTATTCTTTAAAGCCACTTCTAAAGTCCTTAAAGAATAAGTTCGGGTTTTCTGAAGCACTTCAAAAAGCCTCCGGAATGTCCGTTTATGTTTGTTGTTCGCCTCGAAGACTTTCGAGGTCTATTTTCTCCCACTTGTCATTTTGGAAACGAATCTCCAAAAGGACATTATTTCGAGCAAACAAACATTATGTTCTCAAAAATTCGTGGTAGAAACAATACCCTTGTGTCTCATTTGAATAAATCACAATGAAACATATATCTATACTTGGGCCTTAGTTTGTTGAATAACAAACACTAAGCTCCCACTGAGTTTAGGAACTCTTTAGATATATTATGAAAAGATATTCTGAAATTACTTTTCAATAGCTTTGACGAATTTGGTTTAGTTTGGTGGTAGTTGAGCATTTTGTTTTAGAAATTATAGGAAAAGTCTTTATGATTCATCATTGATCGAATCAAGTACTAATTGACTTCGATCATTCCAACGTAGATATGCCATATCTTATGGACCTAGATTGTGAACACACAATCATTGATGATCATATTTGGTCTCAAGTAATCATCAACATGATCTAGCCTAGATCTTTATGATTTCTTGCCAAGTGGATTTTATACTTCTGAACCTTGGAACTACCCAAACAGATTCAACTCATATCACATTTGAGTCAATAAACCTATATTCACTCAAATCCATGTGAAATAATAAAGTCATAAAATCTTTCTTTAGCTTTGAACTCTATCGTCTAGGCGTTCTAACAATAGTTCATATCTTTTGTTACTTTCAACAAGTAAGACTAGCTTGTCTTAAGTTGATCTAGAAATCAACCAACTTTCAAAAGTCCATCAAAATAGAGCTTATGAATGTTAACTTGTTGATATGGTCTAAGCAACAATGCCAAAGATTTAATGGAACTCAAATCAAGGGTTTGATTTGAACCTAGTAAAGTTCTTTAAAGAGTTGTTTGTTTTAATCAAGCATATTGACTCAACCAGTAATTGACCATTTCATTCAAATAAACAAACAAACAAGCATTGTTTTTGTTCTTCTGAATGTGAGTCTTTCTGTGTTTGAAGCAGAAATTTAGGTATGCTGATTATGGAACAAAATAGCCATTTAGTTCCAGCCTTTGAAAGGACTTAAAACAAACTAGATGACCCTACAATTAATGTAGCAATGCCATGCTTCATTTCCCACTTGTAGGTCATTAGTGTATCCTAGCTTCCATTGTTTGAGTTATTACCGAAGTAAGAACCTCAAGCGGTATATGATACCAAGGAAGTTTGATTGCTAGGTCACTTCTCTTTAAACATAAATTTATAGGTAGAAACGGAATCGTAAATTCCTTTCATTTGTTCCTCGTTTTCCTATTTCTTGTACCCTTTCTTATAGTCTTAAGAATTGAATTCTTTAGTGTTGACTTTTATACTTTGTTAGACATGCCCAATGTCACCAACAAGGTTCTTTACCATTTTAATTTATGTTGAATATTCTGTTTCAACTAGATGATCTTACCAGAAGCTTCTAAAGTTCTCTAAGCATCGATCTATTCGAATGTCTAGGAACTAGACTCATTCAAGAATTAAATGGACAAAGATATTAGGTTGTTAACCATTGGTAAAGCTGAGCGTATTAAACTCAATGCTTTATGATCTCAAAACTACAGTGTATTTTGAATTCACAAGCACCAATTGGTTTGCCATTCGATTTTGATACTCGAAAACAACCATAAAAGTCGATATAAGAAACGTACATTTTAAATTGCTCACTTTCTCTCATTTCCGTGAATCGTTCTTGGATTCACTACCAATCGAGGAAATTTACTGTTACCTTTCTAAAAGGATTTATTGCAGTGCAAGATATTTAATTATAAACAATAATTAAAACATACATTGAAGCATGCAAAGTCTAAACATTTATCATGAATAATAACTTGAAATTAAAGCAACCATGCAATTCAAACAAGTTATTAGCATTTTATTCGAATTATGTGTTCCGGCAGGTGTGAATAAAATGATTCCAAGATCCTAAAATCATTGAAGAACTAAGCACAGTTTGTCGACTTAATCCTAGAACATCTTAGGTAAGCAAAAGCCTTTTGCTAATAGTCTAGAAACTATTCTTGGTTGATAGGTACGTCTAAGAACTTATTAGGTAAACCTATCGAATTTGCCACGACATAAAAGGACTCCTTACTTATATCGTTGAGTTTCACCAAAACTAACATGTACTCACAATTATTTGTGTACCTTGCCCCTTTAGGACCAATAAGTAACACCTCGCTGAGCGAAAACTATTACTAGATTGATGTAAAGGATATCCAAGCAAGTGTATATTTTGGCATGGCACCTTTTAACTCAATTTTTAAGTTTGGAACTTAAGGCTCTTACTATGTTGGTTAGATTTTAAGTGAACTAAAATCCTTAATCATGCAACATAATCAAGCTTTTGATCTCATGCATTTTAAGACATATTTAAAGCAATAAATAACTTAAAACATGCATAAGATATTTGTGATCTAGTATGGCCCGACTTCATCTTGAAGCTTTGACTTCAAAGTCCGTCTTGAAAATCTCCGTGGGAGGCACCATTTTCTTCAAATAGGATAAGCTATAACTAATTACAACTATTTGATGGTTCGCAGACCATATTTGAATTGAAAAATAACTTTGGTACTTTAGACCAATTACATTCAAATTAATGGCACGCAGACCATATTTTCTATCCTATTTGGGCCATACTAGTCACTTCATAACCTGCAAAACAGTACATATACAATATATACCATTCACCCATTCATTATCATGAATGGCCCATATAGCTGGTTAGTAAAACACATTATGCATCACGTAAACATTTGCAGCACTTAATCAAGGGCACCAATAATCTACCAATTATTCAGTCCTTATTAATTCTAATCAAGTTGTTTTAACCTTAAGGATTTGTAGACCTAATCAAGAGTTTATGACTAAAAAGCGCTCCCACTTAAACCAATAAATTCATATGCTTTACCAATTTTAAACATAAAAATGTATTTCTAGTCCAACCGGAAACATACAAATTTAATTAAAATTTAAAGCTCATATCAATTTATAATTGAATCCAAAAATTTAATTTAATTTCAGTCGTATTTAAATTAATTCATGATTTTAATTTTAGTAAAATAATTAGAATAAATAACATTTATTATAATTATAATATTCAAAATTAAAATCCAAGAAAATAATTCAAATTATTAATTTTAAAATCAATTAAAATTACGTGAACTGAAATTTTCAAATTAAACATTCAAGACGATCTAATCGTAACGCAAACACCCTACGCGTTGCACGCCCATGGGCCGTACGCACACAGCCATTGCTGGCCATGTGCGCGCAGCCCATGCGCTCGTCGCATAGCTGCTGCTTTCTCATCGCAAACCTCCGCACAGCGCCCCATCGCACGCGAGCTATCGCTCGCAGTGCGCGCGCGAGATCGCTCGCTGGGCGCGCTGGCTCGCTCGCTGCGCGCGCGAGCCATCGCTCGCTGGGGCGCGACATCGCTCGCTGGGCGAGCGACATCGCGCGCTGCGCGCGCGAGCCATCGCTCGCTGGCGCGAGCCATCGCTCGCTGGTGCGCGACATCGCTCGCTGGGCGAGCGACATCGCGCGCTGCGCGCGCGAGCAGTGCTGGGCGCAGCGCTCGTGGCACGCGAGCTTGCGCTCGCTGCGCGCGAGGCTGCGCGCACTTGTGCGAGGCAGCGCGCGTTGTGGCGCAGCTCGCTTGCTGCCCACACGCGACTGCCTTGGCTCGCCCTTCGCCCATGCCCATTCGTTCATTGCTCGTGGCACACGACACAAGGCAGGGCTGCTGCCTTGTGCTCGTGCACTACGCCCTTGCTCATTGCATTCGTGCCGCACGGGCGACGAGCTCCCTTGCTCGTCGTCGCATGCCCGCATTATACAACACCCCTTAAGGGTAACACGAAGCGTCCATTGCTTCGTGCGTGCAAGTTAATTGAACGAATCGCATAAAATTTTAAAATTTTATATTTAAAATTAATGACAAATTAATAAATATTATTAATTTCATAATTTTAGGGCGAAAAATCGAAAATTTATTATCCAATTGATTTCCGATTGATATGGATTCAAGTCTAGGTCATAAAAATTTAAAATTTATCGTAAATTTACAATTTTTATGGTGGTTTTTAATCATAGGTTTCTAATTAAATTACAATTAATTATGAAAATCAAATTAATTCTAAATTATTCTAATTTTCAACAAATTAATCATAATTACAAATTAGATTGCATAATTAACAAGACTAGGCATTCAAACTTGTTAAACATATGCAGTAGGTCAATCAAAAATTCAAGATTTATCAACAAGAATCGCAAATATTTAATTTAACATCTTAAATTTACGAAATTTTGCATTCGAAAAACTAAAACCTTCGAAAAGTCATAGTTAGGCTTCGAATTTGAGAATTCTGGGTTCGGCAGAAAAATACTATTTTTGTCAAAATTTTAGAATGCCTTTTACATGCGGAATTGACACAAAAATCACTCAATTCGGATGAGTAATGAAGAAACTGCCGAAAAACTGCGTACATATAATTAAATAAACGCAATTTGCAATTAATTAACAATTACGAAAATTAATCACCCCTTTTAATTCTTGCAAATTTGTAATATTTAACCATGTTCATGCAATTTAGATTATGAAAATAATAAGGGGCTCGTGATACCACTGTTAGGTTATGATACATATGACATTTACATAAATCATGCGGAAACAACCATTAACCCAGGAATCATATTATTTACACATAATCATATAGCATAATTAGATGCATACTCTTTGTTGCGTGCCCTCCCTAGCTGCGCCCGAACCGAACAAGAACAAGTCTTTTAGGACTCCAAATGTCGTCCCTCCGTAGATAGTCCACAGCACGTCCGGATCCGCCTTAAGATTGACCAACTAGAATCGCCCTTAAGGTACTAGAAAATTCGGCACTTTTATGAGCAAGATGTGTTTTAATTTTCTCTCAAAAACTCACTTTTGAATACTTTGAAACTTGTGTATAAATTATGACCCCTAGGCCTTTATTTATAGAGTTATGGAAAAGGAATCGTAATCCTAGTAGGATGCGAATTAATTGGAATTAGAATCCTACATGAATTCTATTTAATTAATTTATCCAATTAGGAATAGACATTTAATCATACACTGACTCTTGCTGATTCAGGAATCACGCATGAGCACAAACTCACACACACACGGCAGCCACAAGGACTGCCCATGCGTGCGAGCTGCAGCCCACGCAGCAAGGCCCACGCATCCGTGGCCTTGGCGCGCGCTGGGCTTGTGGCGTGCGTGCTTGCTGGGCGACGGCCTGGCTTCGTGCTGGGCCTTCGTCCGGCAGGCCTCGTCCGATGCTAATTCGTACGATACGCTTCCGATTAAATTTCCATTTCCGGAATCTATTTCCGATACGAACAATATTTAATATTTCCGATTCCGGAATTAATTTCCGTTTCGAACAAATATTTAATATTTCCGTTTCCGGAATTATTTTCCGATTCCGGCAATATTTCCGATTCTGACAATATTTCCGTTTCCGGCAATATTTCCGATTCTGGTAATATTTCCATTTCCAATAATATTTTCCGATACGTACCATGTTTCCGTTTCCGGCAACATCTACGACTTGGATAATATTCATATTTCCGATACGATCCATATTTCCGTTTCCGGCAATATCATCGTTTCCGGAGTATTCATTTCTTGCCTGTGACGATCTTAGCTCCCACTGAAACCAAGATCCGTCGGTTCCGAATATTCATAGATGGAGTATTTAATGCCATTAAATACTTGATCCGTTTACGTACTATTTGTGTGACCCTACGGGTTCAGTCAAGAGTAAGCTGTGGATTAATATCATTAATTCCACTTGAACTGAAGCGGCCTCTAGCTAGGCATTCAGCTCACTTGATCTCACTGAATTATTAACTTGTTAATTAATACTGAACCGCATTTATTAGACTTAACATAGAATGCATACTTGGACCAAGGGCATTATTTCCTTCAACTACTGCGTCCATCCAGCTGGATTCGGTACGTAAACTGCATACTGTGGTGGGTAGCAAGTCAATGCTTCTCTCTTGGTGAACTTCCACGTGGACCGACCTGTTTAGGTCGATGAGTGTTGAGCTTGCGAGCTTTGACAGCGCGTCTGCTTGCGTGTTTTGTCCTCGGGGAATGAGGATGACTTCAAAGGATCTTAACTTTGACGTTAAGGATTTAATTTTTGCTAAGTAGGCTGTCATGCTGGGCCATTTGGCCTCATACTCCCCTCGGATCTGGTTGGCTACAAGCTGGGAATCAGTTTTGAGGCAAACATGCTCGGCCTCCAGAGATAAACAAAGCTCTATCCCTGCGATTGCGGCCTCATATTCGGCCTCGTTGTTAGTTGCTTTGAAGCCGAACTTCAATGCATACTCTATGCTTTTCCCCGTCGGGGGGATTAGTACAACTCCTGCTCCTGAGCCGTTTATTGTGGAAGATCCGTCAGTGAAGACCTCCCAAGTGCTTTTCGTATCATCCAGCATTTCCTGGTATGAGCACTCGGCCAAGAAGTCTGCCAATGCTTGTGCTTTGATTGCTGTCCTCGGCTGATATTTGATGCCGAACTCTGATAGTTCGAAGGCCCAGGCAGCCAATCTTCCTGACCTCTCTATTTTGTCGAGTACTTTCTCGAGCGGTTGGTCAGTTAGTACTGTGATCTGGTGGGAGTCGAAGTATGGCCTTAGTTTTCGTGCAGCTACCACTACTGCATATGCGACTTTCTCGATGAGTGGGTACCGGGTTTCGGCCCCTGTGAGTGTTCGGCTGGTGAAGTAGATTGGCTGTTGCTTCTTTTCTTCTTCCCGAAGAAGCACTGCGCTGACGGTTCCAGGGCTAACTGCGACATATAGGTACAGGGTTTCCCCCTCCTTTGGTCTGGCCAGTGTCGGCAGTTGAGCTAGGTGGGCTCTGAGTTGCTGAAAAGCTTCTTTTTGCTCCTGTTCCCATATCAGTTCGGGATCCACTTTCCTCGGGACCCCCTTTTTCTTGACTGGTTCTGCTTCTCCTCCGGGGAGGTTCTTTGGTTTCAGTGCTTTGAAGAAGGGGGCTCCCTTGTCCGAGGCTTTTGATATGAACCTTGTTAGTGCGGCTAATCTGCCGGTTAGCCTCTGCACATCTCTCTTGGTCTTCGGCTCGGGTAAATCCAATGCCGCTTGGACTTTGTCCGGGTTCGCATCAATTCCTCTTTCGCTCACCATGAATCCGAGGAATTTCCCTGACTTCACCCCGAAGACGCATTTTTTTGGGTTCAGCTTCATGCTGTATTTCCTCAGATTTCCAAAGGTCTCTGCCAAGTCTTTGACATGGTCTTCCTCCTTGATGCTTTTTACGATGGAGTCATCCACATAGACCTCCACATTCCTCCCTTTCTGGTCGGCGAAGACGTGATCAACTAGCCTCTGGTAGGTGGCTCCGGCATTTTTCAAGCCGAAAGGCATCATTTTGTAGTTGAACACTCCTGCGCTTGTGATGAACGCTGTCTTTGCCCTGTCATCGGGGTGCATGAATACTTGGTGGTAGCCTGAAAAGGCATCCATGAAGCTGAGCAGTGCATGGCCGCTGGTGGAGTCAACCAATTGATCTATCCTTGGCAGGGGATAGCAGTCTTTGGGGCAGGCTCGGTTCAGATCTGTGAAATCCACGCACATTCGCCAGGAGCCGTTCGCTTTTTTTACCATCACCACGTTGGCCAGCCATTTCGGATACATGCATGGTTCAATGAATCCGGCCTCCTGCAACTTTTTCACCTCCTCGGCGATGGCTTTGTTTTTCTCCGAGGAGTAGTTCCTCTTTTTTTGCTTGACTGGCCGAGCTCCAGCGTTGACGTCCAGCTTGTGACAAATCAGCTTCGGATTTATCCCTGGCATATCTGCTGCTGACCATGCAAAGATGTCTTTGTGATCCCTGAGTAATCGGATCAAATCGATTCGGAGCCCCGAGCTTAGGCCCTTGCCTATTCGGACGCTCCTGTCTGAATCCTCTTCGAGGAAGATATCCTCCATTTCTTGATCCGGTTCGGGAGATAGGGTTTCGGGGCGGGCATCAACTTCTGCGGGAGACAAGCTGCTCGTGCTTGCTCTTCTCCTTTTTGCCTCGCTTTCCTCTCCCGTAGCTCCTTTTTCTTCCTCGGGGCCGTCCCCTAGTTTGGGCTTTCGGACAGCAGTGTGGCAGGTTCTTCTCGCCACTTCTTGATCACCTCTGATTCGTTCGGCGAATCCTGCATCCGAGACGTATATCATCAGCTGATGGTATGTGGAGGGGACTGCTTGCATCTTGTGAATCATGGTTCTTCCCATGATTACGTTGTATACGGAGTCGCAGTCCATCACCAGAAATTCGTCCCGAAGGGTTTTTGCTGCCTGGCCTTCTCCCACTGTGACTGGCAGGGTGATCTTTCCTCGAGGGATAGCTGCGGATCCGTTGAATCCGATCAGAGGATAACTGACTTTCGTCAGTGCTTCCTCTGGTTCTTCGAGGATCAGCTGCTCGAAGCAGTTTCTGAAGATGATATTGACGGCACTTCCTCCGTCGACTAGCACTCGATGTACGTTGTGGTTATTGAGGTCCATGGAAATGACTAGAGGATCGTCATGTTTGTACTGGACTCCGAAACAATCATCAGCAGTGAAGGTCATGTTCGGGGGGTGTGGCTGGTTGTCTCCCACCGCGCTGAAGTTGACCCGATGGGAGAGGGCTCTTAGGTGTTTCTTGCTGGCCTGGCCAGACTTCTGCCCCCCGAACACCACCAGGATGTCGTTTTTCTTGTGTCCTGTTGCTTCGTAGACCCTCTTCTGGGGTTGCTCATGTTGTTTGCCACTGGCGGCCTTTTCTTTTTCCTCCCTTCGGTCTAACAAGTACTGTTTCAGGTAGCCTCGGCGAACGAGGTCCTCAATGTTGTCTTTCAGCGAGTTGCATTCTTCGGTGTGGTGACCGAAGTCATCATGAAACTCGCACCACTTGTTCTTGTTTCTCCGAGCTGGGTTGGACTTGAGCTTCCCCGGTAGTTTCCACTTTTCATCATTTCTGTTGAGGCTAAAGATCTCTTTTCGGGGCAGAGCTAGTGGAGTGTAGTTAGTGTATTTGGGTTGAAGTTCACCCCTTCTCCCGTCTTTCTTCGGGCTCATCTCTCTAGCTCCTACTTTCTCCTTCCCTTTCCTTGAGCCGCCCTCGGGCTTGCTCTGGGTATTCTTTGTGTCTCTCGGATCCGACGATCCCTTCAATCTTGCAGCGGCCTTGTTGAACTCTTCGGTTCTGATGAACGCATCAGCCATTTGGAGCACGTCAGCTATTCTGGAGGGGTTCTTCATTGAGAGTTCGTCACGGAACTTCCCTTCCTGGAGCGCGTGCTTCAAGGCGAAGATGGCCACGTCTGGCTGCAAGTTTGGTATGTTTGTTGATTCCTTCATGAATCTGGCCATGAATTCTCTCAGACTTTCGTCTCTTTCTTGTTGGATTGAGGTCAGTTCTGCTGTGGTTCGCTCGGGGCGATTGTTGCTCAAGAACTGTGTGCAGAATCTCTTTTTCAGCTTTTTCCAGCTCTTGATCGATCCCTTCGGCAGCGATCTAAACCACTCTCCCGCCACTCCGGTTAGCGTGGTTGGGAAATATTTACACCAACATGCTTCGGAGTAGGGACTCAAGAACATTTGCTGCTCGTAGGAGATGACATGATCCCTCGGATCTGTGATTCCGCTGTAGGTTAGGTGCGCTGGCAGTCTTACCTTCGGTATTTCTTCCATGATCAGCTCGTCCGAGAAAGGGGATGACGTGGGAGTCATGATTCTTTTCCCGAGTCTAGCCCTGATGCCTTCGTTTGCCGAGGTTCTGTGATTAGAACGTTCGGGCGTACGATGGGGGCTAGGGGTTCGATCATGCCTCCTGTCTCTTCTTCTCTCTCGGCTACTGACCTCGGGTCGTTCGCCAGATCTGCTTGGCTCGCCCACCCCGAGTCTCGTATGGATTGAGGGTCTTAACCTTGAGTGGACCGAGGGCCTCAACCTGCTGAGCACCGAGCTTCGGACCCGAGTGTTACGAGTAGTCGATTCGCTTTGGAGAGCTGTTGGAGTAGGCGATGGTCTCGCAAACCAATCTGGTTGCTGTTGTGCCCTTTTTTGGGTGTCCCACGTGCTTTCCATCCACCTCGACGTCAAGTGTGTACCTGTCAAGGGAAGGAGTTCTCGTTCGGGTGTGGACACTTCCGCACTGGGTGGCTCGTTCAGCCTTCGCCTGGTCCTCCTCTCTTCTCTGCGGTCATTTGCCAGTCCTTGCTGCTTCTCATTGAAGAGGAAGTTTTGCATGATGGTCATGGCCGCAGTGAGCTCTTCCCTAGTTGGAATCGGAGGTCCTGCATTTGTGGCGGTCGTAGCTCTGCTTGGCTGTGACCTCGCCATCGATTGAGGGTGCTCCTCTTGGTCAGATTCTGAATCTGACCGCACCATCATATCGTCGTCATTGTTGTTAATAACATCATTTACCATTTTCGCGGAAAGAGGTGGTTGATGTCTTTCAAAGGCTTTGAAGTGTTCTTCCCCACAGACGGCGCCAAATTGTTCCGGTGTTGTAAATATGGAAACAATGGGCTTCGAATGAAGGCCCTTTCGTATGTGTTGAAGATCTTGATTGTTTGAATGAGTAGAGTCCGAATTCACCTGCACAAGAGCAAAGTCACTAGCCTCGGGGGTGTTTCCGAGGAAAGCCCCTCCGATGCCTAAGTAAGAACGATGCTCGGATTCTAGAGAGAAGTTCTCTAGAAGAGTAGTCTTAAGGCGATAAATTGGACGTACCTTGAGGTGTGAGCCTTGGCGGCCTATTTATAGTGTTTGCATAATAAATGCCCATAGGTCATTTATTGCTTTTGGGCCTTGGGCCTTGATGGATGGCTGACTAGCCATTGGTAGGTTTGATGCTGTTTGTTTAGAGCCATTGGGCTTTGGACTTAGTGGCCCAATTGAGAATCAATTGGGAGCCCAAACATTTTCAATTCAATTTGTTCGAATAAATTGTATTAGGATACTGTGAATAAGTTTCCTTGACTATGGTGATGGTGATATTTGATTCAATTACTTTTGTTGAATCTAATGACATTTATTGGCTTTAGGGGGTTTATCTTTTGTATAATTTTCTATGCATTATACAATTGGTAACTACTCCAATTTATAAAAAATCTATAACTTGTTAATTTTGGATTTTGAAATTGTTTATATTACTCTTGTGATGCACTATATCACTAATAAAGGTAACTATATATTCAGGTTACAGCTTCTTTGAGGTGCTTGCAAGCTCCTAAATTCAAAGGCTTAGTGATGTTGTGGTTCTTGTTTCTGTTTTGTCTGTACTACCTGGTGCAGCTTGTTTTGTGACCTGTTTGCTAGTTTTTTGCTTCTGGTTTCAGCCTTTTGACAGCGGGTTTGAGTTGGCTTGGATTGATTGTAGTTCTGGTTATGGGGGCTTGGAATGAAGTCTTTTATGTTGTTTGTTTTTCGTATATTACTTCATTCCCATGGTGACCACATTCCAAGATTATGTATATTATCATGAACATAATTCTGCATTTTCCATTTTTTATTTCTTGCAGATTTCCGTTTTTATTTTCAAATCCTACAAAATTTATGAATACTACAAAATACAACATGGTTATGTATAACTCAGTTGGTTCCTTATATGCTTGCTCAATCCCTAAAAGTACCCGAGGTTTTACTACCTGCTCTAGCAGTTGGATTAGTAGCTGGATTCAGGATAGATAACCAGCATAATTATCTAAGTCAAGGAGCACATCTTTCTGTTGGAGCCGAGAGCCATAATGTCACTGTAGAGAATAAAGTTGAACAGCAAAATGTGACAAGTAATGTTGAATCCGGAGCTGTTGTAGTATGCACAATAAAACTGCTGATGTCCCGGCTAGAAAATGAAGGTCAGCACTGAGTAAGCTTTTGTACGTCCAGTTCAGATGGAACACATTTTTCAGAGACAGTTGATGTAGTGTTTAGCTTTTTGTTAGGTGATTGTATGTAAGTGTGCTTCTTTGATGCACTATGCAACAAATAAAGGTAACTATACTCGTAAACAAAAGCACTATAGAGAAATTAGATGACATTAAGCAATTGGAGTTTGATTTTTTGTATATCCCTTCATTCCCATGGTTCTGAATTTGGCTAGTAGATATTATGACAGTGAATAATATGGCATCTTAAATCAGTGCTTGGATTTTGGTGAAGTATCAAGTATTTTGAAATCACAGGAAGATAGAATTGGTTGAAGCCTAACTATATACCTTACTGTATTTTTATCTGTTCGGGAAGGATGGTGTGACAATGTTGGTTCTGTGGAACAAATACAATCTATGTTGCTCAAAAGGTAGGAAGCTGCTGCTAAGCGTATAAGCCTATTAGCTCAACTGGTCGAGCACTTTGTATTGGTACTTCAAACCAATACAAAGAGGATGTAGGTTCAAATCCTACATAGGCTATTGGTTTTATATAGTTACGTATTTACCCAATCCATTTTAGTAGTAACCCTCTAAGTTACCTTTTTTTAAACTATGTTGACATATGTTTAATATATAGTCACCCTTATTTACAACATATACAAGTAGTTACTCTTTTAAATCGAGTGACTCTTTTTAACATATAATGACCCTTTTTGACGCATAGTGCCCCTTTTTGAAATGTATCCTTCTTTAAATTGTAGTTGCCTTTTTAAACATATAGTGACCCTTTTTAACATATAGTGTCCTTTTTTGAAATATATACTTCTTTTATTTTTAGTTACCCTTTTTAACATATAGTGACCTCTTTTCCATTTAATTTTTTGAAATGAACAAAATAACAGGAACGAAATGTTGGAAGTTCTTGTTAGGAAATACAAAAGAAAAGAGTGTAAAAATGTGAATGTTGTTTTTGTCCCACATTGAAACTATAACTCATTTCCTCTTTGTTTATATATTGGGTTGAAGGTGTAACTCTTGTTTGAGAAAGTGTGAGAGTGGTATGGGTGGACACATAGCACACTCACGTGCGCGCGTGTCGGCTGGCCGGGTTGGGTCAGGCCATGGGCCTTGGGCTCTTGGGAATGTGATGCGCGGGCGTGGGGTGGGTTTTGTGGGCCTTACATATTCTTTTCGTACCGGGTTGTTTCGGTTAAAACATTGTTACGGGAATCTATATTGATTACGTAACCGTTGGTTTAATTAGCCTTAATGGCGGCCGTTACAATCTTTATTATTCTAGCCGTTTTTGGTCTCTTGCTTTTCCTAAAGTTTGATTATTTAATCAAACTTTGTACCTTCCAAAAAAGATATACGTAATACACAATTCCAGAAAAACCAAACACATGCTTTCTCTCCCAAATTGCTCTTGGTTTTGGGCATATGTTCTGACTCCATTCGGGTTTGTGCGTGCACACAAATTCGGAGTTGTGTTAATCCTGGAGGGCGACCGCTTTTGTTCTACTGCACCAGGAGGTAGTGCGGAATCGTCTTTTAGGACAGTGGTATCCCACGGCACAGCAATTGTTTGTTATATGTTTATCCGATTATTCGCATCTACCAGATAAGTATATTCTATCTACATTCTTATAGCAACATTATTATTATTATATTGTGCTAATTTGCAACAGTCTAAAAGACGATTGATCAATGTTGCGTATGTTTTTTATGGTGTTGGTATAAATGTTGATTTCCTTAATTGGTCGGACCTTTAAGACGATCTGAAAATATACGAAATCGGAAATGACGAAAATGTTGTTGGTATTGCTTGGCCTTGCATCAGAGTGCTATTACTAAGGGAGTTTTCTAATTTCTACTCATATTAATGACACCGCATAATCTGTTGTTGGTATATGTGAAAGGAATTCGGTAATTAATTCGATCAAGTTTATTCTTGTTCCATTTTTTGGCATTTCGGAAACTGTGTTATGGAGCTTTTATGCATTTGTTATAAAATTGTTGTGCCTGGTTATGTATGATTCGTTATTGGATCTTTAATACGGAGTATTACGCATGTTAGTATTTTTTCGTTATTGCTACGGAGTATTGCTTCACTATTGTGGATTATTTATTTAGCATAAATGGGCTATATTAGAATTGTTTATAGTCTGTTTATGGCCTTTGGAAATCACTTGGAATGTAAACCTGTCTGAACCAAATGTCACAACCTTGGATCGGGAGCTTTTTTTTTTCCGACTGAGATCATGTGATCAATATCATCAGAGCAATGCAATTTTACAATGATACGGTATACTCCGTATATGGTTATGCAAAGCGGTTCTCAGCATCTTGATAAGTCATACGTTTTGTATACTGCATTTATTTTCAGCCGGTTTGGTTTTTTGTTTGACTGGCATTTGGTTTTTATTAAGTTACCATTAATTTGGTCAATCATATATGATATATCGTGGTAGTCGTACATTGTGATTAGCTAAGTTTTAGCCTCAAATTACGTTAGTGTCTTTGTACATAAATGGTTCAAGGATCTTTTAATTTCTCATAACTCTTCGTGAATTATGCCGCCTTAATTACATTGGTTCTCCGTGAAACTCAAAGGACTTGTGTGTTGTGTTTATGGTGTTTTATGTAATTCTTGAGATAAGACGCCAAACAAGAGGAGTTTTATTTATTGCGGTTAGAGAAGTGTTCTCTGAATTCTTTCTCCTCGGACAAATAAATGTTGTTGTAATACTCATATAGTACTACCAGTATGTCCTACTCTTTCTGGTTCTTTGTCTAATGTAATACGAAGTAGGAGTACTTGTAGGAGTCATCCCCTTTTCTATTAAGTAGTCTTGATAGTTGGTTTTTTTTTTTTTTTTGTGTTCCTTGTTGGGGCATGAACTCCTCATCCCTCGAGATGGTTATCCTTCTTTATGGGCATAGCAATTAGCGACTCATATTGGGAGGCAGCAGCATGGATTAGACTTGTTGATGTTGTATGAGTTTTTTCAAATGCGTTATAAACTTATAATGTTACGGTCAACTAAATTTTTATTGTTGATTATTAATTTAGTTTTTCTTGTTTGACCTTTGTAACTATTTAATTCATTTTCCTCATACTTTTCTAAGTTAGAACTTGGGGGTAAGGATTGTTATTGTTATGGAATTAAAAGACAAACTTGACCAGCTAATGGAGTTCTTTGGTCTAGTTTTAAGAATCAGATGTCGTACTAATTACCTTTACTTTGGAGGTTTCGAAACGGTCGAGTGAATTTTTATTTATTGAGTGATATAGTTATTTCTCAATTTATTATCATTTTATAACTTATTTACATATTTTAGTTTATGTACCCTCTCATAGGCTCATGTTGGGTACTTTTTTGTTTTTTTTTTTTTTTTTTAACTCTCTATCAGCTAGACTATGTGGGGGTTGGAGTTAAAATTTGAGCCCTAACGAGTAAGTAAGTTATGGTGCGAAATTGGTCGCTAGTAAGATTATAAGTGTGCTAAATGTACTCACAGTTGTCATGACTACTTTCCTGCGATGCTATCAATACTAATGAGGTTACTCATATTCTACTCGGCGAACAGGTGCAGTGATGGTAGCACACCCATCGAGCACGTTAGTAAGGAGGTCTTTAATCGCTTTCTAATATATGAATATTATTATATGTTTTACTTGTACCCCGTTTATGCATAATATTTATTTTGGTAAATAGTTTTGCAATGTGGGGGTAAGCTAGTATTTGAGACTAACTAATAAGTTAGTTGCAAACCTAGTTATGTTGAGTATGTTTGTAAACCTACGAAAGAATCGTTGCAACCACCTAAATACAAAAGTCATATGAGAAGTTTTATTCTTTTCTTGGGTTATAACGTTTGGGATTTATTGCATGTGTGTAGCCTAAATTTTAGCTTTGAGTGTGCCAATATGGATTGAGGTAATCATGTTGTTGGCTCTCACACGCTATAATGATGTTGGTGAGACTAATGTTTTTAATGTCTTAAGCCAAGATGAAGGTTCGCGGTAAATTATATGATACTTGATGGCTTGGTAAGGCAAATGAGTTGGTACATGTACATTTAATCTTATTCTCACCTCATGGAAAGTGTTTGGTAATCGTCAATTACCTAATGTACACTCGTTGTAGTTCTAGCATATTATTGTTAAATTTTGAGAAAGAACCCTCAAAATATTATGCTAATGTGTTTGTAAGTATAATGCGGTGCCCACTTACTCTTGATTGTTGTTGCTTTACAGTTGGGACGATCATATCATTACTAGTAAATTTGTTCTTCACCAGGTGATAGTGTGTAATGTTATGAAAAGATGCAAAGCATAAGTATATTGCACTTTACAATATGAAGCTGAGCTCATAGGGCTGATTTCAAGATGTCAAAAGAACAAGGTCTGTAAGTTGGTTAAGTCATACGTTGAAAGACTTAAGCAAGCTCCTAAATGACGGTATTACAAGTTTGACAAGACTATGTCTGGTAATGTTTTCATGTCATTGAAGGTGACGCTTGTGTTTATTCTAAGCATGATTCTCTTGATTGTGTTTGTCTTTACGTGGATGATATAACAATGTTTGACACTAACTTGAATCGAATAAATGAGATAAAAGATTTTTTTTAATTCGGAATTTTGAAATGATAAACCATGGATGAGGCAAATATGATTTTGGGAGTAAAATTTATAAGGACTCCAAATGGCGTTTTTCTTGGTCTGTCTCACTAAGCTGGAAAAAATGTTTAAACGTTTTTCTCATTTAATGTCGATCAAGTTAGGACTCCTTTTGATCCAAACATCCACTTAAGGATAAAAGTGGTCTAGTTTGTCAAATCTGAATATGCTAAGATTGTTAGTAGTATTATGTTTCGTATGAACTACACTACGCTTGACATTGATTATTATGTGAGTGGTTTGAGCAGGTACAATCATAGCCCAAGTAATGATTATTGGGATGCTATAAGGTGATTGCTTCGGTACCATGTAGGTACCATGGATTGGAGTTTGCACTACTCCAAATTTCCAGGAGTGATTGGAGGGATCATGTGATTTCTATTTGGTATCTGTTAATTATAAAGTCCACTCCAATAGTCGTTGTTCTTCACCCTAGGGGGTGGAGCTGTATCTTGGAAATCTTGCAAGCAATCTTGTATAGACTGTTATGACTAATATGGAATATGAATTTATTGCTATTGATCGAATTGGCAGGTTATGAGGCAAAATGGTTGAGGAATGTGCTTGCAGATATTCCAGTGTGGGGGAAGCCAGCTCCTTGGCAATTGTTGTTGCAAAGAACCATGCCTATAATGGAAGATAGACACATTCGTTTGAGGTATAAAGCCGTCAAAGATATGTTGTCTATTGAGTAAATCTTTACTGTGTAAAGTCTGAAATGAATAAAGCGGATCCGTAAACGAAAAGGCCTATAATGAAAACTAGTTCTGGAAACATTGGAAGGGATGGACTTGAGGCCCATTGAATGAATTGTAAAATAATGAACTCCTACTCACAGAGTTCAAAGGACGACATTATGTTATAATTCGGAAGCACAAAATTTTATTTTTTGTCCATCCCCTAAATGTTATAATGTGCTTGCTACAATCGGAAAGAGGTTGAGCATACGGCTCTTAATGAACCCATACCATATGTTTGGTGGTGTGAATGTAGCTCACACTTGATGGGATTCACCTACGTAGGTGTGGAAGTGTGGCCGCTTCCTATGAGAATTGCGATATGGGCTATTCTCTAGAGCACCTATGAGCATATCCAGGTCGGACGTATGGCCAGTATAAGGCGTCACTTTATTCGCGGAGTTAGAATATCATACATATTCAGTTGTGTGCTTTGAGTGACGGGTTTCTAACCCCCTATCAAGTTCAATACGAAAGTCACTTGGTAGGAAAGACATCATAGCTCAAATGTCACTAAGTGTTAATTCAAGTCGAAAGACATTGGCACCTATTCAATTGGTATGTTTTGTCCAAAACCAATTCATTCTTTTCTTTCTTTTTCTCATCTTCGAACCTGTGGGGGATTGTTGGAAGTTCTTGTTAGGAAATACAAAAGAAAAGAGTGTAAAAATGTGAATGTTGTTTTTGTCCCACATTGAAACTATAACTCATTTCCTCTTTGTTTATATATTGGGTTGAAGGTGTAACTCTTGTTTGAGAAAGTGTGAGAGTGGTATGGGTGGACACATAGCACACTCACGTGCGCGCGTGTCGGCTGGCCGGGTTGGGTCAGGCCATGGGCCTTGGGCTCTTGGGAATGTGATGCGCGGGCGTGGGGTGGGTTTTGTGGGCCTTACATATTCTTTTCGTACCGGGTTGTTTCGGTTAAAACATTGTTACGGGAATCTATATTGATTACGTAACCGTTGGTTTAATTAGCCTTAATGGCGGCCGTTACAATCTTTATTATTCTAGCCGTTTTTGGTCTCTTGCTTTTCCTAAAGTTTGATTATTTAATCAAACTTTGTACCTTCCAAAAAAGATATACGTAATACACAATTCCAGAAAAACCAAACACATGCTTTCTCTCCCAAATTGCTCTTGGTTTTGGGCATATGTTCTGACTCCATTCGGGTTTGTGCGTGCACACAAATTCGGAGTTGTGTTAATCCTGGAGGGCGACCGCTTTTGTTCTACTGCACCAGGAGGTAGTGCGGAATCGTCTTTTAGGACAGTGGTATCCCACGGCACAGCAATTGTTTGTTATATGTTTATCCGATTATTCGCATCTACCAGATAAGTATATTCTATCTACATTCTTATAGCAACATTATTATTATTATATTGTGCTAATTTGCAACACGAAAGATCAATAGTTTGATAGTCTATGTAGGATTCGAACCTACACCATTATACAATAGCATAATAGCTCTACCAGTTGAGCTAATAGACTTTACAATTATAAAATTCATTTTCATTAAAGAATGGACAGATTAGCTCTTCCGAGTACTTGAACAAAATGGAAAATGGACGACAATGATGCAGAAATATGGGATTTTGGTATTGTAGAGTATCCAACCCTTTGGCAAATGTGATATGAGATATAACGGTCAAATTTTTAAGAAGGGTGAACTTACCAGGAGCAACTGTATAGCGTGCTTCTTTTCGCGAATCACGCAGAACAGCTACCTCAGATTTAGTTATGCACAGAACATCTATATCAGCCCCTGCATGAACACAACCATATGACCAAGTCAGCTAGAGAATGAACCTCCTACCATAGGTTCATCACTACAGATTCATGCACAAGTTTCCGAAGAGTCTATATAGTACTCATAGCTATACAACCTCCTAGTAAGAATGACATGAAAGTCCCCAAGACTTGGTCAATACACTCAGCAAGGATACAATTGCAATCAAAAAGATTGTTATTCATGACTCATCTAACCACATTCCAACACTTATGAATCTCAGGCGTATTCCGCTGGTTTTCTCTCCAAGACCTGTGATTGCATTATAATACCAGCAGTAAATTCAGAGAAAAGACCAACCAGACGGAAGATGTAACAGAGCACGGGTAAAAGCAGTTTCACAGCAACGACCAACCATGTACTCTCTTATTTTTGTATAGTGATCATTTTCTACGCATAGTGACCCTTAAAAAAACTAAACACTTATTTCTAGCTATAGTTACCCTTTCTGAATCTTAGTAGCCTTTTTTTGGAAACAAGAATATCAATAGCCTTCAACCTAAAATTCATCATCCTTTTGGTGGAATAAATGTCCTTTAAACTGAAAATAAATAGTTTCAAACTTGATTTTTCAGAATGGTATTGCAATTAGTGTCTTATAGTAACCTTTGTGGAAAAGAAACCAAAACAATAGCAAGTAATTAGTAACTCAAGTAATGCAGTGTTAATGAGGCAACGAGACCCTGCTATTGATAGCATTATTCCAAATCATCCAACACATTGTCCAGTGGTTTCTTATTTGTTTTCCTCTTGTTAGGTAAGAATTACATGGTGCAAAACTTAAGACTGAGCAGAGTTATCAACAAAAATGTATCACTAATTAGAAAATTAACCTAAACAAGCAACCACAATTTATGATTAAAAAGGATTAGCTTCTGAACATGTAGAGCTTATGTATAAATCTATTATAGTGACCCCTCTTGTTGAATAGGTATCATAAAATTGAAAAAAATCAATTTTAAAATTTTAGATAAAGGAACTGTAATTTGTGTCATAGTAACCCCTATGTAAAGGAGAACTTAATGATAACTAATGTACAATCAAACTCTTTTACCCTCTCTAAATTTCTAAAAACTAAAAATCTCCTAAACAAATTTAGAATCTGACATGAAAATTCAATCTCTTCGAAAATTAAATCAACTACAGATTTATAATTTTATAGAGGTTACCAGAAACTTTTGGAGGAAAGTTATGGTTGAGAGAAGTACTCTGGATCGAATACGCCACTGATGCGACCTTCAAATGAATAAATAGCTTCACTTCAATAAATCTTAGAACCAAAATCACTACAAAGCTACTCCCTCCGTCCCTTAATACTCGCACCGTTTTGACTTTTTGCACTATTTACATAATTCACTTTTACCCTATTTTATTTCTAGTATACGAAAACAAATGTTAGTATATAATATATTGTTGGCTTCATCTTAATATATATTTTCAAATATTAATATTTTTTTTAGTTTTTATAATATATACTCCCTCCGTCCCGGAATACTCGACCCGGTTTGAGCGGCACAAAGTTTAAGGGACTTGAATTGACTTATTTAATTTAATTTAATAGGTAGTAGTTGATAGTGGGGTATTATTTTAATGTAGTTAGTGGGAGGTGGGTTAAGAGGTGGGGTTGGGGGAGAGTAGGGGTTGAATTTTTAATTATTTTTTGTATGGAGTAGGGGGTATGTGGGTTAATAGGGGTGGGAGTGAGAAATAATATAATATTGTTAGAATATTTCCATTTTTAGAAACAGGTTAAGTATTAAGGGACGGCCCGATAAGGAAAACAGGTAAGTATTCCGGGACGGAGGGAGTAGTTAAAGATATTAGTGGTCAAAGGTGTGCATTGGCAAGCGTGTCCAGTCAAAACGGTGCGAGTATTAAGGGACAGAGGGAGTACATTAATAGAGATAAATACGAGCAAAAAGGTCAACTGCACATTCAATTTAGACTAGCATAAAACAATCTTTAGCAAATTCAAGAGAAATTGCCAGAAAATGTAGGCAAAAGCCGATTAAAGCATCCAAAACAAAAGAATCACTCACCATAGCATGAAATCGAGAGGAGAATTCAAACGGAAAAACGATAGAAGAATCCAATCGCAATCTATCGAAGAATTGAATCAAAAACAAATTGAATGAAGCTCGACGAAGAGATCGAGAGAAGATGCAACGCTCAGATTGTGCAGGGGTGTGCATGGTGCTCTTGGTGCACCTATCCCAAAACGCACATAAATAACATTAAAACGCAACAAAAATAAAAACCGCAAAAAAAAAGAACATTAACAAAAGAACATTAACAAAAAGAACATTAACAAAAAGAACACTAACAAAAAGAACATCAATATTGACAAATCAGACAAAATGTACAAATATAAAAAGCAGTTATATTTTTTCTTGTTCTTTTAAGTTCTGGAAATGTTCTTTTCCAACCAATTTACAGTATGTTCTAATTAAAAAATAAAACGACGAACCTTTGATGAACTTTAAAACCAGATTTATAATTTTTCTTGTTCTTTTAAGTTCTGAAAATGTTCTTTTCCAACCAATTTATGTTCTAATTAAAAAATAAAACGACGAACCTTTGATGAACTTTAAAACCAGATCTATATTTTTTCTTGTTCTTTTAAGTTCTGGAAATGTTATTTTTCAACCAATTTATGTTCTAATTCCGTTATTTTATTTATCAAAAGATATGTGAAAACAACACTATAAATATGTAAAAAGAACAATTGCTGATTCTAAAAAAGAACACACTGTTTTGATGCCACAGAAATAGAAAGTTATAAGAAAAGAACATTAAAATTTAAAAAGAACATAGAATTAAGAACGAGAAAATTTACCTTAATCACCCGATGCACCTTCATCAACAGCATAAACCTCTTTGAATGAATAAAAAAATTCAAAAAATAGCGAAATTAAAATAGTATTTCGCTTAATAAACTAGTTTTTTGTAAACGTAATTCAATTAAAATCACATTTCAGAGAAAGAAGGAGGAGAAATTTTGTTTTGAACTTTCTCTCTCATAAAATCTCTCTTTTGTTGGGAGAAACTAAAAGCTCTCCTATTTCTCTCTCAAGAATGTGTTTCTAAAATGAGAAGTTATGAATCCAATAGGAGAAATATTATATATATAGAAAATGAAAAATAAAAAAAATAAAACAAAAGAGGGGGAAGGAGAAGAAATACAAGCCATGTTCATGATAAGAACGGTGCACTTGTTTTTTTTTTTTTTTGGGTTTTGTTGTTCTGTTATTTTATGTTTATTGATATAAATCTTAATGTTCTTTTATGTTTGTTCTTTTTTCAAAAAGTACAGTATTGAAGAGCAAAGGAAGCTTTTACTTGACCAGCAACAAATGATGTTAAATCTTCAAAAACAGCTGAAAGAACAAGAAGAGAGGCTGAATAAACAGAGCAATTCCTCAAAAGAACAAAAAGAGGATGAACCTAAAAGAACATTATAAATATAGAAAAGAACATATCATGTAGAACACTTATTTTAACCATGTAAAACAACATTACCAATAAAAAAACGAACAACAATAGAGCATAAAAGGACATAATAAAGTAAAGAAAAAGAACATTAAAAATAACAGAAAAGAACATATCATGTAGAACACTTATTTTAACCATGTGAAAAAAGAACAACAAAAAAGATAAAAGAACAACAAAAATGGTAAAAGAACAATTTGATCTGAAGTGTGTAATATCAAAAGAACAACAAGCTAAAGCAAAAAAGAACAAAGAACAACAAGCTAAAGCAAAAAAGAACAAAGAACAACAAGCTAAAGCAAAAAAGAACAACATGTTCAATAATTATTTTCTGTATTATTACAATCTCTTAATACATATATGAGAACCAATATATAAAAGAACAAAAGATAAGAATAAAAGAACATATAAAATCGAAAAAAGAACAGAAATCAAAATCATCAGAAATATATAATCAAGATACATTAATCATCAAAATTATCAAAATATAGAATCAAAATACATTAATCAAGGTTATTGAGAAATGCAGAAATCGAAATAATCAAAAAAATCAAAATAAATTGAAATGATGAAAATAATGAACATGGAAATCAAAATCATCATAAATAAGTAATTCGTTTTAAAAAATTGAAAAATTACCTTCACAAATCGGATTATCAGCAGAGGAATTCAAATTTGAAGAAGAAGAATCAATAGAATTTGATATTGAAGTAGAAAAATCAACCAATATCTGAGAATTTTCCATTACTTTCTCTCTCCTCTTCACAGTTTCTCTCTCCTTTCCATAGTTTTTCTCTCTCCTCTTCACAAATTCTGATTCGAAAATTATAAAAAAGAAGGTATATATACCAGAAAAATAGAGTGAAAAACAAAAGAACGAAAAAAAAAGGGACAGAGCAGTCATTGTTCTTTTTTTTAACAAAAGAACAACGTTTGTTCTTTTTTTTAACAAAAGAACAACGTTTGTTCTTTTTTTTAACAAAAGAACAACGTTTGTTCTTTTTTTATCAAAAAAACAACATTTGTTCTTTTCTTCTCCGGATTCAACAAGATATCCGCGTTTTACATTTATTGCATGTCGTTTGGACACCAGTGCACCAAGAGCACTGTGCACACCCCTGCACCATCATATTTGCGGAGAAGATGACACTAGAGAAGAAAAAATAAAATTAAGAAAGAGAAGCGTTTCATTAGACTCACACGTGCCAACATCTATTTTTTCGTTGAAGCTTCCCCTTTTCATCTCTTGGTCCACAATAAATTAGGGCGAACCTGGTTCATTTAAGAATTTTGCTACCGGCTTACCCAGAAGTCCTAAATCCCATTTTGTTTAATTATTTCGTTTTATTAAGTTTCTCCAATTGTACTACGACAACTGGATAAGAATCATGATTGCACCAAATAAATACGGAGTAATTCATGTATTAATGATTATACGAAGTAACTTCATTAATTAATCACTAAATTAAAAAGAACGACGGCAGCATGTGAAAGCTGAATCGTCAGTTGTCCTATTTAAACACACTCCCTCACTTCCCCAATCCCCATACGCTCTCACACACACTCCTCCACTCCTCTCCTCCTCCTCCCTTGTACCCCCTGATTCCCTGAAGAGAGAGAAATCCAGAAACAGAGCACCATTCTCTCTCATCTTAGGGTTTTCGCCGCTCCTTTTTCACCTCACTGTATATTTCTCTCTCATCTCTTCTCTGCCTTTCCCATATTTTCATTGTTGTTCTATATTTGATTCTTGCTCCATTTACACTTTTGAACTTGTTTTTTTTTTTTGGGTGAGTGTTTGGAATTTCATGTTACATTGCTCTTTATACTTTTTAAATCTCTTTGATAATGTTGTTTGCCATTTTTCTGTGTTCTTCCGGTGCCTTCTTAGCATGTTTTTTTTGCTTGGGTTGTTGAAATTTCATGGTACGTTGTTCTTACATAACCTTAAATCTGTTTGATGATGGTGTATGTGATTCTTCTGTGTCCTTCCCCTGTTTTTTGTGGTGGTTTTCCATGTTTTTTCGGTAATTTAGTTCACCTGAGAAAGAGAGAAAAGATCTGGGTGTTGATTGTCTACGTACATTTCTGAGTTTTTCAGGGTTTGCGGCACTGATTGTCTACTTTTGGTGTTGTTTTTAGGATTTTTTGGTAAGATTTTTATAAACTCAGTTTTCACCTGTAAAAAAATGTGGGTAGGTTAAGGACATTATTTTACCTAATATGCTGAGATTTACCTGAATTTTCTGGGTTAAAAATGTTCTCTCTGTTTATCGGATGTTGGTTCATTTTTTTTTTCCCTCTGTTTATCGGATGTTGGTTCATTTTTTTCCTCTGTTTATCAGATGTCCTTTTTTAGACGTTGGATAGAATTGTTTAAGGATTTTTTTTCTCTGGTTTTTTCTGTTTTTTTGGTGTTTAAAATCTCGGATAAATTGAGAATTTTCTTTGGTAAGTTTTTTATGAAATTGTGGGTACTTTTTAGTAAATTATTCGACTAACTTTGCTTACATTCCCATGAATGTTTGTTAAAAATCTCTATTTTTTCTGGGTTGAAATTGTTGGGTTTCCCCCTTCTTTTCCTGTTGAGTTCTGATTTTCGCTTGATGAAATCGCGGATAAACAGAGAAACTTGAGCGTTTGTTCATCTGGGTTTTTGCGATCTCATATTTTTGCTTGACTAGTCATTATCATTCGCCAGAAACCTACGAAAAGACTGCATAATTTTGGTATTATTTTATTGTTTGACTGACGTTTGACGTTTTAGGTAAAATAACGTACGAATGATGATTTCATTTTCCCCCTCTTTTATCCGGAAAAGGAAAGAGAGAAAATATAATTGGTTTTTTTATTTACCTTGCAAACCGGGTCTTTGTTTCTTATGAAAAAATGTGCTCAGGATAAGAATAAAAAAATGAAAAAATTCACTATTTATGGTATAAGATTCAAACCCTAATAAATTTGTGTTAAAATAATGTTACTCATACTTTCTCCCTCAAATCCCCATTTTGTTTTCGATTATTTTTAGTGGGTAAACCCACATTACGATTTTGACAACCCAGAAAATTGTTGACTCTAGATCTAGTTCTTAGTTATAAATGTAAGATGGACGAGATGATTTATCTTCCCAAATAAAATACTCCCTCTTTTTTGAAATAATGAGAATATTACCCATTTTCACGTTTGTCAATGTAAATATTTTGTCACTAATATCTCTAATTTTGTATTGAAGTTAAAAATTTTGATATTCCGAAAGTACTTATCGAGACAAATTGAACAAGATCATACACGACTATATTTTTCTTTACCCATCAATTATAAATGATAGTCAAATTAAAATTTGTGAATAGTGTCATAAGTCAGAGCTTTATTTTGAAACGGAGGTAGTTTTATACAATAATTAAGGGCAATAGCAATATGAGGTTTCTCACAGACTACTCCCTCCGTCCCTTAATACTCGCACCGGTTTGACCGGTGCGGAGTTTAAGACACTTGAATTGACTTATTAATTTAATAGTGTTAGTTGATAGTGGAGTATTTTTTTAATATAGTTAGTGAAAAATGTGTAAGGGATAGGGAGTGGTGAGTGGGGTATGTGAATTTTTAAATGATTTTTTGTAGGAAATAGTGGTGTAGGTGGGTTAGTAGGTAAGTGTGAGAAATAATATAATATTGGTAAGAATTTCCATTTATAGAAACGGTGCAAGTATTAAGGGACGGCCCGAAAAGGAAAGCGGTGCGAGTATTAAGGGACGGAGGGAGTATTTGCTAGCCTAAGCTTTTTAAAAAATGTTACTAAAAACAAACCAATTTGCATCTCATCTCATATTCTCATAAAGGGAAAAAAATAATGTTTTATTTTTATGTGAGTTGAATGACGTGGACCCATGCATAAATCTTTAAATAGGTTCTTACTCCATACTTCCTCCATTCTTTTTTAAATGCCACAATTGTACTTTTGGCACTATTCATATAATATACTTTGACCATCAATTGTGATTTATACGTAACAAAAAATATAGTCATGTGGGGTCTTGTTATAATCGTCTCATCCTATAGTTTTATAATATCAAACTTTTATAATTTTTAACCATTGATAATAAAAGGTATTAATGGTTGAAATATTGCATTGGCAAACGTGACAAAAAAATTGTGTCATTTAATAAAGAATGGAGGAAGTATATTGTTAATCCAATTTTGTTGAAGATGGGATTTGTAAAATGATGATGTGACATAGAATGCCTTGATAAAGTTTCATTATTGCTATTGCCCTAGTAGTCACGTGAATAGTAATTTTTTGAACGGGAATGTAAACACGGGATTTGGATTGAAGCAGGGCTAATAACCCAAATAATTTTTTCGTGGGAAATTGCATTTGCATAATTTACCATATAAATAACGGTATTTTAGATATGTAATGGTTCTTGAATTGGAATTATACCATAGATTTTGCCTTCAAACGTTTCTTAAAACTTTTGGATATAGAGCTACTTAACTACTCACTTCTATTATGAGCTTGGTTATTATTTGAATACATGCCAACGTTATAACAAGGCAGAATACATAGTTTGTACGAAGTATTACGTTTAACAGTAGTTCAAAGCTTTATAAGTGTTAGGATGTATTAAAGATCTCATGATTTGGTTTTATCATCTTTGGTTACCTTATGATTTGTTTAGGAAACTCATTCTCACTATTATGGCTTGAAAGGTATGAGTTGATATTTTATAGTAGAAGATTAAGTTAAGCGTAGGTGTAGTCTGGCTCCCAACTTGTATTGTCCTTAAATTGAATAACAGTTATAAGACCTTTCTAATTAAGTTAGAATCTTGTCTTCTTCATGATTGATTACATTCTGCTACTTGATGGGGGAATGTTATGGTATTTGTTTTATGTGTGCGAAGTGAGATCCTGAAATTTCCATGCCTGAATGTTGTAAGTTGCTGTATCTTGTGTGTTTTTACAGCAAAATGGGCCTGGAAGAAGAAGAGACTAATGGAGTTCCACTTCCTCCACCACCGCCAGTTATTCCTCCGGGTGTTACTCTTGTTAAGGAATCAGAACTTGAGTTGCCAAAGAGTTCAACAGCACCTAAATCAGAACTTGAGTTGCCAAAGAGTGCACCAGCACCAAAGCGGTTTCCTATGGCTCGGAATGGTTTGGCATCCAAGGGAACAAAGATACAGCTGTTGACCAACCACTTTCAAGTCAAGATGCCAAATTCAGATGGTTACTTCTACCAGTATAGTGTATGTCTCATTTCTGATGTATTTCTTTTGGTTTTTGATAATGATACTTTTAGGGGATTCAACTGGTAGTTTTCTTACTGTTGCCATGCATGTTGGCAGGTTAAGATGGCGTATGAAGATGGGACTGCTGTTGAAGCCAAAGGCATAGGGAGAAGAGTAGTTGATAAGTTACATGAAACATATGAATCTGAGCTTGGTGGGAAGCAATTCGCCTATGATGGAGAGAAGACTTTGTTCACACTTGGAGGTCTTCCTCGTAACAAGCTAGAGTTTGATGTTGTTGTGGAGGATCAACAATCTAGCAGGTACACGCCTTGTTCATATGAAATGTAGGTCGTCTATCTCCTAGACATGATTAGCTCATGTTAATTGGAAGTTATTTTCTGTTTGTTATATATTAGATCTGGTGGGAAGACTGGTAGCCCTGGTGGAAGGGGTGGTAGCCCTGGAGAAAATGAAGATCCTAATGGTGAAAGGAAAAGGCTTAGGCGGCCACAAAGGTCCAAGACTTACAAGGTTGAGATAACATATGCAACCAAGATTCCATTGCAAGCGATAACTAATGCATTACGCGGACAAGATTCTGAGCATTTTCAAGAGGCAGTGAGAGTTCTTGATATCATATTGAGACAGCATGCAGCTAGACAGTAAGTACATAAGCTCTTTCTTTCTTTCTTTCTTTTTGGTTAATTAGTTGTTTTCTATGCATTTTTGCAGGGGCTGCCTTCTTGTCCGGCAGTCTTTCTTCCACAATGAGCCACGAAACTTCGCTGACATAGGTGGTGGAGTTCTTGGATGCAGAGGATTTCACTCAAGTTTCAGGGCTACCCAAGGCGGCCTCTCTCTGAATATTGGTAAGAAGACTATTTAAAGAGCTAGATAGGTGGACCAATGATATTGTGGTTTAGTAAAGAAACTAAAGATGATTTGTTGTCATCAATTATACGAATATCTGTGGATGTAAATTTGTGTAAATACTAAATTACCTATATTTAATCACTGCATTCCATCCCTTCATCTTTTTGGTTTAGCCTTTTGCTCCCTTAACTTCTAGTCAAAATGGCAAACAACTAGAATTTTATATGCTTCTGTAGAAGTATTTAGTACATTTTGATGCATCTGCTATTAGCATTCACAATGACATCTTTTTTCTTTTCTTTTCTTTTCTATAATGTAGATGTGTCAACTACTATGATTGTTAGGCCTGGTCCTGTGGTGGACTTTCTCATTGCAAATCAAAGTGTTAAGGATCCTTCACAGATCGATTGGAACAAGGTAACGTACATTGTTATCATGGATAATGCATGTGGTGTTTCTTTATAGGAGCTTTGTGACTAATTTATGGTGTTCTGTTTGTGTAATAGGCTAAGAAAACGCTCAAAAACCTGAGGATGACTGCGCGGCCTTCTTCGAACTCGGAGTTTAAAATCACTGGGCTGAGTGACAAAGTTTGTGGAGAGCAAACGTAGGTTAACTTACCTTTTATTTCTTGTCTTTACCAGGCTGTTTCCACATTGCAGAAATATGAGTTTATTATGTATGTAGGTTTGAATTCAGACAGAGAAATGGTAAAGGAGAAGGCCAGAGTGTTGAGATAACTGTCTATGACTACTTTGTACAACACCGCAACATAAAACTTCAATATTCTGGTGATTTACCTTGTATCAATGTTGGGAAACCAAAGAAGCCTTCATACTTTCCAATTGAGGTAAATTTTATTTCAGTGAAATTACTATAGCCATCCATAAACATTTATTTAATTTGAGAAGTAGATGCTGAGTTCCTTTCTACTATGCTCAGTTATGTGACTTGGTTTCGCTGCAACGATATACAAAGTCATTGTCTGGATTACAAAGAGCAAGCCTAGTTGAGAAATCACGTCAGAAACCTCAGGAAAGGATGAAAGTTCTGACTGATGTATGTCACACTTGTTCAATCTACCTGCACTCACATTTCATCCCATATTCCCCTTTTTCAGTTTTATTGAATATTTTTTGTTTTAGGCTTTGAGGAGTAGCAACTATGGGTCAGATCCTTTGCTTAATTCATCTGGCATTTCTATCAATACTCAATTTGCTCGAGTTGAAGGGCGTGTCTTGCAACCACCCAAGGTAAATAATATTTTCCTGCATAAAGATGAGTTGTTTAATGAAGTAACATGTGCTTTTCAAGAAGTTAATGGGTTTCTAAAATCTAAATAAATAAACTTCAGTTAAACTATATATGAGGTATTGTGGAGGCTTAAGTAGATATTAAAATCCAAGCATTCCTAACCTTCAGCATTTGGTACCATAAGTCAATAATCCAAAGAATTCTATAAATCATACACTGCTAAGCTGTTTGATTTGTTTCCTTCACATTCTTGCTTGTGTAGCTAAGAGTTGGAAATGGTGAAGATTTCTGTCCTCGTAATGGTCGATGGAACTTCAATAATAAGGTATGCCATGCCATACTTGATTTAGTAATTGAATAAATGGTATTAACTTAATCCTGTGGGGCTTACAATGCTTAATTATGTTGATGTAGGGAATGTTTCAACCAGCAGATGCTTTAGACAGGTGGATAATTGTCAACTTCTCTGCTCGCGTTGATATGAACATGCTGTCCAGAGATATTGTCAAGTGTGGCCAGAGAAAAGGAATGGTTAGCTTCCATACTATTGTACATATAATCTTTCGTAACTTTTTTGATACATGACTTGAGTTTGGTTCTTTCCCTGTGGTTAATGTTTTTCTTTTTTTTAAATGAAGAAAATAAGTGACCCGTTCGAAGTATTCAGTGAAAGCCCTCAAGATCGAAGAACACCAGCTCCTATAAGGGTGGAAAAGATGATGGACACTGTCAAAAATCGGCTCCCTGGTCCACCCCAGTTTATTTTGTGCATTCTTCCTGAGAGGAAAAATTGTGATGTTTATGGTTGGTTTACACTTCCCTCTTTCCTTTTTTGTGCCATCTGGATTCTGTGTTAATGCGAGCATTTACTAAATCTGTTGTACTGGATTGAAGGCCCGTGGAAAAAGAAAAACCTTGCTGATCTTGGTCTTGTAACCCAATGCATAGCTCCTACGAGGTTGAATGATCAGTATCTTTCTAATGTCCTGTTGAAAATCAATGCCAAGGTTATTACATTTCGTGATTTTACCATCGTTAACCTTATGTAACAATACCTGCCTCCTTGATCGGGTTATTTCTTTCATAATTTTCACTTTATAGTTTCCCTGTTTTCTCAGCTAGGGGGACTCAACTCTATGTTGTCTGTTGAGTTTGCAAGAAACATACCTTTAGTTTCGAAGGTTCCTACTGTAATTATTGGGATGGATGTCTCACATGGATCCCCTGGACGAGCTGATGTCCCATCTATTGCAGCAGTATGTTTTCTCTAACCATTCATTCAAATAGGTGTTCACTTTCTGAAAAAATCAACACATCCTTGCTGTATTTCATTTTATGATCTAAAATTTGATGCGTAACATATTAACAGGTTGTAGGCTCCAGGGGATGGCCGTCTATCTCTCGTTATCGAGCATCAGTGCGTACTCAGTCTCCCAAGGTTGAGATAATTGATGGTCTGTTTAAGCCTGTGCCTGGAACTAATCAAGATGATGGCATGATCAGGTAGCTTTACGCAACATGTTAATCTTTCCTGCAATATAATAATGGCTTTTGTTATCAACTTATTATGCAACTGTATGATATCAGTATGATTAAAACTGCTACTTTCTTGATTTTCTTGCAACCTGTTATCTAGGGAACTGTTGGTGGACTTTTTTCAGAGTTCTGGAAAGCAAAAACCACAGCACATAATCATATTCAGGTAAAGAAACATACCAACTGTTCTTTATACTCTGTGATTCTTAAAAATTGAGTCTTTTTCTCAAATATTGCCACTGCAATTCAGACATTTACGACTGAATGGTTCTGTTTGACTTTTAGTATTTGGTTACTTTTATCCCATTACCAACTCTACATTGAAAGCAAATACATGTGGAAGCAAGGAAGATATAATAATATTCTTACATGATCATTTATGCTTAACATCAAACCACAAAATCATAATGATATCTGCAACGGCAACAGTGTAATGTATGAGCTAAGTGATAGTTGCTAATTGTAAGTTTACCTTTATGCTTCTCAGGGATGGTGTCAGTGAATCTCAGTTCAGTCAAGTCCTGAATATTGAACTGGATCAGATAAAAGAGGTTAAAAGAAAGTGCTTTCCTTTCAGTTTTATGGTTCTAAATCATCAACTTAACTTTACATTAAAATATTTTGTTGTTAGGCTTGCAAGTTTTTAGAAGAGAATTGGTTTCCAAAGTTTACACTGATAGTTGCCCAGAAGAATCATCATACGAAGTTTTTCCAGGAAAAAGCTCCAGACAATGTTCCAGCTGGTGAGTTTGTAGATTAGAGATCCAGTAAATCTTGTACTCGGTAGTATTGCATGTGAAAGTGACTATATATCCTTGTTTGGTTCCCCTGCAGGAACTGTGGTTGACAACAGCATCTGCCATCCTAAGAACAATGATTTCTACATGTGTTCCCATGCTGGAATGATAGTAAGTTTTTATTTGAGCTTTATAATCGAATAATGGTTTTATTTTTTAGAACTTGATAGTTGAAGAATGTTTAATTATTTATTATTCATACTGGTTAATGTTTGTAGGGAACAACTCGGCCAACACATTATCATGTTCTGCTTGATGAGATTGGTTTCTCAGCTGATGATTTGCAAGATCTGGTTCATTCGTTATCCTATGTGTGAGTATTGTTGTTTATATTACTTCTCCGAGTTACTAAAGTTTGAATACTAATATTATTTCCTCAACAGCTATCAGAGAAGCACAACAGCCATCTCTGTGGGTGAGTGTTTATTTGCTCTCTTGGACAATTAATCTATCTGTCAGAAAAATGAGTTTGTGTTAATGCTGCCTACTTGGTGTAATGCAGTTGCTCCTGTATGCTATGCTCATCTAGCAGCGAGTCAGGTCGGTCAGTTCATGAAGTTTGATGACTTCTCTGATACTTCTTCGAGCCAAGGTGGTGTCACTTCTGTGGGTATCGCGCAAGTTCCTCAACTTCCAAAGCTGCATCAAAAAGTCAGCAGTTCCATGTTCTTTTGTTGAACTTTTCTTATTGCCTACTTTTTAAGCTGTTATTGCCTTAGCACTTTTGGTGCTTGGATCCCAAGCTAACTTATTAAGTTATTATGTGTACATAAGCTGTTGCTGATACTCGATGCCCCTGTCATTCCTGAGCAATTTTGGTTATCTTGAATATTTTGTCTCCTGTTATATGCTCACAGCTATTTATAAAAGTTTTGGCTTTATGACCTAAGTTCAATCTTTTGCTTCTGTTTTTTGTTCAAACTAACTTCATTCTTTGCTAATTGTTCTGAACGCCTTTTTTCCTGATAAACTAGCCGGAGGGTATACCATTTAATTTTAGTCGTAATCTATCTGATACAAGTTTCTGACCTCCCAATTAAAACTTAATACAACTTTGAACTTCCAAAATTCATCATTTAACACATAACATTTAACCCAAAGGCACAACCATGAGCATGTTCTTGACTACCAACAGCACCAGCAGGCAATGGGAATAGTCTTTTCTTTGGTTAAAAGCAATGGGAATATTCCCTCCGTCCCTAATCGTTTGCCACTTTGCCCCATGCAACAATAGTGTTTCATTAAGAATTGGTTGTGTAGAATTGTGTTGACCCTTATAATTTTGGTAGATGACAAAGCAAACTTCCTAATATTGTTTAATTGTGTGAAGAATATTGCTCGAGTTCCTGAGTTGGAAGTTAAATTATACGGAGTAGATAATATATTTGATTTGTCTCATATTATTCGTGGGCATACGTCTCTATTTATATTACAAATTAGATTTCGTACACTTCGTAGGATTCCTAAGTCCTATAGACTTTTATCTCATCTCTATTATATAAGTGAAGAGGTGAGGTTATTTTAGTAAATCCACTTTTAGTGTCCCCCTTGGATTACTAAAATACCTTCCACAATTATATAATAGAGAATATAATGACAACCTACCTAATAAGAAAAGCCCAAAAACACATTTTAATCAATCTAGCTCCTTAAATACATTCTTACCATTTTAATCAATCTGTTTATATGTATTCGGTTCTATCTAATTTATATGTTTCTTATATTCGCACGTATCGCATTTATATTATATTTTTTACATGTTATTTCAGGTTAAAATGTAATAACACAAATCTGTTTCTTATATTCGCACGCATCGCGTGCGTATAAGACTAGTATCATATAACATAACTCTATCTCATATGATATTCTATCCTCTAGAATAACTACGTTATCCTTAACACCCTCCCGCAATCGTAACAGTAGTTTCACGAACGTTGCGATTTGAAACGTAATATTTTCTGCGTTAGTACCAGATCAATCGGATGAACTGGAACTTCTTCGTCTTTTTTTGAAGTCGATATGCGCAACTCAGTGATGCCGACTTCGATTAAAAAAAAAATCGAGCAAGAACGCCATTCTTTTCGAACCTGCACTTTTTTTTTCTCTTGATCGATGAGAACGTTCTTCTTTTCGAACTCACCAATTATCTTTATATAACGGGAACGCCGTCGACTTCTCTTGAGCAAAATCATGCTCAATCCGTCATTGGTTTTTCGGAGCAAAACCAAGCTCTCAAATCTTCATTGGTTTTTCGAAGCAAAACCAAACTCAAATTAATACTCGAATTGGACGCGATTCCAAGTACGAGTCTTATCCCCAACACCAACCTCATCTTCTACCAATTATTTGCAGCGAAATTATTATATTAACTACGAATCCCGCCGGTGGGTTTATTTTTCTACCCCACCGGCAGGTTAAATTATAGAGAATATATTTGATTTGTCTCATATTATTCGTGGGTATACGCCTCTATTTATATTACAAACTAGATGTCCTACCTTTCGTAGGATTCCTAAGTCCTATAGACTTCTATCTCATCTCTATTATATAAGCCAGCTCCTAAGGGCTTTTTAGTAACTTAACTTTTCGTGTCCACTTGCAAAAAGACAATAATACCCTCATTATGTTGTTTATCGGGCTTGCTGAGCATTCATTTCTAGGGTTAAGATTCGTTTATCCATCTCTCTCCTCTCACCTGCCTCTCTCCTTTCACTCTTCCATCGCTTTCCCATCGTCGTGCGCTCCCGATCTCTGCCGACCATCGCCGTCGCCACCATCAGGTTGGTTGAGTTTTTCTTGCTGATCGATTTATTGGGTTCTTCTATTTTTCCTTCCATTTTTGTAATCACTCTTCTTTTCTCTACTAACTTACTGATATTGATTTTAATTTGTTAGGGCTCATTTGAGCGGTTAACCTCGCCACTGCAAAAACCTCCCCGAAACTAGAACTCCGGCGAAATCTCAATAATGGCTAGATGTTATCAAACGCCTAGATGCTATCGAAGAATCCGGCGTCGAACACTTCCCACTGTATTCTCTCTCCTTCCTCAATTAGAGCCTAATCCTCCCCAATTATTTTCAATTTTTTATCGGTAATTTGATTTTGATTTCGAATGTTTTTTAGTGAAATCGAATACGAAGAGAAAGCGGTGAATCTAATTCGGAGAGTGGATTTCGCTTGGGCGTTGGAAAGAGACGCGAAGAAGCAAAAGAAGGCGAAGGTTTAGTTGTTTGATCCGACTTTGGTTTTAGTTTCCTTCATTTTTCAATCAATTTTGTTTGTAAATTATTTTAATTTGAAGTGTTTGTTGGCTCTCAGCTATTTTATTTATTTATCTCATGTGAAAACTCTTTACCAAAGTTCATGGCTAATAATGCAGGTTCTGAGAGATATTAGGAGATGGTGGCAAGTTCAAATAGGTGATTTCTTCAGAAAAATCTTTGATTTTGAGCTTATTTTAATTATATCTATTGTATTCTGTTGTTGAATTATTGATTTCGGTGGTAAGTAGTAAATAGTAACATACAGTTAAAGTTTTGTGGTGGTTTTGTTCGTATGAAGTAATTTTAGGTTTTCCAATGATGTTTGCTGAAATTTGTAAATATTTGTTGTGACTCTAAATCATTTTCTGTTATTATTCGTAGAATTACGGAAGTTTTGGTGAATATTACTTGAAATGGCGTAATTCGTAGCTTAGATTGTGGCCACTTCTCTCATTTGAAGCTTAATGGTAATTATTGATGAACTGGAATTGCCAGCGTGTCATTATTGCCGGTCATTGTGCCTTGGAGATGAGGCAGCTTCGCGCTGAAATTGACGCCATCTCTAAAGCTGACGGGTAATTTCCTAGCTTTTTTTCCAATTTTATTTTAATTGTGTTTGCGAATGGTAGAAATTATAAGTTTGAATTTGGTAATTGGGTGTAGCTCAGCTGTTTTTGAGATGGGTAACAGCTGAACATCTACTAATTGAGAATGCAAAGGTGTTTTAATTGTTGGTCTCCCTAATGTTGGCAAATCCACTATTTTCAATGCTGTTGTAAGCCAGTTTTCTCCTTCATTGAATCTCAGTTCTGTTGTTTGGCTCTGTCTAAGGTGTCTGATCAAATGACAACATTGAGAAATGCCTCAATTTTTTTTTTTTTTTTAAATTTCTGAAATTAATTTTTTGTTCATTACCTTCATGTTGTGGGTAGCTGTTAATTGTTATTATGAAACTCGAAAGGTACCCCAAATCTCTCACAGTAACCTGCTAATCTTCTACCGGTCTCTTCAACTGTTTGTTAAGGTTTGAAACCAGTCTTTGGATTTTCAACTCCAGTAATTTTAAGCCTAGGAGGTCCAAGAGGTCTTCTTGAGAGAGTTTGAATAAGACATGTCCATTGGAAACCCATAAAGATGTCAAAATCAATAATGTGTATTTTTTATGCTTTTTCAGCCAACTTTGCCACTACAAGAAAAAAGGGTTTTGGTGGTGATTATTTTAGCCTATAGTAGCGAATATATTCGCTACGAAAACATTCCCCAACAATTAGATATTTGAGGCGATAGCCACCGTTGCTGTACCCTTTAGTAGCGATTATTACATTCAATGGGGTAGACCAAAATAATCGATACGAAATACTATGTATAATAGTATCGCTTATTGTAGCGATTATAATCGCTATAATTCCCTTATTTCACATACCAA
The DNA here is from genome assembly GCF_020520425.1 of Spinacia oleracea. Taxonomy (NCBI): domain Eukaryota; kingdom Viridiplantae; phylum Streptophyta; class Magnoliopsida; order Caryophyllales; family Amaranthaceae; genus Spinacia; species Spinacia oleracea. The sequence continues at coordinate 90,234,077 of NC_079490.1, read as the reverse complement.
ATACATTAGTTTTAGCGGCAAAAGAATCGATGTTGTTGGTAGTTATAGTAGGGAATGCAATAGACGCTATTAAATACCTATCGTATCGACTATAATCACAACTATAGGTCATTTATTGTTGCAAATTTAAGTGATACTATTAATTTCGTAATTGATACATTTGCTAGGATAAAAATTCAAATTGACTGTCTATAGCATCGATTATAATCGCTACAAAATAGATCATACTATAATTGATTATAATGGCTTATCAAAAGTTGCCACTATCAAGCATATTGACAATTATAATTATACATGAATATAAATTTAAAATCCTAGATAATTATAAGATAAAAATAATATTATAAATAAATAACTCATATTTAGTAAGTCATAAGTTATTACATAAGTGATATAAAATTGTCTAATAATCTAAAAAACTTAACAAAATGTTGTCTAATAATCTGCAAATGACAAGATAAATAACTAATCAACTACTAAAATGTAACAACGAAACAACTAAGTCGATAACGTCATGTGCTTCCCCAAATAAGTCCGACTTCACCGTTTGCCAAATAAAGTGTTAACTGCAAGTCAAAAGAATGTACGATAATTAATATCACTAGTATGGAAATATTTCTCTACAATTAATACACTGCAACATCTAATACAAATAGCAAGCCACCCAGAAAAAAGGGCAGAATTTCAATAAAGAAAGTAGCAAACTAATACAAATTTGAATAATGGAAAATAAAGGGTAATTCCATAAAATTTTAGAAGGGGTAATTCCATACAATTGATGTTGTTGCAGTCATACCGTGATGAAATTTCCAGTGTTCTGACCGTCAGCAGGGTAGTAGTTGTTTATGTTACTGTTAACTCGAGCAGGAACCTTCTCGAGATCAGCAGGCTAGGGTTATCAGCAACAGCAGCAGGCCTTGCTGCTTCTTTCATAACCAGTTCAGCGCAGATGTTAGCTGGAGCTTTAGTGGCAGCAGGCTTCGGAGCCTCTCCACTTCCAAACAGATAGCACAAGGAACTCTGTCTACCTCCACTGCTGACACCACGTCCCATTTGTAATAAGTTCCTACAGTGACCAATTGTTAACCAAGTTAATAATCAGAGCAGGAAAGAAACGATGCACGTGATATCATAAGATGACACGTGAAGAAAGAGGTAAAGAATACAAGCATGACTACAACAATATAGAAGAAAGTGTTGTATTAATCACAACTCAAAAGAAGCTGCAGACGTATGCATTCTGCATTTCAACCCTAAGCATCAAACGTGGACCTTAAAAGGGAAGGGGAAAATCTGTGTGTGGGGGTGGGGAGTTGAGTCTTCAACCTCATGCTTGAAAATAAGTTTCCTTTTTCTACTAAAGCTAATTGCAGACATCTGACTCATTGCAACAATTGATTACACATAAATCAACAAACAAATACCAAACCTAGCTTTAGCAATGATTTCTCATCTAAAGCAACATCCGAAAACTAAAAATAGCTTTTAAACCATACTAGAACAACAGTACTAAACACCAACCAGAGCTAATATCCCTAACTATACTAATCTAAACAAGTAAACAAAGAAATTAATCTTAAAATCAAGCCAAAATATCCCAAGATAAACACACTATCAGTCTCTAATAAACCAAAGTAGTCTCTAATAAACCAAAGTATTATCAAATAAGTCATCATTTACGAAACTTGATAACTTTGTACCAAGCATGATAATTAATCTGCATATCAAATAATCTTAAGCTCACTTTATAGAGATATTAGGAGAACACCTTCCCTATAACAAACTCACATAACCATTGTTGTCCTGCATATTTTTTTTAACATGGAGCCACACATGTTTGTTCTCGCTCATTTCAGGACGGTGGAGCTGATCAAATCATTGTCAAATAATACTATAGGGTTGATTATTTTTCTACCATTCAATCTAGTCCACAGTTCCACACAACGTACAAATTACAAAAACTCCATAGCGAACCTTTTCCTTCACCACTTTTATGTAACATTAAAAGACAGCCCACATCACCCTCGTGTTCTTTTCACTTCCCTACTCTTACAAGTTTTTCGATCTGCAATAATTTGATCATAGTAAATATCTACAGTTGACTTATTCAGGTTTTTATGATCGTAAAAGTCATAACAAAAGATCCAAGAATTCAGTTAAGCAATCATGGTTGTAGAAAAAATCACTTGTAGAAGATTTAAACATACTATAAGATATAATGATGCAACTCTAAGAGAGTCAATCTGAAACAGACATCATAATCACAAGTATAAAAAAAGTAACATAGCTCAAACAGAAACTTCAGGAAATTTTGTGTTCCAGGAGGGCAAGGACTGAGGATATAAACATACGCTTGAATTGACATGGTTGAGTTCTAAAGAAGAGGAAAGCATAATTCATACTTCAAAGACCAGATGAATGAGAAGTTATCGAGCAAAGACGAGATGAATGAGAAGTTATCGAGCAAGAGTAGCAGCAAAATTAACAAAAAAGAGTTGAGCATTGCCGAAAACTTATCCTGAATAAGACTCCTACCTATAATTTGAACTCCGCCTATATCAAAAGAAAAATATATAAATCATCAAATCAGATTATGATAAATCCAGCAAAGCTGCCTTATATTAGTCTATAATGGTTCAGCAGATGATATATGGAAAGCATCCAAACGGTCAGAAGGTTGTTGCTCAGTATTTAATATACCTTAAGCTGGGAATGTGAAAGGGCTTTCTATACCTCAAATTTCACAGTATTGTCTTGAACTAGAAACAAACTTGTAACTTCACTACAAGAAATGTACCACAACATACCATAAATTACGAAAGCTGATAACTTTTTACCACGCATGAAAATCATTCTTTATCCCTTTCATAGTTTTCACCCCTCCAAGCTGTAAAGGAAGAGACAAATCAATTCAAAAAGTAGTTTCAAAAATTATAACAAAAAAATAAGTAAATAACTATATTATTTGCATTGTTAAAGAAGCCACAAAAGCAATATACAAAAGCAGAAAATGATTACTCTATCAGTAATTTCCAAAAGACAAAGTTTCAAGGGGAAAAGTCTAACAAAAATTGCAGCAGTAAAAAAGGTTGACCATGAAAATGTTTCACTTTTACTTAAAAAGTCAGCCAGAGAGAGATAATACTATTACAAGAATAAGATATAACGAGTCATCACCCTACATAAAAAATAAAGTAAGATGGGTACCGGGGGAGTGTATCATAGCAAATATTTTACCTCGTCCTGTGACCTCTGAATACAACTTTTCAACCACCTCCTGTAAATCTGTAATCAGCAAAAATTTGTCAAATTAATGCATGAATTTCTTCCAAAGTAAATCATAATAGAGAAAGAGAAAAAGAAATTTGCACATAATCAGCTAAAGTCATAATTTATTTGCAGAGTCTGCCCCCAACAATTAATGTAAAAATACAAACCACCAACACACATGTGTGAATATTATCATCCTTAATTTATATCCAAATAGTGAGACAGGTATTGCATTAATTAAAATATCCAAGGTTGTATTAAACAATTAGGGCAGCTTCTGTGAATATCCAATATTGGGCTTTCGCAGTTATTACTAATCCAAGGGTAAGACAGTGAAGAAGCAATTAAAAGACCGGATTACACAGTAGTTATAAAGTATGCATTTCAAATTAAAGCTCGACCAATAAATTACATACCAGTAGCATTGATCCCTGCAGCCAACATCAGGTTGTCGAATCTCAACATCAGAAAAATTCTGCCCTGTCACACATTTATTGCTTCAGAGAGGAAACACTTTGAGAAGCATAGACCAAATTTTAATATTCATGATTTACCTTTGAATTTTGCCTCCATCTCCACTTCAATACTCTGCTCCTGGTCGATTTTTACAAGAATAGGAAGAAGGAAATTGACCAAGTACTGTAAGTGTTGGAATTTGCTTCGCTTACAATTTACCTTCATGACCTCCTACAACAGATTGTGAGTAAATGTCAACACCTAGATCAAGATTTGATCAAACAGTGGTGTAAGTGTGTAACCACCCCCCCCCCCACACACACACCAAAAATTCATAGTCACCTTGACACCCATGTCTTTTATTTGAGTCGTACAACAGGCCTTGCAATCGCAACTTCCATGACAAACTGGGCATCTCAATTTCACTTCTTCTGTATCAGCAGACATTAGAATAACACGGGTTAGAATGACACAGGTTCTCTGCATCTTCATTACTAACATGATATGTCCATCATCAGTTCCAAACCGTTCAAATCGATTTCATAATATATGTGCAAGTCATCCTTCAGTAGGTATTTACTAGAGAATGTAACTAGAATCCCCTAATAGTGTCATGATCATTGATCAAACACTTTTTAAAAGAACTAATCAGGAAAAATAATAAGGAATGCAAATCAGTTGGGTTCATTCAGACATATGAATTCAAAGACCAAACACCTTGTATAAACAAGGTAATATTACATAAGACTCCACACTAAACAACACGCTCAAAATCAAGAACAAATGCAAAACATAATCAAAATTCAACTGACACCTATAAATCAAAAACAATATCATAAACAAGACCCACAGACCCACAGTAGCAAGATCACAACCTACTAATTTCACCAGCCATAAAAAGACCAAACCCAAATGAAACTAACTAGGCTTACAAAAGACCAAAATCTGTAGCCTAAAACTCAACATTCCCTAGTAGTGTCTCCAGTTCTCGGACCTATGATTCCATGGCCCTTCATTTCATTCCAAATACTGTCATGTGTTCCAAAAACAAACATAAGTAAATATGAAATCTTTGAGGTAGAAACTTACAACCTGATTTATAGCTAAACAATCCAAAGTAATTTCTGAATTTAAGCACAATTTGAGGCAATACAATTTTACACATGAAACCAGAAAGGAGTAGAAATTTTTTATATGGATTATGACCTACAAAGTACAGAAATCTACCATTTTTCTAATAGGAATTTGGATCAGAAAACCGATTAAGAACTATTAATAAGAGTGCACAAAAAGAAAAAGAGAAAAAGCATAATTCGAAATCCACGATTTAGTCCTTCTATATATATGCCGAGAAGATCAAATAAAACAAAAACCTAAATTGAAACTCACAATTTAATCTATCAATTACCGCTAGACTTACTCAATTAGATACTGGAAAAAAAATCATTTCGTTGTAGAAACAATAAGAAATAATCAGAATATGAGCAAATTGAGAGATTAATAGAAGGAGAGAGAGGAAAAAAACGGAGCATACCCGACATTGTATCCCTCAATTCGTTGCTATTGATGTGACTCCGTTGGAGATACTAGTGAAAAGACATCTGAAAGAAACTGATATGAGTTCCTAACCCTAGTTCGAGAAACAGTTGAAGACTTGAAGAGCGTTGAAGTGGGAACGACTGCCAAAGAAGAGGGAAATGAAAATTTTGAGTGAAGTTCGTGAAAATAAGAGCGGGGTTACTCTAATGTGCTTTTAGTGAAATGAAAATTTCGAGTGAAGTTCGTGAAAATAAGAGCGGGGTTACTCTACTGTGCTTTTAGTGTCGATTACTCGAGAGGTTAATATGGCAATTGCAAACTGGTACGGTTACCAACATTATTTCACTAGTAACATATAACTATAACAACGAATGTAAAATCGCTACTAAATAATCGCCACGAAAAACCTATTTTTCTTGTAGTGTGCTATTGTTTGATTTGCTAAGTAATAGGATGTCCTCTGGAAAGGAAGAGTTGAAACATATAATTTGTAAACTCTCAAGATATCATAAGAAGAAAATCTCTTCCAATCAGAAGCTTTGTATAACTCTGATCCTGTGCCTGTCATGCGTGCTTCAAGCCCATCTGCAAAATAATGTTCTACTCCCTGTACACTATCCCCAAATGGTGTAGCATGTTGCCTAATTTGCATGAATGATTGAATATAGACATAGATATGCGTATTGCCCTAACTTCCTAACGCTCTCTAATTCAGGTCGTCTGCAAACCTCTGCAAGTAAGAGCAGTGTGTTAGAGAGAGAAAGAGTAGAAAGGAGCAGCAATGGAGTTCGTCAGCCCAGACCAGAAGGCCTCTGCCTGGCCGGTCGTCGTTCCTTGGATATGAGGCAGCTTCGCACTGAAATTGGCGCCGTCTCTAAAGCTGACGGGTAATTTCCTAGATTTTTTTCCAATTTTATTTTAATTGTGTTCGCGAATGGTAGAAATTATAAGCTTGAATTTGGTAATTGGGTGTAGCTCAGCTGTTTTCGAGATGGGAAATAAAATTGAGAATGCAAAGCTGTTTTAATTGTTGGTCTCCCCTTTTTGTAAATTGCAGTTGGTATTTATTCTCTCTCCCCATTTTATTTTATTTATCTTTCAAACTGAAATTCAACCCTCTTCTCCATAAAACATTGTGGGTTTCTATCAATTCTCGACAAAATTTCTCACCTGGGTAAGCTTCAACTTCCCTATTTTCCTTTTTTTTTTAATACCATTTGTAGTTAAATGTACTGAAAATGGTGGCTTTTGCTGCTTTATTTCTAGAGATTTGTGAATGGCCCTAATATTTTTGTACAGATCCGTTAATTTATTTTTTTGTAAAAGAAATTGGTTAACAGAAGTTTTCGCTTGACTAAAAATGTGTCCTTTTATTTTTATAGTGTTTTTGCCTTATTTGGCAGTTAGGGTTTTAAAATTATAGTGATATTTTTTGGCTGGATTTTGTTTAAGAATTTGAAATTCGCAGCATTATCATCTTGGTCGAACTTCATTTTGCTTATTAATGGGTGTTTCCGAATTTCTGGAAATTTCAATTTTGGTTTTAATTTGTCTGTCTTTTGCCCTTAAATTTGTGTTTACGTTCGTTTAGTTTGTTGAAAATGATTGACCATGTAGTTTAGGTTTTAAAGTTTTGGAGTCTCATATGAGTTGAGTTGAAGGCATTCTATACAACCTTTACTCTTTGCCTTTTCTGTAGTTGTGAAATATTGAAAATAGGGAGTATGAATTTTCCTTTTTAGAAACTACATTTCATGGTTGAATTGGGCAATTGAAACTAATGAAAAGATGAAAGTTTTCAGATTGATTGGAGATTCCAACAAGAACTTTGATATGGAATTACGGAGTATCAATCTCCCTAAATTATTTGCTTTCAACTTTTATACGGACTATACGTGCAAAATTTCCGAATCGTTCGCAAAAATTAATAAAATAAATATATCTTATTCTGTAATCAGTCTGTATTGACCAAAGTGCAAGACTTATTCTGCAAAACAGTTCTTTAATTGTTTTTGTTAGAATAAGTTTTGCACTTGGGTGACTCCTCTTACACTGACTCCTCTTACATGCACCTCTTATCCTTTTGTGTTAATTGGGTTATTTTTAGTGATTTCTTGAATATTTTGATCCAAGTTTGATAAATTACCATCGTTTTGGTTTTATAATTGCCACTTAAAATTGATTTAATTAGAGGTAATCTGTTGAAATTAGTGATTTTTTAGGAAGTTGAAGGATTTTTGGGGAAAATTAGTGTAAGATTAACAAGTTTTTACAATTTTCAATTGTGATTTCCGTAAGCTAATACTGATAATGTTGATAAGGGGAAATTTCTGTATTTTTTATGTTTACTTTTGTCAGGTTACATTTTCTAATGAAGTGTGACGTGAATTTTTTCATAGGTTGAATCATGGAAAAGGAGCAAGAGAGAATGGACAGAAGCAGCTTCAATTTCTCAAAACCGCCAAGAAGCAGCTTCAATTTCTTGCTGTTGTGGATTGTAATATATTTTTCATTTTTTATGAAAGTTCTGCTTTGGAATGGGCTATCTATTGGAATGGATCCAATGAAATTTGTGAACAATATGATGCATACTTTAAGACGAACTCTGTGAACAATTTTTATTGCCTACAATTTGTGGTGATATATATAATAGCACAATTTTTAGTTTTTTAATAATCCTGCACGCTTCGGGTGCATATGAGATACTTTTCATAAGCCTAGTAGCTGATGCGCGCAGTGTAACTAAAAACTTCAAATTGGCACCAATGGTGTTCTACCACCCTAATGTTTTAATTTTTTTTGAATTCGGATCCATTTCGGATTTTTTTGAGTATCCGATCCGAAAATTTCGGATATCCAAAACTTTTGGATTGGATCCGGATCACATTTTTTCGATCCGAAAATTTTGGATCGGATCAAATCATATGAAAAAAAATATTTAACACCCCTAAAATGTTGTATATGTTCTACGTTTATTACTTTGGATAAATTAGGATACAATAATGACAAAAGGCTATCCTAATTTCAATGTTTTTTCCCTTTTCAAAAAAAAAGAGTTACCAGTTGGATACTCGATACTTTACACATTACATGTTCTACATTTTATTTGAATACTAAATGACATGCAAACGTATATGAGAGATGTTATCTTGTTCCCAACTATATTTATAGTTAGGTGTACTCAGCATCCATTTTTTTTTCTTATTGATCGGTTGTACTAAATCGTAAATAAACAAAACCGATAAAGTTAATACGAAAAAGTGACATTTGGTACATGTATCCAGCTCTAAATATACTTTAACTAAGTAGTAGGAGATGAGTGAGCACCAAAAAATATGCAGCGAAGTGTTTAGACTAAGGTCGTAATAAGACTATTGCCTTTAATAAAGGTAGTTGACAAATTAGTTAAAAAAGAAATTAGGATAAGCAGTTAAAAATGAATAATTGATACATGGAGTTATTGTTCATAAGGAATAGTTAATAAAGGTAGTTGACAAATTAATTAAAAAAGAAATTAGGGTAATTAATTTTAAAATGATAATTGGTACATGGAGTTACTATTCATAAGGAATAGTAACAAGTCTCCCACTTTTTAAAGTGTAGAGATATTCTTTCTATCAACCATTACCCAAAAGGTATTCCGTTATATGCAAGATTTTGTAGATTTTTTTGGTTAAATGGTACCTTTTCTATGTCATTCAATTTAAAATTGTATGTTAGTGTGCAATCACCTATGAATAATGTTAATTAATAAGCAATTCAACAATTAACGTTACTACTCTTTTATATTGCTCTATTGATTTCCGCACGCATCGCGTGCATATAAGACTAGTATCATATAACATAACTCTATCTCATATGATATTCTAACCTCTAGGATAACTACGTTATCCTTAACAAATAAGCTTAACAAGAGAGTGCCAGAGCTGAAACAAGCTATGTAAGGAGTAAAACTGTAAAATGTTCAACGCAACTACGCAAGCCATAAAGCAAGGAGGAACTATAAAGACTACTCATCTATAGCAATTTCTGTTTGAGTTCCTGTTAAGATTTCCTACATATATTATGTAGAGTAGAACTTATAAGTTCCAGGGTTGGAACTTGAATTGAAGCAACGGAGTAGAAGCTTCAAAAAGAGCGAACATGAAAACATGAAATATGAATTTATTTTCTAGGATTCATGTAAATATGTATAAACTTGAATAATTTAGGAATACGGTACCTGTAGGGGGGTTTTTCGTACGTTGCTTTCCCTTCCTACGGGGGCGGTTTTTAGAACCTTTGTATCTTTCTACTTTGAAGGAGTCGCCACCAAACATTATTTAGGGTCTCGTTTGGTAAGACCAAAAAAAATGACTCTATTAGGATAAGGCATTGAATCTTAGAAACGGATGGGTGAAATCTGGGCAAGGGAACGAGATGCTTATTCCGCGAGCTTTAAAAATGATTCAAATGCGTGGTACAACATTTTCAAAAATACCCTAGTTTAGACTATGTGGGTTTGAATTTAGAACAAATCGAATTTCTAGTTTGTATTGTGGTCACTTTGCTTTAAAGTTAATTTAAGGGAACCTAAGATCGGTTTGTCCAAGAAATTATCTTTGTTAAGCGTGGCGTAACCTTGTATTTTGTTGTATTTAGCATGTTAGGTGATGAAAGCAATAAGCAAGTAAAGCAACATCACAATGAAAAATAGGTGCGGAATTAGTAAAGTACAAGACCACCTAGAAATGGACTAGGAGGTAGAACCACATTGCCTAGAAGGACTAGGCAAGTAAAGTTGCGGAATTGAAATTGCATAATTGAAGGCGCGGAATTGAAATTGCATAATTGAAAGTGAGGAATTGAAATTGCGTAATTGAAATTGCGTAATTGAAAGTGCGGTATTGAACTTGCATAATTGAAAGTGCGATATTGAACTTGAATCTTAGCACATGAGATCCGGGCGCCAAGCGACTCCTTAAAAATAAGTGCGCCCGACACGGATTCAAAGCAAAAATCTCTACTTTAGTTCAAGTTGCTCGACCTAAAGTGTCTTAGATTTTGAACATAGAACTTGAAAGGTTTGAATCTTGAAATATTGAACTTTGAAATATTGAACTTGAACTTGATGCACATGTCAACTGCAGAAGTTTCGCGCAAATGATCCTTGCATTGAAGACTTAGTGTCCGCCAGCGATCGATGTATTCCACGACCGGTTCATCTTCAAACTGGTTCTTTTGTGTTAACTCCATCATGCTGACAATGCGACGAGTGTTTATGAAGCGATTCAGGAACAATTCTTCCATCTGGTCCCAGCTATCAATCGATCCAGATTCTAATTCGTCGGTATACCAATCAAAGGCAACTTCTTTTAGTGATCGAACAAACTGCTTCACGAGCAAGTCTTCTTCAGTCCCTGCATTGTTACACGTTTCAATAAAATGTGCAACATGTTGTTTCGGATTGCCTTTTCCATCAAAAAGCATGAATTTTGGAGGTTGATAACCGTTAGGCATCTCCAAGGCATCAATTCTTTTTGTGTAAGGTTTGATGTAATGGCCACTTTTGTCAGGATCTACGTCAAGCTGGTGTTTGATAGTTTTGGCTATGATATCTTGAATTTGACGGAAGCAGAACGAATGACCATGGGGATTTCTTCTCCTTCTTTGCTTGGGCTTCGCAGTCGACTTAGATTCATCGCTTTTGCCTTCACTTTCGGTTTCGCCATTTTTGTGTGTTTCGTCAATGGGACGTTTTTCAAGCTTCTTGGTCAAATTGGCAATTTTTTCTTCTTGTCGTTTGATTTGGGCTCTTTGTTTTCGCCGTCTTTGACAAGTTTTTCAATGAGTTTCTTCATGTTCGCCAATTCTTCCTCGATGGTGTTTTCTTCAATCGCCATGACATTTACAACAACGACGTCTATTGCTCCATTGGTTAGTTCATTTGACGGATCTTGGACCGCTCCATTGATTGGCTCCTTTGATGGACCTTGGACCGCATCTTTGCTTGCCTTCTGTGACGGACCTTGGATTGATGTTGGAGGGAAGAACTTGTTGCTGTTGTAGCCACCGTCAAGGTTTGTTAGCGATGACAAAGTTGCATCAAAATGAACGGATCTTTTGTTGGCCGCCATGATTGGATCTTGTTTCTTCATCATCATGCTTTTACGGCTCAAAAGTGCGTCAGTACTTTGATCGAGGAGAAAGAGATGAGAGGTAAAAGTCGTCCCACCGAGCGTGCCAAATTTGTAAACACAAATTTCAAGTCTGCAAAATAATAAACTCAAAATAACGTGAACAAAATATAATTTATTGATTTTTGAAGTTTCTGGGTACAATCTCTAATATTTGCTCCTCTGATTTGATCTTCACTTTGAATTCGACTTGGTCCACGACCTGATTTGTTTTGGTTCACGGATTTATTTGATTTGCACTTGATTGAGGGCCTTCGGGCTTGATCTCGTTCAAGAATGTTGATGCAGAATAGAACGGCACGTCAGTTTTGTATGCTTGTTGTTCTTCTTCCACCGGGATGATTTTGATGTTGATTTGGTATTCCTCACGAACTGGTTTGACCTTCTTGAATAAGGGACTTCGGGCTTGATCTTCTAGAATGGAACGACACGTCGATTAGAATGCTTGATGTTCTTCTTCTAGGGAGAGAGTTGTAACTTGACTGGCAGGGAGAGATTTGAGAGTTTTAGGTTTTGCCGTCTATTTCTGCTCCCTGACAAATCAATTGGAGCACTCTATTTATAGAGTTAGGGGACCTCTAGGGTTTTTCAATATGCTTTGGGCCTTTAAAGTTGAACTTAACAATCATGACCCATTAAATAGTTTTAACCCTTTTTTTGGGTTTTAAGCATTATAATAAACGGGTTTGATTAAAAATAATAAAAATGGGATAAATTAATTTATACACCCAAATTAATTAATTCTATTGACCGTCAAACAATTAATGAGTCAATATTTTGACTTTTGACCCAAATAATACCCAACGTGGCACATTAACGAATTTTCCGTGTCTACAGCCGTTTACATGCGAAATACACTATAAAATTTTACGGTTCCGACCATTATTGACTAAACTGCCGAAAATTCTGCGAACATATAATTAAATAATTGCACGAATTTGCAATTAATTACCAAAAATTGAAAATTTCGAATTAATCAACCCTTTAATTCATTGCAAATTTATAAAATTTAACCATGTTAACTAATTATTATGGAATTAATTAGAGGCTCGTGATACCACTGTTAGGTTATGATACATATAATTGAATATAAATCATGCGGAAAAAACATAAAGCTAGGAATCCAAATTAATTTCCACATAACAATTAGCATAATTTAGGATACATACACTTTGTAGCTTGCCCTCCCTAGTTGCGCCCGAACCGAACAAGAACAAGTCTAGGACTCCAAATGTCGTCCCTCCGTAGATAGTCCACAGCACGTTCGGATCCGCCTTAGATTTAATTAACTAGAATTGCACCTAAGGTTCTATGAATATGTTCGAATATTTTGGCAAATATTATACTTAGTTTTAATCCTTAAAACTAGGTGTATAATTGAAATTATGTGTGTTCATAAATTTGTGAATGCCATCACATATTTATAGAGTAGGAATATGGAATTAGAAGTCTCCTAGGATTCAAGTATTCTAAATCTATTAGAATTAGAGTTTACTTAAAACTAGTAACTTAGGAAATTAATCTTTTAATCTAATCCTAATCGCTTAAGGATTCGATGTATGCAAAAACTCCAACACGCACACGAGCACGACCCACAAGCGAGCAGGCCATGCCAGCGCGCGCGAGAAGCCTGCAGTAGGCTCGTAGCCCACATGCTGCTTCCCAGCCCGTGTTTCTCGCAGCCATGGGCGCGCTGGGCCTGGCCTTGCGCTGGGCCTTGCATGCCTTTGGCTTGCTGTGTTGCGCGCTGGGCTTGCTAAGCGTGGGCCTGGCTTCGTGCTGGGCCTTCGGCTAGCAAGCTCGTCCGATGCTTATTTCGTACGACGCGCTTCCGATTAATTTTCCCATTCCGGAATTCATTTCCGATTTCGAACAATATTTAATATTTCCGATTCCGGAATTAATTTCCGTTTCGAACAAATATTTAATATTTCCGATTCCGGAATTATTTTCCGATTCCGATAATATTTCCGATTCTGACAATATTTCCGTTTCCAGCAATATTTCCGATTCCGACAATAATTCCATTTCCGATTCCGGCAATATATCCATTTCCGATAATAATTTCCTATACGTACCATGTTTCCGTTTCCGGTAACATCTACGACTTGGATAATATTTATATTTCCGATACGATCCATATTTCCGTTTCCGGCAATATCATCGTTTCCGAAATATCCATAATTTGCCTTTTGACGATTTCAGCTCCCACTGGAACCGAGATCCGTCGATTCCGAATATCCATAGATGGAGTATATAATTTTGATCCGTTCACGTACTATTTGTGTGACCCTACGGGTTCGGTCAAGAGTAAGCTGTGGATTGATATTATTAATTCCACTTGAACTGAAGCGGCATCTAGCTAGGCATACAGTTCACTTGATCTCACTGAATTATTAACTTGTATAATTAATACTGAACCGCATTATTAGACTTAGCATTGAATGCATACTTGGACCAAGGGCATTATTTCCTTCAGAATAAACCCGGCCTCTAGCTTCTTAGAGACTTCTTCTTGAATTTTGAGGGAAACGTCCGGTTTCATGCGACGGAGTTTCTGCTTGATGGGTTTTGAACCTGGAATGAGCGGAATTGTATGCTGACCGATGCTTGGATCAACCCTTGGCATATCATGATAGGACCATGCGAAGACGTCTATGTACTCTGAAAGTAGCTTGATAAGACCATCCCGTTCTGCTTGAGATAGAGTCAGACAAATCTGAACTAGTTTTGAATCACTGCTGTTAGAAAGGTTAAATTTTTCTGTTTCCTCAATTATGGGCGTCCTGTTTTCATGATTTTCAATAGCTTTTAGTATTTCAAGGTCAGTTTCTTGTGAAGCAAAGTTGTTTGGATTAGAAGTGTGTTTTGAATTTTGACTCGAAGAGTAAGAGGAAATTGAAGTGTTATTGAAATTGGCAATTATTACATCGACAGTTTTGACTTGAAGCTCGGCCTTTAGAGGCTCTTAATTGATGCAAGACTCTAGCCCTAGACTCTTAGACTCATTACTAGACTCAGATCCAGACTCATCCTCTGACTCGGACTCGCTCATCATAGATCCTTCGCCCACAGTAATCTTGAACATTTTGCCATTTAGAGCAGATATCTTGAGGGACTTTCTCCATCCATTGACCATCTTCTCACTTGGCGTAATCATCTTAGATGGGTTGAAATCTTCGATTTGAGTGATCATTTGGACCATAGTATCTTCGGAAATGATTGGTGTTACTTCTTGGCCAAACAAGAGACCAAAAGCTGATGAATCAAGGCATTCAAGGGTGGCCTTGTCTTGTATTGGAGGAGCGTCCTCGAGGAAGTGACAGTCTTGAAAGATCTCGAATCCAGGGTATAGAATCCCTCTTGAAGTGTCGTAGAAAGGCTCTGGAAAGTCAAAGTACAAGTCATCCTCTCCTTCTTTTGTGAATTTCCCATTGAGTGTACGTTGATGGGGAGGTATGTTGAATTGGTCATTGCCAGCTCGACGGGATCTTAGCTTAGCCTTTTGCTGCTTGTTATCGAACCTAGTCGGCTTGTATCCCAGACCACAACATTGTTAGGTTATGATACATATGGCAATTCATAAATCATGCGGAAAAACCATTTAGCCAGGAATACATATTATTTACACATAATCATATAGCATAGTTTAGATGCATACTCTTTGTTGCGTGCCTTCCCTAGCTGCGCCCGAACCGAACAAGAACAAGTCTTTAGGACTCCAAGTGTCATCCCTCCGTAGATAGTCCACAGCACGTCCGGATCCGCCTTAAGATTGACCAACTAGAATCGCCCTTAAGGTACTAAAGATTTTCGGCACTTATAGTCAAGAAATGTGTCTGAATTTTCTCTCAAAAACTCACTTTGAATACTTGAATAATCTATGAAAATATGTGACCCTAGGCACCTATTTATAGAGTTATGGAAAGGGTTTTGGAATCCTATTAGGATACTAATTTATTTAATTATAACCCTATTAGGACTCTAATTAAATAATCATTATCTAATAGTTTTAGGATTTAATCACACTTCGAATCCCGATTGCTTCAGGATTCCCGCACAAGCAATGCACGAGCACCGTACACCCGCGCAAGCCTTGCGGCCCACGCTAGGCGCACAGCGCTCGGCCCACTGCTGTGCTCCCCCGCGCGCGCCCAAGGCCTTGGCTGGGCCTGGCCTTGCGCTGGTGCGCGTTGGCTCGCTGGGCGACGGCCTAGCTTCGTGCTGGGCCTTCGTCTAGCGGGCCTCGTCCGATGCTAATTCGTACGATACGCTTCCGATTAAATTCCCGATTCCGGAATTCATTTCCGATACGAACAATATTTAATATTTCCGATTCCGGAATTAATTTCCGTTTCGAACAAATATTTAATATTTCCGTTTCCGGAATTATTTTCCGATTCCGATAATATTTCCGATTCTGACAATATTTCCGTTTCCGGCAATATTTCCGATTCTGGCAATATTTCCATTTCCGATAATATTTTCCGATACGTACCATGTTTCCGTTTCCGGCAACATCTACGACTTGGATAATATTTATATTTCCGATACGATCCATATTTCCGTTTCCGGCAATATCATCGTTTCCGGAGTATTCATTTCTTGCCTGTGACGATCTCAGCTCCCACTGAAACCAAGATCCGTCGATTCCGAATATCCATAGATGGAGTATTTAATGCCATTAAATACTTGATCCGTTTACGTACTATTTGTGTGACCCTACGGGTTCAGTCAAGAGTAAGCTGTGGATTAATATCATTAATTCCACTTGAACTGAAGCGGCCTCTAGCTAGGCATTCAGCTCACTTGATCTCACTGAATTATTAACTTGTTAATTAATACTGAACCGCATTTATTAGACTTAACATAGAATGCATACTTGGACCAAGGGCATTATTTCCTTCAGTCTCCCACTTGTCCTTAGGGACAAGTGTGCATTTCCTAATTCCTTTGTCGCTCGATGCTTGCTCTTGAACATAAGGTAAGAGTTGTCATCCTTATTATGTCCAGAGGTGTTCCTCGGTTTCAGAGTTCAACTGATCAAATAAACAGATAATCATAGCCTATGATTCATCCGAGCACGGCCATGCATTTCACAGTTTCTAGCTCTCCGAGTGGCATTGTACAACTTTTAAGCATCTCATCCCGATTTATGGGAGGACAATCCCAATCTTGCGATCTTGAGATTAGACTTCGTTTGATAGGTGATTACCTGAGCGTTGCCTTTATAGCCTCCTTTTACGGTGCGACGGTTGGTCAACGTCAAAGCAACCAGTTCTCAAACAAGTAATCTCAAATCACTCAGGTATTGAGGATTTAGTGTCTAATAATTTTAATGAAATTTACTTATGACGGATTTTCATCTCTTACAGTAAAGTTTCATAGGTCTTGTCCGATACTAGTCTTCCCAAAGTAAGTATCTATGCAAATGATTATGACATTGCCATGTCCACATAGTTCAAGAAACAGAACTACTAGTCATCTTGCATTCTAATCGTCTAACGTTTTCTATGCGTCCAATTTTATAGAAAACTCCGACTAGGGACCATTTTCAACCTTTGACATTCAAGTTCACTTGATAGACATTTCTTAGTCACAGGACTGGTCCTGACAGTCTATCTTGAATATATCGTCAAATTGAAGGGACTCATCATTTAATACTAAACCAAGATTAAATGGAATATGAAAATTCATTTCATATATGATAAATGTTCAACCCCAATGTTTTACCACCATGGGCCTCAAACCCATCTTCTAAAACAGTTCATGGAATTCAAAGCTATGCTTGATTTCCAGTGCTACAATGTGAGTGTTGTTTCTCACTTGTTGCATAGGTTTAGTTATCATGCTTTGCCAATCTTAATATCTTTTCATCGAATGTTCTTCGAGATAGATGATAAGATCTTTTGAGTATGTTTATTATGTGATCTAGTCTTTCTTACTTCAAGAGTGGTTCTACGCATTTTTCAATGAAGAACCATCAAGCCAGCAGACATGTGATCTACCTAAGTTCAGTGAAGAACTCTTTAACATAAACAACCCTGTTTTATTGCTTCTTAGGCAATAAGTACTTTTACTTCAACTTTATAGGTTGCTAGTGATGCTTTGTTTGGAATTACTTATCCAAGCAGTTCACAGATATGTGGATTACTTTCCAGCTGTATCTTAGAACTTAGAAATTAATATTTTAATATCCCACGCAACAACTCATGGTCTCCAATCCATGTTGCCATTTCAAAACACGATGCTCTATAGCTCGTCCTTATCAATGGTTAACTCCAAAGGGTCTTGCTTGATCCTTTGCCAGTGTTTATGCGTGTAGCATCAATATTTAGCATATCTTTATTTCCTTGAATCAAGAACTATTCCTATGTACCTTTTCAAGTACCATAAGTATTCTTGATCTCAATCTAGTTGATTTTCACTTAGATCAATAGAGATTGGTATATGTTCGTCATGCCTAAAGTCATACGATACGTTTTTGGCGATCCTCATATTATATCATACATGATAAATTCTTTTGCAGAATAATTCCCAATTGAATTCTATTCATGTAACTTTAGCTTATCTAGTTTCAGTAGATACTAAATTCAGCTAAATTCTTTGACATATAATATAGGTTAAGAATCTTATTTAGATCCTTTGATGTTTAACTTAGTAAATGCTTATACATAGTTCAAACATCCTTTACTTAGATTTATTCACATGGGTCGAATATCTCCAATGGAGACTTTCGTGTTTGATTTAGTAAATGCCATTACTTAATCCAAAACAATATCATAAGATCTTTGTAAATAGATCTTAATACCCAGTATGTACTAAGTTTCGCCATGGTCCATCATTGATGAATAATTTCAAATCTAAGTCATTAGCATTTGAATGTTATTTCACAATAGAGAGATATGTGTGTGATACACATATGACCAATTAAGTTTTATGTACTCCCACTAAACTTCTTATACATCTATAAGAATCATGTATATTTTATGAAACTAAAATACTTATTAGCTTCATTAAAATATAATTCCAATCCCCAATTGCTTGCTTAAATCTGTACTTAGATTTTATAAGCTAGCTTTCTCTTTCAAGCATTTATTTGGATCCACAAATCCTATGACATACCATGTACATAGTTTATTCCAACATTTGATTGAGGAATACGTTTTGTCATCCAATTGCTATATGTACCAATATGCAATCATTGCTTGAATTATAGACTTGAGCATTACGATTATGCATGAGGTTTCAACACAATTCACACCATGAATTTGCTTGTAACCTTTAGCAACTAATCTTGCTTTGTGTGTGAACACAATTCCATGTTTGATGGTTTTTATCCTTAAAACAAACTTGCAACCAATAGGTGTGAACCTATTCTTGCAAATCAACAAAATTTTAATTTTGTCATCAAAACATTGAGTATGTTTTATGGCCTTTAACCATCTAAAACATTTGAGTCTATATATGGCCTCTAACCATTTTAGGGAACCTGGGTTTCGTCATAGCTTTCTTACAGGTCACAAACTCATTAATCTACATGATAATAGTTTGACTGTAAGTTGTAGGTTTCTTCACTATCTAATAGAAGAATTGCATAGTTTCAGTGACTTGAACTCTATGCCTACAAGGGTATAGAACATCAAACAACAGAATGTCAATAGCCACTTAAAAGTCTTCTAAGAGATGTCTATTCTTTAAAGCCACTTCTAAAGTCTTTAAAGAATACATGTTCGGATTTTCTAAAGAACTTCGAAAAGCCTCCGGAATGTCCGTTTATGTTTGTTGTTCGCCTCGAAGACTTTCGAGGTCTATTTTCTCCCACTTGTCATTTTGGAAACGAATCTCCAAAAGGACATCATTTCGAGCAAACAAACATTATGTTCTCAAAAATTCGTGGTAGAAACAATACCCTTGTGTCTCATTTGAATAAATCACAATGAAACATATATCTATACTCGAGCCTTAGTTTGTCGAATGACAAACACTAAGCTCCCACTGAGTTTTGCAACTCTCTAGATATATTTTATGAAAAGTTATTCTGAAATTACTTTCCAATAGCTTTGACGAATTTGGTTTAGTTTGGTGGTAGTTGAGCATTTTGTTTTAGAAATTATAGGAAAAGTCTTTATGATCCATCATTGATCGAATCAAGTAATAATTGACTTCGATTATTCCAACTAAGATATGCCATATCTTATGGACCTAGATTGTGAAATTACAACACACAATCATTGATGATCATATTTGGTCTCAAGTAATCATCAACATGATCTAACCTAGATCTTTATGATTTCTTGCCAAGTGGATTTTATACTTCTGAATCTTTGAACTAGCCAAACAGATTCAACTTATATCACATTTGAGTAAATAAACCTATATTCACTCAAATCCATGTGAAATAATAAAGTCATAAAATCTTTCTTTAGCTTTGAACTCTATTGTCTAGGCGTTCTAACAATAGTTCATATCTTTTGTTACTTTCAACAAGTAAGACTAGTCGTCTTAAATTGATCTAGAAATCAATGAACTTTCAAAAGTCCATCAAAATAGAGCTTTTGAATGTTAATTTGTTGATATGGTCTAAGCAACAATGCCAAAGATTAGTGGAACTCAAATCAAGGGGTTGATTTGAACCTAGTAAAGTTCTTTAAAGAGTTGTTTGTTTTAATCAAGCATATTGACTCAACCTGTAATTGACCATTTCATTCAAATAAACAAACAAACATTGTTTTTGTTTTTCTTGAATGTGAGTCTTTCTGTGTTTGAAAACAGAAATTTAGGTATGTTGATTATGGAACAAAATAGCCATTAAGTTCCAGCCTTTGAAAGGACTTAAAACAAACTAGATGACCCTACAACTAATGTAGCATTGCCATGCTTCATTTCCCACTTGTAGGTCATTAGTGTATCCTAGCTTCCATTGTTTGAGTTATTACCGAAGTAAGAACCTCAAGCGGTATATGATACCAAGGAAGTTTGATTGCTAGGTCACTTCTCTTTAAACATAAACTTATAGGTAGAAACGGAATCGTAAATTCCTTTCATTTGTTCCTCGTTTTCCTATTTCTTGTACCCTTTCTTATAGTCTTAAGAATTGAATTCTTTAGTGTTGACTTTTATACTTTGTTAGACATGTCCAATGTCACCCCAACAAGGTTCTTACCATTTAATTTATGTTGAATATTAAGTTTCAACTAGATGATCTTACCAGAAGCTTCTAAAGTTCTCTAAGCATCGATCTATTTGAATGTCTAGGGACTAGACACATTCGAGAATTAAATGGACAAAGATATTAGGTTGTCAACCATTGGTAAAGCTGAGCGTATTAGACTCAATGCTTTATGATCTCAAAACTACAGTGTATTTTGAATTCACAAGCACCAATTGGTTTGCCATTCGATTTTGATATTCGAAAACAACCATAAAAGTCGCTAAAAGAAACGTACATTTTAAATTGCTCACTTTCTCTCATTTCCGTGAATCGTTCTTGGATTCACTACCAATCGAGGAAATTTACTGTTACCTTTCTAAAAGGATTTACCGCAGTGAAAGATATTTAATTATAAACAATAATTAAAACATACATTGAAGCATGCAAAGGCTAAACATTTATCATGAATAATAACTTGAAAATGAAAGCAATCATGCAATTTAAACAAGTCATTAGCATTTTATTCGAGTTATGTGTTCCGGCAGGTGTGAATAAAATGATTCCAAGATCCTAAAATCATTGAAGAACTAAGCACAGTTTGTCGACTTAATCCTAAAACATCTTAGGTAAGCAAAAGCCTTTTGCTAATAGTCTAGAAACTATTCTTGGTTGATAGGTACGTCTAAGAACTTATTAGGTAAACC
Organism: Spinacia oleracea; assembly: GCF_020520425.1. Taxonomy (NCBI): domain Eukaryota; kingdom Viridiplantae; phylum Streptophyta; class Magnoliopsida; order Caryophyllales; family Amaranthaceae; genus Spinacia; species Spinacia oleracea. The sequence continues at coordinate 90,212,778 of NC_079490.1, read as the reverse complement.
TATCGATTTTGCCACGACATAAAAGGACTCCTTACTTATATCGTTGAGTTTCACCAAAACTAACATGTACTCACAATTATTTGTGTACCTTGCCCCTTTAGGACCAATAAGTAACACCTCGCTGAGCGAAAACTATTACTAGATTGATGTAAAGGATATCCAAGCAAGTGTATATTTTGGCATGACACCTTTTAACTCAATTTTTAAGTTTGGAACTTAAGGCTCTTACTATGTTGGTTAGATTTTAAGTGAACTAAAATCCTTAATCATGCAACATAATCAAGCCACAATCTTATGCATAATTAAGACATATTTAAAGCAATAAATAACTTAAAGCATGCATAAGATAAATGTGATCTAGTATGGCCCGACTTCATCTTGAAGCTTTGACTTCAAAGTCCGTCTTGAAAATCTCCGTGGGAGGCACCATTTTCTTCAAATAGGATAAGCTATAATTAAAACTAATTACAACTATTTGATGGTACGCAGACCATATTTGAATTGAAAAATAACTTTGGTACTTTAGACCAATTATATTCAAATTAATGGTGCGCAGACCATATTTTCTATCCTATTTGGGCCATACTAGTCACTTCATAACCTGCAAAACAGTACATATACAATATATACCATTCACCCATTCATTATCATGAATGGCCCACATAGCTGGTTAGTAAAACTCATTATGCATCACGTTAAAATTTGCAGCAATTAATCAAGGACACCAATAATCTACCAATTATTCAGTCCTTATTAATTCTAATCAAGTTGTTTTAACCTTAAGGATTTGTAGACCTAATCAAGAGTTTATGACTAAAAGGGCTCCCACTTAAACCAATAAATTCATATGCTTTACTAATTTTAAACATAAAAATGTATTTCTAGTCTAACCGGAAACATACAAATTTAATTAAAATTTAAAGCTCATATAAATTTATAATTGAATCCAAAAAGTTTAATTTAATTTCAGTCGTATTTAAATTAATTCATGATTTTAATTTTAGTAAAATAATTAGAATAAATAAAATTTATTATAATTACAATATTCAAAATTAAAATCCAAGAAAATAATTTAAATTATTAATTTTAAAATTAATTAAAATTACGTAAACTGAAAATTTCAAATTAAACATTCAAAACGATCTAATCGCAACGCAAACACCCTACGCATCGCACGCCCATGGGCCACACGCACACAGCCATTGCTGGCCATGTGCCCGCAGCCCATGCGCTCGTCGCATAGCTGCTGCATCTTCCCATCGCAAGCCATCGCACAAGTGGTGCTCGCTGCGCGCGCGCCAGCGCTCGATGCACGCGAGCCATCGCTCGCTGTGCGCGCTCGCCAGCGCTTGCTGCGCGCGCTCCAGCGCTTGATGCACGTGAGCCATCGCTCGCTGTGCGCGAGAAATTGCGCGCGATCAACGCTGGGCGCAGCGCTCGTGGCACGCGAGCTTGCGCTCGCTGCGCGCGCTTGCGCGAGGCAGTGCGCGTTGTGGCGCAGCTCGCTTGCTGCCCACACGCGACTGCCATGCCTTGCCTTCGCCCATGCCCATTCATCCATAGCTCGTGGCCCACGACACAAGGCAGGGCTGCTGCCTTGTGCTCGTGCACCATGCCCCTGCTCATTGCATTCGTGCCGCACGGGCGACGAGCTCCCTTGCTCGTCGTCGCATGCCCGCACTATACAACACCCCTTAAGGGTAACACGAAGCGTCCATTGCTTTGTGCGTGCAAGTTATATGAACGAATCGTATAAAAATTTAAAATTTATATTTAAAATTAATGACAAATTAATAAATAATATTAATTTCATAATTTTAGGGCGAAAAATCGAAAATTTATTATTCAATTGATTTCCGATTATCATGGATTCAAGCCTAGGTCATAAAAATTTAAAATTTATCATAAATTTACAATTTTTATGGTGGTTTTTAATCATAGGTTTCTAATTAAATTATAATTAATTATGAAAATCAAATTAATTCTAAATTATTCTAATTTTCAACAAATTAATCATAATTACAAATTAGATTGCATAATTAACAAGGCTAGGCATTCAAACTTGTTAAACATATACAGTAGGTCAATCAAAAATTCAAGATTTATCAACAAGAATCGCAAATATTTAATTTAACATCTTAAATTTACGAAATTTTGCATTCGAAAAACTAAAACCTTCGAAAAGTCATAGTTAGGCTTCGAATTTGAGAACTATGGGTTCGGCAGAAAAACACTATTTTTGTCAAAATTTTAGAATGCCTTTTACATGCGGAATTGACACAAAAATCACTCGATTTGGATGAGTAACGAAGAAACTGCCGAAAAACTGCGTACGTATAATTAAATAAACGCAATTTGCAATTAATTAACAATTACGAAAATTAATCACCCCTTTTAATTCTTGCAAATTTGTAATATTTAACCATGTTCATGCAATTTAGATTATGAAAATAATAAGAGGCTCGTGATACCACTGTTAGGTTATGATACATATGACAATTCATAAATCATGCGGAAAAACCATTTAGCCAGGAATACATATTATTTACACATAATCATATAGCATAGTTTAGATGCATACTCTTTGTTGCGTGCCTTCCCTAGCTACGCCCCAACCGAACAAGAACAAGTCTTTAGGACTCCAAGTGTCGTCCCTCCGTAGATAGTCCACAGCACGTCCGGATCCGCCTTAAGATTGACCAACTAGAATCGCCCTTAAGGTACTAAAGATTTTCGGCACTTATAGTCAAGAAATGTGTCTGAATTTTCTCTCAAAAACTCACTTTGAATACTTGAATAATCTATGAAAATATGTGACCCTAGGCACCTATTTATAGAGTTATGGAAAGGGTTTTGGAATCCTATTAGGATACTAATTTATTTAATTATAACCCAATTAGGACTCTAATTAAATAATCATTATCTAATAGTTTTAAGATTTAATCACACTTGGAATCCCGATTGCTTCAGGATTCCCGCACAAGCAATGCACGAGCACCGTACACCCGCGCAAGCCTTGCGGCCCACGCTAGGCGCACAGCGCTCGGCCCACTGCTGTGCTCCCGCGCGCGCGCCCAAGGCCTTGGCTGGGCCTGGCCTTGCGCTGGGCCTGGTCGAGGCTTGGCGTGCGCTGGTGCGCGTTGGCTCGCTGGGCGACGGCCTGGCTTCGTGCTGGGCCTTCGTCTAGCGGGCCTCGTCCGATGCTAATTCGTACGATACGCTTCCGATTAAATTCCCGATTCCGGAATTCATTTCCGATACGAACAATATTTAATATTTCCGATTCCGGAATTAATTTCCGTTTCGAACAAATATTTAATATTTCCGTTTCCGGAATTATTTTTCGATTCCGATAATATTTCCGATTCTGACAATATTTCCGTTTCCGACAATATTTCCGATTCTGGCAATATTTCCATTTCCGATAATATTTTCCGATACGTACCATGTTTCCGTTTCCGGCAACATCTACAACTTGGATAATATTTATATTTCCGATACGATCCATATTTCCGTTTCCGGCAATATCATCGTTTCCGGAGTATTCATTTCTTGCCTGTGACGATCTCAGCTCCCACTGAAACCAAGATCTGTCGATTCTGAATATCCATAGATGGAGTATTTAATGCCATTAAATACTTGATCCGTTTACGTACTATTTGTGTGACCCTACGGGTTCAGTCAAGAGTAAGCTGTGGATTAATATCATTAATTCCACTTGAACTGAAGCGGCCTCTAGCTAGGCATTCAGCTCACTTGATCTCACTGAATTATTAACTTGTTAATTAATACTGAACCGCATTTATTAGACTTAACATAGAATGCATACTTGGACCAAGGGAATTATTTCCTTCAAACAGTCAATCTGTCCATGAGTCTTGAAAGGAGACTCGGTAGGCGGTGGCAGAGTAGTGCCCAAGAAGCGCCCACGCTTGATCATCATGCGCCTTGCCATGGGATTCATTTTGGACTCGATGGCTCCAACTTCGGCACTGAACCCCCAAAGGTCTTCGTCATTGTCATCATGTTCTATTAATATCAGAGCCTTGTCGGCTATCTTGGTTCTCGGATGGGATGCATTTAGAGTAATGACATTTCCTTGGACCTCCATTCGGACTTTCTGATGGAACGAGGATGGCACAGCTTTGAGGTCATGGATCCAAGGTCTCCCCAAAAGGAGATTAAAACTTGCTTTGATGTTGAGCACTTGAAAGCTCACTTTAAGCTCGATTGGGCCTGTTCGAAGTAGAAGAGTGAGAGTTCCCATTGCTTCCCGACGAGTGTTGTCATAGGCGCGAACACCTTGGGAGGAACTAGAAAAGTCACTAGGGGTGAAACCCAAATTCTCAGCAGTGCGAAGAGGACACAGATTGATGGCTGACCCGTTGTCCACTAGAGTCATGGGGATGATTTTGTCTTTGTATTCAACAGTCAGATAGAGAGCATTGTGATGGCTTGCCCTCTCAGGTGGGAGGTCTTCATTTGTAAAGGTAATTCCTTCTTCCAGATTCGTAAGTAACCCGACCAACTCGTCAGGAGTGACTTCTGGGGTGACATTCAACTTGACAAGAGCATTGATTAGAGCAGTGCGATGTTCCACGGAGGAAGCGATGAGTTTCCAAATGTTAACCTCTGCCTTTGTGCGCTTCAATTGCTTGATCAAAGGATTCTCATCGGTGGGTAGAAGGATGTTAGTTGCCGTTGTCGTTATGTTGACTGGCTCTTGAATTCGACCGGATCTGGTCATGACCCGAACACTGTTTTCTGCCTTAGGGTCCAAGTACCAGTCGGCGTTCACAATTTCTTGACATTCATCGTCAGAGATGTTCTCAATAGGAGGGTCCTGATATGTGTCTTCATCATCGCTGGCCCATATCCCACAAATGTCTTCTTGAGGCAATTTGGTAACAATCCCAGACCCCGACCCTTCACTTGGTTGCACAGGGTGTGGCACAGGCCTTTGGTTATGAAAGATTTCCTCTACCTCGAAAGGACCCACAACATGGAAAAGAGTTTCTTGATTTTCCTCGAGAGCCCTTATGCGAGCCTCAGCTTATTCAACACGTTCATAGAGCTCTGCTACGGCCGCTGCTAGTGAAGTCATCTTGAATAGGATTATGAGAGAATGAGTCCGAACACCTAGTTACCACATGATTTTGAACTTTAGAACTTGGACTTCCCAACACATGGTATGATATGCATGCAATGAATGAGACCTAGACGTGACTCTAAGTGCCACTCTGAAGATTCGAGATTTTGGATTTTGTATTTGTATTTGGGATTTGCAACCCGTTGGAAATATTTGAGAGGAGCTTCATTCTTTTTTGGAGGCTTCCTCCTTGTACTATAACTTGGAATATTGAACTCGGACTATTTTAGGGGGATTTCAACCCATTGAGAATATGGACTTGTATTTTTTTCAAGGGATTTTCAACCCATTGGAAATATTTTAGGAAATTGGATATTGTATTATTTCAGGGGAGTTTCAACCCTATTGAAAGGGAATTGATTTTGTATTATTTCAAGGCTATTTCAACCCGTCAATATTTTAGGGGAATTTCAACCCATTGGATTTTGGAATATTTTAGGGGAGTTTCAACCCGTTGGTTTTTGAAGTATTTTAGGGGAATTTCAACCCGTCAATATTTTAGGGGAATTTCAACCCATTGAGAATTCAGACTATTTTAGGGGAGTTTCAACCCGTTGAGAATTTGGATTATTTTAGGGGAGTTTCAACCCGCTGGATTTCGAAGTATTTTAGGGGAGTTTTAACCCGCAGATAGAATGTGGAATTTGAATTTGTATTATTTATGGGGATTTTCAACCCGTTGGACAATTGGACTTGTACTATTTCAGGGGATTTTCAACCCATTGGAAGTGTTTTCGAATTTGGATTTGTATAATTTCAAGGGATTTTCAACCCATTGGAAGTATTTCGAATTTTGTATTTGTATTATTTCAAGGGATTTTCAACCCATTGGAAGTATTTTGAATTTTGTATTTGGAAGCAATGGAAGACAAGGATTTTTTGTAGCTTGAAGATGAATTTGAAATTTAAATTTGACTCGGAGTTTGAACTTGGAAAAGGAAAAGAAGCATTTTTTGTATAGAGTATGAGACTTTGAGTTCTGAAAATCCCGGCATTACGCCGCCATGGATTTGAGACATTGAATTTGGTATTTTGAAAGTCCGACATCATGCCGCCGTGGACTTAGAATTTTAAAGTGTTTGATCATGGAATTTTGAATTTGAAATTGAATGAGGAAAATCCGGCACTACGCCATCATGGAATTGGAATTGAAGAGTTTCGAATAGGGGACTTGAGATTTGGAAGATTGAACTTAGAACTTCGAACTTGAGGTTTGAAATATGGAATGGAAAAGTCGGCATTATGTCGGCATGGAGTTGGAACTAGAAATTTTGAGTATAGGACTTGAAGTTTGAAAGATTGAACTTAGGAATTTGGTCTTGAAGCTTGAATTGAAAGTTTGCATTACGCCGGCATGAGTTTGGGTACTTGAATTTGAGGTTTGAGATTGGAATTGGCAACTTGAATTTGAGGTTTGAAAGATGGAATTTGAAGATTTGAATGCTTGAACTAGAAAATCCGGCATGACGCCGTTGGACTTGAATTTTGAATTTGAAACTTGGAATTTGGACTAGAAAATCCGGCATTATGATGCCGTTGGATTGAACTTTGAATTTGAAAATTGAAATTTGGACTAGAAAATCCGGCATTATGACGCCGTTGGATTGGACTTTGAATTTGAAACTTGAAATTTGGACTAGAAAATCCGGCATTATGACGCCGTTGGACTTGAATTTTGAATTTGAAACTTGGAATTTGGACTAGAAAATTATGACCCGTTGGATTGAACTTGAATTTGAAACTTGAAATTTGGACTAGAAAATCCGACATTATGACGCCGTTGGATTGAACTTGAATTTGAGATTTGAAATTTGGACTAGAAAATCCGGCATTATGACGTCGTTGGATTGAATTTGAATTTGGCATTTGTGCGTGAGGCGTGTTTGAGGGTTTTGAATCAAATGGAGTGGCACTCCTAGAAGACCTTGAATCGTCGATTTTAGATGCATGAGGCTTGAATGATGCTCCTAGGGGGTTGGTTTCCTAGGTGGAGGCTAATGGTTTTTGGCAAAGCTAGAACTCGAGGTTAGCCATTCACGCGTGCAAAGACGACCACACAATGCACAAGTAGCACGTTGTCACACTAACATGAATATGAATGCGACATGCAAAGTTCTCAACCTAAGGTGGGTCTAAGTTTTGTATGATGCAAGTGGTCGGCTTTGGGTGTCAAAAGGTACTCGACTAAGAGGCGGATCCAACGAAAACTTGCACATCCACCTAAGGGACGTGTGTGTCGGCAGACGACCTCCATACTTGACATCGGGAATGTCAAGCAAATGCCAAGTTTCGGTAGGCGCGGAAATGGTCACACACTTTGGTCGGGAACCGTATGGAGAGTCACCATTTCGTTGCCCCCGGTGCTAGCCCGAATGTAGAACACATCCGTTTGGGCAAGGTAGAAATTCGTTTTGCACAAATATGGTTTTCGAAAAATGCTGAAATGCCTAGAAATTGAAAATTGAAATCGCACTTGAATATTGTATTTGAAAAGCTCGTTTTTCGACATTCGTTCTCAAGGTTTGGGAGCGTCCTTTAAAATTCAAAGACAGACTGACTCCCACTTGAAAACTTGAGCAAACGTGGGCAGCAAGCCATTGTGAGCCACTGTGCTGGATGCAGGCAGTGGCGTTTGGCGCAGGCGCCAGTGCTGGCATCCAGAACTTATGCAGATCAGTGGCTTGATGCTCAAAGTCTGCTCGTATTTTCGAAGTTGAAATCAGGAAATCCCCAGGAGAGTCGCCAGAATTGTAGGGGGGTTTTTCGTACTTTGCTTTCCCTTCCTACGGGGGCGGTTTTTAGAACCTTTGTATCTTTGTACTTTGAAGGATTCGCCACCAAACATTATTAGGGTCTCGTTTGGAAAGACCAAAAAATGACTCTATTAGGATAAGGCATTGAATCTTAGAAACGGATGGGTGAGATCCGGGCAAGGGAACGAGATGCTTATTCCGCGAGATTTAAAAATGATTCAAATGCGTGGCGCAACATTTTTGAAAATACCCTAGTTTAGACTATGTGGGTTTGAATTTAGAACAAATCGAATTTCTAGTTTGTATTGTGGTCACTTGGCTTTAAAGTTAATTTAAGGGAACCTAAGATCGGTTGTCCAAGAAATTATCTTTGTTAAGCGTGGCGTAACCTTGTATTTTGTCGTATTTAGCATGTTAGGTGATGAAAGAAATAAGCAAGTAAAGCAACATCACAATGAAAAATAGGTGCGGAATTAGTAAAGTACAAGACCACCTAGAAATGGACTAGGAGGTAGAACCACATTTCCTAGAAGTACTAGGCAAGTAAAGTTGCGGAATTGAAATTGCATAATTGAAGGTGCGGAATTGAAATTGCATTATTGAAAGTGCGGAATTGAAATTGCGTAATTGAAAGTGCGGTATTTAACTTGCATAATTGAAAGTGCGATATTGAACTTGAATCTTAGCACATGAGATCTGAACGCCAAGCGAATCCTTAAAAATAAGTGCGCCCGACACGGATTCAAAGCAAAAATATCTACTTTAGGTCAAGTTGCTCGACCTAAAGTGTCTTAGATTTTGAACATAGAACTTGAACTTGAAAGGTTTGAATCTTGAAATATTGAACTTTGAAATATTGAACTTGAACTTGAAATATTGAACTTGAAATATTGAACTTGAACTTGAAATATTGAACTTAAGAGCCTTGAATCTCAAAGATTGAACCTTTTAATGTTGAAAAGGTTTGATCTTTGATGTGCTCTTATTTTGAAATGATCCTAGTTTAGGGAAGTGATTGCAAACAACCTAAACATTATTGGATCTTGAAACTTGAACTTGAAATTTGAAAAGGGGAGTCTTGAATTTCAAAGATTAAACCATTAAACATTAGAAAGGCATCATCTTTGATTACTCCATGTTTTGAAGGTGATTCTAGTTCAAAAAAGTGATTACAAACAACTTTGAACATCATTGAATCTTGAAAGTTTGCATTTTTGTATCACCTAAAGTTTGGATTTTGTAAGAAATGTATGATTGTTGTAAGTGACACTTTTAGGATTAAAAATGCCAACATAATAATAACTTTTGAAAGAGAAAATCAAAGAAACATGATTGATTAGGGTTGGGATTCGGAATTACCTAGTTAGGTTTAGGCAAGAATTCCTTTGAGAGCTCCCAATTGCTTAGAACTTGAAAATTTTATGTGATTTTGGAGGATATTTGTATTTTGATTTGAGTGGCGATTTTTGTATTACGACGTTGTTTTTTGATTTTGCCTCCCCATAATGCTCAGAATTAGGGGTTTAAATAGGAGAAGTTGTTGCTAAACTCCAGCTCACGCCAGCGTCCAGCGCAGCTGCCAGCGCCAGGCGCTGCTGACGTGGCGCAGAAGCTGCCGAACAAGGACGAAAGATGCCGTCCTTGTTTTGGCTTGTAATGGTGTACCTTTGTACGAATTATACGAAGTTGGCACGTAGTGTTTGCTTGATGATTAAGGCTTAGTTTGCGTCTAAAAACAAGCCGTTTCGGGTTTTTGAATTCGGTTTTACGGGACGAGGCCCGACTTGCTCGGTTTTGTGGGTCGGCGCCCGAATTTGGTTTGCTTAGTGTCATTTCGACTGGAAAAGGCATTGTAAAACCAATGGGATAGTCCATTGGGTGAGATTGTACTTGGATTTTGAAATTGATTTTTGGAATTTTTATTTTGTACCGAGTTCCGGAATGGGAACGACCTCGAGGATTGGATTTTGGCTCTTGGATTTTGGAAATGTTCTTAGCAATTGGGATTTCCGCAAGGAGTTGCTCCAACCGCCTAATAAGGATAATGGTATCGTCATCATCCCAATGGGGAGACACAAATTAGGTGTCTACAGTACCAAAAGGAACTTAGAGGAACTTGTGAGTTATAACGTCAGTTCATTTCCCTATAATACTCCTAGTCTTAAGGTAATTTTAAGTGTAAAAAAATGTGGCTTTTAACACACCTAGTTGTGAGGAATTTACCTTTGACTTTGAGTATTTCTCCTACTAAAACTCTATTAAGTTAAGTTTTCAAAAGAAAAGATAATTTTCACAAAATCTTATTTAGTTTAGGATTCTGATTTTAATATATTTTATTTATTTATCTATTATTTAAATTTCATTTTAATAAAATCCTATTTAATCTAGGATTTGTTTTAAATATCTTTTTGTATTTTTATGTGTTTAAAATTTCGTTTTAATAAATAAATCAGATTTGTTTTTTCTATTTCTCTGATTTTCGTAGGTATTTTATTTTCATAATTTTTACTTTATATTTAATTAAAATCAATTTCAAAAGGTTTTATTTAGAAAATAAAAAACAATGTTTTACGTTATTTTGAAAACCTGTTGTTGGTGGAGAAAGAATAGGAGATATTGGAAATTTTGTTTTATTAAGAAAATCAGTGGAAAAAATTTAAGGTAATACTTGGTCCTTCACACGTTTCTTTTGTTTACTTAGTTATGGGATCATGTCTACTTTGTAGGAAACATGGCTAAGTAAGTGGAAGTTTACTTGGGGAAGAGGATAATTGTTGCCTATAAAAAGAGAACGTTTTTACTTTTGCAAAGTGTCTGACTTGTGTCAGTCCACAAGGGTTGGTTATGGAGTAATGTTACAGTAGAATATATTTTCCATTCTATGTTTTTTGAGTTAGCGCCTACGAGCTCCAAGTTTCTACGAGTGCCAATATTGCGCACTAGCTTCCTCCTCTTATTGACTTGTTCCACATACCTTCCCCCTTTATTAAGGGTCCTCAACTGTTTCCTCTTTATGCGAATCTCCTTAAAGATATGGCCAAATTCTCTATCACTCCACTCCTTTAGTTCAACCGAGCATGCCAAAATTATGTTCCTCACATTTGGACCACCTAGGCGCCACACCACGTCAATCACTGCCTCAAACCCATCATGCTCGGACCATAGTTGTTCGAATCTAAACAGCTTCTCCTTCGGTACCCTCTCGCCCTCAAGCTTGTTTAGGTTGAGCTAGATGAAAGCATTGTCAAACCACTCTCAGAATAAGTTAGGAGCTTTGCATACGAAAATAAAGCCAACCACCCTTGTAAAGCAAGAGCACGATCGAGCCGACATTGAACGTTATCATCACCCGCTTGTCCATTTTCATATATGAATGAGTACCCCCGTATAGGGTACGTCCAACAATCCACACAAGTCCACAACCTGCCTAAAGTTATCCATCTTCCATAATGCGCCAACACTCCCACCCTTCTTCTCCGAGTCTAGAAAGATTTCATTAAAATCCCCAATACACACCCATGGCTCATCACCCTCCCTGGTTGAGATTTACAGTTAATCTAATCAACAAAGCGGAAACAATCCCCAAAGCTAAGATCCATGTAAAAGTATAGACTAAGCATTATTTACGTTTGATGCGTGTACTCCCTTTTAGTCTACGTGGACGAACGAGAACTCCACTTGTAGTTCCCCTACAATCGGCCACCGACACGTGCAGACCTGCCTTGAATCCAATAGCTTAGATACTCAAACAAGGTTGTAGGATTTTTGGGAAAAACTTAGTTGGAGGCACATAGAGAATTAAGGTTCTCTAGGTGTCTAGGGTTGAGTGTATAATCAGTTGTGTGGGAAAACATGTGTGTTAGGTTATTAAAATAACCTATGAAAGTATTATGGTTGACCAACCAAGCCGGAAGGCCTTATGGTCGGCCAACACATAAAACACACACGGCCACAACTGCATGCTACTTAGCCTTGGGCCACGCCCAAGCCAACACACGTTGCAACGCTGTTTTGTTGTTTCTATGTGGGTCGCGCGCAGAAAGCAGCAAGGCCATGGGCCATGCGTTCCTGCGTTGCCTTCCGCGCTGCTGCTACGCCCATGGGCCATGAGTGCTTCGCGCATTCGGCTTATGGGCTGGCAGCTCCTCGTATGCGTCTGATGGCCTTTCGTCCAATGCTTTATTGTACAGTACATGACGAGCCAATGTCGTACGATTATTCATTTTTCCTAGCTTACAAATATACGCAATACGTTATACGATTCCGATCCAACATCTTATCGTATATTTATGTTTTTCGAACTAATTTCCCGAAAAGCAATTAAATGAATTTCCGATTCATTTACTCCGGTGATCTGTTTTATGCCATTGGTGTGACCTTGTAGGTTCCAGTAAGAGTAAGTTGTGAGCCTAATAAGTATTAGAACGCACTGATCGAAAACATTTCTACAACTAGCTATTCCGATCACTTGATCTTACTGAATTAATTATTCGTAATTAATCTGAACCTTTGGTATTAGACTAACGCACCTTGGGTGAAGGAAACATTTCCTTCAGTCTCCCACTTGTCCTTTAGACAAGTGTGCATACGCATTCCTTTGTCTCTTAGTGTTACTTGCTGAACATAAGGTAAGATCCAAAACATCCTTATTAGGTCCAGAAGTGTTTCTCGAAATAAAGAGTTCAACTGTTAAACTTTTACAGAAGATTAAGCCTTAACCATTCTGAGCACGGCCATGCATTTTCACAGTACCTAACTCTCTGAGAGGCCTTGTTACACAACAACACTATATCTTATCAAACATAGGAGGACAATCCAATCTTGTAATCTATGAAAGAGTTACTTTGATTCATAGTAAGCCTGATGTAGACGCCTACATTTGTCTCTAGGCCCGATACGGTGTGTTCGATGATAAAACCAAACATCGGTTGACTAAGCTTTCCTAAATATGTAACGAACGATCCATGACTGAGTGATAATCACGTAAACCATATTTCCATTTTTAAAAACTGCTATTTATAGTAACTGCTATGCCTGAATGTTGCCCAGGATGGTAACCGTATAAGATAAATATCCGAGTTTTTAAATCGCATTACGATTTATCGTTGGATAAAGGATAAGAGTTTCATCCCAACCAATATTATAAAAGATAAAAACTGTGAGTGAGCTTCGGGTAAAACCTGATAAAGCTGGAAAAGTGAAGTAAAACACCAGCGCTAGAAAATTATAGCGCTGGCATGTACGCGCCACAATATTTCTAGCGCACAAATCAAAGCGCCATTATTTTCTAGCGCTGCAATTTGGTTCTCACCCAATCACGCAAGATAAAGTTTTAATCCAGCTGTAAATAAACACATCTGGCGCTGACATGTGAAGCGCTAGAATAACAGCGCTTTTGATCCAAGCACTGGAAATTTCTAGCGTTGCACACATCTCAGTAGAAAACTCTCATTTCTCAATTCTATCTTATTCTGGCATATTTTACTATAAATAGAGGCTCTAAATTCCGGAAAATAACACACATTCCTGGCCTAAAACCCTAATTAAGCTTGAGTATTGACCGAAGCTTCTCTCTGTCCTGTATTCGTGTTGTCTGCCGCATTAACACTCTGTTAAGCAGACCTTGCCTGCACGACCACCTGAATTAGTCTGAATCTTGCCGAAGTGCTGCCAAAGTCTTAACCCAATCCTTAAGCCTAAATATTCAAAAACTCTGGAAGAATCCCGTCCCGCAGTCAGTCAGTCATCTGAAAGTTCGAAGGCCAAACGGAAAGCTAGCAACGTCAAGTGGTAGGTGTTCCTGAGAACTGCAGTATAGCTTACGCTATACTATAACCTGAATCTATATTTTACAGCTTTCATCACCATATAAATCTATGCACTTTAATCTGTTATATTACTGACGCCTAAATCAGATAACTCTTGGACAAACCGGTTTATTGTTAAGCACCTTGAATTAACCTAAATCATTATTTTGACATCCGTTTAGTAAATATCTCTGCATTAAAGTCAATCCAGAGTAGTAATGTAGCATAACGCATGTCCCGTCGTCGTCACATTGAACTAGTAAGGACCGCCGCGTGGGCTAATGTTGGGCACTCCCCGTAATAGTAAACGTCCCCCGAATTCTCAATCTCTGCTCCGCTGATGTACGTTGATGGATCTCCGCATCAGGGATCACAAGGGAACCGTTGTGAGTCAAATATGTTTGCACCCCAGGCATATCACGATAACCGGGTTTTGTCAGTTTTCTTAAACTGAATGGCGACTCCTACGGACTAGTAAAAAGAGGCTAACGCCCATAGTTAGTTCCTATTTACTTAATATGCTTGCCACATCCAGAGGGGAAAAGTCGTGCGGGCCGTGTACTCTTTTAGAGGTGCCCCATCGTGTTTTTCAACGCCCTCACAGTGGCGACTCCACTTGGGACAATATTGAAATAATTTTTGCAAGTAGTTTGTCGGTGAGGAAGCTGATAGAAGGTATTTTCCGCCGTTGAATGAATACACCTTTATCAAACAAAATTTGTAAACACCTAACTAACCGACTATATTGACTATAGCGACAAGCATAGGGATCGTCCCAAGAGAATGAATATGTTTGACTTTTCAATCTAAAAGCTAGTTCGAATGGAAAATGAGTTTTTGTATGAATCTAAAAGCAAGAAAAGTATGAAATATGAACGAGTAAAGAAATTCTAGTGATTTCGGAATCGGCAATGGAAATTGAATTAGGGGAAGGACAAAGGTCAACACACAATGATTATGCAATGACTTGACATATAGGGGAAAAGAAACTATTGACGAGCTCGCCACCTCTCGGATAGAGAGGGCTAAGTCCTCTAATCTAGGAAAAGCTCTCGCATGATCCTAGGACTAGACAACTCGCAATTGAGACCTACTTTTCACATGCATCATAGAGACTCACAATCTCTTGCCAAATCAAGATGACACACTCCAATCAATCCTAATTAAACTAGCATTTGCAACTACTAATTCATTAGTCATGGAAATCCTATCATCAAATCAAATTTAATCACAAAAATCAATATGAATTTCCCTACAATTTTCCCAAATTCATTCCCAAGGCTTCAACCTAAATCTCTAGACTATGAACTACTCAAATAGCATGCTTATTATCAAGATTAAACTAAAACTAATCCTAATCATGAAACTAATTGAATCAACAAAAATCAAAAAATTCAAATATCAAAATTGGGGGAAAAATCAAGAAAATTCAAAATATGAAACTAATTCTAAGATTCAACAATGAAATCAAAGCTTAAACGAAATTAATGAAGCAATTAAAAGAATGAAAGAACAAATTAAAGAGAAAAGTAGAATTATACCTTGAATTGTTGAAATTGGATCAAAAATTGAAGAACAAAATTGAAGAACAAAACTCAAATGAAAGAGAAAAGAAATCTGAAATTTAGAGTTTGAATCCACTAAGAATTGAAGAATTTGAAGCTAAGAATCCTAATCCTAACCTCTAATCTAAGCCCTAATCTAATTCTCTCTCTAGAATTCTAATTATGAAATCCTAAAAATGAAACTAACTAATTACGTAAAAGCTAACTAGTTCGAACAATGATGCGATTATACTTTTATATTAGCAATCCCGCGTAGTCGTGCGATCGAACAGAGGGTATGTTCTATCGCACAACCTCTTGTTCGGTCGCACATATACCTGTTCAGTCGCACAAAC
Source organism: Spinacia oleracea (assembly GCF_020520425.1). Lineage (NCBI taxonomy): Eukaryota > Viridiplantae > Streptophyta > Magnoliopsida > Caryophyllales > Amaranthaceae > Spinacia > Spinacia oleracea. Next base: position 90,197,169 of record NC_079490.1, on the reverse strand, counting down.
ATAAGCAACAGCTACTGACTTCAAAAGGCTGACTTGTGCGCCCGAGTTTTGTACCACAATCGCACAACAGGTCTTGTTCGACCGCACAGCCTTCCTGTGCGACCGCACATCGCTGTAGAGTGGCAGTTCTGCTCGTGCTGTTGCTAAGTTGTCGCTGCTATTCTGGTCGTGTGCTACTGCGCTGTTCTGCTGTGGCATAGCTTCTATTCTGCTCGTGTGCTACTGTAGTGTTGCTCGTGCATAGCTGCTAAGTTGTGGCTGCTATTAAGGTAATGCAAGGGAGCTCTTGAGGCTGCAACAAAGGCAAGTGAACAAGGCTGCTGTGGGTGCCTTGTTGCTGCTGTTTTGAGCTGCTGTTGTTGGGCTGTTTGCGTGCTATTGCTTCTCACTCGAATGCTCATGGCTCGCTTCGTCGCTGCACAAAGAAACATCATCGCTGCAAATTAATAAGCAACGTATAGCATGTTAGAAAATTGCAATACATGTTATTGAGAATAGAAAATCATATTATTAATTCGCATCGCAATTTTCCAAATCGTAAAATCATTTTAAACATCGTCAAGCATAATGACACATTATAAACACGTCAATGCTCAAAATGACCCTTACACAATGAGAATGCGCACAAAAGGCACGTTTTAAGCAAAAACGACTAAAATCTACGCAAGACGAGAAAATGTTACAATTAATGCAAAAATGCGATAAACGAACTAAAAACGATAAAACTAAGAAAAAATAATAATAAAATGCTAATAAAATGAACTAAAATCCTAAGCTAAGAGAGACATAAATGTCGCTCATCAGAAGCCGTATAGCAGAAATCGAACGCTACGCCACAATTATTTCCTTATTAAGTTGGGACGACCTGAAGTATTCAATGTGACGAATGATCGCGATAGAACCGCATACCGAATCTCGGCTTCCTTGGCATGTTTCATCTTGGAAGTCCAGACTAAGGACACCTATCAGCACGGGGGTGCACGCGCTTCGGATGTTATCCACTCGATGCAATCGCTATGTAGCACATCCACCAAAATCGAACCGCTTATCTCCTAGGTCCATTCACAGTATATGCCACTCCAGTATGTACCGGATAGGCCTTGATAAAATTCGTCTTGAACCTGGCTACTCTGACAAGGGCCTGTTCGGGGATTGGCAATAGGTTCGGTACACTTTGACACCCAAGCTTATTGAACCTTAGAGACTAGCATAAACTAAATGTGCATCGTACTTGAAATCATGCTTTTTGTTAGTTTGATGTAGATTCTTACGTGCTATGTGAAACTAATCAACCAGATGATCAGTTTAAGGTCAACAATACTTTCAAATTCCAAAATCTGTTCTAAAACGTCAAAATAATATAAAAGATGTGAATCAGAGTTAAAATTCTGCAACCAGAAGCCCATCGCCTGAATAAAACAGCGTTGGACAGTGTTTGGAATTTCCAGCGGCTGTTCCTTAGCGCCAGAAAATTCTAACGCTTGCGACGAGGAAATAAAAAGCCATATTGGCCAGCGCCAGAAAATTCTACGCTGACCAAGCTAGCGCTGGAAAATTCCAACGTTGCACTAGTGTGCGCTGCTATTTTTTCAGCACACGCTTGCTTATTCCTCGCATTTAAGCCTACTCAGAACTTGAGAGGTAATGGTCCAGTCTATTGTGCAACCAATTCGAAAGACCGAAATACGCATCTGCCTTAAGCATTACGTAGGTCCGGCCGAAAATACACATTACTGAACGCATATTCAAAATCGCGCCGAAGGTATTCTCACGGAATCAAGCCTCATTAAGTCAAAATTAACCAAAATGACTATCTTTTACCAATTAAGCCCAAAGGCCAGTACGCGCAAATTACTTTTTGTTTGCGTCGGAATGCTGAACGGTTGAGTGCACACATTCAAACGAAGGGCACAGTTTGGTAACATTCAGGCTACAGAACAAAATTAACTAAAAGAGGTCAACTGCACAAATACCTGCAGGCGCTGAAAATTTCCAGCGCACAACAGGCAAGCGCTAGAAAACTCCCACGTTGCACTCTCCAGCACTGGAAATTTCTGGTGCCACTAGTTCAACTCCCGACAACTTTCACATGCTCTTGGCTTAAACTAAAAACGACTCGCAAAGTAATTATTGGCTCACCAATAATACTTATGACTAGCATGACACCACTTAAGCTAAAACCGCCTTTACCAAAAGAAATCGAGTCTGTGTCAAAATTATGCCCAAAATTAGACCAATCCACCTTTCTAAATAACTGCCCTGTAACGTCTAGTCATCCGCAGTACTTGGCACTAAATAAATACATCCATTGCAGAAATATTCCGCCAACCCAATGACCACTAGCCAGGAGCGACTTCCGACGGAGGATCAATTTCTAATGATGGCCTCAAGCCACGACCCCCAAAGGCCAATCGCCTCAGAAAGTGCACCCAAACTCGAGACAGGAATTCTGCCTGACCGTAACACTCGGGACGACAAATGCCCATATCAGCATGCCCTCGGGCTACTGTTTGGACTCGAAAAACACCCAACTAAAGGAAAAGTCGAGATAATGAACATGGCGCTACAAGACGAAGAATTTGATCCCACCAAGCTGATTACACCCTCTTCAAACCCGACAGAGCAACTTGGCCGCGGATGGCGCAAGACCTTCAAATGGACCAACACCAAGGAAATAAAATTTAAAGTGTGCGCCGGAGAAGACCAAATGTTCGACGAGTCTGAATCCGAATCCGAGTCTGACAATGATGAATCTATAGATGCCCTCAAATCTAGCATAGACCCCGAAACTTCCACCCCGGAAGATCTCTTTAATGTAATGGTTAGCGACTTTAATAAAATAAAAATAAAAATGCGAGTACATGCTCCTTGAAAGTCTGAATAGTCAAAACGAATGCCTTGCCAATAACGAAACTGAAGATGAATATGATGAACTAATTAGCGACACGAATAAGAAAGAATATGAAACTCCCATAGTCGAGGACACTGAATTAGTAAACATTGAAACTAAGGAAGATCCTAAACTAATCAAAATCGGCTTAACTTTAACTACCACTGAAAAGGATGGTATGATTTCCACCCTCAAAGAATTCATAGGCGTCTTTGCATGGTCCTACAAAGACATGCCCGGAATAGATCGAGAAATTGCCGAACACAGAATACCGCTGGATCCTAAAATGACACCGGTAAAACAAAAGTTACGAAAACTCTACCCGAAATAGCTCTAAAAATCAAAGAAGACATCACAAAAAATCTAGACGCAGGATTCATTAAAGTATCCAATTATCCAGATTGGGTGGCTAATATAGTCCCAGTATCCAAAAAGGACGGACGAGTGCGAATGTGCATAGATTTTCGCGATATCAACAAAGCCAGTCCTAAAGATGACTTCCCGCTACCACACATCGATATACTGGTAGACAATACTGCAGAGCATGCACTTGTCTCGTTTATGGACGGGTACGCTGACTATAACCAGATCCTCATAGTTGAAGAGGATATGGAGGAAACTACCTTCATCACCCCCTGGGGCACATACTGTTACACTGTTATGCCATTTGGACTAAAAAACGCAGGGGCCACCTATCAACGGACGACCACCACGTTACTACACGACATGATGCACAAAGAAATAGAAGTCTATGTGGACGACATGATAGTTAAGTCCAAGGACCGACAAGGTCACATACCGACCCTGAGGAAATTCTTTACCAGGATTTTGAAATACAATATGAGACTGAACCCGCAAAAGTGCACATTCGGAGTGACTTCAGGCAAGTTGCTCGGATACGTAGTTAGCACACGGGGCATCAAGATCGATCCATCTAAGATCAAATCCATAACTGAAATGCACCCACCAAATTCTGAAAAACAGATTCGGGGCCTTTTGGGAAAGTTGCAATACATTAGTAGGTTCATCTCTAAACTTACTATGACATGCGAACCCATCTTCAGATAACTCAAGAAAGATGACAAAGCCGAGTGGGATGAGCAATGCCAGAAGGCTTTTGATAAAATCAAAGAATATCTGAGTAGCCCCCCGTGCTATCCCAACCAAGGCCTGACATTCCTCTACGCTTGTATCTAACAGTTCCTGTCACAGCTGCAGGTGCAATGCTCTCACAGAACGTAGAAGGATCTGAACGAGCCATTTACTACCTAAGCAAAAATTTCATCCAATACGAAACGCGATACACTAAACTTGAAAAACCTTGCCTTGCCCTAGTCTAGGCATCCAAGAAACTCATGCACTACTTGCTAGCACATACTGTTCGCATCGTATCTCAACTAGACCCGCTAAAAATCATACTCGAAAATCCCGCTCTAAGCGGCCGTCTGTCACGATGATTGGTACTCCTCTTAGAATTCTACCTGAAATTCATACCTGAGAAATCCATCAAAGGCAAACCAGTCGCCGATTTTATGGCAGAACTCTCTATGAACGAAAACACCACCACAAAAGCATACCTCCTCCCAGATGAGGAACTTATGATGGTAGAGGATGACTACTGGACACTAAACTTCGATGGCGCATCCAACCAGAAAGGATGCGGTGTCGGAGTACTTCTCGTCAGCCCAGAAGGTGTGCATGTACTAATCTCTGTCGAGCTAGACTTTGAGGCCACCAACAATGCCGCAGAATACGAGGACTGTATAGTCAGGCTAGAATCCGCGGCAAGCCTTGGAGTCAAACACCTTCGACTCTTCGGCGACTCATCCTTAATATTAAATCAAATATCAAGGAAATGGCAAGTGCGAAGCACAAGTGTCTTAATGTATCAGGCTCACCTAGACCAAATAGCTGAGAAATTCGAGTAAATCGAATTAACATACTTACCACGAGATGATAATTAATTCGCGGATGCACTAGCTAAACTGGCTTCCATGCTCAACACCCCGAATGAAATGGATGGAATGAACCTCCGAGTCGAACGGAGAGAAGAACCAGCCTACTGTTGTGCCATTGACAATGATCCTGAACCAGCGGCAGAAGAACCCTGGTACACGGACATACTCCACTATAAATCAAACGGAGAATTCCCACTAGGCACGTCGCCACGTGCCAAGCGCGCTCTACGACTGCTAGCTTCCCAGTATGATTTATGCCTAGGAAAGTTATACAAATATACGGCTAACAAAATCAAAATGATGTGCGTCCATCAAGACCAAGCTAAACGATTGATGAAGGAATACCATAATGGCGTATGCGATCCACACATAAACGACAAAATATTAGCCAAAATAATATCGCGCACGGGCTATTACTGGACCACTATGGAAACATATTGTTACCATTTCGTCAAAACATGCCCCAAATGCCAAATATTTAGTAACCTAAACAATTTACCTCCCTCAGAACTGTTGGGGAATACAGTTAAACATAATAACATGTGCGGAAACAATCCCCAAAGACAGGAAGCATGTATAAAGCACAGATTAAGCATACTTACGTTTGAAGCGTGTTTTCCTCAGTAATCTGTCAACGAACACAAACTTAGAACTCCACTTTTCGTTCCTCTACCTGGTTCACTGACACGATCAGATCCGTCTTGATAATCGTAGCTTAGACAATCGATCAAGAATGTTTGCTTTTGGGAAGAACTCAGTTTGGAGGCACAAAGAGAATTAGGGTTCTCTAAGTCTCTAGGGTTGGAGTATGAGTGAATTGTATTAGGAAAACTTGGGTTAGTAGGTTATTAGAATAACCTTACTAACCGTCCAAGCCACAAGGGCCACGACCGGCCAGCAAGCCCATGCGACACACACACACGAGCACGCAGCCAGCTGGGCCGTGGGCCGCGCGCTGCTGCTGCTGTGTTGTTGCCTTGGCCCGGGCGCGCACACCCAGCTGCTCGGTCATGGGCCAGCGCTGCTGTGCTTGCGTTGCTTGCGTGCCGAGCGCCCATGGTCTTGAGTGCCTCGCGCATTCGGCTCGTGGGCTGCTCTTCGTATTCGCGATTTAATATCGTTCCGGATATTATTTATCGTTTCGTATACGACGAATCACCGTCGTACGATACGATTTATTCGTTTCTCCTAGCTTACAAATATTCGCGATACGATATACGATTCCGATGCAAGGTCGTATCGTATAATACGTTTTCCAAAACTAATTCCCGAAAAGCTATTAAATGAATTTCCGATTCATTTAATCCGGTGATCTGTTACGTGCCATTGGTGTGACCTTGTACGTTCAGTCAAGAGTAAGTTGTGAGCTTAATATTCATTAGAACTCACTGATCGTAAGCATTGCTCCAGGCCTCCAGCTAGCTGTTCCGATCACTTGATCTCACTGAATTAATTGTTCGCAATTAATCTGAACCTTGGTATTAGACTTAATGCACCTTGGGTGAAGGACATATTTCCTCCAGTCTCCCACTTGTCATTCAGACAAGTGTGCAATCACATTCCTTTGTCACTTAGTGTTACTTACTGAACATAAGGTAAGATCCAAGCCATCCTTATTAGGTCCAGAAGTGTTTCTCGGATTACAGAGCTCAACTGTTAAACTTTTACAGAAGGTTAAGCCTTAACCATTCTGAGCATGACCATGCATTTTACAGTGTCTAACTCTTCGAGGGGCCTTGTTACACAACAACACCATGTCCTATCAAAGATAGGAGGATAATCCATTCTTGCAATCTATGAACACTCACTTTGATTCATAGTACGCCCAATAACTGCTTTTATTGCCACCTTTTATGGTGCGATGTTTAGCTAGCATCAAAGCAAACTAATTCTCAAACGAGCACACATAATCGTTGATGTTCTGAGGAACAATTTCTAATCACCATTAATGAGAACTACCTATGACATGACTTTAATCTCTTAAAGTGTTCTCATGGTCAATCCGATACAAGATCCAATAAGTATAATCTATGCAAAAGATTCTGACATCCAGTCACTCTAGTTCAGGAAACAGAACTAAGAAATCTATTTTCAATCTAATCTTCATTAGTCATTGGTCGTCCACCTTCCAATGACCTGGATTAGGGATCCTTTGTGACTACAATATTCAAGTTCACTTACGGGTGTTTCTTTGTCGAAGAATCCATCTTGACATCCCATTTGAATGATTTTAATCACATTGACTTATCATTTAATACTAAACCAAAATTAAATGAATATGAAATAAAAATTTCATAAATATGAAATGGTTAAACCAATTGTTTTAAACATAGATCTAACAGATGTTCTAAAACAATACTTAGAAAATCAAAGCCATTCTCCAACATGCTTGATTCCCATGGTTGCTACATGTGCGTTGTGTTTCACTTGTGGCAACGGTTTAGTCAATGGATCCGCGACGTTGTCGTCAGTTCCAACCTTGCAAATCTCGATTTCTTTTCTTTCAACGGTTTAGTCAATGGTTTAGTCAATGGATCTCCTAAGTCCTTCATTGAGAAACACTTTCCAAGCCAAGTCTTTACAGACTCCAACATAGGAATGTCGTTTCCAATAAACAGTATGTCATCAACATACAAGACTAGGAATGCAATTTCTCTCCCACTGACCTTCTTGTATACACAAGATTCGTCCTGATTCTTGATGAAGCCAAACTTATTGACTGCTTCACCAAATCGTTTATTCCAACTCCTTGATGCCTGCTTTAGTCCGTAGATAGACTTCTTAAGCTTGCATACCTTTCCTTGGTTCTTTTGATCGATAAAACCCTCCGGCTGCATCATAAACACAGTCTCTTCAAGAACACCATTCAAGAAGGCAGTTTTGACATCCATTTGCCATATTTCATAGTCATGAAAAGCGGCAATCGCAAGGATTATCCGAATAGACTTAAGCATCGCGACTGGAGAAAAGGTTTCATCGTAGTCAACGCCGAGAACTTGCTTGTAACCTTTTGCTACCAATCTAGATTTGTATATGTATACAATTCCATCTTTGTCTTTCTTCAATTTGAAGACCCATTTGTATCCGAAGGTGTAAACCCATCCGGCAAATCAACCAAATCCCAGACTTGATTCTCAGACATGGAGTCTATTTCAGAATTCATGGCCTGTAACCATTTAGTGGAGCTTGGGCTCGTCATAGCTTGCTTGTAAGTCATAGGTTCATAACTATCCAATATGAGACCGTCTAAGTTTTCAGTCAAGAGGACGCCTGCCCATCTGTTCGGCTGAAATATAGTTCTACTTGACTTACGAGGGGCAACAAAGTTTTGAGGAACTACTCCCACTGGCTCTTCTAAAGACCTTGGAGGTTCATCAACCTGAACTGCTTCTAAAGAGTTCTTAGTTCGTTGTTCGTCTCGAATATCTTTGAGGTCTATTATTCTCCCACTTGTCAATTTGGAAATATGATTTCTTTCCAAAAAGACACCGTCACGAGCAACGAAAACCTTGTTGTCTGACTTGTTGTAGAAATAATACCCCTTTGTTTCTTTTGGATACCCAACGAAGAAACATTTGTCAGATTTTGGTTCGAGCTTGTCCGAATTAATAGCTTGACATATGCTTCGCAACCCCAAACTTCAGAAACGACAACTTTGGAAGGTTCCCAGTCCATAATTCGTATGGAGTCTTTTCAACAGCTTTTGACGGAGCACGATTCAGTGTGAGTGCTTTAGTTTGCAACACATGTCCCCAAAATTGTAAAGGAAGTTCGGCTTGACCCATCATTGACCTGACCATATCGAGTAAGGTCCTGTTTCTCCGTTCCGACACTCTATTCCATTGAGGTGTCCCCGGAGCAGTCAATTCAGAAAGAATACCGCATTCTTTTAGATGGTCATCAAACTCGTGGCTAAGATATTCACCTCCTCGATCCGATCCTAGAGCTTTGATTTTCTTGCCATGTTGATTCTCTACTTCATTTTGAAATTCTCGAAATTTCTTAATCGATTCAGACTTGTGTTTCATTAAGTAAATACAGCCATATCTACTGAAATCGTCCGTAAACGTTATGAAATAGCTGAACTCACCTCTAGCTTTCGTACTCATAGGCCCACACACGTCAGTATGTATTATCCCTAGTAGTTCGCTTGCTCTCTCTCCCACCTTTGAGAAAGGTTGCTTTGTCATTTTGCCAAGTAAACAAGATTCGCATTGATCAATCTTCTCTAAGTCGAATGATTCTAGAATTCCTTTTCGTTGAAGTAATTCCATGCGCTTTGTGTTTATATGGCCCAATCGACAATGCCACAGAAATGTGAGATCCGAATCACCAGTTTTAGCCTTTTTAGTATTTATGTTATATATGTGTTTGCTCGTATCTAGCACATATAGACCATTTTCTTGTTGTGCTGAACCATAAAACATTCCATTCAAAGCAAAAGAACAACTATTGTCTTTAAAATGAAAACTAAAACCTTTAGAATCCAAACTTGAAACGGAAATAATGTTTCTGGTGATACTAGGAACATAGTAACAATTTTCTAGTTCCAAAACAAAACCACTAGGCAAAGAAATAAAATACTCCCTCCGTCCCAGATTAGTTGTTACACTTACCTTTGCACAAAGTTTTAGGTGATAAGTGGTTATTTGGTTATCAATTGTTATTTTTTTGAAAAAGTAGATGTGATAGGAGTTAATGGAGTATTTTTTAAATTGAATGAGAGAGGGTGTGGGGACAAAAAACAATTTAGTGGGAAGAGAGAGACAATATAATAATTGAGGGGTCATTCCTAATTTAGAAGTGTAACAACTAATCTGGGACGGCCGAAAAAGGAAACTGTAACAACTAATCTGGGACGAAGGGAGTAAGATCCTACGGCTAATGCAGCAATCCGTGCTCCATTTCCCACGCGTAGATCCATCTCGCCTTTATCAAGCCTTCTACTTCTCCTTAGTCCCTGCGAATTGGAACATAAGTGTGAGCCACAACAAGTATCTAATACCCAAGAAGTAAAATTAGCAAGATTACAATGTATAACATACATACCTGAAGGAGAAGCAACGTTTCCGTCCTTCTTCTCTTCCTTTAGTTTGGGGCAATCTCGCTTGTAATGACCAACTTCATTACAATTGAAGCATTGCGATGTAGATGGAGAACGATCCTTCTTCATCTTCTTCTTGGAGGGAGCCACTTGCCTTCCTGAAGTAGATGGAGATGTACCCTTGCTTTGGATCTTCCCCGGAACCTTTTTCTTGATTTTCTTACTCGTTACTTTAAGTGATGCTTGCTTATCACTTACAAAGTCCAATTCATACTGATGAAGCAAGTAAATTAGTTCACTAAGAGTGTTTTCCCTTTTCGGGGAGAAATAGAGTAGTTTGAATTTCTTATAACCAGGGTGAAGAGAATTCAAAAGTATTCCCGCAGCAGCAGAATTTGGGAATGGATCACCAAGTAACTCAAGCCGGTTGAGAAGCCCAACCATTTTCTTTATATGAGTTCTGATTGGCGTCCGCTCTGTCATTTCAAGATCAATGACCCTTTCCCTTGCTTTTTGTCTTTCGATGTCAAAGCAACAACCCAGTGGAGCATTACGCTTTAGATCCTCAAATGAATTTACCAATTCAAAAACATTTTTGTCGACATGTTGGAATCTACCACGACATATATCCCTAAGATGCCTTAGGAGTGCCCATGGCTCGTATGCAACGAACCTTGCACTCCAATCCTTGGGGATAGAGCCAAGAATAAGATCCATCACTAGCAACATGTGGTTCGCCCTCGCACAGTGCTTTTTCTGGAGTCATATCCTTTGAGTAATAGCTGGGGATGGGATGGTCAACTACATATTCAATGTTGTTCCACCTGAGGACTTGCCGAAGCTTCCTCTCCCAATCAAGAAAGTTTGATAGGTTCAATTTTACATCCAGAATTTCGATTACTTTGAGTGTCGTTTTGATTGCGGGCATTTGATTACTACAATCGAAAAGAATTTGCAATAAAGAACCATTCATAACTTTAATAACTTTTGAAATAAACGCTAACATGCAATCATTAAAGCTATTAAACATTTCATTCATGCAAAAACAAAACATGGTCCAAAGTGAATGAAACGATTCCAAGACCCCAAAAGTCCTAAATCCTTAAGCAGCTTTGGCATGTCTTAAGTAGTTTAAGATTCTAGGTAAGCAAAACTTTATTGCTAGTAATCTCCAAATTACTCTTGGTTAATAAACTAATACTATAATTTATCCCATTGCCACAACATAATGCTATTGTTGTTTGAGTTGAAACCACAATCAACGTGCTCCTTTGGGACGCCTTACCACCTAAGTCAACTAAAATAGCACCTCGCTTTGGCGTAAACCTACTACCTTAGATCCTTAGATTTTGTTAGGTTATGATACATATGACAAAACATAAATCATGCGGAAAACCTTAATGCCAGGAAACATATTATTTACACATAATCATATAGCATAATTTAGATGCATACACTTTGTAGCATGCCTTCCCTAGCTGCGCCCGAACCGAACAAGAACAAGTCTTTAGGACTCCAAGAGTCGGCCCTCCGTAGATAGTCCACAACACGTCCGGATCCGCCTTAAGCTTGACCAAGTAGAATCGCCCTTAAGGTTCCTAGGAATTTCGGCTAAATGGTTGCAAGTGTTTTGGCTGATTTTTGCTTCAAAATCTTACCTTTGAATACTTCAATGTTGTGTATAAATTTGTGACCCAAGACACCTATTTATAGAGTTATGGAAAAGGACTTATAATCCTATTAGAATACTAATTTAGTTTAATTAGAATCCTGCTAGGACTCTAGTAAATAAACTTTATCTATTAGGATTAGGATTTAATCATATGAAGAATCCCGATAGCTTTAGGATACGTGTAGCACGCATGAACGCAGCGCCCAAGCACCGCACGCCCATGCGCAAGCCTTGCGGCCCACGCACAGCGCACAGCGCCGAGGCCCACTTGCTCGCAGCCCATCGCTGAGCTCGCGCGCGCCAAGGCTTGGTTGGGCCTGGCCTTGCGCTGGGCTTGGTCGAGCACTTGGCGTGTTGGATGCGTGTGGCTTTGCTGGGCGTCGGCCTGGCTTCGTGCTGGGCCTTCGTCTAGCAAGCCTCGTCCGATGCTAATTCGTACGATACGCTTTCCGATTAAATTCCCGATTCCGGAATTCATTTCCGATACGAACAATATTTAATATTTCCGATTCCGGAATTAATTTCCGTTTCGAACAAATATTTAATATTTCCGTTTCCGGAATTATTTCCCGATTCCGGTAATATTTCCGATTCTGACAATATTTCCGTTTCCGGTAATATTTCCGATTCCGGTAATATTTCTATTTCCGATAATATTTTCCGATACGTACCATGTTTCCGTTTCCGGCAACATCTACGCCTTGGATAATATTTATATTTCCGATACGATCCATATTTCCGTTTCCGGCAATATCATCGTTTCCGGAGTATTCATTTCTTGCTTTTGACGATCTCAGCTCCCACTGAAACCAAGATCCGCCGATTCCGAATATCCATAGATGGAGTATTTAATGCCATTAAATACTTGATCCGTTTACGTACTATTTGTGTGACCCTACGGGTTCAGTCAAGAGTAAGCTGTGGATTAATATCATTAATTCCACTTGAACTGAAGCGGCCTCTAGCTAGGCATTTAGCTCACTTGATCTCACTGAATTATTAACTTGTTAATTAATACTGAACCGCCTTTATTATACTAAACATTAAATGCATACTTGGACCAAGGGCATTATTTCCTCCAGTCTCCCATTTTTCCTTAGGGACAAGTGTGCATTTCCCAATTTCTTTGTCGCTCGATGCTTGCTCTTGAACATAAGGTAAGAGTTGTCATCCTTATTATGTCCAGAGGTGTTTCTCGGTTTCAGAGTTCAACTGATCAAATAAACAGATAATCATATCCTATGATTCATCTGAGCACGGCCATGCATTTTACAGTTTCTAGCTCTCCGAGTGGCCTTGTCCAACTTTTAAGCATCTCATCCCGATTTACGGGAGGACAATCCCAATCTTGTGCTCTTAAGATTAGACTTCGTTTGATAGGTGATTACCTGAGCGTTGCGTTTATAGCCTCCTTCTACGGTGCGACGGTTGGTCAACGTCAAAGTAAGCAGTTCTCAAACAAGTATTCTCAAATCACTCAGGTATTGAGGATTTAGTGTCTAATAATTTTAATGAAATTTACTTATGACAGATTTTCATCTCTTACAGTAAAGTTTCATAGGTCTGTCCGATACTAGTCTTCCCAAAGTAAGTATCTATGCAAATGATTATGACATTGCCATGTCCACATAGTTCAAGAAACAAAACTACTAGTCATCTTGCATTCTAGTCGTCTAACGTTTTCTATGCGTCCATCTTTATAGAAAACTCCGACCAGGGACCATTTTCAACTTTTGACATTCAAGTTCACTTGATAGACATTTATTAGTCACAGTACTGGTCCTGACAGTTATCTTGAATATATCGTCAATTTGAAGGGACTCATCATTTAATAAACCACAAATTAAATGGAAAAATGAATTCTATTCATTTATTGTGAATGATTAACCAATAATGTTTTACAAAGAATTAAACTCTAAAACTTTAAAACATTAAACAAGGACATCAAAGCCATTCTCCAATATGCTTGATTCCCATAGCTGCAGTGTGCGAGTTGTGCTTCGCCTGCGGCAGAGGTTTAGTCAATGGATCTGAGATGTTGTCATTAGTTCCAATCTTGCTTATCTCGACCTCTTTTCTTTCAACGAACTCTCGTAGAAGGTGAAATCTACGAAGTACATGCTTGACTCTTTGGTGGTGTCTAGGCTCCTTTGCCTGTGCAATAGCTCCATTATTATCACAATACAGAGCTATTGGTCCTTTAATGAAGGGGACTACACCAAGTTCACCTATGAACTTCCTTAGCCATATAGCTTCCTTTGCTGCTTCATGTGCAGCAATGTACTCCGCTTCAGTTGTAGAATCCGCAATGGTGCTTTGGTTAGCACTTTTCCAGCTTACTGCACCTCCGTTGAGGCAGAAGATAAACCCAGAATGTGATCTGAAATCGTCCTTGTCGGTTTGGAAACTTGCGTCCGTATAGCCTTTAACAATTAATTCATCATCTCCACCATAGACCAGGAAGTCATTTTTGTGCCTTTTCAGGTACTTCAGAATATTCTTGGCAGCAGTCCAATGTGCCTCTCCTGGGTCTGACTAGTATCTTCTCGTAGCACTGAGTGCGTACGCAACATCCGGGCGTGTACATATCATAGCATACATTATTGAACCAATCAATGATGCATATGAAATCCCATTCATTCGTCTACGCTCATCGAGTGTTTTTGGGCACTGAGTCTTGCTTAGAGTCATTCCATGAGACATGGGTAGGTAGCCTCTCTTGGAGTCTTCCATCTTGAACCTTTCAATTAAGCACCTTATTGATATAAGTGCTTTGACTAAGTCCAATCATCCTTTTAGATCTATCTCTGTAAATCTTGATGCCCAGTATGTACTGTGCTTCTCCTAGATCCTTCATCGAAAAACATTTCCCAAGCCAAATCTTGACAGAGTTATACATAGGAATGTCATTTCCGATAAGTAATATGTCGTCGTAATCGTAATAACATATGCAGATACAATCCCTAAAACCAGGAGGCATGTATAAAGCACAGATTAAGCATACTTACGTTTGGAGCGTGTTTTCATTAGTAATCTGTCAACGAACACAAACTTAGAACTCCACTTGTCGTTCCTCTACTTGGTTCACCGACACAATCAAATCCGTCTTGATAATCGTAGCTTAGACAATCGATCAAGAGTGTTTGCTTTTGGGAATAACTCAGTTTGGAGGCACAAAGAGAATTAGGGTTCTCTGAGTCTCTAGGGTTTGAGTATGAGTGAATTTTATTAGGAAAACTTGGGTTAGTAGGTTACTAGAATAACCTTACTAACCGGCCAAGCCACAAGGGCCACGACCGGCCAGCAAGCCCATGCGACACACACACACGAGCACGCAGCCAGCTGGGCCATGGGCCAGCGCTACTGTGCTTGCGTGCGCACACTGCAGCTGTTGTGTTGTTGCCTTGGCCCGCGCGCGCACACGCAGCTGCTCGGCCATGGGCCAGCGCTACTTTGCTTGAGTGCCGAGCGCCCATGGGCCTTGAGTGCCTCGGGCATTCGGCTCGTGGGCTGCTGTTCGTATTCGCGACTTAATATCGTTCCGGATATTATTTATCGTTTCGTATACGACGAATCACCGTCATACGATACGATTTATTCGTTTCGCCTAGCTTACGAATATTCACGATACGATATACGATTCCGATGCAAAGTCGTATCGTATAATTCGTTTTCCAAAACTAATTCCCGAAAAGCTATTAAATGAATTTCCGATTCATTTAATCCGGTGATCTGTTACGTGTCATTGGTGTGACCTTGTAGGTTCAGTCAAGAGTAAGTTGTGAGCTTAATATTCATTAGAACTCACTGATCAGAAGCATTGCTCCAGCTAGCTGTTTCGATCACTTGATCTCACTGAATTAATTGTTCACAATTAATCTGAACCTTCATATTAGACTTAATGCACCTTGGGTGAAGGACATATTTCCTTCAAGAACTGTACACCTTCACCTCCCCCTGGCCATTCTCTACCTGGGGTATCGACATAATTGGCAAAATCACACCAACAGGTGTCTGAGGACATGAATACGTCCTAGTCGCAATTGATTACTTCACCCAATGGGTGGAAGCATGCTCATTTTCACAAATAACATCCAAACATGTCGCAAAATTCCTGGAAAGAAACATCTTCTGTAGGTATGGAGTTCCACACGAGCTCATAAGCGACCAAGGTTCCCACTTCAGGGCCGAAGTTCAAGACTTACTCGAAAAATATCGAGTTAAACATCATAAGTCATCGCCATACAAACCCCAGATGAACGGAGCAGGAGCAGTCGAATCAGCCAAAAGAATCTCAAAGTTATAATTGAAAAAATGGCAAAAAATTACAAAGACTGGCCTGACAAGTTACACTTTGCTCTATGGGGATACCGAACCTCTATCCGCACATCTATAGGAGTGACGCCATACTCCCTAGTATACGGAATGGAAGTTGTTCAACCCGTAGAGTTGGAAATCCCTTATCTTCGCATTGTCCTGGAAAGCAAGCTACCCGAGGCAGATTGGGTATAATCCAGGTATGAAGAACTCGTCCTACTCGACGAATGAAGACTTAAGGCCTTGCACCACGTGCAAGTGTATCATAAACGCATAACGAGGCAATTCAACAAAAGGGTTAAACCTCGCAACATCAAAGAAGACGACTTCGTGCTCAAGGAAGTCCGTGCACCAACCACGGACTCCCGAGGAAAATTCCGACCAAACTGGACCGGACTATATATCGTAAAAACCATCCTCCCGGGAGGGGCGGTAAAATTGTCCGACATCGATAGAGCGGAATTCGCAAACCTCACTAATCTGGATCAGTTAAAGAAATACTACATCTAAAGCCAGAACCGGCGAAAGATCAACTTAATAAGCGAGCAATCATAACTCGCCACGTTTCCAAAGGATATTAAATAACTAAGAAATATTCAGCAAATCGAATTAATTATAGCAAGGCATTCAATAAAAGCTGTTCAGACTTCATAGGCTAGGCTCACGCATCTTGCAATAAATTCACAGAAAACGACAAGAATATGCGCGCAGAAACCCGAAGCGCTGGAAAATTCCAGCGCTACAGTACGTAGCGCTGGAAAATTCTAGCGCTCACCTGTAATACCTCATATTTTTCTATAATTATAAATATATTTTATTATATTTATAAAACATTTCGTGTATTTTTATAAATTAATTTCATTTAATGAGAATTAAATGCGCTTTTATTTTAATTAATTTAAATATTAATTATTTCGAAAACCGGATTTTATTAAATAAATTCAAGGAATTTATTTAATCGGGAATTGTTGGGTCGTATTTTAAAAACGAATTTAATAAACTTAAAGCCCGGTCATTTTGTTTTAATTAAACCCAACAAAGCTTGCAAGGGATTTAATGAATTGAGCCCGGTAATAAGCCCAACTCAAACTACCATAACCTAGCCCACATGGGAGAGAAAAACTATAAATAGACCCCCTCATTAAACCCTCACAAACTTCACACTCCCTCTCTCTCCCTCTTTCTTGCGGCACACCCCACATCCTCTCCTCTCTCTTTTCGTCCCACTACGTTGCAGCCCAAGGCACGAGTTGTGCCGTGCGTGTGTGCCCAGCCCGTGCGCCCAAGCCTTGCTGCCCCTCTCTTCGTGCCTCGCCCCGCAGCGCAGCACCGTAGCTGCTGCTGTGTCGCGTGTGCCGTGTCCCGCATCCCCGTGTCCCGCAGCCCGCAGCCCCGCTTCCTGTCGTGCGCTGAGCCTCGTGCTCGTGTGTGCGTTGTGCCCCCTACTGTGCGATGTGCCTTGCTCGCCTGCCCTGTCCCTCGCGCGCGCGCGCCTTGCTGGTGCGTTGCGTGCGCTGTTGCGTTGTTGTTGTTGATTGTTGTCGTGTATGTTGATCGGCACACACACACGATTAATTAATCGTTGTGTGTGTGTGTCGATCAATGCTTTAATAAAAATTATGTTTTCAAAAATATTAATTTTCAGTTTTAAATTGATTTAATTATTGTGATTAAGTTTAATTATTGGATTGTTTAGATTAATTAAAACGGTTATGAACACCGTATTGGGTTAGTAGTATGTTTTAATTAAAGAAATTGGTTTTGATGATTAAGTTTATAATTTTCAGATTTTATATGTTTATAAAGTGTTGATTTTGAAGTCAAAACACGTTTTCGGATTAAACCGTTGTTAGGGTTTTGGTTTCAAATTGATTGAGCAATTGATTTACATAATTTAAGGAAAATTTAAATTATGGGAATCAATCTAAAGTTTCAGAATGTTTACAAGCTTTAAAAAGTTGGTTTTTAAGGGTTTTAAAGCTAAAAAGTCAATGTTTTTATGCTAGGACTCGAAGTGACTATTTGAGACTATTAAATTACCATTTAATAAATGATTTTTAATTAAACTAAGGGTTTTAGTTTCTTAAATAGTTGCTGGAAATTTAGTAAACATGGATAATAATTTAGTTCTCTTGTTTTGTTTATAGGAGTTGATTTCTAGTGAGTCGTGATTCGCACAGTGGCCCCCGTACTTAGGTATTCCAGGTACGTACAAGACTAGGGTGACCACCCATCCCTTGAGGACTTTGTGAAGTGTATTGAATGCGAATCATGTGAACTTATGTTGTTATGAATTCATGTTTGATGATTTGGAATGAATATGCTATTATGAATTCATGTTTAATGTTGAGAACGAGCATGTTATTATTATTGTTGAACTATGTGAACGAGCATGTTATGAATTGAATTATGCTTTATAGATTCTATTGAACTATCATGTTATGGACTTTTATAATCATTGAATTATGTCAAGCATGTTGTTCAAGTTGGTTTGCATGTATGAGTAGTGCGCATGCAAGTTGTTATTATTATTATGCTATAGTACAAGATGTCTAGCATAATTATTGAGCCAATCGAATGTTGCCAGTGAGAAACATATATTCTACCAAGGGGTAGAATATGTTATAGAGTCTATGTGAATTGAATTAAGGACAATTCGTGCTAAGGGCACACCCCGCTTGTTAATAGGCAATGTCGGGTTATCTCAAACAGTGTTTTTGAGAAGGAACAATGGGAGTAATTTCACTTGAGTCTATGTTTGATCACAAGTCCTAAAGAAGTAAAATAATGAAGTGTTATTGTTGGATTGTTTAATTGTTCAATTGTTTGTATGTTGTGTCTTGAGTAGAGTCTTGAGTCGCCTTGAACATAATATACTAATTAACGTAAAGTGTAACCCAAAAGAGCTTCAAAACTCTTGGAACGTATTTACCTTGAGTATGAACAATGGGGGGAGTCTTGCCGGAAAGCTTGTACTCCTCGAATGATACAAGACGTTGTTTCATTCTTCTTTTATGCCGTTGTGCATTGGAATTCCTGTCAGTATGGCCCGACTGTCGGTATTAGCCCGACTTACTTTGGTGTATGGTTGGCTCCTATCACCCTTTTCTTTCCTTTTGAGGATACTTTACTTTACCCGTTCGAAGCTACTTTTTATTAATCTGTGAGTCAAGAGTCGTGTCATGTGTCGAGTCTTGTCTCCATTTTTGTTTGTTTATTACATGGCTTTTGCATGTTGATTATTTAATTGTCGAGTGAAGCATGTTAGGATAGAATGTTATTCTAGTTTGTTCGTACTCAGCTTTTGCTGACTTCGTGCTACATGTCTTCTGGTCATGGCCTTTGCTTAATGACCCTATGATGATCCATCAATTGCAATTGCGTTTTTGGGGAGTAGATTTTCAATAAAGCAGGTTTGTAGAGATAACTTGCGGGAGAAGTTATCATGGGATCCGAGTTGAGAGTTTTTTTCTTCCGTAATTTATAAACTCTTTATTTTATTTTTAAGTCATGACTACTATTTTCAGTTACTGGATTTTCAATGGTTTGTTTTAGTTTGGGCCTCAACGGTTCCAACTTGTTTTATTGACCATTAACTATTTATTTAATATGTTTTGAAAGTTAGTTAATTCCGCTGCGTAATTCTGGTAAATAGCCTTAGCCGTTATCACGGTGGCGGTAATATCTTGGTAATTCCTGTGTTTTAAGTTGGAAAATGTTTTATAAAAAGCAATGAATTATTAGGGTGTTATATCACCAGTTAAGCGCTAGAATATTTTGGCGCTCAGACTAAAGTGTTTCGAATTTTTTTTTGCACTTTCACATAAAATATTTCGAACACTTGGGGGGTACATTACCGCATAAATCCGTACAAATTTTCTCGTGCAAACTTATTTATGGAATTCACAGCGCAAAATAAAAAACTCATTCAGATTTATTTTTCTTGATCCTTAACCAGAACTACGCGCGACCTGATTCAAAACTAAGTTTACTTAGGGCAGATACGTAGGCAATCCTAAAAATGGATTCGGTCCAAATAAATTGTAAGAATATGCGAAGTTGCCCAAATCAAAACACACTTTATTGAAAATTAAAAATACAAGTTTTAATGTCTATGCAACGATTCTAAAGGTACCCACGTAACAAACTAGGGAGAACTTTTACTCCTAAATCTACGTCACCAAAAGGGGAGTACGCTCGAACTCTGTAGAATTCGAATCAGCACGGGCATCCATCACCCGCAAATATGTGGCACGACTCTTAAAACGCCGCCAAGCCTTCTCCAAGCGCATCCATTTCTTCCTGAAGTTTATACCCCTCAAAACAATGCGCAACCACAAGCGCCAACGGAGTGGAAGAATCTTGACTTTGCGGAAGTAAACCTTATACCAAATGATAGACTTCCCACTCTTCTTCACAAGAGGAACGTGATTGTAAAAACTCAAAGAACGGTCCGCACCTTTGGAAGCCCTTAAACAAATTACACGGGGTCGATACATAAACCAATGACGTTCACACACCAAAGCCTGTATTTCGGCCTTGAAATCAAGGAAAACGTCATCATCGGAAGTAGACATAGCAAAGGATAAAGATCGAGGGCACCCCTACTCCTTTATTTATAGTCACGCCAAGAAGAAGCACAGTTTAGTTTGAAACGGATGTGCAATTTGTATTTCCGCAGAACAGATAAACTAGCGCTGAAAAATTCCAGGGCTCAGATGTAAGCGCTGGAATATTTCAGCGCTGCCAAGCCAATTGCTGGAAATTTCCAGCGCTCGCAAGTCAGTTTCGCAAGAACTCTACCAGCTACACGGATTTCGAACTTAATTAAAACTCTGTTATAGGCTAGCTATTATAGGACATCCAGGATTCAATTACTTTCCTAAGGACTTTACACTAGAACTCGATTTCCGAATAAAGGTTTACCTTGACTGAAACTCTGAAACCATTGTTGACCCTAAAACTTAAAGCGCATCATTTCCTGTTATGTGACCCTGAAACTCTGAAAGCATTGTTGACCCTAAAACTTAAAGTGAGTCGGGCCATACTAGATCACATTTATATCTTATGCATGCTTTAAGTTATTTATTGCTTTAAGTATGACTTAATTATGCATGAGATTGTGGCTTGATTATGTTGCATGATTAAGGATTTTTAGTTCACTTAAAATCTAACCAACATAGTAAGAGCCTTAAGTTCCAAACTTTAAAATTGAGTTAAAAGGTGCCATGCCAAAATAACACTTACTTGGATAAACCTTTACATCAATCTTAGTAATAGTTTTCCGCCTAAGCGAGGTGTTACTTATTGATCCTAAAGGGGTAAGTGTAGACACCTAATTTGTGTCTCCCCTTTGGGATGATGACGATACCATTATCCTTGTTAGGTGATTGGAGTAACTCCAGGCGGAAATCCAATTGCTAAGAATATTTCCAAATTCAAGATCCAAAATCCAACCCCCGAGACCGTTCCCCTTCCGGAACTCGGTACAAAATACAACTTCCAAAATCCAATTTTAAAATCCAAGTACAATATCAACTATTAGACCATCCCATTGGTTTTACTAGGCCCTTTCCACTCAAAATCATATAAGGCAAGTCAAATTCGGGCGCCGACCCAGAAAACCGAGCATGCCGGGCCCCGTCCCGTTAAACCGGAATTCAAAAACCCGAGAAAGGCTTGTTTTTAGACGCTAAACGATGCCTTAACCTCCAAGCAAATACAAAACTCCAAACCTAGTACAAATCGTACAACAGGGACAATTCCCCGTCCTTGCTTTGGCGGCATTCAAGCCACCTCAGCAGCGCACAGCGCTGGCCTGGCGCCATGCGCTGGCTTGTGCTGGCGTTTTGCACCATTCCCTCCTATAAATACCCCTCATTTCCATCGAAAAAAGAGAAGCACAACAATACAACGTCGTAATTTCGACATTACGTCTCAAAATACAATTCAAAACTCCTCAAAAACACATACAAAATTCCTAAAATTCCAAAGCAATTGGGAGCTCTTGCCTAAATCTAACTAGGTAAATCCGAATCCCGTTGTAATCTATTATGTTGCTTAGATTTCTAAGTGATTAGCAAGTTGGTGTTTTTAATAAATAAAAACACCACTTGCAACAATCACACATGATTTTCAAATATACAAACTTTTTCAAAATACAAAATACAATTTTCAAAGATTCAAGGATGTCCAAGTTGTTTACAATCATCACTTGGGCTAGAATCACCATCAAACATGGGGTAATCAAAGATAAACACCTTTTAACATTTAAAGGTTTAGTCTTTGAGATTCAAAACTCCATTTTCAATATACAAGTTCAAGTTTTCAATTTTCAAAGATCTTGCCATGTTTAGGGTTATTCATAGTTATTTCCCTAAACTAGGATCATTTCAAGTACAAATTTCAATCATTTCAAGTTCAAATTTCAATCATTTCAAGTTCAAACATTTCAATCATTTCAAGTTCAAACATTTCAATATTCAAGCTTTCAATTTCAAGTTTAATATGCAAAATCTAGGATATTTGGGTCGAGCAACCTCTCCCAAGTTGAGATTTTTGGCTTTGAATTCGTGTCGGGCGCACTTATTTTTAAGGAGCCGCTTGGCGTTCGAATCTCATGTGCCCAAGTACAAATTCCAATATCGCACTTTCAATATAGCACTTTCAATATCGCAATTTCAATATCGCACTTTCAATATCGCACTTTCAATACCGCAATTTCAATACCGCAATTTCAATTCCACACTTTCAATTCCGCATCTTTACTTGCCTAGTCCATTTCTAGGCAATGTGGACCTACTCCCTAGTCCTTTTCTAGGGGGTCTTGTATTTACTAATTTCACACTCTATTTAGTATTGTGATGTTGCTTTATGTGCTTTATCGCTTTTATCACTGACATGCTAAATACAACATAATACAAAGGTTACATCACGCTTAACAAAGATATTTTTGGACAAACCGGCCTTAGGTTCCTTAAATCAATCTTTAAAGCAAAGTGACCACCGTACAATTAGAAATTCTATTTTGCTCTAATATCCAAACCCACATAGTCTAATCTAGGGTTTATTTTCGAACTAATGTTGTGCCAACGTACTTGAATATTTTTAAAGCTCACCGAATAAGCATTTTCGTTCCCGAGCCCGGATCTCACCCATCCGTTTCAAGGATTCAAGGCCTTATTTGAAAATAGAGTCATTTGCGGTCTTTCCAAACAAGACCTTAAATAAAGTTTGGTGGCAACTCCTTCGAGGTGCAAAAATTTCAAACGGTTCTCTAAACGAACCGGCTCAAACCCCCCTTGTAGGAAACGGGAAAAATACAACCAAAAAAAAAACCCCCTACAATTCTAGCGACTCAACTGGGGATTTTCTAGTTTCAATTTCGAAAATGCGAGCAGATTTCGAGCAACTGGCCACTGATCTGCCTAAGTACTGGATGCCAGCATTGGCGCCAGGCGCCGCCCCTGCGCCCAACGCCACTGCTTGCATCCAGGACAGTGGCTCACAGTGGCTTGTCTCCCACTTTTGCTCAACTTTTCGTGTTGGGAGTTAGTCTATTTTTGCATCTGGAAGGACGCTCCCAAGCCTCGTGAACGAGTGCCGAAAAACGAGCTTTACAAATACAAATTCAAGTACGATTTCAATTTCAATTTCTAGGCATTTCATGTATTTTTCGAAAACCATATTGTGCAAAATGAATTTCAACCCTTGCCCAAACGGATGTGTTCTACATTCGGGCTAGCCCCGGGGGAAACGAAATGGTGACTCTCCATACGGTACCCAACCAAAGTGTGTGACCATTTCCGCGCCTACCGAAACTTGGCATTTGCTTGACATTCCCGATGTCAAGTATGGAGGCCGTCTGCCGACACACACTTCCCTTAGGCGGAACGTGAAAGCTTGTCGCCGGATCCGTCTCTTAGCCAAGTACCTTTTGACACCCAAAGCCGACCACTTGCATCATACAAAACTTAGACCCACCTTAGGTTGAGAACTTTGCATGTTGCATTCATATTCATGATTAGTGTGACAACGTGCTACTTGTGCATTGTGTGGGCGTCTTTGCACGTGTGAATGGCTAACCTCGAGTTCTAGCTTGCCAAAACCAATTAGCCTCCAACTAGGAAACCAAACCCCTAGGAGCATCATTCAAACCTCATGCATCTAAATCGCCGATTTTTAGGGTCTTTAGGAGTGTCACTCCATTTGATTCAAAACCCTTAAACACGCCTCACGCACAAATGCCAAATTCAAAATTCAATCCAACGGCGTCATAATGCCGGATTTTCGAGTCCAAATCACAAGTTCCAAATTCAAAGTTCAATCCAACGGCGTCATAATGCCGGATTTTCGAGTCCAAATTCCAAGTTTCAAATTCAAAGTTCAAACCAACGGCGTCATAATGCCGGATTTTCGAGTCCAAAATTCCCATTTTCAAATTCAAAATGCAATCCAACGGCGCCATGATGCCGGATTTCCTACTTCAAAACCTCAAGCTTCCAAGTCAAAGTTCAAATCCAACGGCTTTATAATGCCGGATTTTCCAGTCCAAATTTCAAGTTTCGAGTTCAAGTTCAAATTTTCTAACCCAAAACCTCAATTTTCAAGTCCAAATCCAACGGCGCCATAATGCCGGATTTTCCAAACTCAAGTTTCGATTTTCAAGTCAAATCCAAATCCAACGGCGTCGTAATGCCGGATTTTCTAGTCTTCAAGCTTCAAGTTCAAATTCAAACTTTCTAGTCCAAAACTTCAATTTTCAAATGCAACCCAACGGCGCCATAATGCCGGATCTTCTAGTCCAAAGTTCGAGTTTCAAGACTCAATCCAACGGCGCCTTAATGCCGGATTTTCTAGTCCAAATTTCAAGCTTCAAACTTCAAAGTCAAAAACCACAAATCCAACGGCGTCATGCCGGATTTCCTACTTCCAACATTCAAGTCTTCAAGCATCAAAGTCAAGTTTCCAATTCCAAGTCTCAAAACCTCAAAATTCAAATACCAAAGTTCATGACCGGCATAATGCCAACTTTTCAACTCCAACTTTCAAACCTCAAATTCCATGTCAACCTTTCGAATTTCAAGTCCTACGCTCAAAACTTCATGCCGTCGTAATGACGATTTTCCATTCCATATTTCAAACCTCAAGCTCGAAGTTCAAAAATTCCAAACTTTCAAATCTCAAATCCTACAATCCAAGTCCACGGCGGCATAATGCCGGACTTTCAAGTTCTCAAATTCAATGTTTCAAATCCACGGCGACATAATGCCGGATTTTCCAAATACGAAGCTTCATGTTCTACATACAAAATGCGTCCTTTTCCATTTCAAACTTCGAGTCAAATTCAAGTTCCAAACGGGTTGAAAATCCCCTGAAATAACACAAGTTCGAATTCTACGGGTTGAAAATCCCCTGAAAAAAAAATACAAATTCCAATGGGTTGAAATTTCTTTCAAATACTCCAATTCCAATGGGTTGAGAAATCCCTAAAATATTGACGGGTAGAAAATCCCCTAAAATAATACAAACCCCATTCCAAATATTTCCAACGGGTTGAAAATCCCCTGAAATAATACAAGTTCGAATTCTACGGGTTGAAAATTCCCAGAAATAATACAAGTCCAATCTTCCAACGGGTTGAAACTCCCCTGAAATAATTCCAATTCTCAAGCGGGTTGAAATCCCCTTCAAATATTCCAGATCCAATGGGTTGAAACTCCCCTAAAAAATTTTGACGGGTTGAAATTCCCTTTAAATAATACAAAGTCAATTCCCTTTTCAACCGGGTTGAAATTCCCTTCAAATACTCCAAGTCCAATGGGTTGAAATTCCCCTAAAATATTGACGGGTTGAAATTCCCTTGAAATAATACAAAATTCAATTTCCTAGTACAGTCCAATTTCCAAATTCTTGAGCGGGTTGAAATTCCTTTCAAATAAGTCCAATTTCCAATAGGTCGAAATATCCTTTTTCGACATTCCAAGTTCCAGTACAAAGAGTCAACTTTCACAAAAGAATGAACGCTCCTCTCAAACATTTCCAACGGGTTGCAAATCCCGAATACAAGTACAAAATCCAAAATCCCGAATTTTCGGAGTGACACTTAGAGTCAAGTCTAGGTCTCATTCATTGCATGCATGTCATATCATGTGTCGGGAAGTCCAAGTTCTAAAATCGTCTGGTGTGTTCTAACTAGGAGTCCGAAGATCCTGTGGGTTCGTCGAAGAGGAGAAAGGTTGAAAAGAAATCCATCAGCCCTAGCTTCCCTCATAGCCGGCATCGAACGAGCAGCCAGTTCATCTCCTACCAGTCCCGTTCAAGAAACAATCCAAATGTCTGCCTCTGATCAACTCGCTCAGCTCCTGACGGCTTTTGCCAGCCTCAGTGCCAATGTGGAGAGCATAAGCAACCGATTGGGTGTCGTGGAACAGGGCGCGCCCGCTGATGACTTAACCAAGAAAATCGAGAGTCTTGTCAGCAAAGTTACCAATCAAGAGAACTATTTTGACACCTTAATGGAGGACAACCTCAAGGGGAAGGCTAATCTGCCAGACAAATTCTCCGCCAATGACATTCCAAAAGTTTAAATCAACTGACAATCCCAAGTACCATCTCAAGAATTTCAGAGCTACAATGGCCATCAAAGGGGTCGAACTCGAGCTATACCCGGTAGTATTCCCTATGTCTCTGGAACCTGTCTGCCAGAAGTGGTACTATTCACTCAAGGAACATCAAACAAATACATGGGAGGCAGTTACTCGAGCATTCATGGAGAAATATCAACCCAACATTCAACTTCAAACCACTCTAAGGGAAATGGAAGTTCTCAGGCAAGGGCCTGAGGAAGGCTTTACTACTTACCTCAACCGATGGAGGGAAATGACATCCCAAATGGTAACCCGGCCCTCCGAGAGAGAATTAGTCAAGATTTTCATTGCCGGTCTTCTTCCAAAGTACAATGCTCACATGAAGTATCTAGGCTTAGAAAGCTTTAAGAGAACCTACGACATTGGGGTCGACATAAAGGATGACCTAATGAAAGCACCCGCAGCCCGAGCTTCGCAAACTGAAAAATGGAAAGGGAAGAGACCTGAGACAACACACAAAGTTCATGAGGTTAACGCCCTAGAGGCTCCTCAAGGTCCAAAGTCAAACAACTTCAAAAGCAATGCTAATCAGCGCAACTATCAAGGCAGGCCCCAAAGAGTCTTCACAAACCTTGGGATGTCTTACAGTGAGGCATTCGATCGGCTGGTCGAAAAGCAAGTCATAGCACCAATCGGACCAACACCCAATCCTCCAGTTGACAAAAGATCTAAGAGTTGGAATCCGACAGCTCATTCCAAATACCATCAAGGGAAGGGTCATGACATCGAAGATTGCTACAAGCTCAAGCACTTGATCCAGAATATGGTCGACAACAAGACCTTACCCTTACCTCCAGGGGCTAAGCAAACCCCCTCTGTACAAGCCATCTCCTACAACTGCGAAGATGAAGAAGAGGAGTTTCCATGCAATTTGATCTCCACAATATGCAAACTAGGTTACGAACTGATGGTTCCAAGCTTTTGCCATCTACTTCCAAGTGCTCAGAACTGGGTGATCCCCGAACCTAGGGTAACCACCGACATTCAAGAGAACATCTGTCCACTCGCCACCGTGAAGGCTTTAGGGTTCTCCGAGTACGATCTCATGCTGAGTGCCCAACAAACTGTCAAACTCTAGGGTGTCACATACATAGTCTTAGGAGTCCTTGAGCTGGTCTTCTCCTTTAACACCTATTACGACAATGCTGAGTTCCTGGTAATCGATGTGCCTACTAACTTCGACCTACTATTCGGAGAGCCTTGGTTCGAGGAAATACTAGACGGCCCTGCCTGCCTCACCCTCAAAGGTTCAAGCTTCCGAGACACTCTCATCAAGCAAAATCCGGCCGTACGCCAGGAAAAGGATGAGTGCATTCAAGAATACTATCACAGATGGGCAATCTCCGATCGTACAATTCAACCTGAGCTACCAGAGGGCAAAATGGTGAGAATGTTCATCTTAGGGCTCAACACTTCATG
The DNA here is from genome assembly GCF_020520425.1 of Spinacia oleracea. Lineage (NCBI taxonomy): Eukaryota > Viridiplantae > Streptophyta > Magnoliopsida > Caryophyllales > Amaranthaceae > Spinacia > Spinacia oleracea. Next base: position 90,169,220 of record NC_079490.1, on the reverse strand, counting down.
CAAAGGCAGCTTCGCCGCATCTCCTTACAGCACATGGAACCAAGTCTAGGATCAAGTCATGAAAATCTGTGCATGCAACCCCATCTTCGACGATTATGACGATTATGGCGCCGATGTCTGGGAATACCCTGAGAACTATCTTTACGATTAATGTCTTTGTCCAGGTCTAGAGTCTGTCTTTCAATTTTCGAGTCTAGCAATGAGCCTAAGTGTCTAGAACTAGAGTCTTGTATCAATCAAGAGCCTCTAAAGGCCGAGCTTCAAGTCAAAACAATCGATGTAATGATTGCTGATTTCAATAACACTTCAATTTCTACTTACTCTTCGAGTCCTAATTCAAAATCAAATCCTAATCCACACAACTTTGCTTCACAAGAAACTGACCTTGAAATTCTAAAAGCTATCGAAAATCATGAAAACAGGACGCCCATAATTGAGGAGACAGAAAAAATCAACCTTTCTAACAACAAGGATTCAAAACTAGTTCAGATTGGTTTAACTCTTTCTCAAGCAGAGCAGAACAATCTTATCAAGCTACTTTCAGAGTATGTAGACGTCTTCGCATGGTCCTATCGTGATATGCCAGGGGTTGATCCAAGCATCGGTCAGCATACAATTCCCCTTATACCAGGTTCAAAACCCATCAAGCAGAAACTCCGCCGCATGAAACCGGATGTTTCCCTCAAGATTCAAGAAGAGGTCTCCAAGCAGCTAGAGGCCGGGTTTATTCGAGAAGCAAAATATCCAGAATGGATCGCAAATGTCGTCCCAGTTCCAAAGAAAGACGGCAAAGTACGAATGTGTGTGGACTACAGAGATCTTAATAGGGCCAGCCCTAAAGACGGTTTTCCATTGCCTCACATCGACATCTTGGTCGACAACACCGCAAATCATGCCTTACTCTCTTTTATGGACGGGTACGTAGGCTACAATCAGATTCCCATGGCAGAGGAGGACATGGAGAAGACAAACTTCATCACTCAGTGGGGCACATATTGTTATACAGGTATGCCGTTCGGACTAAAGAACGCAGGAGCAACTTATCAAAGAACAGCCACAGCTATCATGAGCGATATGATTCACAGGGAAATTGAGGTATATGTCGACGACATGATTGTCAAATCCAAAGAACGGCACGAGCATACCTCAGTACTTCAAAAGTTCTTTAACAGGCTCAGACAATACAACATGAGGTTCAATCCTCAAAAGTGCGCATTCGGGGTAACGTCAGGCAAGTAACTCGGATATGTTATCAGCTCTCGAGGCATAGAGGCTGATCCTTCGAAAATCAAAGCAATTCTCGAGATGCAACCACCAACGAATGAAAAGGAAATTCGGGGTTTTCTCGGCAGACTACAATATATCAGCAGGTTCATTTCAAGACTCACAATGATCTATGAACCGGTATTTTGAAAGCTCCGGAAAAGCGAGCGCAAGGTGTGGGATGACGATTGTCAGCATGCATTCGAAATAATCAAGAGCTACCTTTCCAACCCACCAGTACTAAAACCAGCAATGCCAGGGATTCCCCTCAGGCTCTACCTCACAACCACAGATTCAACAGTGGGGGCTATGCTTGCCCAGGAAATCGTAGGCAAGGAGAACGCCGTATACTGCATAAGCAAAAAGCTGATCGAGTACGAAACCAAATACACTCAGCTCGAGAAACTCAGCATCGCCTTGGTTTGGGCCACAAAGAAACTACGGCACTACATGCTCTCCCATACAGTCCATGTGATAAGCAAAGCGGATCCTCTCAAGTATCTATTCGAGAAACCAGCACTCAACGGGCGGTTGTCCAGATGGTTGGTCATGCTAGCAGAATTCGACCTCAAATACATTCCACAGAAATCTGTCAAGGGTTCAGCAGTCTCAGATTTCCTAACCGACTGTCCTGTCGAGAAAGAAGAGGAAGATTACGACTTACCGAACGAGCAAATCTTAATGACCAGTGACGACAGTTGGTCAATGCATTTTGACGGTGCTTCCAATCAGAACGGATGTGGTGTTGGAGTAATTCTAGTAGCCCCAGACGGCACTCACATTCCTATATCAGCAAAACTGCAATTCAACGTCACAAACAATGCGGCAGAATATGAAGCATGTATGATGGGCCTGGAAGCCGCCTTAACACTAGGCGTCCAAAAACTTCGAGTGTACGGGGATTCCTCCCTAATCATCAATCAAATTTCCGGCAAATGGAAAGTAAGAAGCGAGAGTTTAGCTCCATACCAGTCCTATCTCGAACAACTGTATGAACAAATAGAAGAGCTCCGCTATACATACCTCCCAAGAGAAGAGAATCAATTTGCCGATGCACTGGAAAAACTGGCTTCAATGATCAACAATCCAAGCAGCATGGCTGAAATGCCACTTACAATTGAAACCCGTCAAGAAGCAGCATATGTCCATGCTATTGACAACGTCAAGCAAGACGAAGATGAGCCTTGGTTTACAGACATTCAAAGGTATCTACAAAATTCAGAGTATCCCCCACACTTTTCAAGCAAGAATCGAAGGGCTCTGCGACTACAATCAGCCAATTTCGTCATAGAAGGCGGCATTCTATACAAAAGGGCCCTTAGCGGTCCTAACCTCCGATGTGTTGACAAGCACGAAGCTCAAAGAGTCATGGACAACATACATGCCGGAGTCTGTGGCACCCACATGAATGGGAAGATGCTAGCCCTCAAGATCATTAGGGCACGATACTATTGGACTACCCTCGAGCGGGACTGCTACTTCTTTGTCAAGAAGTGTCCTACATGTCAGAAGTGTGCGAATCTGAAGCACATTCCTCCATCACTACTATACTCTCAATCATCACCGTGGCCATTCTCAGCCTGTGGTATCGACGTCATCGGCAAAGTCACTCCAACAGGCACCGGGGGTCATGAGTTCATACTGGTCGCCATCGACTATTTCACCAAATGGGTCGAGGCCAGATTATTCAAAGTATTGGGTTCCAAGCAAGTGGCCCAGTTTATACAAGAAAACAGCATATGCAGATATGGCGTTCCTCATGAGTTCATTAGTGACCAGGGAACCCATTTTCAAGGAGAGTGTGAAGATCTATTCACCGAGTACAAGATTCAACATCACCGCTATTCACCTTATCGCCCACAAACCAATGGGGCAGTCGAAGCAGCCAACAAGAATGTCAAGACCATCATCATGAAAATGACTACCAATTACAAGGACTGGCCCCAAAAGATGCATTTCACATTGTGGGGATATCGAACTTCAATTCGAACTTCAACTGGTGCAACTCCGTTCTCATTGGTCTATGGAATGGAAGTAGTACAACCTATCGAACTATAGGTACCTTCTCTAAGGATAGTCCTCGAAAGTAAAATCCCAGAAGCTGGATGGGTACAAGAAAGATATGACGAGCTGGTCATGCTCGACGAGCGTCAGCTTCAAGCCGCTCACCATGTACAAGTCTATCAGCGCCGAGTGGCCAAACACTTCAACAAAAGGGTCAGAACCCGAAACATCAAGGAAGGCGAGCTTGTCCTGAAAGCCCTTCGCAAAAGCACCATGGACCCAAGGGGAAAATTCAAACCCAACTGGGCAGGCCCATACATTGTCAAGAAGATCCTCTCAGGGGGAGCAGTCGAACTAACAGACATCGACGGAACAGAATTCAGATCTCTTACCAACCTCGATCAACTCAAGAAGTTCTATGTCTAAGTTCCATGTTCAAATTCAAGAATCCAAATTCAGGTCTTGTAAGGTAGTCAGAACTACGTCCGGCCTGATTCCCTAACGGGACACGTAGGCAACCTCATCACGAGGCCCGGCCACATTAATACAAAAAATATTCAAAATTGTCTCAATTAAGGGAATCCTAAAAATCAAATCAAATTTCAAAGTTCAATTATTGTTATTCCAAATGTGCCAATTCAAAGCAAAGCATGTTCAAGCGGAATTTAACACAATAACTCTTTATTTGGCCCTAAGGCCTTCAAAGCTAATTCAAATACAAAGTCAGGATCAAGTGAAGCAAAGTACAAAAGCCTTTTCACTTCCTAAAAAAATCTTTCTAAACACATCTTCCAAACACATTTTCTAAACACATTCCAAACACAATTCATTCCAAACACATTTAGCCTACAAATATCTAGGGTCAGGCGACTATGCTCTCGAGTCTTGGCACCTTGAGTACTATCCCCTAGCTCCTCCCGCAATCAAGCGGCGGGAGAAGGAACTTGCAAGCCTTCCAAGACGGGAGGACGACGAACCTCCTTTGGATTCCGAACGGTCAAGTATCGGATGGGCCACACTCCCATCACCTTCCTCATAGTCAGTTGATGCAGGACGTCTAGCTCTAGAACCTCGGACTCTAGCTGGTCCGGAGAGAGAAATGTCCCTCTGGCTTAGACCTCTCATCCATACAATATACCCTGCAGACAGAGTAACTGACTCAGGTGGGAACTGGATAGTCAAGAATGGTTTGGCGACCCAATACCGCCTCCAAACTTCAAGTCGAGTTGCATTCAGCGCAACAGGTTTCGGGTTCTCTTCAGTACAGTACGGGATCTCCTGTTTCAAGCCATATTGTCTCATCACTCAAGCAGGCGAGTATAAGACCAGCATTGTGAGGCTTGGCACCCTCAAAGTAGTAGAACCAGGGGCATGTCTCATAGCAGCATTTCCCCACCAAGGAACTACCCACATTATACCAGATTCAATCCCAGAGAGTGCACACCGCCACTCATCCAATGAAAGCCGCCTATACAACGTGGGTCGCACGGTGAAACCCTTTCTATTATAACTCGCCATGTTCTCCGGTGGTGCCACCAACATGAGCCTCTCCATAAGCCAAACCTTGGGGAGTATACAAGAAACGCATTTCAAACTTCAACATTAAAAATTCAAATACAAGTACAAAATTCAATATACAAGAGAGATCCAGATCCTTACTTGGAGTAACACCGGACTTCCCGATGGCAAAGAAGAGGGGTCCGACTTCAGCATATCAAGGCCCATCAATGTTTCGCCAATCACAAGCGGCATTGGGTCCCGACCATTAGCAAACTGCTCTACAATCTCTATTAGGGAGGCATCACCATTGCCAAACCCCTGCTTCGAAAAGAGGAAGCGAGCGAATATACAAAAACTCAAGGTTCTCAGGCGAAAAACTTTGGGAACATCATGCCCAGCAAAGTAGGTGACAAAGAGGGACAAATCCACCCCTCTGCCATATACAACAGCACTCAAAAGTGGGGGCTTCAAGCCCAAATACCTTTCAAAACTCAAGAAAAAGTGTTCTTCAACACTAGGCATGCATGGCTCCAGCATCAAGGGCCACCCCAATATGGCACTAAATTCCTCAGGGAGGGGACATACCTCATTATTTCCAAAACGGAAGACATGATGATTTGGGTCCCAAGCCTCCAGAGCAGCAAGAATGAAGTGCAAGTCCAATTTTACAAACCGGAAAGAGACGAGCACCCCAAGATGCATGTCATCAAGCTCCCTTTTCTCCAATTTGCCTAGCGAACCAAGCCACGAGTTCAAGGCACTTTCAAAGGACACAGCCATACTTTCTTTTCATTTCGAGAGGAAGCAGTATGCGATGATAGCAGGGAAGGATTAATGCAAGAAATGATCCAACAAGCTCCCTATTTATACAAGAGTCGGCTTGTACAAACAGCCCACAAGCGCCAGGCGCCAAGCCCGCGCCAGACGCTGGGAGCCTGCACCAAAGGACGAGGCCACCGTCCTCTTATGACTCCGAGTACACACTCTTTAGTGTTTCGGACAGCAGAGTACAACCTCCATTATTCAAGATTCCAAAGCCGCAAGCCGCGCAATTTCAAGCAGTCCGGATCAACGCTTCGGGCAGATTTCGGGTCATTATTTCAAAATTCAAGCATTCTAGTCCTAGATCGGCGTCCTAAGTCGAGTCTGCATATGCATAGCAAGAGTTGAATATACTTTGACTTGCGATTTTCCTAACCAAAAAACCTAAGTCAAAGTGGGGGTTATAGTGGGTATATACACCCGAAAAAATGGGCAATTTTTTTTTGAAAAATTAGCATGCATGCATATAGCTACAAAATTTCAAGGCAGACACAACGCATACAAATCCAAACATTCAAACATACCAAAAAACCAATCTCCAAATTTTACAAACCAATTCAAAGTTCAAAGCCATACAAACCATACAAAAATCCAAGTTTCAATCCATACAAATACAATACAATTCAGCCTATACAGAATCAACCTAGGCAAGCTGGAACTCGCTACCATGCAGGGTCAGTCTGAGTCATCATCAGCGGTGACGTCAACCACAGGCCCCTTGTCCCTGTTTCGCCTCCTAAGGCGCTCCAGCTCCCGATCCAACTCCGTCCCAGGGGTACTAGGATCCTCCTCCGAGATACGAAGTGTGCCAGTGGAGGGATGAACTCCCTGCTGAGAAGAGGAATACTGATAAGGCGGTGGCATCGGCATATACGGATATACAAAACACCTACATTTTGTCTATGAAACAATATACAAAACTATAAATCAATCACTTAAAACAAATGAAAATTTCATTACTAAAAAAAAATTTGATAATAGAACTTCAAGTTATGTGAACCCAACAATCACATCTCGTTGTCTTTAAATTCTGAAAAACTAATAAATAAATAACTCATGTTCAATCTAATAGAACAAAATAAAATCTCAATAGTTGAAGTGTCCTATCTTGGAGGCTTAAGTCGTTGTAGTAACACTTCCTTAAATTATTTAAGTTCATCTTCAACTGAACTCGTGTGGCTCTTAAGTGCATTGTTTTCTTCTTGTACCGTATCCACGCAATTGGTTCTTCTGCCATTATTTTTTGGATTTCCTCCTACAACACATATAACCATGGCATTTAGTAGGAGAAAAGCAAAAAATAGAGGGTAAAGTGTAACATCAGTTTGTGTAGGATCAGGCTGTGGATGTAATATTTCAGTTTGTGTAGCATTATTATAAATTTGTCACTCATAACCTCCCAACTCACCAAATATGCCAGTTTGTGTAGCAATATTATAAATCTATCAGGTTTGAAAGAACGGATGAAGGATATACTCAACTACTATTGCTTGTGCACTTGGATAGTACAAGATAACCAGAGAATGAAGATACAATTAATTTTTTACGATATACAAAAGAAAAGAAAAATGGAAAGTTGAAGAACTACAAGAGAAAACAAAATTGTGTAAAGAAAACGAACCTTTTATACATTTACCTCAATCTCAATTTTTAATTCACACCCTCTTACCATATTAAGTCTACGCTTGGCACGATCAAGACTTATCTCCTTCCTGAAAAGTCCATGCTAGGAGTTCTTATAGAGCATTCATGCTAGGACCCAAGCTGCAGGACCCCCTTTTGTAATGCCTTCAGATTCACCAGAGGCACAATTGTTGGCCTTCCGTGAGCACACTACATAAAGAAACTGTGAAAATAAACTCGGGCTAATCTGCAGAACAAAACCTAGAGATCCCCATGGTTTAGAGACTTACTTGAAAACACAATGATGTTCGCTTCAGCTCTTCAACAATGAGGGAACATTCAGACGACATGAGTTTGTCCCCAAACATAATCACACCTTCAGAATAAAAATCAAATAGTAATGTTACTAATGGAATATTGGCAGCAAGGACTAGTAACATATCCAAGTCATGTAACCACACTATATTGGGCGTAGGAAGAACTATACAAGATTCCATTGTATTCAATTTCATAAAATACAAGTCGTGTAGAAGTTTCAATCACAACTTGCAAGGTATAATGACATGGAACTTTTTTATTACTTTCAGCCGGGCATGATTTTGTTTGTTTCAATCATGATTTGACAGATTCTGTTTTGACAATATGAGAACAGAATCTTTAAGTGTTATTTGACAGATAAATTGATAGGCTCAATCTGTTAAAGATAAAACAATATCATGATCTGAGTCCAGCAATTCGACTAATTCATGGAACTTCTGGTTTTTGTATACTAACAGTAACTATGGGAGCGCAGAGACAATGACCAAAGAGACCATGGGACAATCTCAAAAATAGCACAGCGAGCAGTAAGAGTTAGCAGTGCGCACTGGCAAAGGCGTTCTGCATTAAGGGTTGTAGGCGTGTAATGAAATAACTGGTACAGTCTGCTTGTAAAATTACCAGGGAATAAGTTCAATTGCCTAAAGTGAACAGCCAGACCATCCAAATTCTCCTTTCAAAATATTAGTTTGACGCTCCCTAGAGGAACAAAAGCCATCTTGAAGTATCAAACAATTCAAAAAAAAAAACCTCAAACATGGCTTGGACAGGACCTGCCTAGGCCCCCTTCATATGATCATATTTGACCTCTATTATAGCAGGAAAAATTAAAAGCAAGAAGTTTAAGTTTTAGGGTTCTGTCACAAGGTTATAGGGTACAAAAAGCACTTAAGTTGTATTGACCTTCTATTCTTCTGTTAACATAATGAATAGAGCAGATTAGACTAATAAGGCACCTTATTATTAAAAGTTTCTGACAGAAACACTTGAATAATAGAAATATCTAGAGGGAGAAGAGTCAAGAGACTTGGCACATGCTTAGCTTTTAAAACTTAATGCTAAAAAATGTTTTTCCTTAAACAATGATAAAAACAAAACTACATTGAAGTCTTTTAGAAATTGATGTAATGGTTGACCATCTTTAAGTTACTTGATGATTTTGGGCACCATAACGCAACAACAACCTCAAGCACATAAGAGTATTTAGCAGGAAACTATTTTACTACAGACATCTATTAATGAAGTAATTAAGTACCTAACTTTACCAGCTTCTATCTTTGATTGTACGTTCATTTCTTTTTACTGCAATCTCGCAGTTCTGGTGCATATGAATAATGCTCACGCTCCTCAACTGCTAGAAAATTGGCCACTATTATGCATTAAGCTAATATTATAACAGCATACCAAGAAAAATAATAGGGAATGTTCTAGGAAAGAAAGAATTTTCTAGTATATTCTGGATTGATCTGCGTAGGGCAGGGGGTGAGAAGGTTGAGTTACAGACTACGTTGGCTTTCGCAAGGAAGCATCTCGAAAGTTCCGAAATCTATCTAAGACCCCATATAACTGAGAATTTCCTTGATCAGAAGCTCAGAAAATCAACTAAAAATTCATGTAGAAGGTATGAAACAATTTACAACTACAACAGTTGTGAGGAACAATGACTTTGACATTTAATTTGAGAAGCCTCCCCTTTAGGACAACAAGAAACTTAAGCTATAATGAACAGGCATAAGGCAGAAATAAGTCAAATAACCTAATGACGCAAATCATGGAGATGATACACCAATATAAAGAAGGTTTCTTCTCTGCTTCATTGCATCAGTAAAACAACAGTATCGGATCCCCTATTTTCTCTCTGCTTCTTATTCAAAACTTATAAAGATACATTAGCAGGTTTTTCTATAGCATAATTTTGTAAGGCCAAATGTAAAATAAGGAACCATTAAAGCTTAAGTTTTCACAGGCAAAAATATATTTTACTGTTTCTTAAAGGCAACGAATCTCCAGGGGATGTTAGCAATACACTATCCATACCTAGAAAAGGATCAACCTTCAATCAAAGGCTAACGAACAGTTCAACATATTCAAACATATCACTGGTAAAATCAAAGTCTATAAGCTAATTATCCTAATTCCTATTATTAAAAAGCTTACAAATACATAAAGTCATGGTTAAACCTACAACTCTAGCTATAAAGGTCCTTATATAGAAAGACCAATGAATGAAGTACTGCATACTAGCATTAAGATATTGACTATACATTAAAAGAGATTGCAACAAGAAATAAAAAGTGCAAAGAGGATATTTAAATTATGACCAACTTACAATTATACTTTCCACTCGAAGAGAATACCTAAAGAGGTATGCACAGAACACACAGAAACCTCAGTAACAAGTGAAAGAATCGAGCAAGTAGTGCCAAGTAGCTATTTTTGAAAGATTTTGAAGTCAAACTGAAGCTTGCTAGCTTTTGTGTCTTACTCAATCTTACAAGCATATGAAAGTAAACTAAATACAAATGGCTAATTATATACATCTCTTGTAGCCTACTGATAGTCGATAACAAGTGAATGGTTATAACCGCTCCAATTTGTTAATCAATGATTTGTTTTAAAGAGCTTAATTAAGGATATGTAGGGTTTTCTATCAAAAATCTGAAATAATTTTATAGGCAATCTAGAGGGAAAATTCAAGATATTGTGTAGCTAAAAAAAGTTGGACAAACAAACCTTAAACACAACCATATGGATATAAAATCATTATGAGGTCTCCAATGGAATTCGATAATATGTAAACCAAGTTTTAGGCATATAATCTATTACAATCCGATATTTAACTGTTTAAATAGTAACTAGGGGATAGTAACCAACTCTAAATTGGTTGCACTATCAATATGAATAAGCAAAAGGAATCAATGTGTCTAAACACATGTCAATAATTATAAAACTAAAGAACAAAAGGTAAGTCCATAATTAAGATCATAAGAAATTTTGTCGATATAACCAAAGTAACAGAGTTTCTATACACCTGTAATAAGTTTATTAACACTTTTAGTTTTCTTTTTCAATCAATATCGCTGCCTATAGGTGGTAGATGACAATTGCCATGGATGTTAGCTAGGAGTTTCTACCAACTCTGACATTAGGAACGAACACTTATATTTTCCTATTCCATCTAGAAGTAGAAATTTCTGGGTTGGCAACAATAGTCTTGTGAAATATCAATTAGCTGAAATCGACTGGATTTGAGAAACCACAAAATTCTATCATTTATATGTTCATCTTTCAATTGACCAGAATAAAAATATATAATGGATAAATTGCAAACTAATTTCTATGAGAATGGACTTTAATTGTAGATTTCAATTCATGTAAACAACAATTTGCCATAACGAAATTATTAAAACTAATTGAACTCTACAAAAGAATGATGGATTAATTGACTAATAATTAACTAATTACACAAAGTAAATTCAACCAAAAAAAACTATTAAGATTGTAACTTGAATAAAGCGAGATTCAAACAGAAATCGACTTACTAACCTATTTTCGACGCCATATTGCGCTACTACCACCGTAGCTCCCATCACCTTCTTCGACGCCGCCACCTTTCCTGATGCAGCCCCTAACCAGAAATGACCCCCACCGCCTGGACCTCCGCCTATAACAAATCCTGAATCCCTCAATGGAAAGGTAAATTTGTCGGCAAATCTATGGTAAGAGATCCCTCGCTAGTCGCCGCCATGGAATTTGAGAACAGAGAACTAGAGAACCAAAAACTATATAAAACATACAAAGGGTTTTTCATTTAGGTTTTGGAGAGTTTGGTTATCAGCCGCTTTAAACCTGCATTAACGACGAAACAAAAGTAAAATAAATCGTTCTATCTTAATTTGTTAAATGTTTTGGATAACACGCGTTAATTTCTTTACTTTTTCTACGTTCTCGGTTTTAACGAGTAGTTTTTAACTTCCGTCGTTAAATGTGCCATTTCTAGTAGTGTATTACACAGGCAAAGGAGCCTAGACACCACCAGAGAATCAAGCATGTACTTCGTATATTTCACCTTCTACGAGAGTTCGATGAAAGAAAAGAATTCGAGATAAGCAAGATTGGAACTGATGACAACATCTCGGATCCATTAACTAAACCTTTGCCGCAGGCGAAGCAGAACTCGCACACTGCAGCTATGGGAATCAAGCATGTTCAAGAATGGCTTTGATGTCCTTATTAAATGTTTTAATGTTTTATAGTTTAATACTTTGTAAAATGTTATTGGTTAACCATTCACATTAATGAATAGAATTCATTTTTCCATTTAATTTGTGGTTTATTAAATGATGAGTCCCTTCAATTTGACGATATATTCAAGATAGACTGTCAGGACCAGTCCTGTGACTAAGAAATGTCTATCAAGTGAACTTGAATGTCAAAAGTTGAAAATGGTCCCTGGTCGGAGTTTTCTATAAAGATGGACGCATAGAAAACGCTAGACGACTAGAATGCAAGATGTCTAGTAGTTCTGTTTCTTGAACTATGTGGACATGGCAATGTTGCAATCATTTGCATAGATACTTACTTTGGGAAGACTAGTATCGGACAGACCTAAGAAACTTTACTGTAAGAGATAAAAATCTGTCACAAGTAAATTTCATTAAAATTATTAGACACTAATCCCCAATACTTGAGTGATTTGAGATTACTTGTTTGAGAACTGGTTACTTTGACGTTGTCAACCGTCGGATCGTAAAAGGAGGCTATAAAGGCAACGCTCGGGTAATCACCTATCAAAACGAAGTCTAATCTCAAGATCACAAGATTGGGATTGTCCTCCCATAAATCGGGATGAGATGCTGAAAGTTGTACAAGGCCACTCGGAGAGCTAGAAACTGTAAAATGCATGGCCGTGCTCAGATGAATCATAGGCTATGATTATCTGTTTATTTGATCAGTTGAACTCTGAAACCGAGAAACACCTCTGGACATAATAAGGATGACAACTCTTACCTTATGTTCAAGAGCAAGCACCGAGCGACAAAGGAATTAGGAAATGCACACTTGTCCCTAAGGACAAGTGGGAGACTGAAGGGAATAATGCCCTTTGTCCAAGTATGCATTCAGTGCTAAGTCTAATAAATGCGGTTCAGTATTAATTATACAAGTTAATAATTCAGTGAGATCAAGTGAACTGTATGCCTAGCTAGAGGCCGCTTCAGTTCAAGTGGAATTAATAATATTAATCCACAGCTTAATCTTGACTGAACCCGCAGGGTCACACAAATAGTACGTGAACGGATCAAGTATTTAATGGAATTAAATACTCCATTTATGAATATTCGGAATCGACGGATCTCGGTTCTAGTGGAAGCTGAAATCGTCAAAGGCAAATAATGGATGCTCCGGAAACGATGATATTGCCGGAAACGGAAATATGGATCGTATCGGAAATATAAATATTATCCAAGTCGTAGATGTTGCCAGAAAAGGAAACATGGTACGTATCGGAAAATATTATCGGAAATGGAAATATTGCCGGAATCGGAAATATTGCCGGAAACGGAAATATTGTCAGAATCGGAAATATTATCGGAATCGGAAAATAATTCCGGAATCGGAAATATTAAATATTTGTTCGAAACGGAAATTAATTCCGGAATCGGAAATGTTAAATATTGTTCGAATCGGAAATGAATTCCGGAATCGGAAAATTAATCGCAAGCGCGTCGTATGAAATAAGCATCGGACGAGCTTGCTAGACGAAGGCCCAACACGAAGCCAGGCCCACGCCTAGCAAGCCCAGCGCGCAACATAGCAAGCCAAAGGCACGCCAGGCCCAGCGCGCCATGGCTGCGAGCAACGCGGGCTGTGGCAACGGGGGCTGCAAAGCTGTGTGTGGGCTGCAAGCCTGCTGCGGGCTTCTCGCGTGCGCGGGCATGGCCTGCTCGCTTGTGGGCCGTGCTCGTGTGCGTGTTGGAGTTTGTGCATGCAACGAATCCTTAAGCGATTAGGATTAGATTAATTTTCTAAGTTACTAGTTTTATGTAAACTCTAATTCTAATAGAGTTAGAATTCTTGAATCCTAGTAGACTTCCAATTCCATATTCCTACTCTATAAATATGTGATGCCATTCACAAATTTATAACAACATAATTTTCAATCATACACCTAGTTTTATGGATTAAAACTAATATTTTCCAAAATATTCGAACATATTCATAGAACCTTAGGTGCAATTCTAGTTAATTAAATCTATGGCGGATCCGAACGTACTGTGGACTATCTACGGAGGGAGGACATTTGGAGTGCTAGACTTGTTCTTGTTCGGTTCGGGCGCAGCTAGGGAGGGCACGCTACAAAGTGTATGTATCCTAAATTATGCTAATTGTTCTGTGGCAATTAATTTGGATTTCTGGCTTTCTGGTTTTTCCGCATGATTTATATTCAATTATATGTATCATAACCTAACAATAACTCCTCCTAGGCCCAGTCGGTGGCCGCACGGGTCCCTGGCCCAAACCGGCATCCGAAAATCGCGAACTAGCATGCAACCCGGAGGCACCACAATCACCTTCGAAAGAGTATCGATCCCTCCGAGCAGTCCGCACCTTCTCCTGTACGCGGACATGCGTCACCCCAGTCTACAAAATCCAGATATGAGTCAACACATGTACAATTAACTGACAAACCAAGTTAAAATGACCACCTGAGTCGAGTTTGGGTTGCTACAAGAAAGAGTTGCCCGAGCCGAGGATAACGCGACCTTCAACCGGTTGACCACTCGGACTACCTGGTTGACCATCCTAACAGGCACCTGAACAGAAAAATGTCAGGAATCATGCATAAAAGAATCAGAAAGTACGCAATATGTACGATTCCAGACTTTTAAATATCACACCGCACGAGCGTCCGCCGGGATCAACGGGTGAAACCCCTCCTCATCGGGGATCACAGGCACCTCCTCCGTGATCCTAGACCCCCCCCCCCACCCCCCGCCGTGGTATAACAAATCACACAGTCAGGCGACACCCAATCACCGAGATTAGTATGCTCACGATGCAACACAGACAAACAACAATCACAACACAACAAAAAGAGAAAAACACGTGCATATCAATAAAATCCTAAGATTACACGTACCTCGGCTACCGGTGGAAGCAAGAGCCGGAGTCGTACAAAATCGGAATAGCTGTGATCAAGCATCATCAGCTTGCCCGCAGGCACGCCTTGTCGCATCACCGCCTGACCACTAGCAAGGATGCCCGTAGGAGGCAACATACTAGAAGGCGGCAACTGAGGCACCCGTATAAGCTCGGTAGTCAGTCGGAGTACTCGCTTGTAGGGGAATACAGTTAAACATAATAACATGTGCGGAACAATCCCCAAAGCCATGAAACATGTATAAATCACAGATTAAGCAAACTTACATTCGAAGCGTGTTTCCACGTTAATCCGCCAACGAACACGAGCAGAGAACTCCACTTGTCGTTCCTCTACTTGGTTCACCGACACGTCAGATCCGTCTTGATAATCGTAGCTTAGACAATTGATCAAGATACTTTGCTTTTGGGAAGAACTCACTTTTGGGAAGAACTCACTTTGGAGGCACAGAGAGAACTCACTTTGGAGGCACACTCATATGGATAATTAGGTTCGCATAGGCTTCCTCGCCCCAGCACCACGAACCCAGCTCAGATAGCTCCCACACCAACGGAATCTGCCAAGGATCCACCCGCTTAGAACGGTTTGACAAAATCGACGAACTCAAGAACAATAGGTAAAAGATGCGAGCATAGAACCTCGTAGAAGCACCAGAAGGGAGGTCTTTTGCCA
The DNA here is from genome assembly GCF_020520425.1 of Spinacia oleracea. Lineage (NCBI taxonomy): Eukaryota > Viridiplantae > Streptophyta > Magnoliopsida > Caryophyllales > Amaranthaceae > Spinacia > Spinacia oleracea. Next base: position 90,153,856 of record NC_079490.1, on the reverse strand, counting down.
AAACATCCACCAGTAGGGAGTAAGGCATTCCCTTCCCTCCATACTTGGCCACCTCCATGGCCAACTCCTCCGCGATACGTTCTCTAACCGTCTTCTACGACGACATATCTCTATCTCTGATGTTGTAAATCGAGGTGCCCGTGAAAGACAGACCCGTAAGGGCAGTATAGTCCTCGGGGGTGATGGTCATCTCCCCCCAAGGAAAGTGAAAAGTGTTGGTGGTATCCCACCACCACTCCAGAAGCAAGCGCAAGAACAGCCTAGACGCATTTGGGCCCACGACCTCCCTAAAAATGCACACCGTTGGATACAAGGGTCATTCCTCCACCACTCCATGGGTCCGCCCGTCCAGCTTCCCCAAACGCTGCACAAAGGCAGACCTGCCATAAGGTCGACAAGACGTATCCAACTCGGCCCTGCCGGCACAAAACTGGGACACCACGTGATGCCCCAAGTCATGGTAAAGGTCGATCCCGTCATACTCAAGTGGGCCCAACCAAGATGGCTCATCCTCGGGGTCAGGGCCCCCTACGGACTCCAATGGAGGAGATGAAGATGTTGGGTTATGATACATATGACAATTCATAAATCATGCGGAAAAACCATAAACCCAGGAAAACATATTATTTACACATAATCATTTAGCATAGATTAGATGCATACTCTTTGTTGCGTGCCTTCCCTAGCTGCGCCCGAACCGAACAAGAACAAGTCTTTAGGACTCCAAGTGTCGTCCCTCCGTAGATAGTCCACAGCACGTCCGGATCCGCCTTAAGATTGACCAACTAGAATCGCCCTTAAGGTACTAGAATTTTCGGCACTTTTTGAGCAAGATGTGTGGCTGAATTTTTCTCTCAAAAACTCACTTTTGAATACTTGAAACTCGTTATAAATTGTGAACCCAGGCCACATATTTATAGGGTTATGGAAAGGGAATTGGAATCCTATTCAGATACAAATTAATTAAACCTAGAATCCTACAAGAACTCTAATTTAATTAATTTATCAAATAGAATTAGGAATTTAATCATTAACCGAACTCTGCACGTTTTAGGAAACGTGCACGAACACAAACACTTACACACGCACACACGGCAGCCACGATGGGCCGCCCATGCGTGCGCACAAGCAGCAACCCACGCAGCGAGGCCTGCGCGAGCTGCAAGCCCACGCAGCTCCCGCGCGCGCTGTGCGCGCTGTGCGCGCTGCCACAGCCTGCTGGGCCTGGCCTTGCGTTGGGCCTGGCGTGGCTGTTTGTGCGGCGCGCTTGGCTTGCTGGGCGATGGCCTGGCTTCGTGCTGGGCCCTCGTCCGGCAGGCCTCGTCCGATGCTTATTCGTACGATACGCTTCCGATTAAATTTCCGATTCCGGAATTCATTTCCGATACGAACAATATTTAACATTTCCGATTCCGGAATTAATTTCCGTTTCGAACAAATATTTAATATTTCCGTTTCCGGAATTATTTTCCGATTCCGGTAATATTTCCGATTCTGACAATATTTCCGTTTCCGGCAATATTTCCGATTCTGGTAATATTTCCATTTCCGATAATATTTCCCGATACGTACCATGTTTCCGTTTCCGGCAACATCTACGACTTGGATAATATTTATATTTCCGATACGATCCATATTTCCGTTTCCGGTAATATCATCGTTTCCGGAGTATTCATTTCTTGCCTGTGACGATCTCAGCTCCCACTGAAACCAAGATCCGTCGATTCCGAATATCCATAGATAGAGTATTTAATGCCATTAAATACTTGATCCGTTTACGTACTATTTGTGTGACCCTACGGGTTCAGTCAAGAGTAAGCTGTGGATTAATATCATTAATTCCACTTGAACTGAAGCGGCCTCTAGCTAGGCATTCAGCTCACTTGATCTCACTGAATTATTAACTTGTTAATTAATACTGAACCGCATTTATTAGACTTAACATAGAATGCATACTTGGACCAAGGGCATTATTTCCTTCAGTCTCCCACTTGTCCTTAGGGACAAGTGTGCATTTCCTAATTCCTTTGTCGCTCGATGCTTGCTCTTGAACATAAGGTAAGAGTTGTCATCCTTATTATGTCCAGAGGTGTTCCTCGGTTTCAGAGTTCAACTGATCAAATAAACAGATAATCATAGCCTATGATTCATCCGAGCACGGCCATGCATTTCACAGTTTCTAGCTCTCCGAGTGGCCTTGTACAACTTTTAAGCATCTCATCCCGATTTATGGGAGGACAATCCCAATCTTGCGATCTTGAGATTAGACTTCGTTTGATAGGTGATTACCTGAGCGTTGCCTTTATAGCCTCCTTTTACGGTGCGACGGTTGGTCAACGTCAAAGCAACCAGTTCTCAAACAAGTAATCTCAAATCACTCAGGTATTGAGGATTTAGTGTCTAATAATTTAATGAAATTTACTTATGACAGATTTTCATCTCTTACAGTAAAGTTTCATAGGTCTTGTACGATACTAGTCTTCCCAAAGTAAGTATCTATGCAAATGATTATAACATTGCCATGTCCACATAGTTCAAGAAACAGAACTACTAGTCATCTTGCATTCTAATCGTCTAACGTTTTCTATGCGTCCAATTTTATAGAAAACTCCGACCAGGGACCATTTTCAACCTTTGACATTCAAGTTCACTTGATAGACATTTCTTAGTCACAGGACTGGTCCTGACAGTCTATCTTGAATATATCGTCAAATTTGAAGGGACTCATCATTTAATACTAAACCAAGATTAAATGGAATATGAAAATACATTTCATATATGATAAATGTTCAACCCCAATGTTTTACAAGCATGGGCCTCAAACCCATCTTCTAAAACAGTTCATGGAATTCAAAGCTATGCTTGATTTCCAGTGCTACAATGTGAGTGTTGCTTCTCACTTGTTGCATAGGTTTAGTTATCATGCTTTGCCAATCTTTAATATCCTTTTCATCGAATGTTCTTCGAGATATGATGATAAGATCTTTTCGAGTTTGTTTATTATGTGATCTAGTCTTTCTTACTTCGATGGTGGTTTTACTCATTTTGCAATGAAGAACCATCAAGTTAGCAGACGTTTTTCTTGCTTCAAGAGTGGTTCTACGCATTTTTCAATGAAGAATCATCAAGCCAGCAGATAGGTGATCTACCCAAGTTCAGTGAAGAACTTTAAACAACCCTGTTTTATTGCTTCTTAGGCAATAATTACTTTTACTTCAACTTTATAGGTTGCTAGTGATGCTTTGTTTGGAATTACTTATCCAAGCAGTTCACAGATATGTGGAATACTCTCAACTATATCTTAGAACATAGAAATCATTATTTTAATTTCCCACGCAACAACTCATGGTCTCCAACCCATGTTGCCATTTCAAAACACGATGCTCTATAGCTCGTCCTTGCCAATGGTTAACTCCAAAGGGGTCTTGCTTGATCCTTTGCCAGTGTTTCTGCGTGTAGCATCAATATTTAGCATATCTTTATTTCCTTGAATCAAGAACTATTCCTATGTACCTTTTCAAGTACCATAAGTATTCTTGATCTCAATCTAGTTGATCTTCACTTAGATCAATAGAGATTGGTATATGTTCGTCATGGCTAAAGTCATACGATACGTTTTTGGCGATCCTCATATTATATCATACATGATAAATTCTTTTGCAGAATAATTCCCAATTGAATTCTATTCATGTAACTTTAGCTTATTCAATTTCAGCAGATACTGAATCCAGCTAAATTCTTTGACATATAATATAGGTTAAGAATCTCATTTAGACTCTTTGATGTTTAACTTAGTAAATGCTTATACATAGTTCAAACATCCTTTACTTAGATTTATTCACATGGGTCGAATATCTCCAATGGAGACTTTCGTGTTTGATTTAGTAAATGCCATTACTTAATCCAAAACAATATCATAAGATTTTTGTAAATAGATCTTAATACCCAGTATGTACTAAGTTTCGCCATGGTCCATCATTGATGAATTATTTCAAATCTAAGTCATTAGCATTTGAATGTTATTTCACAATAGAGAGATATGTGTGTAATACACATAGGACCAATTAAGTTTTAAGTACTCCCACTAAACTTCTTATATATCTATAAGAATCATGTACATTTTATGAAACTAAAATACTTATTAGCTTCACTAAAATACATTTCTAATTCCCAATTGCTTGCTTAAATCTGTACTTAGATTTCATAAGCTAGCTTTCTTTTTCAAGCATTTATTTGGATCCACAAATCCTATGACATACCATGTACATAGTTTATTCCAACATTTGATTGAGGAATACGTTTTGTCATCCAATTGCTATATGTACCAATATGCAATCATTGCTTGAATTATAGACTTGAGCATTATGATTATGCATGAGGTTTCAACACAATTCACACCATGAATTTGCTTGTAACCTTTAGCAACTAATCTAGCTTTGTGTGTGAACACAATTCCATGTTTGATGGTTTTTATCCTTAAAACAAACTTGCAACCAATAGGTGTGAAACTATTCTTGCAAATCAACAAAATTTCAATTTTGTCATCAAAACATTGAGTATGTTTTATGGCCTTTAACCAATTAAACATATAGTCTATATATGGCCTCTAACCATTTTAGGGAATCTATATTTCGTCATAGCTTTCTTACAAGTCACAAACTCATTAATCTATATGATAATAGTTTGACTGCAAGTTGTAGGTTTCTTCACTATTTAATAGAAGAATCTCATAGTCTCATTGACCTGATCTCTATGTTTCTTCACTATTTAATAGAAGAATCTCATAGTTTCAGTGACTTGAATTCTATGCCTACTTGGGTATAGAACATCAAACAATAGAATATCAATAGCCACTTGAAAGTCCTTTGAATATTCTGTTCTCCTTGAAGCACTTGTAAAGTCTTCTAAGAGATGTCTATTCTTTAAAGCCACTTGTAAAGTCCTTACAGAATAAGTTCGGATTTTCTGAAGCACTTCGAAAAGCCTCCGGAATGTCCGTTTATGTTTGTTGTTCGCCTCGAAGATTTTCGAGGTCTATTTTCTCCCACTTGTCATTTTGGAAACGAATCTCCAAAAGGACATTATTTCGAGCAAACAAACATTATGTTCTCAAAAATTCGTGGTAGAAACAATACCCTTGTGTCTCATTTGAATAAATCACAATGAAACATATATCTAGACTTGGGCCTTAGTTTGTTGAATAACAAACACTAAGCTCCCACTGAGTTTAGCAACTCTTTAGATATATATAATTGAAAAGATATCCTGAAATTACTTTTCAATAGCTTTGACGAATTTGGTTTAGTTTGGTGGTAGTTGAGCATTTTGTTTTAGAAATTATAGGAAAAGTCTTTATGATTCATCATTGATCGAATCAAGTACTAATTGACTTCGATCATTCCAACGTAGATATGCCATATCTTATGGAGCTAGATTGTGAAATTACAACACACAATCATTGATGATCATATTTGGTCTCAAGTAATCATCAACATGATCTAACCTAGATCTTTATGATTTCTTGCCGAGTGGATTTTATACTTCTGAATCTTTGAACTAGCCAAACAGATTCAACTTATATCACATTTGAGTAAATAAACCTATATTCACTCAAATCCATGTGAAATAATAAAGTCATAAAACCTTTCTTTAGCTTTGAACTCTATCGTCTAGGCGTTCTAACAATAGTTCATATTCTTTGTTACTTTCAACAAGTAAGACTAGCTTGTCTTAAGTTGATCTAGAAATCAACCAACTTTCAAAAGTCCATCAAAATAGAGCTTATGAATGTTAACTTGTTGATATGGTCTAAGCAACAATGCCAAAGATTTAATGGAACTCAAATCAAGGGTTTGATTTGAACCTAGTAAAGTTCTTTAAAGAGTTGTTTGTTTTAATCAAACATATTGACTCAACCAGTAATTGACCATTTCATTCAAATAAACAAACAAACAAGCATTGTTTTTGTTCTTCTGAATGTGAGTCTTTCTGTGTTTGAAGCAGAAATTTAGGTATGCTGATTATGGAACAAAATAGCCATTAAGTTCCAGCCTTTGAAAGGACTTAAAACAAACTAGATGATCCTACAACTAATGTAGCATTGCCATGCTTCATTTCCCACTTGTAGGTCATTAGTGTATCCTAGCTTCCATTTATTTGAGTTATTACCGAAGTAAGAACCTCAAGCGGTATATGATACCAAGGAAGTTTGATTGCTAGGTCACTTCTCTTTAAACATAAATTTATAGGTAGAAACGGAATCGTAAATTCCTTTCATTTGTTCCTCATTTTCCTATTTCTTGTACCCTTTCTTATAGTCTTAAGAATTGAATTCTTTAGTGTTGACTTTTATACTTTGTTAGACATGTCCAATGTCACCAACAAGGTTCTTTACCATTTTAATTTATGTTGAATATTCTGTTTCAACTAGATGATCTTACCAGAAGCTTCTAAAGTTCTCTAAGCATCGATCTATTCGAATGTCTAGGAACTAGACTCATTCGAGAATTAAATGGAAAAAGGATTTTAGGTTGTTAACCATTGGTAAAGCTGAGCGTTTAAACTCAATGCTTTATGATCTCAAAACCACATTGTATTTTGAATTCACAAGCACCAATCGGTTTGCCATTCGACTTTGATACTCGAAAACAACCATAAAAGTCGATATAAGAAACGTACATTTTAAATTGCTCACTTTCTCTCATTTCCGTGAATCGTTCTTGGATTCACTACCAATCGAGGAAATTTACTGTTACCTTTCTAAAAGGATTTATTGCAGTGCAAGATATTTAATTATAAACAATAATTAAAACATACATTGAAGCATGCAAAGTCTAAACATTTATCATGAATAATAACTTGAAATTAAAGCAACCATGCAATTCAAACAAGTTATTAGCATTTTATTCGATTTTATTGTTCCGGCAGGTGTGAATAAAATGATTCCAAGATCCTAAAATCATTGAAGAATTAAGCACAGTTTGTCGACTTAATCCTAGAACATCTTAGGTAAGCAAAAGCCTTTTGCTAATAGTCTAGAAACTATTCTTGGTTGATAGGTACGTCTAAGAACTTATTAGGTAAACCTATCGAATTTGCCACGACATAAAAGGACTCCTTACTTATATCGTTGAGTTTCACCAAAACTAACATGTACTCACAATTATTTGTGTACCTTGCCCCTTTAGGACCAATAAGTAACACCTCGCTGAGCGAAAACTATTACTAGATTGATGTAAAGGATATCCAAGCAAGTGTATATTTTGGCATGGCACCTTTTAACTCAATTTTTAAGTTTGGAACTTAAGGCTCTTACTATGTTGGTTAGATTTTAAGTGAACTAAAATCCTTAATCATGCAACATAATCAAGCTTTTGATCTCATGCATTTTAAGACATATTTAAAACAATAAATAACTTAAAACATGCATAAGATATTTGTGATCTAGTATGGCCCGACTTCATCTTGAAGCTTTGACTTCAAAGTCCGTCTTGAAAATCTCCGTGGGAGGCACCATTTTCTTCAAATAGGATAAGCTATAACTAATTACAACTATTTGATGGTTCGCAGACCATATTTGAATTGAAAAATAACTTTGGTACTTTAGACCAATTACATTCAAATTAATGGTACGCAGACCATATTTTCTATCCTATTTGGGCCATACTAGTCACTTCATAACCTGCAAAACAGTACATATACAATATATACCATTCACCCATTCATTATCATGAATGGCCCACATAGCTGGTTAGTAAAACACATTATGCATCACGTAAACATTTGCAGCAATTAATCAAGGGCACCAATAATCTACCAATTATTCAGTCCTTATTAATTCTAATCAAGTTGTTTTAACCTTAAGGATTTGTAGACCTAATCAAGAGTTTATGACTAAAAAGCGCTCCCACTTAAACCAATAAATTCATATGCTTTACCAATTTTAAACATAAAAATGTATTTCTAGTCTAACCGGAAACATACAAATTTAATTAAAATTTAAAGCTCATATAAATTTATAATTGAATCCAAAAATTTAATTTAATTTCAGTCGTATTTAAATTAATTCATGATTTTAATTTTAGTAAAATAATTAGAATAAATAACATTTATTATAATTATAATATTCAAAATTAAAATCCAAGAAAATAATTCAAATTATTAATTTTAAAATTAATTAAAATTACGTGAACTGAAATTTTCAAATTAAACATTCAAAACGATCTAATCGTAACGCAAACACCCTACGCGTTGCACGCCCATGGGCCGTACGCACACAGCCATCGCTGGCCATGCGCGCGCAGCCCATGCGCTCGTCGCATAGCTGCTGCATCCCTATCGCAAGCCTCCGCACGCATTGGTGCTCGCTGCGCGCGCCAGCGCTCATCGCACGCGAGCTATCGCTCGCAGTGCGCGCGCGACATCGCTCGCTGGGCGCGCGACATCGCTCGCTGGGCGCGCGAGCCATCGCTCGCTGGGCGCGCGACATCGCTCGCTGGGCGGGCGACATCGCTCGCTGTGCGCGCGAGCCATCGCTCGCTGGGCGCGCGACATCGCTCGCTGGGCGGGCGACATCGCTCGCTGGGCGCGCGAGCCCTCGCTCGCTGGGCGCGCGACATCGCTCGCTGGGCGGGCGACATCGCTCGCTGTGCGCGCGAGCAATGCTAGGCGCAGCGCTCGTGGCACGCGAGCTTGCGCTCGCTGCGCGCGAGGCTGCGCGCTCTTGTGCGAGGCAGCGCGCGTTGTGGCGCAGCTCGCTTGCTGCCCACACGCGACTGCCTTGGCTCGCCCTACGCCCATGCCCATTCGTCCATTGGTCGTGGCACACGACACAAGGCAGGGCTGCTGCCTTGTGCTCGTGCACTACGCCCTTGCTCATTGCATTCGTGCCGCACGGGCGACGAGCTCCCTTGCTCGTCGTCGCATGCCCGCATTATACAACACCCCTTAAGGGTAACACGAAGCGTCCATTGCTTTGTGCGTGCAAGTTTTATGAACGAATCGCATAAAAAAAAATTTAAAATTTATAAAATTAATGACAAATTAATAAATATTATTAATTTCATAATTTTAGGGCGAAAAATCGAAAATTTATTATCCAATTGATTTCCGATTGTTATGGATTCAAGTCTAGGTCATAAAAATTTAAAATTTATCATAAATTTACAATTTTTATGGTGGTTTTTAATCATAGGTTTCTAATTAAATTACAATTAATTATGAAAATCAAATTAATTCTAAATTATTCTAATTTTCAACAAATTAATCATAATTACAAATTAGATTGCATAATTAACAAGACTAGGCATTCAAACTTGTTAAACATATGCAGTAGGTCAATCAAAAATTCAAGATTTATCAACAAGAATCGCAAATATTTAATTTAACATCTTAAATTTACGAAATTTTGCATTCGAAAAACTAAAACCTTCGAAAAGTCATAGTTAGGCTTCGAATTTGAGAATTCTGGGTTCGGCAGAAAAATACTATTTTTGTCAAAATTTTAGAATGCCTTTTACATGCGGAATTGACACAAAAATCACTCAATTCGGATGAGTAACGAAGAAACTGCCGAAAAACTGCGTACGTATAATTAAATAAACGCAATTTGCAATTAATTAACAATTACGAAAATTAATCACCCCTTTTAATTCTTGCAAATTTGTAATATTTAACCATGTTCATGCAATTTAGATTATGAAAATAATAAGGGGCTCGTGATACCACTGTTGGGTTATGATACATATGACAATTCATAAATCATGCGGAAAAACCATAAACCCAGGAAAACATATTATTTACACATAATCATTTAGCATAGATTAGATGCATACTCTTTGTTGCGTGCCTTCCCTAGCTGCGCCCGAACCGAACAAGAACAAGTCTTTAGGACTCCAAGTGTCGTCCCTCCGTAGATAGTCCACAGCACGTCCGGATCCGCCTTAAGATTGACCAACTAGAATCGCCCTTAAGGTACTAGAATTTTCGGCACTTTTTGAGCAAGATGTGTGGCTGAATTTTTCTCTCAAAAACTCACTTTTGAATACTTGAAACTCGTTATAAATTGTGAACCCAGGCCACATATTTATAGGGTTATGGAAAGGGAATTGGAATCCTATTCAGATACAAATTAATTAAACCTAGAATCCTACAAGAACTCTAATTTAATTAATTTATCAAATAGAATTAGGAATTTAATCATTAACCGAACTCTGCACGTTTTAGGAAACGTGCACGAACACAAACACTTACACACGCACACACGGCAGCCACGATGGGCCGCCCATGCGTGCGCACAAGCAGCAACCCACGCAGCGAGGCCTGCGCGAGCTGCAAGCCCACGCAGCTCCCGCGCGCGCTGTGCGCGCTGCCACGGCCTGCTGGGCCTGGCCTTGCGTTGGGCCTGGCGTGGCTGTTTGTGCGGCGCGCTTGGCTTGCTGGGCGATGGCCTGGCTTCGTGCTGGGCCCTCGTCCGGCAGGCCTCGTCCGATGCTTATTCGTACGATACGCTTCCGATTAAATTTCCGATTCCGGAATTCATTTCCGATACGAACAATATTTAACATTTCCGATTCCGGAATTAATTTCCGTTTCGAACAAATATTTAATATTTCCGTTTCCGGAATTATTTTCCGATTCCGGTAATATTTCCGATTCTGACAATATTTCCGTTTCCGGCAATATTTCCGATTCTGGTAATATTTCCATTTCCGATAATATTTCCCGATACGTACCATGTTTCCGTTTCCGGCAACATCTACGACTTGGATAATATTTATATTTCCGATACGATCCATATTTCCGTTTCCGGTAATATCATCGTTTCCGGAGTATTCATTTCTTGCCTGTGACGATCTCAGCTCCCACTGAAACCAAGATCCGTCGATTCCGAATATCCATAGATAGAGTATTTAATGCCATTAAATACTTGATCCGTTTACGTACTATTTGTGTGACCCTACGGGTTCAGTCAAGAGTAAGCTGTGGATTAATATCATTAATTCCACTTGAACTGAAGCGGCCTCTAGCTAGGCATTCAGCTCACTTGATCTCACTGAATTATTAACTTGTTAATTAATACTGAACCGCATTTATTAGACTTAACATAGAATGCATACTTGGACCAAGGGCATTATTTCCTTCAGAAGAGTCATTCCTCATCCTCCGAGAGGCCCGAGCGGGCCGATAAGTAGACTCCCATCTCATTGGACGAGAGTGGGTCACCCGTGGCTGCATCATGTAATCCGAAGCCTCCCCCTCAGTGAAGGACGAACTGTCACCTAACATACTACATTTCGCAAGAAGTACGAAAAACATAAGGCATCACACCTTGAGCCTAGTAATGCAAGCAATTACATTCAGAAATTCCAAACACGACAAGCTAGTGGCATCAAACAATTTTGTTCCCTAAGTGTGAGCATGTTGCTAAGTTCATAATTAGTAATAATGTTCATACATGCGAAATTGACCACAAACTACTCCGAACAAAAAAATCATGCATTTTCTATCATCCATAGACTATGTAAACAGCAAGCAATGCACCAAGAACACCTACATGGTGTCCCCAATACCAATTCGTAGGCACACTTGGGGGCTAATTTTGAACAAATTCGAAATTGCTCAAAATCAACATACTTGCATAAATTAACATGCCTAGGAACTTATACATGTTATAAACATCACATACAAGCAAACAATTGCAAGAAATTGGGGCAAAAATCAAAAACTCCAATTCAATTTGGGCATGAAATTTCATATGAATTTCTACTCAAAATCGAGCCAAAACTCAAGTTAAACTCGAAATGACTTACATATATGTGATCTAGAGTTACTTGGGAACAATTATGGTGAAGAAATCGAGCAAATCTGAGCAGAATTGATGAAGAATGTTGAGAGAGAACTCGAAAAAAACTCTAACAAGCAGCAACAGAAATGGCGAACTGCCACTGCACTGTTCGAATTTAAAGAAGATGAGCGCTGGAACGTTCCAGCACTTAAAAGCAAAGCGGCTAAAAATTTCAGCGCTCACATACATGCGCTGAAATTTTCCAGCGCACAATTATTCCATTTCAGACAAAATGACGGGCCATTTCGCCCCATTTCGTGCCAAGTAACCGCTTAACTTTGTTTTGTTTTCTTCCCGCGAAAAAGTAATGGTATTTCAAATACTATTATTATTATTATTATTATTATTATAGTAAGTTATTCCGATGGCCCACTAACATGCAACTAAATTCCGGAAAATCACCGTAACCCATTTAGGTAACGGATCTAAAAAAATAAAAAATTCATTTTAAAAAACAAGTATGTATTCTGTATTCTGAAAATCACTCATGTTTTGAGGAATGGTTCTAATCACCATTAATGAGAACGACTTATGACGTGACTTTAATCTCTTCACGTGTTCTCGTGGTCAATCCGATACGAATTCCAATAAGTATCTATGCAAAAGATTTCTGACATTCAAGTCTCATCTAGTTCAAGAAACTGAACTATAAATCTACTTGCAATCTAATCTTCATTAATCATTGTTTGTCTAACCTTTCATTGACCTGGATTAGGGATCCTTTGTGAATTCAATATTCAAGTTCACTTATGGGTGTTTCTTTATCAAAGATTCCATCCTTGATATCCCATTTGAAAGTTTTGAATCACTTGGACTTTATCATTGAATACTAAACCAAAATTAAATAAATATGAAACATAAAATTTCATAAATATGAAATGGTTAAACCAATTGTTTTAAACACATATCCAACAAAAACTTAAGCAAATCAAACCCATTCTCCAATATTCTTGATTCGCATGGTTTTTACATGTGCGTTGTGTTTCACTTGTGGCGACGCTTTAGTCAATGGATGACGTTGTCGTCAGTTCCAACCTTGCGAATCTCGATTTTTTCCGTTCAACGATTTTTCGAAGTATATATGTGAAATCGCCGCAGTATGTGTTTGACCTTCTGGTGGCTCCTAGGCTCCTTTTTCCTGGGAAATGGCTCCACCATTATCACAATATAAAGCCATTGGTCCCTTTATGGAGGGCACAACCTCAAGTTCTTCTATGAACTTTCGAGTCCAAACAGCTTCCTTTGTTGCTTCTGAGGCAGCAATGTACTCGGCTTCGGTTGTAGAATCCGCAATAGTGCTTTGCTTAGCACTTATCCAGCTTACTGCCCCACCATTGAGGTAGAACACAAAACCCGACTGTGATCCGAAATCATCTATTTCGGTTTGGAAGCTTGCATCCGTTTATCCTTTAACAATCAAGTCATCAGTTCCACCATAGACAAGAAATCGATCCTTTGTCCTTTTCAAATACTTTCGGATATTCTTGTCAGCAGTCTAATGCGCCTCTCCCGGGTCTGATTGGTACCTGCTCGTTGCACTAAGTGCGAACAAAACATCCGGCCTTGTACAAATCATAGCATACATGATAAATCCAATAGCGGAAGCATATGGAATCGTACTCATCTTTCCAAGCTCAATCGCTCCTCAGATGTTTTAGGACACTGAGTTTTGCTTAGATGTTTTGGGACACTGGGTTTTGCTTAGATATATACCATGTGACATGTGATATCATATTGAACCGAGCTAGCACTTTGTCAATGTAAGTACTTTGGCTTAGTCCAATCATCCTTTTAGATCTATCCCTGCAGATCTTGATGCCCAAGATGTATTGTATCTCTCCTAAATCCTTCATTGAGAAGACTTTCCAAGCCAAGTCTTTACAGACTCCATCATAGGAATTTCATTTCCAATAAGTAGTATGTCATCAACATACAAGAATAGGAATGCAATTTTACTCCCAGTTACTTTCTTGTATACACAAGATTCGTCAAGATTCTTGATGAAGCTAAATGCACTGACTGCTTCATCAAATCGTATGTTCCAACTCCTGGATGCTTGCTTCAATCCTAAATGGATTTCTTAAGCTTGCATACCTTTCCTGCATTCTTTCGAGCAACAAAACCTTCTGGTTGTGTCATGAACGCAATCTCTTCAATAATACCATTCAAGAAGGTAGTTTTGACATACATTTGCCATATTACATCGTCATGAAATACAGCAATTGCAAAGATTATCCGAACAAACTTAAGCATCCCAACTGGAGAAAAAGTTTCATCGTAGTCAACGCCGTGAACTTGTTTTTAACCTTTTTCTACCAATCTATATTTGTATATATACATTTCTAACTTTTTATTTCTTCAATTTAAAGACCCGTTTTCTTCCGATAGGTGTAAACACATCCGGCAAATCGACCAAATCCCATACTTGATTTTCAGACTTGGAGTCTATTTCAGATTTCATGGTCTCTAACCATTTTGCTGAGTTTGGGCTCGTCATAGCTTGCTTGTAGGACATAGGTTCATCACTATCCAATATGAGAACTTCTAAGTTTTCAGTCAAGAGGACACCAGTCCATATGTCCGGCTGAAACTTAGTTCTATGTTATCTGCGAGGGGCAACAACGTCTTGAGGAACTATTCCCACTGGCTCTTCCAAAGGCCTTGGAGTTTCTTAATCTTGAACTGCTTCTAAAGAGTTCTCGATTCGTTGTTCGTCTCGAATCTCTTCGAGGTCTATTATTCTCCCACTTGTCAATTTGAAAATGTGATTTCTTTCCAAAAAGACACCTTCCCGAGCAACGAATACTTTGTTCTCTGACTTGTTGTAGAAGTAATACCCCTTAGTTTCTTTTGGATACCCAAAAAAGAAACATTTGTCATATTTTGGTGCTAGGTTGTCCGAAATTAATCTCTTGACATATGCTTTGCAACCCCAAATCTTAAGAAAAGACAACTTTGGAAGTTTCCCAGTCCATAATTCATATGAAGTCTTTTCAACATCTTTTGACGAAGCACGATTTAGTGTAAGTGTTGTTATTTGCAATGCATGTCCCAAAAATTGTAAAGGAAGTTCGACTTGACCCATCATTGACCTGACCATATACTACAAAATAGGGGTATAGCAACGCCCTTTTAGACAACAGTTTTCCCGGCGTTGCTATATCATAGCTATTGCAACAGTTAAATAATTATTAATTCGAGTAGACTTTGACTTCGGAAAAACGTTGCTTTAGAAAAACTATTGCAACACTTCTATATTGTGACTATTTTATTGTAACAGTTTTTAGATTTTTAATATTTTAATGAGATATTGCAACGGTTTTTATTGTTAAGCATTTAAAACAAAACAAGTTAAAAATAAAATAAAATAAGAAATAGGTTTATTGAAAAAAATTCAGTAGAGCTCGTTTGTTTTTTTTGTTTCCTTCCCCAGTCCCCATTGCTTTTGTTCACCCAAAACCCTTAGAGGCCTCTGCATTCTTTTTCTCTTCCGCCCTCTTCGTCGTTATATTTTATCTTCCATCATCGGAAGCAACAGGCGATTGTAGATTGACGTTTCTGAATTGGCTATTGCGGCTCTGAAGTGGCGAAATCCAGTTCTGAATTGGCGAGAAGAACCACGTTAGCTTGTATGCGTCTCTTCAAATTTGACGTTTAATTTTCACGATTTCACAAATTTGTGTTGTTTTGAGTTCTAAATTAGGGTTCTTGATTTGGGAATTCGGTTAATTTGGGAATTTAGTTAATTGGGGAATTTGGTTGATTTTCATTCATGTGTGTATTGTTGATTCCAATGCGTTATTTCGGGTTATTTATTAAACATTCAATTGTTCTGCCGCAATTTTGTTTTTTTTTGTTGTGTAGATCAAGTGGTTGTTTGGTGGTGATGTTGATTTTTAATTCACAACTCTGTTCTATACTATTGCTATATTGTTGTTGGTTTCTTTCTGTTTCTTGTTTCTATACTGCTGCTATGTGCTTTCTGCTTCTCTGTTCTATATTGTTACTTCTGCTCTGTTCTATACGGCTGCTCTATTCTATACTGCTGTACTGAGTGGCGGACCGAATTTAGGTCAGGGGTGGCACGAAAATAATAATTGCTAGTATATACGATGTGTTAATTTTGGGTATTATAAGTTGGTAACAGATTATTTATTTCATGATTTAAATTTTTGTAGTTGATTCCATACACCACAAATTTTAATTGATTGAGGTTTTTTTTAACTGAATCTCCAAAAGTCTAAAAAGAATGTATAAAAATGAAAATGTCGACTATTGTAATAGAGCAATCGTTGAAGGAAATTATTATAATCTTGTTAAAGAGATTTTTTTTCTATAAAGAAAAACCTTAGTACAAGTTGAAAATATGAAGGTCTAATTTTTTGGTGGTTTGATTTGTAAGAAAAAAATTAACAATAAGAGCTTCGAAAATAGAAATGGACATAATAGGAAAAACGATTTAGAACAAAAAGAGACGGTGGAAGGGAGAAGAAAAAAATCTTATTTGAGTTGGTATTCTAACTCGCGACCTTAAGTCATTTTCTATGCGCTCGGACCACTACAGCATGTTGTACTTAGGAACTCATTTTGCAGGTTTAAACATATATACGGTATTAGTTGTTATTTTTCTATAATGTTCACTTAATTTTTTTTTTCTTTTTTTTCCTACCCTAAGTAGGTCCGCCAATGGTTGTACTACTGCTACTCGTTTTCAACTTCATAATATATAAGGAAATATATGGTAAAGTGCTCTGGTGTATACTGATGCTGCTCTTGTTGGTTGCAACTGGAATTAGGTTCTTTCTTGCTTTGTTGGTGTTGTTGAGCAGCATAGAACCTTATTCCCTTTGTACCTCGTGATATCACTATCAAATACCATGCCAACTACACTTACAAACCCACGTACTTAGGGTGAAAGAGCTTAGCTTGATTTTGATATTTTAGAGGAGATGGGACTGGCCTAGGTCATGTAACTTAGAATCTTCAATCCAGAGCGGTCCTTAAATGAAAAAAAGAGGCAGAATTAGGGTAAGTATTTGTTGTGAAAAAAGTGTGCCTTAATCTTGTCTACTTTGGCAGTGACTTGTGAGGCTTGATGATGACAATGTGATTGATATGCAGTTGCAAAAACCAAGTTTTCTCTGTAATAGTATTCTCTGTAATAGTATTAGGATCACTAACATAAAAAAGGAACTCAATGGTCTATTAGGAACACTAACATCAAACAGGAACTTAATGGTCTATTAGGATCACTAGTATTCAGTGGCCACATACTCACAAACACAATGGGTTATTAAGTAAATATTCGATTGTGTTCTTTCGGTCACAAATTTGTTTCTTGCCTTGTCTAACAGTTTATTTTTTGTTTTAGGAGGGTTCTCTATCTCACTTGCCACTGTAACTTGTTTACGTTTGCTTGAGCTAATAAATTCTTCTTACTTTAGGGTGTTGTTTCTTGTTGTTCTTTCGTTTTCTAGTTTGTTCTAGTTGTCAAGTTTCTTTTGATGTTTTTGGCCGGCCTCTGTCTTTAGGCATCCAGGCAAGTTCCATTCTCTGCTGGATTGATAAATTTGTTGCCCTCTTTTTTGTATCTCCCCTTATCTGCTGGAGACTGCTAGACGGGCTCCTATGACAAAGCAGTCACTCTGGTCCATCTTTTTTAAGTCCATCAGAGAGCGTTACAGTTCTATTAGATATGCTGCTACTATAGTGTTTACCAGGTATGGTATTTTTAGAAGACGAAGTTCTGCATTTCTCTAGTTGAGTAGATGTTAACTTGTTTTTATCTTGGCATTGTAAGTGAAGGACATTATTCAACATATAATTACCCTTTATTTTTCACAACGATTTGATAAATCTTGGATGCTGATCTTGATGATATTCTTTTTGTTCCAGACCTACACCCAGGGGCATTTATCTGGTTTCTTTCTTGTATGAGTTTGGCATGTCTGGCATCAGCAGTGTCTTATTGGTATGTTTCTTCAGTAGCAAAGATAGTTGTCATGTTAGTAAATTATTGTTTTTACCGTTTCTAAATTGAACAAGCGATGTTTGTTAATTCTGACTTCGACTGTTTTATACAGCTCATTACAGCTGAATACAGTAACATTGACACAAAAATAATACTCCTTCCATCCATTCTACTTTAAGCGCCCCCTGTTAATCTTGAATATATTAGGAAATTGCACGAAAGTGAGATGTCTTTCTATTTTACTAGAGACTTCATGATTTGAGTCACAAAAAGAACTCATTAGAGTAAAAATCTGATGAAGATATCCTTACTACTAGCTGCCTTGGTAAATGCTGCAGGCTTGCGTAAGGGAATACAATTAAACATAATAACATGTGCTGAAACAGTCCCCAAAGCCAGGAAACATGTATAAAGCACAGATTAAGCAAACTTACATTCGAAGCGTGTTTTCCACAATAATATGTCAACGAACACGAACAAAGAACTCCACTTGTCGTTCCTCTACTTGGTTCACCGACACGTTCAGATCCGTCTTGATTATCGTAGCTTAGCCAATCGATCAAGATACTTTTCTTTTGGGATGAACACACTTTGGAGGCACAGAGAGAATTAGGGTTCTCTGTTTTTCTCCTAGGGTTGTGTGTATTGTGTTGTGTCTAGTTGGAAAAAGGTTAGAAGGTTATTTTCATAACCTTACTAACCGACCAAGCCTTGAGGCAAGGCCGGCTAGCAATCCCCCAGCGCCATCACACGGACACGCACAGCAAGCTGGGCCGTGGGCCGCGCTGCTGCTGCTGTGTCGTGGTCTCGGCCCGCACGCGCACAGCTCCTCGGCCATGGGCCTCGCTGCTGTGTTTTGTTTCTTACTTGCCTAGCGTGCGCGCGCCCATGGGCCTTGAGTGCTTCGTACACTCGGCTCGTGGGCCGCTCCTCGTATTCGCGATTTAATATATTTCCGATATATTATTTATCGTTTCGTATACGACGAATCACCGTCGTACCATACGATTTATTCGTCTCGCCTAGCTTACGAATATTCGCGATACGATATACGATTCCGATGCAAGGTCGTATCGCATAATACGTTTCCAACTTAATTCCCGAAAAGCTATTAAATGAATTTCCGATTCATTTAATGCGGTGATCTGTTACGTGTCATTGGTGTGACCTTGTAGGTTCAGTCAAGAGTAAGTTGTGAGTTCAATATCCATTAGAACTCACTGATCGGAAGCATTGCTCCAGCTAGCTGTTCCGATCACTTGATCTCACTGAATTAATTGTTCGCAATTAATCTGAACCTTGGTATTAGACTTAATGCACCTTGGGTGAAGGACATATTTCCTTCAATCTCCCACTTGTCATTCAGACAAGTGTGCATCCACATTCCTTTGTCACTTAGTTTTACTTACTGAACATAAGGTAAGATCCAAGCCATCCTTATTAGTTCCAGAAGTGTTTCTCGGATTACAGAGTTCAACTGTCAAACTTTTGCTGAAGGTTAAGCCTAACCATTCTGAGCACGGCCATGCATTTTACAGTATCTAACTCTCCGAGAGGCCATGTTACACAACAACACCATATCCTATCAAAGATAGGAGGACAATCCATTCTTGCAATCTATAAACACTCACTTTGATTCATAGTACGCCCAATAACTGCTTTTATAGCCTCCTTTTACGGTGCAACGTTTAGCTAGTATCAAAGCGAACTAATTCTCAAACGAGCAGACATAATCGCTCATGTTCTGAGGAACGGTTTCTAATCACCATTAATGAGAACTACCTATGACATGACTTTAATCTCTTAAAGTGTTCTCATGGTCAATCCGATACAAGATCCAATAAGTATCTATGCAAAAGATTCTGACATCCAGTCACTCTAGTTCAAGAAACAGAACTAAGTAATCTACTTGCAATCTAATCTTCATTAGTCATTGGTCGTCCACCTTTCAATGACCTGGATTAGGGATCCTTTGGGACTTCAATATTCAAGTTCACTTATGGGTGTTTCTTTGCCGAAGAATCCATCTTGACATCCCATTTGAATGATTTGAATCACATGGACTTATCATTTAATTCTAAACCAAAATTAAATGAATATGAAATAAATAAATTTCATAAATATGAAATGGTTAAACCAATTGTTTTAAACATAGATCTAACAGATGTTATAAAATAATACTTAAAAAATCAAAGCCATTCTCCAACATGCTTGATTCCCATGGTTGCTACATGTGAGTTATGTTTCACTTGTGGCAACGGTTTAGTCAATGGATCCGCGACGTTGTCGTCAGTTCCAACCTTGCAAATCTCGATTTCTTTTCTTTCAACGATCTCTCGAAGTATGTGAAATCGCCGCTGTACGTGCTTGGACTTCTGGTGGCTCCTAGGCTCCTTTGCCTAGGCAATGGCTCCGCTATTGTCGCAATACAAAGCCACTGGTCCTTTAATGAAGGGGACAACACCAAGTTCTTCGATGAACTTTCGAATCCAAACAGCTTCCTTTGCTGCTTCTGAGGCAGCAATGTACTCGGCTTCATTTGTAGAATCCGCAATAGTGCTTTGCTTAGCACTTTTCCAGCTTACTGCTCCGCCGTTGAGGCAGAACACAAACCTAGACTGTGATCTGAAATCATCTCTGTCGGTTTGAAAGCTTGCGTCCGTATAGCCCTTAACAATCAACTCATCTGTACCACCATAAACCAGAAACTGATCCTTGGTCCTTTTCAGGTACTTTAAGATGTTCTTGGCAGCAGTCCAATGCGCCTCACCTGGTTCTGACTGGTACCTGCTCGTTGCACTGAGTGCGAATAAAACATCCGGCCTTGTACAAATCATAGCATACATGATGGATCATATAGCCAAAGCGTATGGAATTCCACTCATCTTTCTACGCTCATCAGATGTTTTGGGACACTGATTCTTGCTTAGATATATGCCATGTGACATGGGTAGATGGCCTCTCTTGGCTTCCATCATATTGAACCTAGCTAGCACTTTGTCAATGTAAGTGCTTTGGCTTAGTCCAATCATCCTCTTAGATCTATCCCTATAGATCTTGATGCCCAATATGTACTATGCCTCTCCTAAGTCTTTCATTGAGAAACACTTCCCGAGCCAAGTCTTTACAGACTCCAACATAGGAATGTCGTTTCCAATAAGCAGTATGTGATCAACATACAAGACTAGGAATGCAATTTTACTCCCACTGACCTTCTTGTATACACAAGATTCGTCCTGATTCTTGATGAAGCCAAACTTATTGACTGCTTCATCAAATCGTTTATTCCAACTCTTTGATGCCTGCTTTCCGTAGATGGACTTCTTAAGCTTGCATACCGTTCCTTGGTTCTTTTGATCGACAAAACCCTCCGGCTGTGTCATAAACACAGTCTCTTCAAGAACACCGTTCAAGAAGGCAGTTTTGACATCCATTTGCCATATTTCATAGTCATGAAAAGCGGCAATCGCAAGGATCATCCGAATAGACTTAAGCATCGCGACTGGAGAAAAGGTTTCATCGTAGTCAACGCCGTGAACTTGCCTGTAACCTTTTGCTACCAATCTAGCCTTGTATATATATACAATTCCATCTTTGTCTTTCTTCAACTTGAAGACCCATTTGCATCCGATAGGTGTGAACCCATCCGGCAAATCAACCAAATCCCAGACTTGATTTTCAGACATGGAGTCTATTTCAGATTGCATGGCCTCTAACCATTTAGTGGAGCTTGGGCTCGTCATAGCTTGCTTGTAAGTCATAGGTTCATCACTATCCAATATGAGAACGTCTAAGTTTTCAGTCAAGAGGACGCTTGTCCATCTGTCCGACTGAAAAATAGTTCTATTTGTCCTACGAGGGGCAACAACGTTTTGAGGAACTACTCCCACTGGCTCTTCTAAAGACCTTGGAGGTTCATCAACCTGAACTTCTTCTAAAGAGTTCTGAGTTCGTTGTTCGTCTCGAATCTCTTCGAGGTCTATTATTCTCCCACTTGTCAATTTGGAAAGACACCGTCACGAGCAACGAAAACCTTGTTGTCTGACTTGTTGTAGAAATATTACCCCATAGTTTATTTTGGATACCCAACGAAGAAACATTTGTCAGATTTAGGTTGTAGCTTGTCCGAAATTAATCGCTTGACATATGCTTCGCAACCCCAAATCTTCAGAAAAGACAACTTTGGAAGTTTCCTAGTCCATAATTCGTATGGAGTCTTTTCAACAGCTTTTGACGGAGCACGATTCAGTGTGAGTGCTGCAGTTTGCAACACATGTCCCCGAACTGTAAAGGAAGTTCGGCCTGACCCATCATTGACCTGAGCATATCGAGTAAGGTCCTGTTTCTCCGTTCCGACACTCCATTCCATTGAGGTGTCCCCGTGGCAGTCAATTCAGAAAGAATACCGCATTCTTTTAGATGGTCATCAAACTCGTGGCTAAGATATTCACCTTCTCGATCCGATCTTAGAGCTTTGATTTTCTTGCCATGTTGATTCTCTACTTTATTTTGAAATTATCTGAATTTCTCAAACGATTAAGACTTGTGCTTCATTAAGTAAATATAGCCATATCTACTAAAGTCGTCCGTAAACGTTATGAAATAGCTGAACTCACCTCTAGCTTTCGTACTCATAGGCCCACATACGTCCGTATGTATTAGCCCTAGTAGTTCGCTTGCTCTTTCTCCCACCTTTAAGAAAGGTTTCTTTGTCATTTTGCCAAGTAAACAAGATTCGCATTGATCAATCTTCTCTAAGTCGAATGATTCTAGAATTCCTTTCCGTTGAAGTAATTCCATGCGCTTTATGTTTATATGGCCTAATCCACAATGCCACAGAAATGTGAGATCCGAATCACCAGTTTTAGCCTTTTTGGTATTTATGTTATAAATGTGTTTTCTCGTATCTAGCACATAAATACCGTTTTCTTGTTGTGCTGAACCATAAAACATTCCATTCAAAGAAAAAGAAAAACTATTGTCTTTAAATTGAAAACTAAAACCTTTAGAATCCAAACTTGAAACGGTAATAATGTTTTTGGTGATACTAGGAACATAGTAACAGTTTTCTAGTTCTAAAACAAACCAACTAGGCAAAGAAATAAAATAAGATCCTACGGCTAATGCAGCAATCCGTGCTCCATTTCCCACGCGTAGATCCATCTCGCCTTTATCAAGCTTTCTACTTCTCCTTAGTCCCTGCGAATTGGAACATAAGTGTGAGCCACAACCAGTATCTAATACCCAAGAAGTAGAATTACCAAGATTACAATGTATAACATATATACCTGAAGGAGAAGCAATGTTTCCGTTCTTCTTCTCTTCCTTTAGTTTGGGGCAATCTCGCTTGTAATGACCAATCTCATTACAATTGAAGCATTGCGATGTAGATGGAGAACGATCCTTCTTCATCTTCTTCTTGGATGGGGCCACTTGCCCTCCTGAAGTAGATGGAGATGCACCCTTGCTTTGGATCTTCCCCGGAACCTTTTTCTTGATTTTCTTACTCTTTACTTTTAGTGATGCTTGCTTATCACTTACAAAGTCCAATTCATACTGATGAAGCAAGTATATTAGTTCACTAAGAGTGTTTTCCCTTTTCTTGGAAAAATAGAGTAGTTTGAATTTCTTATATCCAGGGTGAAGAGAATTCAAAAGTATTCCCGCAGCTGCAGAATCTGGGAATAGATCACCAAGTAACTCAAGCCGGTTGAGAAGCCCAACCATTTTCTTTGCATGAGTTCTTATTGGCGTTCGCTCTGTCATTTGAAGATCAATGCCCCTTTCCCTTGATTTTGGTCTTTCGACGTCAAAGCAACAACCCAGTGGAGCATTAAGCTTTAGATCCTAAAATGAATTTACCAATTCAAAAACATTTTGGTCGACATGTTGACCACCATGTTGGAATCTACCACGACATATATCCCTGAGATGCCTTAGGAGTGCCCTTGGCTCGTATGCAACGAACCTTGCACTCCAATCATTGGGGATAGAGCCAAGAATAAGATCCATCACTAGCGACATGTGGTTCGCCCACGCACAGTGCTTTTCTGGAGTCATATCCTTTGAGTAATAGCTGGGGATGGGATGGTCAACCACATATTCAATGTTGTTCCACCTGAGGACTTGCCGAAGCTTCCTCTCCCAATCAAGAAAGTTTGATAGGTTCAATTTTACATCCAGAATTTCAGTTACTTTGAGTTTTGTTTTGATCGCGGCCATTTTTATTACTACAATCGAAAATAATTTGCAATAAATAACCATTCATACCATTTAATAACTTTGAAATAAAAGCAAAAACATGCAATCATTAAAGCTATTAAAACATTTCATTCATGCAACAGCAAAAACATGGTCCAAAATGAATGAAACGATTCCAAGACCCCAAAAGTCCTAAATCCTTAAGCAGCTTTAGCATGTCTTAAGTAGTTTAAGATTTTAGGTAAGCAAAACCTATTGCTAGTAATCTCCAAATTAATCTTGGTTAATAAATTAATGCCATAATTTATCCCATTGCCACAACTTAATGTCATTGTTGTTTGAGTTGTAACCACAATTAACGTGCTCCTTTAGGACGCCTTACCACCTAAGTCAACTAAAATAGCAACTCTCTTTAGCGTAAACCTACTATCTTAGATCCCTAGATTTTTGTAAGTGCTTGATTTGGAAGGCAATTTTTAAACTCAATATTACTTTGGACCTAGTTGTTTCTATGTTGGTTCGATTATTTATTGAACTTAATCTAATCGATTCATAGGAAACAACCTGTTCATGCAAAGCATACATACATTCATACATTCACGCATAATATATATATATAGAAGTGCATAAATAATGGTGATCTAGTATGGCCCAAAACTTCTTGTCTTGAAGCATCCAATCTTCATCACCTCCTTGTTAGCTTGGCACCGTCTTGAATCTTCGTTCAAATGCTAACTTAAAGTTCTAAACTTAGAAATGCTTGAAAATAATAAAATTACATCAAAATTTACATGGTACGCAGACCATATTTAAAACTTTACATTCAAAGATAGAACAGTAAGCAGACCGTATTTAACTATCCTAAATTGGCCATACTAGTCACTTGGAGTACCTGCATTACATAAAATATATATTCTATGCATTCACCCATTCGTGTGTTAAAACGAATGGCCCATGTAAATATGCAAGTATTTACGTGAATTAATTAAAATTCACGTTCACATAAACGGGTCCTAAAAAATTAATCAATTTCCAAATTATTAATCCTTAGACTTTATTCTAATTAAAAATGAATTTAATTAAAATAATGCGACCTACGAATATAATTAAAAATAATTATTTCATTTTAATTTCATTTAGTGGCTCCCACTCAAACCAATAATTATTCCGGATAATTAATTATGAAATATTAAATTAAAACTCGCGGCCCGGCCCAAGCAAATAAAATATTAAATTAAATATCCCGTTAGCCCAAATTAATGCAAATATACGAAGCCCAACGAAATAAACAAATTTCAACGAAAAAAGTCCGATTACGTACTTGGACTTGGCTTGCGCCCAGCCCAATTCCTTGCGTGTGGCCCATGAGGCGCACGAGCAAGCTCGCACACCCCCAGGCCTTCGCACGCGCGCGTGCCCGCAGCTGTCGCTGCCCCTGCGCTGCGTCGTTGTGCCTTCGTGCGCTTGACGTCGCATGGCCTGGTGCCTTGCTTCGTCGCAGCCCCCGCAAGCAATGCCAGCCCCTTCCTCGCTCAACGCACACGAGGCACGCAGCACGCTTGCTGCTGCCCGTGTCGCTGCGGCTTGGCCAAACCACAGCAGCCCCGTATGGCTCGACGAGCCATACGTCCACTATACTTGTGTTCGTGCCTTTGGTTCGTGATACGAACCAACTCAATTAAAAATAAATTTAATTTCACGAACTTGCATTAATGTTATTTTTCAAAAAGTTACGATTTTTTTTTCCGAAAAACAACGATTTTTAACGATTTAATAAATTCCAACGACAATCCAATTTCGTAAAATTATTAAATCAAGGGCTAACAATATTCAAACTTTTAAGAACGAACGAATCAACATTGAAGTTTGAACTTTTAATTAATAAAATCCGAAGCTTTAAATTGTTCATTAACATTTAAATTTCAGATTTTTAATAATTTGGTTTAAGTGCGATTAAAATTAACGAGACCATTCAAAATTTTAATCCAATAATTTTTAAAATTAGCCACTGACCCATGAAATTATATCCCCTTTACCAATTAACCGAATTATAAAACCAAAATTAATTAAAATTCAATTAGGGTTTCAAATTTTACGAATTGGGGAAAGGCAAAATTAGGGTTTATACTTATCGGAAAAATCTGAACTTTTACCATAGATCAAGAATATACCCAGCAACATTGTTTCAAAATTTCAAGCAATTTCGAGTAGTTTAGGTCGACCTTTTAATTGAATTACTGTCCGACACTTTTAATTTTTAATGAAAAATTAACAAAAACGCCCAAAAAACGACACTTCGAGGCCTGTTTTTGCAATTCCGTTCTCATGAGTTGATCTTAGAAAATCCTTTTCAATCAGATTAGTGTTTTAAAACTCGAAAAACAAATATTTTTGATTTCGGACCTGATTATTACGCAATTCATCCAATAATTCGTAAAAATTCCGAAAATTCAACAAAAAATTCAAAATTTTCGACAGATGCAAAAACAATAAAATCATGCTAATTCATGATTTGAATACATAAGGCTCATGATACCACTGTTGGGGAATACAGTTAAACATAATAACATGTGCGGAAACATGTATAAAGCACAGATTAAGCAAACTTACATTCGAAGCGTGTTTTCCACAATAGTATGTCAACGAACACGAACAAAGAACTCCACTTGTCGTTCCTCTACTTGGTTCACCGACACGTTCAGATCCGTCTTGATTATCGTAGCTTAGACAATCGATCAAGATACTTTTCTTTTGGGATTAACACACTTTGGAGGCACAGAGAGAATTAGGGTTCTCTGTTTTTCTCCTTGGGTTGTGTGTATTGTGTTGTTTCTAGTTGGAAAAAGGTTAGAAGGTTATTTTCATAACCTTACTAACCGACCAAGCCTTGAGGCAAGGCCGGCTAGCAAGCCCCGCGCGCCATCACACGGACACGCACAACAAGCTGGGCCGTGGGCCGCGCTGCTGCTGCTGTGTCGTGGTCTTGGCCCACACGCGCACAGCTCCTCGGCCATGGGCCTCGCTACTGCGTTGTGTTGCTTGCTTGCCTAGCGCGCGCGCGCCCATGGGCCTTGAGTGCTTCGTGCACTCGGCTCGTGGGCCGCTCCTCGTATTTGCGATTTAATATATTTCCGATATATTATTTATCGTTTCGTATACGACGATTCACCGTCGTACGATACGATTTATTCATCTCGCCTAGCTTACGAATATTCGCGATACGATATACGATTCCGATGCAAGGTCGTATCGTATAATACGTTTCCAACTTAATTCCCGAAAAGCTATTAAATGAATTTCCGATTCATTTAATCCGGTGATCTGTTACGTGTCATTGGTGTGACCTTGTAGGTTCAGTCAAGAGTAAGTTGTGAGTTCAATACCCATTAGAACTCACTGATCGGAAGCATTGCTCCAGCTAGCTGTTCCGATCACTTGATCTCACTGAATTAATTGTTCGCAATTAATTTGAACCTTGGTATTAGACTTAATGCACCTTGGGTGAAGGACATATTTCCTTCAGCTTGTTGTCTTGCTACTTGATTGCCAGAGAAATATTTCTCTTTAATAACAAATCAAACAATGACTAAGAAATGCTAGTCTATAAGGGACTTCCAATCAGACGACAAAACTTGGCGAACTTTTGGTTTGAATTGTACATGCACTTATTTTGCTTCGCTGGAGCACTGAACATTGGCTTTAATTTCTCAATACGAGTAGCTTTTCATGTTCAATCCTGTTGTTTGAGGGTACTGCTGGAAAAAAAATTGACTTTTGGATAACCTCCTTTGCAGTTCTAGATGAAGGATGCATTAAATTTGAATGAAAGTAAATTTTCATAAACACTGATGATTGTACAAGTTGGATCAGTTTTCTCACAGGTACTGTAACTTTTTTGCAGCCCCATACCCAGTAAAAATGGTTGGATGCAGACTGTAATCAACATCAGAAACACATGTTTTATGTGTGAAATGTTAGATCTTGGTCATGAGTTTGCTGGTCCACAGTGATTCCGTATTCTATCACTATGGAAGAAGTGGCTAATCTGTAGATGGTTGATCTTCCCCTTTTGTTTTCTTTTAGGTATATGCATGAAAAATCTGACCAGGTGATGTTACTGGGTTCTTCCTATTCCGTATTCTGTCACTGTGTTACTGGGTACATCCACATATGAGAGCTAATTTCCCTTTCAATGAAGGGATCCCATTCCCTGCTACACTATGGGCCGGTTTGGAAGGATTTCACATGACTGTCAATGGAAGGCATGAAACTGCCTTCAAATATAGAGAGGTGAATTCACATTAAATATTACCATAAGCTTTAGTAACTTTACAATTCAAGTGACAAATAATTAGTGTGACTTATTCTGATCAGCTCATAGTGATTAAAAAGATATCTGCATAGATATTTGTGATAGAAAATTTATCATTGTCTACATGGATATTTGTAACAAGTAGAAATAAATGTTGTTTCAAATGGATGCAAAACTTGGAGTCATGGCTGGTTAATAAAGTTAGAGTGACCGGTGGTGTGAGCATCTTGTCTGGCATAGCAAAAGGCCTCCTGTGATGAGCCAAAGGGTCTCAAAACGAGCATGTGTATGGTACGATTCTGGTTGATGATCTAGTTTTGGCACATTATCTTCAGGATTTCATGAAAACATGTGAATTTGCTGGTTGTTTCCTTGATTTGTTCTTTTTCAATCTTTAATTATCTTTCTACAATAATACTAAGTTGGTTTGTCACGTTCGTGTGCATCCACTGCATTACTTAAAATAAGATAGTCAACCACGATGTGAGCCTTTGGAGTTTGGACAAATCAAATTAAAAGATTATCTTTTTCATGTAATATAATAATGACTGTGATCCTTCTGTTCATTTCATTGACTATCTCTTTGATTATTTTGCTTCAGTGTCTTTTGTATCTACCACTGGCCATTGCAAATGCTTTAACTGCTAGGCTAAATGACGGGTAAGGTTTTGGTTGTCAGGTTTTGCCATTTTTCTCATGTCTATTGAAGAAATTCATTGCTCCGCCTAATTGAATTTTCATCTTTTAACATGTTTGTAGAGTTCCATTAGTCGATGAGCTATTGGTGCTAATATTATTTGCAGTAAAATGAAACAGTGCTCGTACCTTCTCAGCTCCAATTAAGGAAAACCGTTAATAGTGTGAGCGAATTTTCTAATGAGAGGTTTTACTCTATCCCACTCTTATCCTGCTTGGATGGTATCATGGGATTAATTTCAAAATCGATTTGAAATGTTTTAATTTTCTGAAACAATATTTAGAAAAAAAACTCCTGTAACTAGATTTGGAGTAAGGTGGGCATGCATTTAATACTTCGCTGTCCATTTTGGTGTTACTTTGATTTTCCTGATGGATCTTACTGGCCTTTCCCAGCTTTTGTGTACATGCACTTTGCAACATCAGTCATTCATGAAATCACGATGGCATTGGGAATCTCCTGCTTCAGGTGACTTATTTTTAATATATAATCTGTTAAATCCATCTCCAAGAGTTACACACCTTCAGATCCTCTGAAAAATCAACTGAAGTTTCATTATCTGTACCCTTGCTTGTTTTAATCTCTGTTTAAAATGGATTAATCTCTGGTACATCAGTGTTACAATTTTGCTTTTCAATCCCTGGTACCTGCAATTTCATGTGAAGGTTAAAAGGAGGCATTGCATAACAATCACCAGCCTATCGGGCACTTGACCCTTGTTGCATAATATTTCATCAAAGGGATTTGAGTGCTGGTTTTTTGTTATCCCCCGCGTTATTTCACTTCGTAAAGTATAACAAGTGTTAACAAAAAAAATTACAAAAAACAGCAAGTTTCCAGTCCCATATTGTTTATAATCAGGTCCTTAAACTAAAGCAAACAAACAGTATTGGAAAACCTAATGCTAGTGCAGTTACATTATAGTGGGATTCGACCTATCAATCATCCGATTGATTCCATGGTGGTAAGATAGTACGGAGTAAGAGATTATGGAATATAGGAATATTTTAGGGTAGCCTTGGCCATTCCATTACTGCAATATACCTGAATTAATCTGATTTCTTCTTTTTAGGCTCTGGTTTTTATGATGTTTCAATTTATTGCAACTGAAGCATAACCCCAACTATGTTAAATCTAGTAGCAGTCCTAACCTTTTCCGGTGCTCATGAATTACAGGATTACTAGGAAAGAAATATGAGGAATGATAAAGCTACTGGTACATTATTTTCCTCTCCTATACTACAGGAACACTTTAGGCTTCATAGACTAGTTTATGAAAATATGTAGTTCATAAATTTTCTCTGTAATTTCTCATTTTCAAATGTTGGCGTACCAAATCACAGCCAACTTGAAAACCATTTGTTCATTCATAGTCCAATATTCTTTCTTCAATGTTCGTAAGTTGGGATCACGAGTTCTTTATTCTGAATTATGTGTTCATATTTTTTTTGTTCATGTATGGTTTTAGACATCACCAAGATCTGTTTGTTCGAATTAATCATAATATTTCATTTTAATTGCATGCATTAATTTTTCTATTGTATTGACTATTATTTTTCTGTTTACAGGATGGTAGATAGAAGGAGAATGGTAGATAAAAGGATGGCAGAAAGGGCATATATTGAAGTTATTTTGGACATATAAATTAAATACTAGATAGGTTCTAGATTGCTTGAACTATTAGTGCTTTTTGGAGATTCATTAGTTTTCTTAATTGGTGTATTTAATGATTTTTGTTATGAGAATGGTTTTTTTTTATAAGGATTGTTATTAGAATGATTGTTATGGATATTTTATTTTAATAGTAAGTAAAACAAAAATTTGAAATAAATGTTTTCTTTTTGTAGTAGTTGGATAATTTGGTATAATATTTTCATTTTAATAATCTACTAAATAAACGCGTATGAAAATGTTGCTATAAGCTCACATTAATGTGTAGCAATAGTTGTAGCAAGAAATGTTGCTATATACTCACGTAAAAATGTCGCAATAGTGTAGCAAGAAACGTTGTTGTAGACTCATGTAAAAGTGTTGCAATAGAGGTATCAAGAAACGTTGCTATAGACTCATGTAAAAGTGTCGCAATAGCATTATTAAGAAATGTTGCTATAGACTAAAGAAATGTTGCAATACTAGAGCAATAAATGTTGTCATAAATCGGAGATAGTGTTGCTATAGATAATAAAAGTGTTAGCCTAAAAACTATAATTGTTGCTAGAAATCCGAAATAATTGTAACTAAAACGTAATAACCGTCGCCTTAGATATAATAAAACTGTTGGCAAAAGTTAAAAGTTGTTGCCTAAGAAAAGCGTTGCTAATGATAACTATGGCAGCAGTTTTATAAAGTTGTTGCCTAAGACATCACAAATGTTGCCATAGAGTTATAGCAGCGCCACCTATTGGCAACGCCATATAAACTGTTGCTATAGGTCTATGGCAACATTTAATTTAATGGATCTTTGCCAACACATTTAGGTCGTTGCTATAGCAAGGCAGGCCCAGCCGAGCAAAGCGAGCAAGGCCAGCAGCAGCGCCCAAAGCTGGGCCGCGTGCTGCCAGCGCTGCTTGGGCCGAGCCGCGCACAGCGCCCCTCGTGGGCTGCGTGTGTGTGTGTTTGTGCAATGCTACGAATCCTTGGTCGTTTAGGATTTCTCGATTAATTGTTTTCCTAATTCCGCAATAATTAAATGTTTGATTAAACACTAAATTCTAATGGATTAATTTAACTAGAATTCTAATCGAATTAGTAAATTAAATCCTAGTGGAAATCTAAGACCGATATTTCCTCCCTATAAATAGGTGATTCATAATCACAATTTATACATCACAATCAATAAGTATTCATATAGTTTAAGTTTAAACTAACTTAATTAATAATTTGCCAAAAATAATTAAGCTTTCGAATAACATAAAACCTTAGATAATATTCAAGTTAATTGAATCTAAGGCGGATATAAACGTGTTGTGGACTATCTACGGAGGGACGACACTTGGAGTCCTAAACTTGATCTTGTTCGGTTCGGGAGCACCTAGGGAAGGCACGCGTCACATGTATGTATCCTAAATTATGCTAATTGATTATGTGGCAATTAATTTGTATTCCTGGCTTTATGGTCTTTCCGCATGAAATATATGTTTTATATTTGTCATAACCTAACAGTGGTATCACAAGCCTCTAATTAATTCCATAATCAATTATAGTTAACATGGTTAAATTTTATAAATTTGCAATGAATTAAAGGGGTGATTAATTTCGTTGTATGTAATTAATTGCAAATTCGTGCGGTTATTTAATTATATGTTCGCAGGATTTTCTGCAGTTTAGTCAATAATGGTCGGAGTCGTATAATTTTATAGTGAATTTCGCATGTAAACGACGTTTTAAAATTTTGACTAAAATCAAAGATTTGATGCCGAAGCCAGAATTCCCAAATTCGAAGCCTAACTATGACTTTTCGGAGGTTTTAGTTTTTCGAACGCAAAATTTTTAATTTTTATGATGTTAAATTAAATATTTTCGAATCTTGTATGTAAATCTTGAATCTATGATTGACCTACTGTATATGTTTAACAATTTTAAAGTCTAATCTTGTTAATTATACAACCTAATTTGTAATTGTAATTAATTTGTTGAAATTTGAATAATTTAGAATTTGATTTGATTTACATAACTAATTAGAAATTTAATTAGAATCCTATGATTAAAAACCCACCATAAAATTTGTTAAAATTGAAAAGTTTTTAAATTTTATGACCTAGATTTGAATCCATGAAAATAAATATAATCGGAAATTAATTTGAATAATAAATTTTCGATTTTTCGATTAAATTTATGAAATTAATATGAGTTATTAATTTGTCAATAAATTTAAATTATAAAAGTTTTGTTTTTTATGAAAATCGTTCACGAATCTTGCACGCACGAAGCAATGGAACCTAAGTGTTACCCTTAAGGGTGTTGCATAGTGCGGGCATGCGACGACGAGCAAGGGAGCTCGTCGCCCATGCGGTACGATGCAGTGAACAAGGCATGGCACACGTGCGCGGGGGGCTGCCCTGCTGTGCGGTGTGTGTTGTGTGCACGTGGGAGAGAGGCGAGACGAAGGCATCGAGCACCTAGGCCGCGCGCGCGGGCTATGAGTGCTGGCTTGCCCAGCGAGCGTTGCCCCGCCCCAGCGAGGGAGCCTGCTGCGCGTAGGCGTGGCTTGCTCGGCTTGCTGTGTGCTACGCGTGGCTGCTCGTGCTTGTGCTACGACCAATGCGAGTGGCAGGCCATGGGCGCTGCATTCGTGCACGCGGCCCATAGGCGCTGCTACAACAAGGCCTCGACGAGGCATGGGCGCAAGCCTATGGCTTTGTCTTGGCCCGTTGGTTGTTTTAATTTTTCGATTGAAAACGATATTAATTAATTTAATTTCGTAATTTAATTTTTTCTTTTGAATAATTTAATTATTATAAATTTATTTATACTAATTATTTTACTAAAATTAAAACCTTGATAAAATTTAAATTAATTAATTTTAATCAACTGAAAATAAAATAAAGGATTTAAATAATATTTTATATGAGCTTTAAATTTTAATTAAATTTGTAAGTTTCCGGTTGGACTAGGAAATACAATTTTATGTTTAAAATTTGTAAAGCATGTAAATTTCTTAGTTTTTATGGGAGCTTTTAGTCATTAAACTCTTGATTAGGTCTACATTCCTTTAAGGTTAAAACAACTCGATTAGAATTAATAAGGATTGAATAATTTGTAGATTATTGGAAGCCTTGATTAATTGTTGCAAATATTTATGTGATGCATAATATGTTCTACTAACTTGCTATGTGGGCCATTCATTAATAAATGTACTGTTTTGCAGGTTATGGAAAGTGACTAGTATGGCCCAAATAGGATAGAAAATATGGTCTGCGTACCATTAATTTGAATGTAAATTTGGTCTAATGCACCAAAGTTTTTAATTTTAAATATGGTCTGCGTACCATCAAATAGTTGTAATTACTTTCAATTATAGCTTATCTTATTTGAAGAAATTGGCTCCTCCCATGGTGAAATTCAAGACGGAGTTTCCAATCCATTTTCTAGACGGAGTTTGAAGTTGAAGCTTCAAGATGAAGTCGGGCCATACTAGATCACATTTATATCTTATGCATGCTTTAAGTTATTTATTGCTTTAAATATGTCTTAATTATGCATGAGATTGTGGCTTGATTATGTTGCATGATTAAGGATTTTAGTTCACTTAAAATCTAACCAACATAGTAAGAGCCTTAAGTTCCAAACTTTTTAAAAAATTGAGTTAAAAGGTGCCATGCCAAAGTAACACTTACTTGGATAACCTTTACATCAATCTTAGTAATAGTTTTCCGCCATAGCGAGGTGTTACTTATTGATCCTAAAGGGGTAAGGTACACAAATAATTGTGAGTACATGTTAGTTTTGGTGAAAGTCAACGATATAAGTAAGGAGTCATTTTATGCCGTGGCAAATAAGATATGTTTACCTAATAAGTCCTTAGACGTACCTATCAACCAAGAGTAGTTTCTAGACTATTAGCAAAGGATTTGCTTACCTAAAATATTTTAGAATTGAGCCTAAATACATAATGTGCTTAATTCTTCAATGATTTAAGGGTCTTGGAATCATTTTATTCACACTTGCCGGAACACATAACTTGAATAAAATGCTTAATAAATATTGAATTATGCATGAAAGCTAGAATTTCAGTTTATTAAGAGAACTGTGAATGGTTATTTATTTGTTTATTCTTTTCAATTGTAGTTTTAACTATGGCAAACAACAATCAAAACATCATCATGAGTTCTGAGCTTATGATCAAGTTGAACCTAACAAATTTTCTTGAATGGGAAGCTAAGCTGGTTGAAGTAGTGAGACTCAATGGATTTGAGTATGTACTGTTCAATCCCATGCCAAACTACTATGCCAGAGACATGACCTCTGAAAGACATGCCGCCTGGGATGCGGATCTCAAGAAGGTTATGAGTCTCATGCTGAACAACATCCCTGATGATTGGGCTAGGAGGTTTGTAGCTTACGTACCTTTTATGCTCATCAAGAATCTGAGGGATATCTGTCGTGGAAACACGGAGGACAGAGACCTAAATGTCCATGAGTTGATTGTGTCAATGTCAGGCCTGAAGGTTAGTTCTCATAACAGATGTTTTAGGATGGGGGTCCAAGAAACACATGTTCAGGTCCTTCGCACTAAACAAAGGGTTGGTGTTCCACTAAGGTTTCATGTAGACTTTATGCTTTCATTATTTTATTGCATAAGTCTGCTAGGTTCACCAATAAGCAAAAGGATGGCAGTCTCAATCTTACTCAATTCACTCCACAGTGGGTTTGGTTGCTTTAAGCAACTATACATGAGTGAACCAAGAGAAGAAACAGTTGAAGAGTTTGTTCACCTAGTAAAAAAGGTTGAGATAATACTGGACTGTGAAGCCAAGGATTTACTCAAGGCTAAAGGGAGACCCTTCAAGAAAGGTGGAAAGTCTAAGGGCAATGCTGAGCCAGTTCCCAGAAAGAAGACAAAGCAGGACAAGTCCACATCAAGCTGTCTTTATTGTGATGGAATTGACCATTACAAGAGAGAATGTCCAAAGCTTAAGGAAGATCAGAAGAACGGAACAGTGATTCCATCTTCAGGTATTTTAGTTATAGACTGTATACATGGAAATTCAACTTCTTGGGTATTAGATACAAGTTGTGGCTCACACTTATGTTCCAATTCACAAGGACTAAGAAGAAATAGAAGATTAAGCAAGGGTGAAGTCGACCTACGAGTGGGAAATGGAGCACGGATTGCTGCATTAGCTGTAGGAACTTATTATTTGTCGTTGCCCTCTGGGCTAGTTTTGGAACTGGAAAAATGTTTCCATGTTCCAAGTTCTACTAAAAACATCATTTCTGTTTCTTGCTTAGATGCTAAGGGATTTTCCGTTTTAATAAAAGACAATAGTTGTTCGTTTTATTTTAAAGAGATGTTTTATGGATCTGCTAGATTCGTAAATGGACTTTATTTACTAGCTCACGACAAACAAGTTAATAACATAAATACCAAAAAGGCCAAAAAGAATGATTCAGATCTCACCTATCTATGGCATTGTCGATTAGGCCATATTAACATGAAGCGCATAGAAAGACTTCAAAAGGAAGGCATTCTAGAACCATTTGACTTAGAGGATTATGGTAAGTGCGAATCATGTTTACTTGGCAAAATGACAAAGAAACCTTTCTCTAAAGTTGGAGAAAGAGCAACTGAACTATTGCGTTTTATCCATACAGATGTATTGGGACCAATGAGTACAAATGCTAGAGGTAGTTTCAACTACTTTATCACTTTCACTGATGACTTCAGTAGATATGGTTATGTCTACCTAATGAAGCATAAGTCTGAATCCTTTGACAAATTCAAGGAATTTCAGAGTGAAGTAGAGAATCAGTTAGGCAAGAAGATTAAGGCACTACGGTCTGATAGAGGCGGTGAATATCTGAGCTATGAATTTGATGACCATCTGAAAGAATGTGCAACTTTATCAGAATTGACTCCTCCCGGAACACCTCAATGGAACGGTGTGTCCGAATAGGGGAATTGAACCTTGCTAGACATGGTTAGATCAATGATGGGTCATGCCGAACTTCCAAAAGAATTTTGGGGACATGCACTAAACACAACTACACTCACACTAAATAGAGCTCCGTATAAAGCTCTCGAAAAGACTCCATATGAGTTATGGTTTGGAAAGCCTCCAAATGTGTCTTTTCTTAAGATTTGGGGTTGTGATGTATACGTCAAACGATTAATTTCAGACAAACTTCAACCGAAATCTGACAAATGTATCCTTGTGGGCTATCCAAAGGAAACAAAGGGATATTACTTCTACAATACATCTGAGAACAAGGTGTTTGTTGCTCGAGATGGTATCTTTTTGGAAAGAGATCACATTTCCAAAATGAGGAGTGGGAGAAAAGTAGACCTCGAAGAAATTCGAGTCGAACAACAAACTCTGGAGAATGCTGAAGATGACATTGAGGTTGAAACTCAGAGATCTTTAGAAGTATCTGGTGAGAATCAAGAACCATCTAGAAATGTAACCCCGCGTAGATCGCAGAGATATAGGTCTCAACCGGAAAGGTACTTAGGTATTTTGTCGAACGAGAGCCATGAAGTTCTATTGCTGGAAAGCGATGAACCTGCGACTTACAAACAAGCTATGACAATCCCTAGCTCCAAGCAATATATGGCAAGAAGCCATGCAATCTGAATTAGACTCCATGTCTGAAAACTAAGTTTGGGATTTGGTCGATTTGCCAGATGGCTACCAAGCCATAGGAAGCAAATGGGTTTTCAAACTGAAAAAGGACAAGGATGGGAAACTAGAAGTTTTCAAAGCTAGATTGGTTGCAAAAGGTTACAGGCAAGTCCACGGTGTGGATTACGATGAAATCTTTTCACCAGTGACAATGCTGAAGTCTATTCGGATAATGTTAGCAATCGCTGCATATTACGATTACGAAATATGGCAGATGGATGTCAAAACCGCTTTCTTAAACGACGTTTTATCAGAAACTGTGTTTATGACACAGCCTGAGGGTTTTGAGGATCCAAAGAATGCTAAAAAGGTATGCAAGCTTAAGAAATCCATTTATGGATTGAAGGAAGCATCAAGGATCTGGAATATACGTTTTGATGAAGCAGTCAGTGACTTTGGCTACGTCAAGAACGCAGACGAATCTTATGTATACAAGAAGGTCAGTGGGAGCAAAATTGCTTTTCTAGTATTATATGTCGGCGACATATTACTTATCGGAAATGACATTCCTATGTTGAACTCTGTCAAGATTTAGCTTGGGAATTTTTTTTCGATGAAGGATCTAGGAGAAGCATAGTACATATTGGGCATCAAGATATACAGAGATAGATCTAAAAAGATTATTGGACTTAGTCAACGCACTTATATCAATAAGGTGCTTGAAAGGTTCAATATGGCAGACTCCATGCGAGGCTACCTACCCATGTCTCATGGAATGACTCTAAGAAAGACTCAGTGCCTAAAAACACTGGATGAGCGTAGACGAATGAATGGGATTCCATATGCATCATTGATTGGTTCAATAATGTATGCTATGATATGTACACACCCGGATGTTGCGTACGCACTCAATGATACGAGCAGATACCAGTCAGACCCAGGAGAGGCACATTGGACTGCTGCCAAGAATATTCTAAAGTACCTGAAAGGCAGAAAAATGATTTCCCGGTCTATGGTGGAGATGATGAATTAATTGTTATAGGCTATACGGACGCAAGTTTCCAAACCGACAAGGATGATTTCAGATCACAGTCTGGGTTTGTCTTCTGCCTCAACGGAGGTGCAGTAAGCTGGAAAAGTGCTAAACAGAGCACCATTGCGGATTCTACAACTGAAGCAGAGTACATTGATGCACATAAAGCAGCAAAGGAAGCTATTTGGCTAAGGAAGTTCATAGGTGAACTTGGCGTAGTCCCTGATAAGGTGTTTTTCCATCGTTGAAAGATCAACACCTCACCAAACAAAATTTATAAAACCGCTAGACTAACCAGCTATATGAACTATAGCGGCAAGTATAGGGATCGTTCCATAGAAACGGTGGTTATCGAGTTTAGATGTCAAGCTAGTTCGAACAAGAATTTGGTTTGAATTATCACTAAGAAACTAAAACTAACAATTATGCGAATTTGAATCAAGAAAAGGAAACGTTAGGGAGTTGGGGATAGGCTAGGGAAATCGGGGGAAATGAACTAAACTATCTAGCAATGACGATCATGCAACGTCTTGGTAAATAGGCAAATAGCATCAAATGACGAACCCGCCACCTCTCGGATGGGGTACGCTAAGCGTCTAGTCTACGGAAGAGCTTTCGCCTAATCCTAGACTAAACTAACTTGCATATAATAGGCACAACTACTTGCTTACGCAAGATAGGCTCACAATCTCTTTCCATACCTAACCTATGCTTCTAATTGAATCTAATCGAATAGCATTTGCAACTACCACTCAATTAAGCATGGATATCCTATCACCAAATCATATTTAATCACATTAATCAATCAACAACCAATCAACAATTTCCCCTAATTAAGCCCCTAGATTATCCCATTTCCCTAACCTAATTCTACTCACTATTCATTCTAAAATTCAAGAAATCCATTCATTCTAGACTAGCAAGCATGAAATTGAAAGATTAGGAAGAGAGAATCAAAGAGTAGAACAATCAATTGAACAATCAACTAGAGAATTAAGAATCAAAGTAACTAAAGTAAAAGTAGAAGAATTCAAGAATTAAAGGAATTAAAGAGCAATCAACAATCACAACAAAAGCAAGAAGTAAGAAATTGAATTGAATTGCAAGAAATTAGAAGAATTGTTTAGGAAATTACAACTTGATGCTTCAATGAAGGAGAGTTTCTCTCTCTAGAAATGCTGAAAATCTATTTTGAGATTCTAAAAATGTAAACTAAAATTCTACACCAAATAAAATAAATGAAAAATCTATTTATAAGTTTCCCCAAATAGAAGCCGAAATTCGAAAATATGTAGCCCGCGCAGCTGTTCGGTCGCACATACCCTCTGTGCGACCGAACAAAAGAGAACCTGTTCGACCAAATTTAATCCTGTGCGAGCGAAGGCAGCGAAGAACAATTTCTTCGTCATGTGCGACCGAACGAGAAATCCTATTCGGTCGAATGGTGTTTCTTTTGCCTATATCTCCTTTGAGCTTTGATTTGGTCGAACAGAAAAACCTGTGCGACCGAATAAAAAGAGACGTTCGGTCGCACAGAATTGGATATTCCTTGATGTCCATTTGCACTCCTCTGTTCGGGCGCACAAGTAACCACTCGATCGCACAAGCCCTGTTTTGGCTCAATTCTACTTGTTTTCCATCACTTTTCATCATAATCACCTATAAAGCACAAGATGGAACGAAACTTATAAAAATCACACAAACAGCTGTAAAAACTATAAAAAGCATAACAAACTAACATAAAATCCTAAGCTAAGAGCGACATAAATGTCGCTCATCAAACTCCCCCGAGCTAAGGGTTTGCTAGTCCCTAGCAAACTAAACTCAATTAGGGAAGAATGAGCAACTATTCGAATTCTAAAAACCGACAAAAACAAAAAATCTAACAAACCTAATCAAGGCAAGACCTAAAAAATGAAAAACAAACCAAGAAAAGAAGGAAAGAAAAGAAAAAGAAAAGAAAAGAGAAGAAAGCAAAATTAAACTACAAAATCCAAGATAGGGCCTTTATTATGGAACGAGTATAAAAGAACATTAATATTACCAATCAAATAAATCAGTACACGCTAACTAATGTCCTAAGTCGAGTGAAAGATTCAAGTGCCAAGCAAAGCGAACAAAGGGTGAACACTAATCAGTTCCCCTTCAACCGAGCATACCACGTCAAATCTCTAGATCCTTTCCACCCTTGAGAATAGCGTCTCGAGACACCGCGAAGGCGCCGGAGAAAACAAGATTAGGCTACCCGAAATCTTAGCATGACAATCTCATTCCATAAACTTGACCAAATCCTCCCTCCACCGACAATGACTCAACTCAAAAGGGTCAAGATGACTTTTTAGGGTGTAACGTAGGCTAGGGGTAAGGTGTGGAACAAATTTGGTAATTTGGTGCTCATACCTAAAGTGAAGCGTAATGATAGAACTCAACTCAAGAAAATCGAACCAAAAACAAACTCATACCACTTATTTGGGGTACCCCCAAGCTTATTCAACAACCATTCTAAACTAAAACTCTTTTTGCACTTTTCTTGATTTGATTTTCTCCTTTTTTTTTGTGTTTCAATTGAAACTTTTCTCATGCCTTGTTTTTCTATATTTTTGGCTTTTTCTAAACATTCATTTCTCATTTTTTTGCTTATGCATCACTTATTCATTATATACAACATATTTCCCAAACTTTTCCATTCATACCAATAACAATCATTCCTCAACTTTGCATATTCATTCAAAACCAACAAGCATCATAACACAAAGCTTCACTATCGTCTAAGGGTGAAAACAAAACAAAGGCTATTAGGCTTGTAATGTGCTCATAAGAAATGAAGGGTAAGGCTCAAATGGCTAGCAAGGGGGTAAATGCAAACAAAAACATATGAGAAAAATAGAAAATAAAGCCCTAAACTAAAAAGAAAAATAGTCACCGAAAGAAATGCGTCTATCGTCCCCTAAAGTAGTTCGGTCGCGGTCTCGGGAAGGAAATAGTCAAATTCGGGAGATAAGAAAGTCAATGCCAAGGATCCATGCCACTCAATATATGTATATGTGTGTTGGGATATTTTGAACATGAACCTCACATTGGAGCAAATACCACTCTCTCCGGTTTCAAGTCATTAGAGAGATCGACACCATCTTACCACAAGCCAAGGGTTCAAGACGCATGCTACCCAAAGTTCTAACCAACTTTCTTGACACCAAATCCTAGATTCGACCCAAGACATTAAAAATCGTGTAAACATCTACCAATTAGGAATAAAAGCATTCTAGTCTACAAGTTCCAATTTTATTTGCTCAAATCAAGAATATTGCCTAAGAAAACCTAGAAAAACTTGCCTTGACAAAAGGAAAGGAAAAAGAAGGAAAAAGAAAGAAAAAGAAAGAAAAAGGAAGAAAATAAGAAAACACACCAAAAAGCAAAACGAAAAGAAACAAACAAAACAAACGAAAAGAAAAGAAACTAAAATCAAACTAAATCAAACTAAAAACAAAGAAACTAATATATACAAGTGCACATAATGGTAGGTTTCCAAAACATGAGCATCACAAATAGGCAACTACACAACAAAACTCCCCCCAAGCTAGAATTAGGCCATGTCCTCAAGGCCTAAAACTAAACAAGGAGGGGCACAGCTACCCTTCCAACCAAATGCCCCAAATGCAAGATGCCCGTCCCAAAGAATGCAAGGGAGATAGAAGGATGTTACCGGAAATGCCGTGGGAGCAAGTCCCGCAAAGAACTGGTAAAAGCCGAACCAAACTCACCAAAATATCGACGAACAAGGCATTGGTGGAAAGCATGAACTCACATCAATAAAACCGTACCACAAGGAACACTCAAAAACAATCAAGAAAAATGTTAGTAGACAAGGCCAAATGGCCAAAACACACTCAAAACAAGCAAAAACGCATCATCATATATACAACCACACTAAGTGGCAAGAAGAACAACGAAACCAACCATCATCAAGGGTCCTTATAGAAAACCCCCACTCCGCATTTCCCCCCCCGAGCTAATCACAAGCATACCATCACATCAAGATGGGGGAGAAATGGATTGAACCCTAAGAAGAAGGGCCCGGGGCATGCCCTTTACCCCTCGCATCATGAATCCTCCAATATTCATCCCGCTCGAGACGATGAGCAGGAGCCGCGTCGTCGGTGAACGGGGTGAAATTGTAGGTGGGGTCCACATCGGGACCCGAAGCGTCGGTATAGGGCGGCCAACCATATTCGGGCCAAAGGGGGTAGTTGACATGGGGAGGCTCTCCTCGGGGACCATCCCAACCACCCATATATCCCCTAGGCAACCCGGTGAAATCCTTGGGCCAACCATCTGGCCGATCAACCGGTGGGGGTGTGGGATACATAGGGTCACCACGGTAGTCACTCCCGCCCATCATAGTATAATCGTAAGGCGGAAAAGAGGGGGGAGTGACACCGGGATGGGAAGGTCCCGTCCAATACGGGTAAGTGGGTGTACGCTCCTCGTTCCAACTCGGGATGGGCCCTTGTTGGGGAGGATGGTAAGGATAGTTGACATAGGGGGAAAAGTCCCCTTTGTCAACATGGTAGTCGTACACCCGCCTACCGTAGTAGGACGAGTCAAAATCGGAAAAAGAATCTCGCGTGCGGCTCCCTTGAGGAGCAAGAGAAGCCAAGGTACGAGCTTGGTCCTTTTGCCCTTCCAAGATAGTTGAAAGGGTGGATTGCAAACCCGTCAAGTCAAAAGGAGAGGAGAGAGGTATATTACCCGCATTCGGGGGAGGTGGACTAGGAGACCGAGGAGGAGCTTGAGTGGAAGTACCGGTAGGCTCGGTAGTGGCGGTGGTGGTGGCGGCGGTGACAAATTTCTGATGCCGCGGAAGCAAGAAACGGACACGAGAGGACCACGAAGAAATGAACGGGGGCGGAAGATAGCACCAATCGGCTTTCTTTACTTGCCAAATAAATTGCGCCTCATTGACCGTGTAATGGAGTCAAGTGGCATGGTACATCGCCCGGATGTTCAAAAACTCACCACCGGGAGCGGGAGTCAAAGCTTCCATCTCCTTGGCATGAGGGTTGTTCGGTAGAAACCGAACAAGAAGAGTAAGCATTCCACCAAGGAGGATGTCGGATTTGTTCAAGTGGCAATCCCGAACCTCGATGATCCGAGAAATGAGAATTTTCCCAAAATCAAGGACCCCTTGCTTCTCTTGTGTGGCCAACCACAAACCACCAAGTTCAGTGCCTGACAAGGCACCGGTAGCACCCTTAGAGAAAAGGCCGTAGATGAGGAGGCGGCTCATGATGCGGATGGCCGGATGATGTAATGAGGAAGATTTGGCCGAGGCGGAGAAGAAATCCCCGTCGTCTCCAGTGAGCGCCCTCCACCAACTATTTTCATCATAGTCGTTAGCACATTCGGACCTTGGGTTCATGATGAGCCCGTACTCCGAGTCGATGGAGAAGATGGCATTGATTTGATTGTTAGTCAATTTGTGTTAGCGGCCGAAGACTTGGAAGCTCAATTCCATCACACGATCACCGTCCTCATCCTCTATAATATTCTTGCGGGCCGAGGAGAGGAACTCCAATGTCAACCTTTTGTAGGTTGGGGCACTCAACTTTGCGAACTTTTCCCACCCTAGCCCCTTGATCAACTTGTCAACCTCGGCCTCGACCCCCAAGGCACGAACGCTCTCCCGATGAAAGAACTTGGTTGGCTTAATGGTTCTCTTGGAAAGTAGCTCAAAGAAATCCCAAGATCTTTGTTCGGTGAAC
Source organism: Spinacia oleracea (assembly GCF_020520425.1). Classification (NCBI taxonomy): domain Eukaryota; kingdom Viridiplantae; phylum Streptophyta; class Magnoliopsida; order Caryophyllales; family Amaranthaceae; genus Spinacia; species Spinacia oleracea. Next base: position 90,109,753 of record NC_079490.1, on the reverse strand, counting down.
TCAATGCCATAGGTTTCCATGCCCGGCGGAGCCGGTGCCTTTCTCTTTGATGTAGAGGCGGTGGGGTTCTTCTTGGAGCTCTTGGGTGCCATGGAATGATGAGGTTGAGCAAAGAAAAATCTACAAAAGCAAAAGAAAAACAAACCAAGACACACAAAGAAGGAAAAAACTAAGTTAGTTCACAATCTAGGACAAACAAACAACTACAAAGGCTAAGGTTAAACTGTCTCCATCAACTCTTCAACAAGTTCCAAACATTACACCAACTCCTCAACAAGTATAAACTAACCACATTACTCCTCATTAATAACCACAATCAATCAACCATCACTTCCACAAACAAGCATAATCATCTCAAAAAGTCTAGAGCTTAAAAGGAACAAGGAATCAAACATGCATAGCTCATCTAGACAATTAAAGATCAATCTCATAAAAAACATGCATCAACAAACACCCAAAAACCAAAAATTTCAGAAAATCCAAAAATAACATGAACATGGCACAATTGGAATGAAATATAAGAATTAAGGGAAAGAAATCATCACCACAAGAAAAGAAAGTGGTTTAGGATCGATCCCAAGTAGCCTCTAGAGTTCCAATTCACCACACACACAATTTTGACAAAATTCACCAAAAACACTAGAAATTTGGGGTTTTGCAAAAATCTGAAATTTTGGGGATTTAAGGGGTGGGATGAATGAGATTGAGTGAGTTTGATGTATGGGGAGTGAAATTTGTGAAGGGAAGTGAATGAAATTGATGAGGAGTAGTAGTATGAAGTGAGAGAAGAGAGCAATGGAGTTGAGAAATGAGAGCAAAATGTCGAGCAAATGAAGAAATGGGGAGGGGGAATCGCGAATTTTCGAATAAATGAGGTCAGAGTCAGCCCCGCCTAGCTGTGCGACCGAACAGAAAAAGATGTTCGATCGCACAGACCTGTGCGATCGAACATTAAAATCTGTGCGATGGTTTTCCAAAAAATGGACATTCTGCCTCAAAAATCAGTTTTGTGCGATCGAACGTGCAGAGCAGTTCAGTCGCACAAAACATGATTTTGCAACTTTTTCACAAGCTTCCCCTTTAAATCTAAAATTAAGCTAATTAATGGAAAATTAATGCATAAAATCAAATAAAAACTAAAACTAGGAGTTAGACAACCGGGTTGCCTCCCGGGTAGCGCTCGTTTAACGTCATTAGCTTGACGAATCCCCCCAAAGATCATGGGGGGGGGACAAGAGAGGAAATGAATACACGGGTTGCCTCCCGGTAGCGCTCGTTTAACGTCATTAGCTTGACGGACCCCCCCAAAAGGTCAAGGGGGGTCGAACACAACCAACCTTGGGTCATCGCTAGTCAACATGCATTTCTTTGCCCCTTTGCGCACGAACACCTTACCAAAATCACTATTCAAGAGGCGAAAACCAAATAATCCACCACCAAGCTCCTCCTTGGAAATCTTTGGACTCTTGGCTTTCTTCGGTCGTTGGCTTTCTTTGCCGATTCATGAATCACTTCGGAGGTGTTAGCTCCACTATCACCGTCATCACGCATTTCGAATATCTCGGAGATGGTCACGACATCATCAAACTCATCCCCAAACACCTTTGGGATTCCATGGACAAGCTTATCGTCAAGAGAAGACCTAGCAAGCTCATTATCACACTTAGAAACACGAAAATTGTTAGAAGGGTTAGCACGTGAGCCAAATCTCTCAATACAAGCAATAGTTTCTACCTTCATACAACTTTTCATTGTTGCAAAACATCCTTCACCAAGGGGAAGCTTGAAGCTAGATTTTGAATCCCCCGCTTTTAAGGTGATTAGTCCCCCTTGCACATCCATAAGAGCACCCGCGGTGGCCAAAAATGGCCTCCCCAAGATAATGGGGGTATGGGCATCCTCATCGATGTCCAAGACGACGAAGTCAACAAGGAAGGTGAGCTTGCCAACAACGAGGGGAACATCCTCAATCCTGCCCAATGGCAACATAACCGGTCGATCGGCTAGTTGCAATGACATAGTGGTAGGAGAGAGATCACCTAGATTGAGCTTCTCATAAGTCTTATATGGCATGATGTTAACACTTGCCCCCAAATCACAAAGAGCATTATCAAATTTGAGCTTTTGAATGCTACAAGGGATTGAAAAACTCCCGAGATCATTGAGTTTTGGGGGAAAGGAGTGTTGAATTAGAGCGCTACAACTCTCCGTGAGTTGCACGGTCTCCTTTGCTTCACAACTTCTCTTGCCACTAAGAATATCTCTCATGAATCTAGAATAGTGAGGCATTTGCTTGAGTGCCTCGGTGAAAGATAATGACACATAAAGCTTGCTAATGGTTTCCCAAAACTTGTGAAATTGATCATCAAGCCTTTTTCCGGCAAATCTTTGAGGGTAGGGGAGAGGAGGAATTGGAAGAGGAGGAAGAGTAGTCCCCGTCGACTTAACACAATCAATCACACCATCGACATGAGACTCCTCTTCCGCAATATCACAGTCCGGAGACTCATTCCCCTTAGAATCCTCGCCCATAGAGCAAGGAGCATCAACTAGCCTAGCACCATCATCTAGAGTCATCCCACTCCGAGTCGCAACCGAGTACATTTGTTTAGGTGCTTGACCTTGGGGTGGGAGACTAGTATGCACTTGTTGCTCTTTAATGGTGCTAGCTAGTTGTGCTAGCTGGGTCTCAATCATCTTCAAGTGAGTGTTGGATTTCTTGAATCCATCCTCAAACTCGACATTCTTCTTGGCTTGCGCTCACACAAATGACTCCATGAGAGCCTCAAGATTAGACTTGAGAGGCGGGAGTGGTGGAGGTGCAATGTCATAACCACTAAGGTTTGATTGATATTGGTTGCCAAAGGTCCTCGGTCCATTGAATCCAGGAGGTGGAATTTGAGACGCACCATATGGACCTCTCGAGTTCAAAGGATAACCCCCACTAGAGGCACCCCTAAATTGCCCATAAGCGTAGTTATAACCCCCTCCACCTTTGATGGTTGGGATTATAACTACCTTGATTGTATTGGCCTTGATTGCCAAAACCTTGAGGTTGACCATAAGGCGCTTGGCTTTGATAGCCTTGTGCTCTATAGCCACCCCGGTTTTGGCTATCATACCCACTTCCTTGGCCATAGCCTTGGTGGGAACCATACATGGGGGGTCCTCTAGGTTGCCTAGAAAAATTTTGATTGTTGGGGTTATCATTCCTAGACCTCTCATTCAAGGCATGAGCATACTCCATATTAAAATCACCTTCTTACGAAAGGCCATAATCCACAAAAGACACATTATGAACCACGGGACATGCATTGGGGAAGTGACCATAATCTTGGCAATTATCACAAAAAGAAGTGCCCGGAGGCATAGTGTCATAGGAACTCACCTTGCTTTTCCCCTTAGTGAATGGAGTGGCCGAAGGAGGTGGAATTGTAGATGGTGATGGTGGTTGGCTAGTTGCTCTTCCCGCAAATGGAGATGGTGGTTGGCTTGGCGTGCTTTCAAGTTTCTCCAACCTCGAGCTAAGCTTCTCAATGATCCTAGCTTGCTCCATAGCATAAACCGATCCTTTACCATCATCATTCCTTCCCTTGCCATCATAGTCCCTTGCACCAACGTGCCAAGCTTGATAATTTTGGACCACGTCCTCAATTATCTCTTCAATTTGATCTTCGGTCTTGTTCATGATGGGGCCTCCCGCGCCCGCATCTAGACTTGTCTTTGAACTTGGGCTCAACCCTAAGTAGAAGGTTTGAAGTAACAACCACTTAGGGATCCCATGATGAGGGCATTCCCTTTGGTACTCCTTAAAACGATCCCAAGCTTCGAAAAGTGACTCGTATTACCTTTGCTCAAAGGATTGGATTTTGTGGCGATATTCTGCCGTCTTTCCATGCGAGTAAAACTTGCTCAAGAAAGCACTAGTCACCTCTTTCCAAGTGCGAAGTGAGTTGGGATTGACCTCCTTGTCAAGCCAATCACTAGCTCGCCCAAGTAGAGAGAAACGAAACAAGGTCAACCTCACATAGTCCGATGTCACATCATTGTGTTTGATTGTGTCACAATAGTGCTCGAATTGTTTGAGGTGCTCGTGAGGTGACTCGTTGCTCTTCCCACAAAAAGGATGGCTTTGAACCAAGTTGATCAAAGCGGGTTTGATCTCGAAGTTGTTAGCACTAGTTGTGGGTTCTTGGATACCGCATGTTGCTTCGAATGCCCCCGGTATTCCCAAATTCTTAACCGGGAGTGCCATAGTCTCAATAGCTTGCTCACTCTCTTCTTGTTCCTCACCAACACTCAACGATCCAAACCAGTTGTGACTCGATGAGCTAGTTCGAACACGCCTAAGTCTCCTTAGTGTCCTCTCCAATTCAAGGTCAAGAGGATGGAGGGTCCTTTGACGAGCACGACCCCTATCAAGCATACAAACTCAAGAAAACCGTGAGTAATGCCAAGGAAAAGAAAGATAAGCAAGAATTCTAAAATGCAATGTTTCTTTGTATTTTCTAATGATAAACTAGTCTCAACTTAAACTCAATAACAACGACCGTTCCCCGACAACGACGCCATTTTGATAGGGTGTTTTTCCGTCGTTGAAAGATCAACACCTCACCAAACAAAATTTATAAAAGCGCTAGACTAACCGGCTATATGAACTATAGCGGCAAGTATAGGGAACGTCCCATAGAAACGGTGGTTATCGAGTTTAGATGTCAAGCTAGTTCGAACAAGAAGTTTGGTTTGAATTATCACTAAGAAAATAAAACTAACAATTATGCGAAGTTAAATCAAGAAAAGGAAACGTTAGGGAGTCGGGGATAGGCTAGGGAAATAGGGGGAAATGAACTAAACTATCTAGCAATGACGATCATGCAACGACTTGGCAAATAGGCAAATAGCATCAAATGACGAACCCGCCACCTCTCGGATGGGGTACGCTAAGCGTCTAGTCTACGGAAGAGCTTTCGCCTAATAATAGACTAAACTAACTTGCATATAATAGGCACAACTACTTGCTTACACAAGATAGGCTCACAATCTCTTGCCAAACCTACCCTATGCCTCTAATTGAATCTAATCGAATAGCATTTGCAACTACAACTCAATTAAGCATGGATATCCTATCACCAAATCATATTTAATCACATTAATCAATCAACAATCAATCATCAATTTCCCCTAATTAAGCCCCTAGATTCTCCCCTTTCCCTAACCTAATTCTACTCACTAATAATTCTAAAAGTCAAGAAATCCATTAATTCTAGACTACCAAGCATGAAATCGAAAGATTAGGAAGAGAGCATCAAAGAGTAGAACAATCAATTAAACAATCAACTAGAGAATTAAGAATCAAAGTAACTAAAATAAAAGTAAGAAGAATTCAAGAATTAAAGGAATTAAAGAGCAATCAACAATCACAACAAAAGCAAGAAGTAAGAAATTGAATTGAATTGCAAGAAATTAGAAGAAGAGTTTAGGAAATTACAACTTGATGCTTCAATGGAGGAGAGTTTCTCTCTCTAGAAATGCTGAAAATCTATTTTTGGATTCTAAAAATGTAAGCTAAAATTCTACACCAAATAAAATAAATGAAAAATCTATTTATAAGTTTCCCCAAATAGAAGCCGAAATTCGAAAATATGCAGCCCGCGCAGCCGTTCGGTCGCACATACCCTCTGTGCGACCGAACAAAAGAGAACCTGTTCGACCAAATTTAATCCTGTGCGAGCGAAGGAAGCGAAGAAAAATTCCTTCGTCCTGTGCGACCGAATGAGAAATCCTGTTCGGTCGAATGGTGTTTCTTTGGCCTTTGTCTCCTTTGAGCTTTGATTTGGTTGAACAAAAAAACTTGTGTGGGCGCACAACTCTTGTGCAGTCGAACACAATAACCTGTGCGGTCGTTTACCAATTTTGAGGCATTCTGTCTCCAAAATCCAATTTGTGCGACCGAATAAAGAGAGACGTTTGGTCGCACAAGACTGGATATTCCTTGATGTCCATTTGCACTCCTCTGTTCGGGCGCATAAGTAACCACTCGATCGCACAAGCCCTGTTTTGGCTCAATTCTACTTCCTTTCCATCACTTTTCATCATAATCACTTATAAAGCACAAGATGGAACGAAACTTATAAAAATCACACAAAAAGGTGTAAAAACTATATAAAAAAGCATAACAAACTAACATAAAATCCTAAGCTAAGAGCGACAGAAATGTCGCTCATCAGTCCCCTCCATTAAAGGACCAATATCTCTATTGTGACAATAACGGAGCTATTGCACAGGCAAAGGAGCCTAGACACCACCAGAGAGTCAAGCATGTACTTCGTAGATTTCACCTTCTACGAGAGTTCGTTGAAAGAAAAGAAGTCGAGATAATCAAGATTGAAACTGGCGACAACATCTCAGATCCATAAACTAAACCTCTGCCGCAGGTGAAGCGCAACTCGCACACTGCAGCTATGGGAATCAAGCATGTTGGAGAATGGCTTTTATGTCTTTAATTAATGTTTTAAAGTTTTAGAGTTTAATACTTTGTAAAACATTTTTGGTTAACCATTCATATAAATGAATAGATTCATTTTCCATTTAATTTGTGGTTTATTAAATAATGAGTCCCTTCAATTTGACGATATATTCAAGATAAACTATCAGGACCAGTCTTGTGACTAAGAAATGTCTATGAAGTGAACTTGAATGTCAAAAGGAAAAAAGGTCCCTGGTCGGAAGTTTTCTATAAAGGTGGATGCATAGAAAACGCTAGACGACTAGAATGCAAGAGGACTAGTAGTTTTGTATCTTGAACTATGTGGACATGGCAATGTCGCAATCATTTGCATAGATACTTACTTTGAGAAGACTAGTATCAGACAGACCTATGAAACTTTCCTTTAAGAGATGAAAAATCTGTCATAAGTAAATTTCATTACATTATTAGACACTGATCCTCAATACCTGAGTGATTTGAGATTACTTGTTTGAGAACTGGTTACTTTGACGTTGTCAACCGTCGCACCGTAAAAGAAGGATATAACGGCAATGCTCAGGTAATCACCTATCAAACAAAGTCTAACCTCAAGATCACAAGATTGGGATTGTCCTCCCATAAATCGGGATGAGATGCTGAAAGTTGTACAAGGCCATTCGGAGAGTTGGAAACTAAAAAATGTATGGTCGTGCTCAGATTAATCATAGGCTATGATTATCTGTTTATTTGATCAGTTGAACTTTGAAACCGAGAAATACCTCTAGACATAATAAGGATGACTACTCTTACCTTATGTTCATGAGCAAGCATCAAGCGACAAAGGAATTAGGCAATGCACAGTTGTCCCTAAGGACAAGTGGGAGACTGAAGGAAATAATGCCCTTGGCCCAAGTATTCATTCAATGCTAAGTCTAATAAATGCGGTTCAGTATTGATTAACACTAGTAGAAAAAATGTCATTTGCAGCGCGCATAAAAGGGGCTTTTTACAGCGTTTTTGAGCGCTGCAATTGTGATGGCTGCAAATAGTGGACTTTTATTTGCAGCGAACATAAACGCTGCAAAAAACCATTAATTGCAGCGCATGGTGTCTCACACGCGCTGCAATTAGTGTCTATTTGCAGCGCTTTGATGTACATAGGCATTGTAAAAAGAGATTTTCAAAGGGAATTTTCTTCTACAATTTGCAACTTTGGTTTAACAGTGCGCGCTGCAAATAGTGCATTTATTTTACAAAAAAAATAAATTCCTAAAGTAATACATTGGTACTACTACTCGGTACTAGGCTCCATAATTATGTTCTAACATCCATAAATACATAGATAACATCCACAAAAAGTAGTGCCAATGTGATAAATTTGAAATACATTGGTGAATTAACTTGACCTATCAGAAACATGTTAATTACAATACTTAAAGAATGTTCTGTAGCTCATGTCACCAAGATTAATCAACCCTGCAGCTAACTGCTTGCTCGATATTAGTGAGAAATCTTCCCATGCCACCCTCCTCACAATCTCGCCGAGGTACATACCTGATATTGTTTTCTCAAATGTCGGTAACAACAGCATGCAAATATTTACTAGAGTCCAGAGATTTAAAAGCATAAGTTCTGATGCTAAGCCACTAAATACCTGCTCACCAGGATTGATGCTAGCAGCATCCATTCCCCTATCATATCCAGTCAACAGAAGTCCAGTAGAAAATGCTCCCCATTCATTGATATAGAAATTACAGATTACGTAGTGAAAAAAAAAGTTAGTGAGAAATCTTCAAGTGAAGTGATTCTGGCTTACAGTTGTTCCCGACTTTGATATTTGGCGAGACAGCTTAGGAATGGCATCCGTCCTCTCCACATAACACACATTGGTTCCTGTTCCAAAGATCACAGCGATCATGACATCATACTAAATTTGAACATCCAAAAGCAACCAGAATAGAGTTAGAACGCCCGTTAAAAATGAAAGAAAGAAAACAAATTTCAACTGAACATGTATACGATTAGTAGTTAATCTCGAGACATGCAAATAATAATACCCCGTATAAATTACTCCCTCCGTCCCTCCTAGGCTTCAAGATTGCCTCAAAAAGTGGTGCATGTGGAAATAATGAGGTGTCCTCGTTCTCATTTATAGACTTATGGTATGAAGCAAACATAAAGAGACAAACGGGAAAATGAAACGGGGCTATCTGCAATTTTATTCTGCTCATGGTACAACCAAGGCGGATTAGAGCAGAGCATATAAATCATGGAACTCTTTTTCAAATCGACAATTTTATCAGGTTAGGTAAAGCTAGCAGAATAGCAAATCAGTTCAGAACGCAGAACAATAGAGCAACAAATCAGAGCAACAAATCAAATGATTCCTTACTAACTGTAATGACGCACTAGTTGTATGGGAGTTGTATGGGGTTAGAAAGGATCACGGCTCCAGAGGGACTTCTGATGTTTGATGCTAACAACATCAGGATTTCCATCCAAGCTAATAAAGTAAAGAAGATGGAGTTGCACGAGATTCAATTACACAAAAATTGGCGGTCGGTAATTTATAACTACAATTGAAACTGTAGTAAGTTTAAAGTTCTAGATAAACTTTGGAATTTTGACTTTGATTCCAAACAAAAATGGATAAGGTCATAAGAATTTAAAGTTCTTATACAATACAGAAGGTAGAGTAAAATTTATTATAACTCCTAAAAATATGCACGCACACAAGCACAAGACACACAGACACACATGCACACTCAAACATTAGAAGAGTACACACTCTCAGATTTTCTTCACAAAAGAGTGAAACCAAAAGTAGAATATAAGATGATTGCACATTAGTGAAAGTTCTTGTCTTTTTTTCACAGTAGACTAGAAAACTTCGATGATGGAAAAATGATAACAATAGCTACTTTACTTGTGACTCATGAACAAAGACGCTCAATGTTTGACTAAAAGCCATGCAAAGATGATCCTGAATAATCGAATGTATCATTTAGGAGTAACATCTGGATAACATGTCACTACATGAGTACTAAATACACAATTTTCTGAAACAACTAAGTACCTAGAAGGAAGGACAGCCTGAGGAATAAAAGGGGTATATGATGTTTCCCGTTCTGTCGCAAGACGTTGAGCCTTCTGGAATTCCTTCAAAACTGCTTGGAAATATTTTACAAGTTTTGCGTCAGCAATCTTCTTGTTTGCCTGGATAAATGGAAGGAAGATGAAATCAAATTTTGGCTCGGGAACGCATTAATACCCAATTGAGGAAGGTATGCAGTCTATAAATCTGAAGTGTTGAAAATATACTTACACTGACATTATTGCCATGATCTGCGTCACTTGCTTGTTTGAGTTTATCTGAAGTATCCTTTACTAATCGCCCAATATGTAACCTTGTCTTGTGGCTATTAACAGGATGAAACAAGTATGAGAGGATATTAGTTCAAAATGGAATAAACAGTAAACACACATTGCAAAACAAGAAGCACTGGAGAAGCACTGGAGAAGCAGTAAAACAGATCCCACAGAATGCGATTCAACTGGCTAGCAGTAACACCATTACTTACCAGTTACCACATGCTGATGCCTAATGATGTATTCGAGGACAAATGATAAGTTCAGGTAGCATGAAGATAAAACTGTATAGTTTTTTTACTAGCCAAAATACTTTGAAAACCAGCCAACAATACAACATTGAAAGCAATACACGATATCATCATTATGCCAGAGACCTCCATCTAACAACCCTACCATCTAATAGGGTCAAGGAGACGGCCTAATATTGTAAGGAGTTGCCAAGAAAATTGTAAGGACTCTGATTTTCACATTGTCAACTAGCAAACTAGAATCATAATCCTTTACACTTTGGGCTAATCACAATACAAAACCCAAATATATAGAAAACATAGAACTCTTACACAATCTTTAAAGTGTTTCAATGTGAATCAAAAATACCAATAAGTGATAGCAATATTCTTATCTTCTAATCACCCCATCTTCAAATTAACACCATCTTCAAATACATGCAATAAACAATTTCAATTCCAAATATAACAAGATGAAAAAACAGAACAGACATTCAATTTGATGAGTCAACATCTATCATACAACAAAAAATTCAATACTACATTAAATCTAACGAAAATTACAGATTTTATATCCGTCTTCACTTAGATCTAACTCGTAAGTCTCTAATTCACGCAACAAATTTGATTGATAAAAGAGAATAAAATCCACTTAAATTAACATAAATAGGTTCACTGGAAACTTACAGCAAGGCCTACAGTTCCAAGACCAAAAATATCAACGTTGGACCCAGGCTCTACCTTTGCAATGTTCCAGACACAGGAAATAGTGCGAATATTAAAAACGATGTTATTCCACTAGTAGAACCCTAGTTTGGGGGATGGGTGGAAATTCAGTGCATTAAACAAATAGGGAAAATTAAACATTTTAGCTTAGTTCTAAACTACACAGAAAGAACAGGTGAAGAGAGGTACCTGTTCGATAACCATGTGGGCCTTGTCAGCAGCACCACCACAGCTAACCACATTCAATTTATCACCATCAACATCAAAACTGCCCTTCAATGCTTACAAATCTGAAGCAAATTCCTAGCTTTACAGAAATTGACAATAAAAAATCCAGATATCAAAGAACCAAAACTTTAAGAACGACATTACCCAATTGCACGGGACAAAGCAAATCTCATCGCAGGTAATTCGAAAATACGAAATTCAAACAAATAGGAACTTTATGAATTCCAAATAAACAGACACAATTTGACCCAAAACTCAACAAAATCAATCGAAATAACTTAAAAATACCTAAAAATTTAACCCTAAATAACCTGAGTTAGTCGCTCAATCAAAAAAACCCCAAAATTGTACATCAAATAAACAAGTCAAACCAAGAACCAAAACTTCGAGAACGAAACAACCTAATTACACGGGATAAATTAGATAATAATTGCACAGGGAGAAATGAGATCCAAATTGCAATGGATTCAAATATACAGAACTAACCCAAAAAACTCGAGTGAATACCAAAAATCTCGAATCAATTTGGCCTTTGATTAATCGACCCAAATAACGTTAAAAAAACAACAAAACTAAGCCTAAAATAACATGAATCAGTCAATCAAAGTTTTATTTAAGTATCAAATCAAACGAAGAACAATAAATCAAACACAAAATAATCAAATCACCCAAATACCATAAATCAAACAAAATTCGATTAAAAAAGAGATAATTTGAACCCTTACCGCGAAGTAAACGACGGAAATTGAAGCTAGGTTAAGCGTCTTTCTCTCTCTTCCTCCCTCTCTTCATCTCTCTCCTGGTTGAATACTTGACGCAAAATCGAAAGATTTTGAGGTATCCTTGATGCGTGAACCCAGATTTAGAGGAATAATGTATGAATAAGAGATTTACGAGTGTTTTTGAGGGAATTTCCATAGAGATTTAGGAGAGAGAGAGAGAGAGAGAGAGAGAGAGAAAACAGGTAGGGTTTGAGAAACAGGCGGAGGATTCGAGAGAAATGTTAGGATCCACTTTTTCTTAGCGCCTAGTCAAACCAAAAGTTGCAATTAAAGATTTAATCGCACCGCACAACCACCTCTCAACGCTACGATTAATTTTTTAATTTTTTTTCCAGCTTTTAATAACGTTTACGGCTTGAATAGGCTGCGAAATGTTCATTAACTTCTTGACCCGCGTTGACCAAGTACTTATTACAACTTTTATGTATCAGGTGCACTGCAAATGTGGGGTTGCAAATGTACTTTTTTCTACTAGTGTAATTATGCAAGTTCATAATTCAGTGAGATCAAGTGAGCTGAATGCCTAGTTAGAGGCCGCTTCAGTTCAAGTGGAATTAATAATGTTAATCCATAACTTACTCTTGACTGAACCCGTAGGGTCACACAAATAGTACGTGAACGGATCAAGTATTTAAGCGAATTAAATACTCTATTTATGAATATTCGAAATCGACGGATCTCGGTTCTAGGGGGAGCTGAAATCGTCAAAAGGCAAAATATGAATACTCCAGAAACGATGATATTGTCGGAAACGGAAATATGGATTGTAACGGAAATATAAATATTATCCAAGTCGTAGATGTTGCCTGAAACGGAAACATGGTACATATCGGAAAATATTATTGGAAATAGAAACATTGCTGGAATCGGAAATATTGCCGGAAACGGAAATATTACCGAAATCAGAAATATTGTCGGAATCAGAAATATTGTCGGACCGGAAATAAATTCCGGAATCAAAAATATTAAATATTTTTTCGAATCGGAAATAAATCCCGGAATCGGAAATATTAAATATTGCTCGAATCGGAAATGAACTCCGGAATTGGAAAACGAATCGGAAGCGCGATGTACGAAATAATCATCGGACGAGCTTGCTAGACGCAAGGCCCAGCACGAAGCCAGTCCCGCGCCTAGCGAATCCCGCGCAGCGAGTAAGCAAGGGCTGCAGGCCCAGCCGAACAAGGCAGGCCCAGCCGAGCACGAAGCAAGGCAGGCCCAGCCGAGCAAAGCGAGCAAGGCCAGCAGCAGCGCCTAAAGCTGGGCCGCGTGCTGCCGGCGCTGTTTGGACCGAGCCGCGCACAGCGCCCCTCGTGGGCTGTGTGTGTGTGTGCTTGTGCAATGCTACGAATCCTTGGTCGTTTAGGATTTCTCGATTAATTGTTTTCGTAATTCCACAAGAATTAAATGTTTGATTAAACACTAAATTTTAATGGATTAATTTAACTAGAATTCTAATCGAAAAATCTAAGACCGATATTTCCTCCCTATAAATAGGTGATTCATAATCACAATTTATACATCACAATAAATAATTATTCATATAGTTTAAGTTTAAACTAAATTAATAATTTGCCAAAAATAATTAAGCTTTCGAATAACTTAAAACCTTAGATAATATTCTAGTTAATTGAATCTAAGGCGGATCCGAACGTGTTGTGGACTATCTACGGAGGGACGACACTTAGAGTCCTAAACTTGTTCTTGTTCGGTTCGAGAGCAGCTAGGGAAGGCACCTGTCACATGTATGTATCCTAAATTATGCTAATTGACTATGTGGAAATTAATTTGGATTCTTGGCTTTATGGTTTTTCCGCATGAAATATATGTTTTATATTTGTCATAACCTAACACTAGGATAGATCATGACAATGATTACTTAAGACCAAGAATGATCATCAATGATTGTGTGTTGTAATTTTACGATCTAGCTCCATAAGATATGGCATACCTAAGTTAGAATGATCGAAGTCAATTGGTACTTGATTCGATCAATGATAAATCATAAAGAACTTTCCTATAATCTCTAAATAAATTTCTCAACTACCACCAAACTAAACAAAATTAGTTAAAACTATTGAAAAGTAATTTCAGAATACTTTTTCAATAATATATATCTAAGAGTTCCTAAACTCAGTTGGAGCTTAGTGTTTGTTATCCAACAAACAAAGGCCCAAGTATAGATATATGTTTCATTGTGATCAAATGAGACAAAAGGGTATTATTTCTGCCATAATATTTGAGAACATAATGTTTGTTTGCTCAAAATAGTGTCCTTTTGGAGATTCGTTTCCAAAATGACAAGTGGGAGAAAATGGACCTCGAAAGGTCTTCGAGGCGAACAAGAAACATAAACGGACATTCCGGAGGATTTTCTAAGTTCTTTAGAAAATCCGAACACTTATTCTTTAAGGACTTTAGAAGTGGCTTTAAATAATAGACATCTCTAAGAAGACTTTACAAGTGCTTCAAGGAGAACAAAATCTTCAAAGGACTTTCAAGTGTCTGTTGATATTTTATTGTTTGATGTTCTATACCTTTGTAGGAATAGAGTTCAGATCAACGAAACTATGAGAATATTCTATTCGATAGTGAAGAAACCTAAAACATGCAGCCAAACTATTATCAAGAATGATAATGAGTTTGTGACTTGTGAGAAAGCTAATACGAAAATAGATTCCCTAAAATGGTTAGAGGCCATATATAGACTCAAATGTTTTAGATGGTTAGAGGCCATAAAACATAATCAATATTTTGATGAAAAAACACTACTACAGAAATATCATTTAACATCGTTATTTTAACAGCGCTTTTGACCTTTACGTTGTCAAAGACGTCGAATATAGTATATGATAGCGCGTATTCTTGAAGCGCTGTCATAAGTACCTAATACTACAGCGCTTACCCACTGTACGCTGTCATAAACATATAATACTACAGCGCCTCCAACAAAAATGCTATCAAATAATATACGAAAAAATTATTAAAAATTAAACAGCTCAAAAAAAAGGAAAGAACCGCCTAGAGTTTTGTCTTCCCTCGCTCCACGTTGCTCTGCTAAACCCTTCTACTGTCAAAACTCTCAAATCACAATCCATCACCACCGGAGCGGTGAGAACGGCGGCACGGCGGCACGCAGGCGATTTGCCTTCTCACGGAGAAACCCACGGCGACGCTCTTCCCAAGAATTTTTCGAGAGTGAATAATCGTGATTCAAGGTATACTCTATATAATTAAGGAATTTTGCTAATTTATGTTTAAGATTGTTCTTAATTTTGCGTTTTATGTGTGCGGTTATAGGTAATTAACTATCTTAATTTGATTTTTGTGGGTAATTCGGTTTCAATCCAATTACAATGGGTTTAATTATGTGTTTTGGGGGTTTTGATCCTCTAAATTTGTATATGTAGGTTGTGAGTATTATGTGATTTCATTATTGCGTTTCTAAATTATTCAGATTTCTGTTATATTGATGTTAGGGTTTTATACGATTTTTATTGTTGATACTTAAAGAGCGTCTAGGAATTATTTTGCAGATAAGAAATTAACATTATAATTAGGACAATAGTTCCGGGTTGCAGCGAAATCACAATGATAAACCCTCCGGGTTTCTTTCTTGTTTACCTGATCCTGCCAGTGCGCAATTGAGGGAGAATTCAGGGACTAAAACTTGATGAGAAGTTTACAATAGCAACCATGATGCCTCAGCTAAGGGAGAAGAGAGAAACTGTGCATATTGTCCTTTGGGGGTTTGTTTGGTTTTTTTTGGGGGGGGGGGGGGGGGGTGGTTTACTATGTGGTTATAGCCTTACAGGACTTATAATGTGTTATTCCATCAGATGACAGTCACAGGGATTATGAAAAAAAAAACCCTGTTTTTTCATGAATTGCAAATGTAAAAAAAGCAGTGCATAAATTTTATTTTTGTTGATGATCGGAAAGGTTGGATTTTATGAGGGTTTTTGAGATGTCGGGATTAGGATGATGATTATAGGATATTCTAAAATATAATTGCATTTCCACATGTGTTGTGTGTTTGGAACGTTAGAATTTGTAAAAATTATTCCAGAAAAATGTGGATTACTTGAAACTTTTGATGCTGATAAATGATAAAGCTGTTGTAAGTAGATATTTTATTTTTTATGCATTTATTAGGATTTTCCGACAATATTTTTCATTTGAATCTTTTATTGTTGAGAGTTGTAGAAGTTTCAAAGAAAGTTGAATGAATGATGCCTCAGCTAAGGGAGAAGAGAGAAACTGTGCATATTGTCCTTTGGGGGTTCTTTTGGTTGGGGGGGGGATTTTTTCTATGTGGTTATAGCGTTATAGGACTTATAATGTGTTATTCCATCAGATGACAGTTTCTGGCATGGCCTTATAGTTTTACTGTGTTTGAATTATATTCTAGATTCAACTACTTTAGAAAAGGGATGTACTTTAACAATGTTTATATTCTAATATACCTAAATTGAAGAAATAATACATACCTAAATAACAATGGATGAGATACATGATGACCATAAATAAAGTAGTGAATGAAAAGAAATGAGGGTATACATTATTAGTAAGAAACACATGATATCTACTTTTGTGAAGAAACACATGATTCCATTTTATCATTTGCTAGATGCCCGCAAAGTGTTAGTTCCGGGTTTTTGTCAATTATATCTTGAATCTTGCGACTCTATAAGGTGTTCATTTTTTTTGGACCTATAAGGTATTCATTAGTTATAAGATTAAACACTATTTTTCCAGTGTATTAGATATAACTCAAACTACACGTAAACAAAGCTACTGAATCAACCCAATTACAATGGGAAGCTAGGGTTAAACAAGAAAGCTTAGTTGCAAATAATGTCAAAAAATCCAGCTAGATATGACTAGTTCAACATAGTACTAAAGCTGCAACAAAAAAACCAGATGAAATTAACACATACATTCCCAACTTTCGTCCAAAAACAGAAGTGACAAATTAAATAAATTAGTTAATACCTTTTTGAGCTCAAGACTTAAAAATATAGCCTTCAATTTCTGCATCTGAAAATTAAGAAGCAATAAAAAATACAAAAAATAAGCTAATAAATCTTATTGATAACGTACTTAACTTTAAACAAAAATAGAAAAAGAAAATGCACTATAAACCCTAAAAAATAAGGAAACCCAGGAAAAATTATAAGAAAATCTCAGTAGTTTACATTCGCACCAATGTCCCAATCACTATTAACACATGGGATAAAGTTCCTCAACGTTTGCTAGATTCTCTATTTGAAGATGTTGCGGTAATAATATTTCTTTTGACTGTTGTCAAATTATATTACTTATTTGATGATGATTAATGTTGTTTTCTACCTCTTAGTTAACATATAAGATCGACCCAAGTAGAAAAATATGGATGTTGAAGAAAGCTAACACTGCTTGGAGGAACTTCAAATCTGATCTATCACGAAATTGGATATGGACACCGAACATGGAAATTCGTACAGCCCCACCAGATAAATACAATTTCATCAAGCCAAATGACTGGAAGGACTTTGTTAAAAGTCGACTTACAGAAGCCTGGAAGGTATTTATACTTTATATACCCGATTTTTCATACTGCCTATCTTACAGTGTTCTGACTGCTTTTTTTTAGTGATTCTTTCTGACTGCTTACTGACCTGGGAATTAGATATATGTCGATGATGTTTCATTACATTGTGCATTCTGATCTGCTGTATTGTGATCTGTTGTATTCTGCATTCTGATCTCATGTTTAGGAGTGTGATTTAGTCACTGCTTAGCATTGTACAATAACGAACACCACCACCTTAAAACAAACTGAACCAGTTTTGACATAGTGGAGTTCCAGCAACAAAAAACATTTAGCTTCCAATTCATGCTGCTCCTTCCAAGTAATCGAGTTAATTTCTGGTTTTAGCCAGTTATTTAGATCATGTTCGATAATCAGGTAGCGGTTCCTTAAAGCTCTTGATTTGCCTTTACCATATTACTTGTATTCCTGTAAAGGCAGAGCAAAAGCTCCTCCCCCACCCCAAACCCCCCCCCTCCCCCCTCTCTCCCTACCACAATCCCAAATTCTGGGAAACCTAGAGATGAAAAAGTGATGTGGGGTTGATTAAAACTAGCTCTTTGTCTGATCTGCATAAAAAGCTTCTGGTGGCCTACTTTTTGGCTGGTCTGCAGCATACCATATTATAATGAACTCATTAAGAATAAATTAGGTCACTAAAAGGATCATTTGGCAGGATAGTCTGCCACTATACGCGGTTATTTAACAGCTTAGTCTCTAATTTTCTGCATAAACAAAGATAAGATTCTTCAGAGCATCAAAGACTAGCTAATTACTTCCATCATTTGTGTACTAGTAGTTGTAGCAATTCTGTCCATGATTGTAGCCAGAACATCCTTGGATTCCTTGAGCAGTTAATACTCCTGTTGAGCTTCTCTCTTTTTCGCGCCACAGCGGGTGACTCCCCCAGTAACCTCTCAATTCCGCCACCACGAGCAGGATCACCCATTAGCTCACTGATAACCTCGCTTTCGAGCTCCTCGTCCACCAGATTATGAATACTCAGTAGCAAATGCAGTGCCATAAAGTCCACTAATCTTCCTAGCACGATCTTCCAATAAGCAGTCGCCCTCATCTTCAACTCAAAGGCTGGCTGCAAAATATCTTTGAACTTTCTCAAATGCCCAATTTCCACTACCCCAATGCCTTTAATACACATATCCTTCTTCGTCGGATCATCAACAGTTTTAGTGAATGTTGATAGATTAGCCATTAGCTTGTTGCAGACAGCCATATACTCGGGGTTGCAATTAAGAAATGAACGGCTTAACTCGGTGAAGGTTGGATACTTAACGATGAAGTTCTTCTATATGTGATTTCAGTGATATTTGTATGTAGAGCAGCCTTAGTAGTGAATTATATATGTTGATGCGGTAATGTTACGTCTACAACAGATATTTTCGTGTGAAATTTAAGCATATGTTACCTAACTGCTTTACCTAAAATGCCAATTTGAAATTTTAGCACAGTGATGCATCATCAACCAATACCACCAGGATATGCACGAGTTGGTATCAACTATGCTATGGAGATGGACACTCTTTTACCCATGTGGCTTGAAGGAGAAGCTGAAACCATCAAAGAAGCAATAGGAGCCCTTGTTTTCTGGCCTATAGAACTTATTGTTCTAGATACGACGGTAAAATTTATTGTTATACTTGCATTATTTATGGTTTATAACATTGTTTATACATGACGATTTTGTATTACTTATAGACGGAAATTTCTTCAAAAGATAATGACAAACAAGTTGGATCTATGAAAACACCAACATCATCAACAGGAGAATCTCACAAGGCAGACGAAGGTTGTGATGATATTGTAAATGTGGAAACTCTTCCGGAATGCCTTTATATGTTTCATATGTGTGTTTTGAAGATGGAACGTAGCGAACAAATTAAAATTCCTATTGATATTGGAGTAACAACTCAAAGCAAGGACATCTTTCTTGGTAGGAAAGAAATCTTCCGTTTCCTTGCAGGGGAACAACTTGAACTGTCCCATATATTGACATTTATGTCGTAAGTATATATTTCTTTTTTTCCCTTCCTTTAAATTAACTTTACCATTTTTAGTTGAACTTAGGGAATTGTTACATCTCTTTTTTTACGATCCTGACGTCAACATGGCTAAAACAATTTTTTTAATGAAAATTTACAGGTGTTTATATGATAAGTGTTGTATAACTGGATGCTCTTCTTTGTTTGGTTTTTTATGCCCATCCGGGATATCCCTTGTGACTGAATTTAAAAAAGGAGAGTCGAAGAAGGTAAAAGAGTGCAAAAGAAACCGAACACAGTATATTGTGGACACACTAAAAGAAACGGCGGCTAAAGGAAAAGTCTTCATTGCTCCATATAATGCTGCGTATAATATCTTTCACTCACTTCTGTTTATATGTTTACCTATTGGAAATATTCTTCTTATTACTTAAAATTTGATATGATGTTATGTAGGTTTCATTGGGTACTATGCGTCATTGATCCTTACAATAACACGGTATTGTACTTGGATTCTTTACGTACTCTTGAATTTACAGGAAACGAAAAAGGCATCATTGGGGATTTACATGAAATCGTTAACACGTAAGTAAATATAATTAACTATTATTGCTTGAATTTAATTAAATTTTATACGATAATTAATTAATGGTCTTGTGACTCTTGTTTTAATTTTTGTTTCTCTTTAGAGCACTTTTCCAATTCCGAAGTGAAAGAGAGATTGCCACAAAGTTGAAGATGAACACAAAATGGCTAAAAATAGAAGTAAGTATTTTCATATTAATCTTTTTTATAAGCAAGAGGAAGAGACTATATTTGTCAATGTCCACCTTCTAGGAAGGGTTTCCTCAAACTTCAAGAATCAACAAAAATACTAAAATGTATAGTATATAGTGCTGATTAGCTTGGTATTTTTACTTTTTTGTAGTGTCCTTGCCAAGAAAATTACATTGATTGTGGATATTATGTGATGAGATACATGAAGGAGATAATCTCACACAGGCGACTTCAAATTCCTGAAGTTGTAAGTCTTCTAATCTTAATCTATGGATAAATGTTAATTATTTCTTAGCATGTTCCTGTGATCTGTAAATTTTGCGTAGTTAACTTAATAGGATAGTAAACAATTAAAATGCTACTAGTAGTTACTGTTTTCAGGGGCAAGTATATCCATGCTGGTTACTGTTAAATGCTACTAGTAGTTTACTAAAACTCTCAGCTACACTGATTCGTCAAATATACAACTGGCAAAGGATGATCCAATTCATAGAACTTATTGTTTCTTGTGCAAGAGAAATTGGGTTTCAAACACAATTTATGACTCGACTATGAAATTAACCTAATCTGAATAGTTTGAAACGACTAAACCAGTTAATATGCAAGCTTATGCCCCGGAATAAACCTGATAAAACTGCATTGTGTTAATATCTGGATAATATGTTTAGTTGTACAGATGTTGAAGATTAAACACTATTTTGTTTTGACCATTCTTCCCACCTTGAAGAAATGCGAATATCTTATACTTTGTTGTTTCGCAGTATTTTTCAGATTGCCAGTTTTCAAGTTACAATACAGAGCAGATTGACGAAGTAAGAACTCATTGGGTCCGTTATGTTGTTCAACAAATGTATAGAAGATAGATTACTGAAGGAATTAAAAAACATACAACTTTATTAATTAATGTGTTTTGCGTAGTTTAATGTTCGTGGGATTATTTTAGAACATACATATTTATGTAATCAGTTATATTATAGTGATAATTGTAAAAAAAAAATTATTGGAGGTTTGGAATTAATACTTAACTGTTTATTGTAATTATTCATATGTATTATTGTACAGGTCAACGAAATATATTGTACAGGTCAACGAAATATATTGTACAGGCCAATGAAATACTGTAATTATTCATATGTATTATTGTACAGGTCAACGAAATATATTGTATAGGTCAACGAAATATATTGTACAGGCCAACGAAATATATTTTTTTTTTAAAAACAAAAAAAATAACTTTAACAGCGTTTCTAAGACATCCGCTATTATATAATAATTTAAATATGCCGGGAAAATCTTCAACAGCATACCTTTAACAGCGCTTACAATGTGCTGTAAAAGAATCATTTGAATTTTTCTACATATACATTTTACAGCGCTTGTAGCAAGCGCTGTTAAATGGCCTTTTATATTTTAACAGCGGTGCTTGTAACAGCGCTTGTAGGTGCGCTATTAAACGCTAAAACAAGCGCTGTTAAATTGATTTTCTGTAGTAGTGAAATTGAAATTTTGTTGATTTGCAAGAATGGTTTACACCTATTGGTTGAAAATCGGTTTTAAGGATAAAACCCATAAAACATGGAATTGTGTTCACACACAAATATAGATTAGTTCCTAAAGGTTACAAGCAAATTCACGGCGTGGATGGTGTTGAAACCTCATGCAAAATCGTAATGCTCAAGTCTATAAATCAAGCAATAATTCATATTGGTACATATGGCAATTGGATGACAAAACGTATTCCTCAATCAAATGTTTGAAGAAACTACGTACATGGCATGTCATAGGATTTGTGGATCCAAATAATGCTTAGAATGAATGCTAACTTATGAAATTCGAGTATGGATTTAAGCAAGCAATTGGGAATTGGAACTGTATTTTAGTGAAGCTAATAAGTATTTTAGTTTCACAAAATATATACATGAATCTTATAGATATATCAGAAGTTTAGTGGGAGTAAAGCTTAATTGGTCCTATGTGTATCACACATATCTCTCTATTGTGAAATAAAATTCAAATGCTAATGACTTAGATTTGAAATTATTCATCAATGATGGACCAAGGCGAAACTTAGTACATATTGGGTATTAAGATCTATTTACAAAGATTTTAGAATATTGTTTTGGATTAATTAATGGCATTTACTAAATCAAACACGAAGGACTCCATTAGAGATATTCGACCCATGTGAATAAATCTAAGTAATGGATGTTTGAACTATGTATAAGCATTTACTAAGTTAAACATCAAAGAGCCTAAATGAGATTCTTAACCTATATTATAGGATTTAGCTGGATTCAATATCTACTGAAACTAGATGAGAAAAAGTCACATAAATTATTTTGCAAAAGAATTTATCAGGTGTGATATAGTATGAGGATTGCCAAAAATGTATCGTATGACTTTAGGCATGATGAACATATACCAATCTCTATTGATCTAGGTAAAGATCAACTAGAATGAGATAAAGAAGATCATATGGTACTTGAAAAGATAAATAGGAATAGTTCTCGATTCAAGGAAATGAAGATAGGCTAAATATTGATGCTACACGCATAAATAATGGAAAAGGATCAAGCAAGATCTCTTTGGAGTTAACCATTGGCAAGGACGAGCTACAATGCATTGTGTTTGAAATGGCAACATGGATTGAAGGCCATGACTTGTTGTGTAGGAAATTAAAATATTAATTTCTATGTTCTAAAGTACAGATGGAAAGTCATCCACATATTTGTGAACTTCTTGGATAAGTAAAATCCAAACAAAGCATCACTAGAAACCTATACAGTTGAAGTAAAGTACTTATTGTCTAAGAAGCAATGAAACAAAGTTGTTTACGTTTAAAATCTCTTCACTGAACTTGGGTGGATCACATGTTTGTTGACTTGATGGTTCTTCATTGCAAAATGCGTAGAACCACTATTGAAGCAAGAAAGACTAGATCACAAAATAAACATACTCAAAAGATCTTATCATCCTATCTCGAAAAGTATTCGATGAAAAGGATATTAAGATTTGCAAAGCATGATAACTAAACCTATGCAACAAGCAAGAAGAAACACTCACATTGTGGCACTGGAAATCAAGCATAGCTTTGAATTTCATTAGTTGTTTTAAAGATGGGTTGGAGGCCCATGGTTGTAAAACATTCGAGTTGAACATTTATCATATATGATATGTATTTTCATATTCCATTTAATCTTGGTTTATTATTAAATGATGAGTCATTTCAATTTGACAATATATTCAAGATAGACTGTCAGGACCAGTCCTGTGACTAAGAAATGTCTATCAAGTGAACTTAAATGTCAAAAGTTGAAAATGGTCCCTGGTGGGAAGTTTTCTGTAAAGGTGGGCGCATAGAAAACACTATACGACTAAAATGCAAGATGACTAGTAGTTATGTGTCTTGAAATATGTGGACATGGCAATGTCGCAATCATTTGCATAGATACTTGATAAGATTAGTATCGAATAGACCTATGAAACTTTACTGTAAGAGATGAAAATTTGTCATAAGTAAATTTCATTTTATTATTAGACACTAATCCTCAATACCTGAGTGATTTGAGATTACTTGTTTGAGAACTGGTTACTTTGATGTTGTCAAGCGTCGCATAGTAAAAGAAGACTATAACGGAAACACTTAGGTAATCACCTATCAAACGAAGTCTAACCTCAAGATCACAAGATTGGGATTGTCCTCCCATAAATCGGGATGAGATGCAGAAAGTTGTACAAGGCCACTCGGAGAGCTAGAAACTGTAAAATGCATGGCCATGCTCAGATGAATCATTGGCTATGACTATCTATTTATTTATTGGATCAGTTGAACACCGAGAAATACCTCTGGACATAATAAGGATGACTACTCTTACCTTCTGTTCATGATTAGGCATCAAGCGACAAATTACACTACTACGAAATAGGGCTATAGCAATGCCTTTTTAGATAACAGTTTTCTTGGCGTTGCTATATCATAGCTATGGCAACAGTTAAATAATTATTAATTTTAGTAGACTTTGACTTTGGAAAAACGTTGCTATAGAAAAGCTATTGCAACACTTATAAATCATGACTATTTTATTGCAACAGTTTTTAGTTTTTTAATATTTTAATGAGATAATGCAACGGTTTTTTTGTCAAACGTCTAAAACATGTTAAAAAATAAAATAAAATAAAATAAAAATAAAATAAAATAAAAATAGGTTTATTAAAAATATTTAATCATGGCGCGTTCTTTTTTGGGTTTCCCTCTCACTGCTTTTCATGGTTTTGTTAGGGCTTTGCGTTCTTCTTCAGTAGAGGCCTCTGCGTTCTTTGTTCTCTTTGTACTTCCTCCTTATCGTTCCTTGATAGCAACAGATTTTATCGTCCATCATCGTTCCTTTGAAGCAACAGATTGCGGCTCTAGATTGGAGATATAGAAAGTGACGAAATCCAGTTCTGAATTTGCGCGAAGAATCACGTTACTCTGTATGTATCTCTTCGAATTTGCTCTTAAATTTCATAATTTTGATGTTTAAGTTTGCAACCGATTATAATGGAATTTTGTTGTGTTGTTTTTAGTTCTAAATTAGGGTTCTTAATTAGGGAATTCGGTTAATTGGGGAATTTGGTTGATTGGGGAATTTGGTTGATTTTATTCATGGTGTATTTATTGATTTCAATGGTTATTTTGGCTTATTTATTAGGTTTGGATCAGTTGGTTGCTCGGTTATGTTGCTATACTGTTAGTGTTTTTCTCGTTCTGCTCTGCGCTATTCTACTACCCTGTTCTGTATTGCTACTATTATACTACTGCTACTCGTTTTCAATTTTATAATATACAAGGAAATATATGGTAAAGTGTTTTGTAAATTTGACCCATGTAGAGAGCATGAGGGAATGTGATGTTGGATATATGTATAAAGTTGTATTGAGTTTTGGAGTGTTCACTTGTGAGAGAATCAAGAACAACGAAAGCTTGAATACTGGTTACACTTTCTGTATATTCCAGATTATTAATCAAAATCACTCATCTTGTTCCTTGCAATCTGCTTATTTGATGTCTACACTATGTAATTCATAGCAGTAACCTCCATTTACTCTGCTGCTCCAAAACAATTTATTTTCAGCTCAGTTTATTATCTGTTACTCTGCTATTATCAGTTGCACCTTTTATTTTCTTTCCCTTTTTTGGGGATTGGGGGGTGACAAGGAGTAACCAGGTTTCTCTATTTATTGTTGCTTGCCTGCTTCTATAAACATGAAAATTCCAGAAAATAACACCGCTGGCTAACAAGCTATGTGAGTATAAATATGAATAAGATTTTATTCTTGGTGGTGAATATATTAAAATTGCATATGAGTGGTTGTTTTCTAAATCCTGAAAGCATGTTTCTCTCCTAGAAGCCACATACCTAGAAGTTATTGTGCGTACTATGTTGAGATGTGGAGGGGGATCATCTATTAATAAGGAAGTTGTTATTTGATGTTCTGCAGGTTGATGATATTCACCAAGCGGATTTCTGCAAAATGACTCCGGCGAAGTTCTGTGGTTCAAAGGAAATGGTCCCACTTGAGTTCCGCAAACTAGTAAGTTCTAATTTTTTCTTGGTTTTGGATTGGAAGGTTATTATAAATTTTGTTAATGAGAGTTATTAATGATGCTCTTCTTGAGATTCCTAATTTTTTTGGGCTGGTGTGGTTTTCTGAGTTTCTTTTTCATCCATAGTACTGCTTACTTTAATTTAAGGGTATTAAACTTAAAGTCACTTGAATCTGGTTGAGATTCTTGGAGGGTTCTTATATTTTTATGACAGTGAAGACTTGATGACAATTAAGATTAGGAATTCACTCATGTAGCATTTGAGGAGACTGCCTTCGGAGCATCACTGTTCCCCAACTTTTTGGATGAGGTCACGAGTGTGTTTTGAGTCTTTTGTATTGAGGCCTTGTTTTCTCTCTTTCTAGTTTCTACCCATATGTTAAATAGGGTTCGTTTGAGGTGGCTTTGTGCCTAGGCTTTGCTCTTGCTCTGTAAATGTGATGCCTCATTTGTAATGAATAAGAATTACAAAACTTAGTACCGAATACTCAATTTCAACATGGTTGAGCCATAAGCAACCACATTCTTAGAATTATGAGTCATAACTTAATTAACATGAAAATTACATCTGTAGCATTTTTGGTAAGTGCTTCCATAGTCACCTAGAGAAACTCACTTGGGCACAGAAAAGTGTTGGTTCTTCTTCCATTATTTTTCAAACTCACCTGGGAACGGAAAAGATCTAATTACAACCAACTGTCAAAGCTCACCTAGTCCTCAAGAAAAACTAGTGGAGTAACATTAACACTAATTTCACTCACAAAGTTTTATAGCCATACATTTAGAGGGTTTTGAATTTGAAACTTAGCCATCTATTTTTGTCTTACTCGTAAGGGGGGAAACTAAATAACCCACACGCATATAACTGAAATGAGTTAATGAGCCTACATCATTGACGAAGCATCTGTTGCAACTGAAGGACTTGATGCCTCTGCTCTGGAGGCAACAAATTGATCTGCTCTGGTGTGAGACTCATGACTTGCTAAAGCAATTTTTGCTCCACCTCAGGGGTTAACTGCAGGTTCATAAACCAAATTACTTTTCAAGATTCTATAGCTAAAAGTTTAAACCATCAAACTTTAGCAGCCGTTCAACAGTACAAGGCATATATTGCAAATTACGTACTTACAGAAATTTGAAACTTAGGTGAGTTCATTAGAGGGTTTTGGACTTTTAGGTTAGCGGTGCTTGAAATATGAAGCGGATTCTAAATATAAAGTTGCGGTGCATAGACTGGAAATAACAACGAACAATTTTTTTTAAAAAATTTCTCTTTTTTTCTTTTCACAAAACAATAACAGTTTCTTCTCATCTCTAAAAAGCATGAATATAAATTTCTTTGAACACACTGCAAGAAAAGTTGCCTAAACTCAATACAAACACATTAAAATAAAATGCTTAAACATTTTATTGCTGGTTAACAATAACATAACCAGCAGAAATGATTGTATAGCCCCTCATACTGGCATGCAATGTTCCTCCACCATATCGTACCTTACTGCTGACTATTTAAAAATGGTGCAGAAAAGGAGAGAAATAGGGGGGAGATGAAAACATGTAGAAGCGGGAAGTTTCAAGCAAAAACAGATGAATGAAAATTAGCGCATTACTTATGTTAACGAAATAATATTTAAGTTGTATGCAATACGTTGTCGTTAAACACGCATTTTCTAATAGTGATACATGCCAAGATTCTCCGAAGAAGAGTTAAACAAACAGAAGGGAGTGGAATATAGCTCCAAAATCATTTCATGCCTTCAGGGTGGTTAGGAATCTAATCATGAATATTTAGCCACTTCCCTAGGAAAAATACAAACAAAAGGGTTCTTTAACAATTGAAGGACAGCAAAATCAGGACTAAGCTTAGAGAAAATCCATCAAAAATTGTGGAGGGGAAACATAGCAGAATTACCTGAGAGGAGGACATTAATTAAGAAAAAATCCCATCCAGTATTGTAAGCATCAGATGAAGATAACGATAAATCTGGAGAAGTATGAAAAACAAATACTCTAAATATGGAGATTTATTAAATGGAACTTCAATTAAGTGTAAAATAAAAACCCAAGTTTCATACATCTATAAAACAAAATACTTCATATGTACCTCGTCCAAACCTACTGCTAACTATATTAATGAATCCAATCAAAATTCCTCCATTAAACAACAACAAATTCTCTTGAACTTCCCTGTTATTAAATAGTAGAAGAGTGGACAAACTCCTCCATCAAACAACAACAAAATCCTCCTCTGAAAGCTTAAACTTCCATGTCCACTCCTCTGAATTCTTTAAACCATAACCTATAAAACCATTCTAGAACACCAAACATGATCATTCACGATTCTCTCCCAAGAAAAAATAACTTTTATAAAAGATTGAATAATATATGAGGTATGGAAATATGAAGAAGCATAACACCATCTCTGAATTACACAAATCATGATACAATTCTGAATTTTGATAATCAAAATTACATACGTAGTCCTTGTTATTATGTAAGATATTCGATATGTCATTGTCTCTTATAAAGCAAAGGCACTAAGCATTTTATCTACAACTTCTACCCTGAAAAAGTTCACAAAATACAAAGGATTAAAAGTTCCTCTGAAAATTAGAAAAATGTGAAAGCTATTGAGATCTTATATTGCTCCCGATTATTAATATTTTGTTTACGTTAAATTGAAGATGTTGGCTGGTAATTTTCATTTGGAGTCTTTCTAGGCGTTTGTAGCGAAAATGACTATAGCTTCTATCATGTCCTTTTCGAGGAGTTGGATTCTATCACATCCACAGGGACATTATGTGTTGTTTGGATGGGATTTGAGGGTGAATACTGATCAGATTTGCTACTAAAAGATGATTTCCTTCTACTGTTTGTGAGTTCTCTAAACAAACAGCTGTCTGATCTAGAAAGAATAATAGTGTTCCTGAATTTTTTTTGCGATTTAGTGGTCACAGACTCACGGACTCAATAGGTTATTTAGTATATATTCAGTTGTTGTGCTGCAGTTTTGTTTCGTTCTTTTGTTGTCTTGATCAGTTGCTTATTTGGTGATAACGTTGAGTTGTAATTTGCTGATGTGATCTATACTGTTGCTGAGCAGATGCCTGAATGTCTTATCTCTTTCTGTAACACATAATTGGGACACTGACGTGATAAACTAAAAAAAAAAAACAACTACTGTATATTTTCTTCTGATGTAATAATCTGTTAGTTTGCTAAAGGAAAGTAAATTTGACCAATTGTTGTGTTTACTTTAGTTTCTAACTTCTTAAGCCCATTTCTGGTTCCATTAGTAGTATTTTAACTTAAAGTAAAATCTATAGCTATTAGTTGTATTTCATGTCCAATCTTATAGCTAAATGTTGTTTTGCGCATGGGCATATTAAGATTACAAGTACTGTCAGAATGCCCGAAGGTTTAAATTTCCGCATTTCATTTTCCGAACTTAATTAGTTGTAAATGAAATGACTAGTTATTTAGCCCATAATTAGTGTCTTAGCTATGTTGAAGTTGATGTAGGTTAGTTGAATTGGTTCCCTATTCTACTTCTTTATGCTTATGTTCATTTTATTGTATTCTCTAGATCGACAATTTATATATTTAACTTTTTCCAATTGCTTTTACATTGTACATTACCAATTAGGGGCTGCAAATTTTAAGTTGATGTCTATATTTTGATTGATTATTTACTGAACGGTCTGCTTAAGTCCCTTATTAGTTAATTATGTCTATATCCAACAAATCTATTATTCGTTGCAAAATATTTGTGATCTATAGACTCATTTTTTGTGTGTAATTTAGGCATTGTCGTTCTGGAATATATTTAACAATGGATCAAAATGGGATGAACTTCCCTAGAGGGTTAGAAGGTTTTAAAGCTTCTTTGAGTATTTTTATTGATGGTTATTTTGCAAAGGATGCTATTGGAGGACAAACTTTTTTCCCTTGTAAAAAGTGTTCTAGGCGTTTTTTGCCATTCTAGAGACGTTGTTTATGATCATTTGATTGTTGACGGATTCGTAAAGGGATTAAGGGAGTGGGTCGTTCAAAGGGAAGCATCTTCATCTACAAGTAACAATATGTCTAGAATTAATGATCAAAATACATATGATGATATCGATGGTTTATTACATGATACTTTTATTGAGGTGGAAGAAGGTTTAAATGGAGATCAAGGTGTTCCAAGTAAGCCAAATGAGGTGGCTAGAAAGTTTTACTCCCTCCGTCCCAGAATAGTTGTTACACTCTCATGGGCACACAGTTTAATGCGATAAGTAGTAGTGTGGTTATCAATTGTTATTTTATTGAAAAAGTAGATGTGATAGTAGTTAGTGGGGTATTTTTTTAATTGAATGAGAGAGGGTGTGGGGACAAAAAAAAATAGTGGGAAGAGAGAGACAATATAATAATTGTGGGGTCATTCCTAATTTAGAAGTGTAACAACTAATCTGGGACGGACGAAAAAGGAAAGTGTAACAACTAATTTGGGACGGAGGGAGTATAAGGTAGTAGAAGAAGGGAAACAAGAGCTTTATCCGGGTTGTAAAACTTTCTCAATGTTATCCTTCATAATCCGTTTATTTCTCTTCCAGGTCCTTAATGGCTTAAGCAATACGACCTTTGAGGATCTCTTAGAGTTATTAAGAGAGAAGTTTCCTATGGCTCAACTTCCAAAATCCTATAACGAATCTAAGAATATAATCAAGGATTTGGGTCTTGATTATAAAAAGATACATGCTTGTCCCAACGATTGCATTCTTTACAGGAAGGAGTATGAAGGAGCTGATGTTTGTCCCAAGTGTGAAACATCAAGGTGGAAGTCTAAGAACATCCCTGCAAAGGTTTTGAGGCATTTTCCTTTGAAGCCTAGACTCCAAAGAGTTTTCATGTGTTCTAAAACACCCGAGTCAATGGTTTGGCATGATAAAGAGAGAACAAAAGATGATAAAATTAGACATCCAGCAGATGCACAATCTTGGAAGGACTTTGATGAGACGTATCCTGACTTTAAAAAGGAACCAAGAAATGTTCGACTAGCTCTTGCTAGCGATGGGTTTAATCCATTTCGAACTATGAGTGTTTCTCATAGCACATTGTAATACCTCGTATTTTTCTGTATTTTATAAATATATTTTATTATATTTATAAAGTATTTTTATGATTT
The DNA here is from genome assembly GCF_020520425.1 of Spinacia oleracea. Classification (NCBI taxonomy): domain Eukaryota; kingdom Viridiplantae; phylum Streptophyta; class Magnoliopsida; order Caryophyllales; family Amaranthaceae; genus Spinacia; species Spinacia oleracea. Next base: position 90,078,849 of record NC_079490.1, on the reverse strand, counting down.
TTAGAATTTAAAACGCATTTAAATGTTATTTAAATGTATTTTATTTAATTAGAATATTTATTAATTTAATTATTACCAAACGAATTTATTATTTAATGTTGAAATTTAATTGGGTTTCAAAAGTAAAACGATTTTAAATGAATCTAGCCCAATTCAATTCCAAGTTCAAGTCCAAACAAATTAAACAAGCCCATCCTATGTTTAATGAAGCCCGAAAGGAATCCTAAATCCTAGCCCATCTCTGAGTTTTCCTAAGCGTATAAATATAGGTGCTCACCCTCAAAATCGCTCCCTATTATTCATTAAACCTAAAAATAAAACCCTAACCCTAAATTCTTCTTTCTTTCGTCGAATTTATGTTTGGCCGTTTTTCTCCTACTTCCGTTCGTTTTCAGAAAACGTTTCCTTCTTCAAAGTTGTAAATCTCGAAAAGTTCTTGAACTTTGCCTCACGAATTGATCCATTCCGAGTTGTTGATTAAAAGTTATGAGCATTGTAAATTCCTGCTGCAGTACCTCACTTTTCTCTCCTCTCTCTTTTGCTCTCGTCCGTGCACAGCCCAGCCCCGAGCCTTGCTCTTCGCTGCTGCCTTCACCCTCACTCGTGCCCAGACGAGCACTTCTTGCGTGTGCCTTGCCCCTCGTTGCACAACACTCGTGGCCCTCGCCCATGTTGTTGTCTAGCTTCGTCGTTGCATCCCCGCTCAATACTCGTGCCTTTACCGAGTGTAGTTGCTGCTGCTGTTGTTTGTTGCCCTCGACGCCATTCCACCTCGCACACTCGGTGCTCTCTCTTGCTCGACGCCCAGCCACGAGCCTTGCCCGTGCCTTCGTTGCTGTCCCGTCGCACAACACGCACACACACAAGTCGTGTGTGTTGTCGTGTGTTATATTCCGTATTCCTTTGAACTTTTTGCGCCCAATCACATTTAATTCGTGGTTGTTCCGTGCTATAGGCCGGATTGGTATAATTCTCTTCTTCCTTGCCTATTCTGTTTCAAGTCCGTATTTAAATTATATTATTATTATTGGTTTTGATTAATTAAAATGCTGGGATCGGTTATGAACACCGAATTTTGAGGATTTGTATGTTTGAATTATTGAAGAATGTTTTGAATTGAAATATTATAATTTTCAGATTTGAAGTATATATTAAAGCTTCAATTTTTATTAGTTTTAATGGTTTTAATTACAAACTATGATTGGAGTTTTAATCTAAGCCTTATGGGAGATTGATTAGCATAATTAGATGATGAATTTAATTATGATAATCAATTATATTTTTCAAAATATTGTAAAGACTTAAAACGTCGACTTTTAATGGTTTTATACATGAAAATAAATTAATTTCATGCTAGGGTTTTAAACGATTGATTGAAACTATTATTTTATTAATGAACGGTTAAGTTCTAATTAATTCAAGTGTTTTAAAACTAAACAAAGTTGCTGGAAATTTAGTAAGCATGTATAATAATTAAGTTTCATTATTTTAAATATAGGAGTTGATTTCTAGCTTTGAGTCGTGATTCGCACAGTGGCCCCCGTACTTAGGTATTCCAGGTACGTACAAGTCTAGGGCGACCACACTTTTGTCAAGGACATTACATGATTGTTGATGATGTGAATTATATTATGTGGATTCATATATGTTTTGGTGAACGATCATGTGGATTAATATTATTGGAATTATTGAATTGTTGATTGAACAAGCATGTTGAGATTATTATGAGTATGGATTTCATTGTCAATCATGTTGTTCAATATTTATGCATGTATGGTTTGTTTCATATGCAAGGGATGAATTATTTATTTGTATGCTATTGTACGGGATGTCTAGCATACTTTGAGCCAATTATTCGTACTTCATTGTACTATTTATTTTACCACATGTGAAGGGTTAGCTCACGTAAGCCACCGCACATGTAGGGTTCAGTTGGGAATGTTTTGTATGAAATGAATTAGGACTTGTCGTGCAAGGGCACAACCCTCATGTTAATGTGCATGATGTGGAATCTCACTTTTGTGAGGAGGAACATGATAGTAATTTCATAAGAGTCTTCCTTGGTTGATCACAAGTCCTAAGACATTAAAATAAGATTGTTTTGGTTGTTGTTTATTAATTGTATGTGTACGTTGTTGAGTCTTGATTTCACCTTTAATAAAATATTAATAAACGTAAAGTGCAACCAGAACAAGCTTCAAAACTCTTGGAACGTATATACCTTGAGTATGAACAATGGGGGGAGTCTTGCCGGAAAGCTCGTACTCCTACTAATGATACAAGACGTTGTTTCATTTATATTATGCGCATCAATTCCGTCGGTATGGCCCGACACTCGGTATGGCCCGATTTATTTATTTATTACTTGGTGTATGGTTGGCTCCCATCACCTTTCCTTTATGGAACTTTCTTTTGGCCCGTTCGAAGCTTATTCTAATTAAATTGTGAGTCAAGGGTCGAGTCAAGAGTCGAGTCTTGTATTCATGGTTGGTTTGTTGATTCTTAAATGGCTTTTTCTTGATGATTAGTACTTAGTGAGTGATGCATGTTTTAGTTTTGTTTCACTCTATTCTTGTAGGTACTCAGCTTTTGCTGACTACGTGCTTTGTGTGTTTCTGGTCATGGCCTTTTCCTTAATGACCCTATGATGATCCATCATTTGCACTTGCATTGTTGGGGAGTAGAATAATATAGCAGGTTGGTAAATCAAAGTAAGATCGAAATCATGTGGCTTGGGATGATTGAGAGAGTTGCATGCTTTCGTTCTTTGAAACTACTTTATTTAATACTTTAATTATGTTTGAATTCGTTGAACTTTTATACTTTGACTTTTGGGCCGTCATGGTTCCAATTTGTAGGAGGCCTCGATATTTCATTAATTATGTTTTGAAAAGTTAGTTGACATTAAATTCCGCTGCGTAATTCTGGTAGTAGCCTTAACCGTTATCACGGTGGCGGTAATACTTTAGTAATTCCTTTATTTTAAGTTGGAAAATGGTTTTATAAAAGCAAGGAATTATTAGGGTGTTACAAAGTGGTATACTAGAGCTTAGTTTCATTCCTTCTTTGTAGTAAGCAATATTACAAAGTGGTAATCAGAGACTAATGCTTCTTTGTAGTAATTCATACTACAAAGTGGTATTTATGGAACTTTAGGATTTTGAAATATTATTTTCCTAAAGTCAAAACGTATTATTTTGAGTACTCCATATTTTAAAGGTCAAATACCAATTATTTTGTGTCGTTGAAATGAGTTAAAAAGTTTGGATTATTATTTAATTTAATTAATTTTTCCGAATTATTTTTTTATTCGAAATTTTCGAATTAAATTCGAATTATTTTTATTATCTTCGGATTTTCTCTTATTTAAATATCCGAATTTATTTTATTTATTTATTTATTTATTCGAATCTTTTTCGAATTTATATTTTTTTATTTTATTTTATTTTCGGATTCTTTATTTTTAAATTTTCCGAAATTAGTTTATTTAATTAATTAATAATTCTTATTAATTTTCGATTTTAATTTTAATAATTTCAACTAAGTTAGGAGTTATTTCTTAATTAATTTTGAAAATTAATATTACTTCCAAGTGAGGAATGGGTAGATTAAGAAGGGCATATTAGTTTAAGTATGCATTTTATATGATAATGTGATTTATTAATTGCCATGTATATGTTCTGACAATGTTTTATCTTGCTTTATGTGATTATTTGCATCATATTTCATGTTTAGCATATACTTGTGCATTAAAATTGTCTGGCTCCACGAACTATTTATTGTATCCTTGGGGGTTGAATTTTGTTGGGAACACGATTAGTGAGACTCTTAAGTGTGTGTTTTTAGGACTTAAGAATGTTGCCTTCAAAGTTTTCCAATTTAGGACAGTTAGAGAACCTTGATAGTGAGACTCCATATGTGTATGTGAAGAAGATTGAGCTTGCATACAACTATTTTGGGACGCTTAAGGATTGCCACATTTGAGGAAAATTGATGTTGTGCCTGAGATGATTGTATATTATTTACCCCATAGTACACCTTATATAGAGCTTAAGCATAAGTTCAGTGATATGCATTTTGAGAATGATACACCTAGTTGGAGGAAGTATTGTATTGTAGATGGTAGATGAAGGTATGATACTGAGGTTATGATACTATCATTGAATTAGCAGAAAGGTGCTATGAAGATGGTATGCTTGCTATTGGATTAGGTCTAGGTGACATAGATGATGATGAGTATGAGATAGTGATGACGATGATGATGAGTATGAAATGGAAGAAAATGAGAAATTGAATGATGAAGGTGAAGTTGTTGAGGTTGAAAATCCGAATCCAGTGGTTCATGAAACTACTATTTAGTTGTCTAGTGGCTTTGACATAGAACCGAAAGCTAATAATGAGGTTAATAGAGTGTCACAACAGGATGATGAAGTTATAGATAAATATTCTGATCGGGAAGACAACATGGATGATCCTAATAATCAAGAATTTACTCCAGAACAATACAAAGAAATAGATGATCGTCGTGATGATCAGTCTTTAAAGAACTGTAATCCTTAGTTATTTATTTTGTTGATTAATAAAGTAGCAAAGTTACTATTTATGGTTATTAGCTCAATTATGGTTTGGAGAAGTAAAAGCAATGTTATTGATGGATGTAAGGCCTTTTCATTGAAGTATTAATAAAAGCATCGAATTCTTTTTGTTATCTCTTGAGTTCAAATCTCGATTAAAAGTTTCGTGGGTATCGCAAAGGGATTATGTGTTTTTATTTCTCGAATTAATTATTAACTAAGTGCATTGTGGTTAGTTTCCACTTAGCTATGTGGTTCGAACAAGTCAAGGGGGTGGCTAGTACGTGGCTCCACTTTCCCCATCATGTTCGAAATTTTATGCATTGTTGCAAAGTAATTTGATTGGTTTGTTGGTCTGTAACCTTAGCGTTGTCCATGTCAAACCCAGTCATTAAAGTGAGTCGTGGATGATCAAGGAACATCCAATATTGTTAGGCAACTAGCCGCAGTACTTCAGAACCTAGCAGAGACTAGGCAAAATTCAATTAATGACCCTGCTAGGGAAATGTTCAAGATGGTAGTCCAGAGTAATATTCCACTGTACCAAGGGGAGTTTGACTCAAGTGTACTGGAGAACTGGCTTAGAAAGTTTGATAAATTGATGGTTGTTGTAAACTGTCCAGAGAACCTTAGGGTTAATAATGTTGTGTATTACCTTATGGGAGAAACTGATTTTTGGTGGCAAAGGTGTGAGAACGCTTTGAGAGCTACACCTGGATTTGGATGGGAATCATTCAATGATGCCTTAAGAACCAAATTTTACTAACCGTACTTGAAAAAGCAGAAAGCCCAAGAGTACATTGAGCTAAGGATGGATGGGATGGTTATGACGGAATACTATTTTAAGTGATAGAATTGTCTAGATTTGCACCTGAAGTGGTGGCAACGGAGGACCTTAGGGCTCAAAGGTTTGAAAATGGATTGTCAAATGGATTTATAGTTGTTACTATCTGGAGAGACCTCTAATTCTCTAGATACCCTATATATATGGAAAGGTTGCTCATCTGTATGGACTACAAGTCAGGAGGAACAAGATTGAAAGTGAAACTGGCATAAAGAGAAAGGATGTTGGAAACCAGATTCATTGAGGTGCCCATAATTATACCAACGTGTTGTATAGCAAATACCAAGATTCATAAGAATGTGCCTTTGACCATAGCCAAAACCGTTTTCCTGCCTAACCTGATTGAGATTAAATTAGGAGATTGGAGGTGATTTTAGTGATGGATAGATTGGCCATGTTCAAAGCCAAGACTGACCGTCAGGAGCGAAAAAGTTCATTTGAGATCTATCTTAGGTAAATTAGTATCCTACCGTCGTTTTGGTAAGCTTAGGAACATAGGAACCATCACGGAAATGGAACTCGTGAAGTTACTCCATAAAGGAAATCCAGTATTCTATGCAATGTGAAAAAACCTCGATAAGGAAGTTAAGGATAAACCTGAGAACATTACAGTTACGAATGAATTTCTAGATGTGCTTCCAGAAGAGAACCCGGGAATACCTCCTAATCGACCTATTGACTTTAGTATAAACTTAGAACCTGAAAAATGCACCTATTTCGAAAGCTCCATATAGAATAACTCCAGAAGAAGTGAGTGAGTTGAAGGGTAAATTGAAAGATTTGTTGGAGAAATTTTATATTAGACCAAGTGCATCACTACGGGGAGTACCAATTGTGTTTATGAAAGAGAAGGATAAAAGTATGAGACACTGTATAGACTACAAGGAACCCAATGAGGTCATAATTAAGAGAAAAGTACCATTTTGCCTAGGATAGACACCTATTTTGACCAATTTAAAGAAGAAGGAATTTTCTTGAAGATCGAATTGTGATCAGGTTATCATCAATTGAGAATTGCGGATAACGATATACCAAAGACTGCATTTAGGACAAGATATAGTCATTTCGAGTTCACTGCTTTGCCATTTGGGTTGGCCAGTGCATCTACAATATTCATTGACTTGAAGAATCGAGTGTTCCATGCATTTATGGATAAGTTTTTAGTGTTTTTATAGATGATATCTTGGTGTATTCGAAGAGCAATAAAGAGCATGTTGAACATTTTGGGGCTATGTTAAGTACACTTAGGGATGACCAATTCTATGCCAAATTATCAATGTGTGAGTTCTGGATGGAGAATGTCACATTTTGGGGTATGTAGTGTCGAAAGAAGAAGTTGTAGTGAACCTTGCAAGATTAAAGCTGTTAGGGAATGGCCTACACCAGAGTGTCACTGAAATTTGAAGTTTTCTTAGTTAGCTGGATATTATAGACTCTTTGTGCAAGACTTGTCTAGGATACCCAAACCAGTGACAACCTTGATGAAAAAGGAAGCAAAGTTTGAATGAAATAACCAGTGTGAGGAAGCATTCCAAGCCTTGAAGACGCGATTGACAACCGCGCCAGTGTTAACCTTGCCAGATGAGAGTGGTACCTATGATGTGTATAGTGATGCCTCTAAGAATGGTTTAGGGTGTGTATTGATGCAGAACGGGAAGGTTATTGCGTATGCGTCGAGGCAGTCGAAGCCATATGAATCCAATTACCCTACCCATGATTTAGAGCTAGCTGCTATAGTGTTTGCATTGAAGATATGGAGATACTATCTGTATGGTGTGAAGTGTAGGATATTTATGGATCATAAGAGTTTAAAGTACATCTTCACACAGAAGGATCTGAATATGCACCAACAAAGGTGGTTGGAGTTAATCAAGGACTATGATTTTGATATTCAGTACCATGAAGGAAAAGCCAATGTAGTAGCGGATGCCTTGAGTAGGAAATCAAGTCATGGTGTTAATGCGTTAGTAGTTGCTAACGAGTTGTGTAAGGACATGCAGCGTTTGAACCTTGAAATAGTAAGTGGTGAAAGCCTTGAGGGAATGATGAATGCCATAACCATCTAGTCGTCAATATTTGATGAGATTAGGGAGAATCAAGCTGGTGATGTAAAGTTGGAGCGAATCAAGGAAAAGATTTCGCAAGGCAAGGAGTTAGATTTCCGAATCCATAAGTGATGGAAGTTTGAGGTACAAAGGCAGGTGGTGCGTGCCTCAAAAGTGTGGAGAATTGAAAGAAAAGTTGATGAAGGAAGGGCATAATATGCCATATTCTGTGCACCCAGGTGGTGACAAGTCGTATAAGGACTTGAAAAAGATCGATTGGTGGCCAAGAATGAAGAATGAAGTGGCTGAATTTGTGGCTAGATGTCTGACTTGTCAGAAGGTCAAGATAGAGCACAGGAGACCTCAAGGAAAGGTCCAACCTTTAGAGATTCCAAGCTGGAAATGGGTGTAATCCCCGTAAATTTATAAATTTTATTAATATATTTTAACGTATATTATTTATATTTAAATAGAATTTATGAATTTTAAGTAATAAATATATAATTAACGTATATTTATTTTATTTTAAGTACGTTCTAAATATTTAACGATTTTTGAACTTTATTATATTTATATATCAAATGTATATTTAATTTTATTTAAATATATTCTAAATATTTTAACGGGTTGTGCAATCAAAAATGATGTTTGAATTTTAAGTTGAAAAGAATTCGAATTACGAAAATCGATTGAATTTAGAAAACGATCCTATTCGGTTTTAGATTCAAATCCTAAAACTAATATCCTAAGTCTAGCCCAAATGGGTAAAGCCCAATAATATAAACCAATAAACCCCATACTCCCTTCCTCCTTAACTTCACGTGAAAACAAAAGAAAAAAAAAAAAAAAAAAACCCTCATCCTTCTCCTTCACGTGAACCACCCTACTCCTCTTGATTTCGCACCACCGTACTCTTTGTAGCCGTCGCCGCCAACCACCGTCGGACCTCCGCCCCTGCGCCACCGCCCTTCGCCGGTCGGTACTCTCTTCCGTCTTGCTCTTTCTTCCTTTCTTTATTTTGTTGTTTTTCACTTCTCCTTAAGCCTTGTGTTCTTGTTACATGAACAACACCTCCGCCGCCGACGTCGACCAGTACCCTCTGTATCGCCGCCGCCGAAAGGACCAGCCACCGCCCTCCTTCATCTCTCCACTTGTTGCTTCTCTGTTTCTTGCTCAGCCACGTGCAACCACCACCGCGACCACCTGCAGCCACCTGCTGCGTCGCCTAGCTCCGCGACCGCCCAGCTCCCTCCGCCGCTCAACTCCCTCGCTGCCGCCGCCCCTGCCGCCGGCCAGCTCTCTCTCTCTTCTCTTTTTGGTTATTTCTTAAACCCTAAGTAGCTAATTATTTTAATTTTGTTTATTAAATTAATTTATGTTTCTTGAATTAAATTTATGATTTTTATGATTAAGTTATGAAATTTCAGATTATATGTTGTTGAAACTAATTTAATTATTTTCAGATTTGTTAATTACGTTAAGTTAGGGTTTTAATGGAGTTTTAATAATTTAATTCATGTTTCTTGAATATAAATTATAAGCTTTTATGATTAAGTTAGATTTTCAGATTATATACTA